>NC_134407.1:176735932-177342182 GCF_038048845.1 Mixophyes fleayi | reverse complement strand
TCAGGTAGTTGTAAAATTAATTCAATTATACCAACAAAAGTCAATTGAGCGCATAACTAGTGCTATTTTTGAATGTATTAAGAGAGGGATGCCATTTGTTATTTGCAGCTTTTGCAATCCATGAGAAGCGCAGTCTGTAATTTTATGTATTAAATATGGGTTTGCAAATGAATTTATAGTAGTAGCTTGATATGGCTCAGAGGAGCTCTGTGTTCAACCAAGTGTTAAAACTTGAAAAATATCATCTCAATTAATGTAGCCCTTTGATTGTCTTAAACTCCTCTGTTTTTCCCAGGAGGTGTTTATAGATAAGAGACCCAGACACTGGTTTCAGATGAGTGCCGATATAACATTTATGGCACAGATTGCAAAAGTTGAGGCCTTTGAAAACTTTCTTTAAGGTTACATCAATAACATGTGTGATATCTAAGGACAGTGATATACAACCAAAATATATCTCAACTGTGGGGCAAGAGCGGCTGGGTTAAAGTGTGAAAGTGAGATAAGGATACAGGAAAATGTCATAACATTCTCAAGTATCATAATTACAGGAGCCATATTTGATATGCAAATGAATGGAAACTTATGACCTGTTGTTTAGAGGTAAAATCCTCTTTGTCGGACATTCTGGAGCAAAGTTAGGCCAGTGTAAAAAAAAACCTGACTTGAAAGGTATGTTGACTACAAATCAAAGACAGCTAATTTGCATTTACACACACTTTCTAGCTCTGACATCACAGTCTGGAGGAAATATTTGACAAATGAAATAAAAGCAACTGAATGTAACTTCCAAGAAGAGTGGAAGCTGTTATCGCTGCAAAAGGGGGACCAACTCCAAAAGTCCATGAATACAATGTCATTACAGTCCCTGTTGGTGTAATGGTCAAGCGTCCAAATACTTTTCTCCATATAGTGTATATCGATGTAAGTCTTGTTCTTTGTAAGCGGCCCCCAGTGTCATACCACCCAACATTTTGGTATTGGAATCTTGGCCCCCCAATCCACATAAATGTCACAATTTCACCCATGCCACTACCATTCCACACCAGAGGCTTGATTCATTAAGGAACTTAAATTAAGAAGTTTCTTATTTAAGTCTCCTGGACAAAACCATGTTACAAGGCAAGGGGTGAAAGTTAGTTTTCTGTTTTGCACATATGTTAAATACTGACTGTTTTTTCATGTAGCACACAAATACTTGATAGCTTATTTGTACATTGAAATTTAAAGTTGATATTTGTTGTGCTACATGAAAAAACAGTCAGTATTTAACTTATGTGCAAAACAGAAAACTAATTCCCACCCCTTGCATTGTAACATGGTTTTGTCCAGGAGACTTAAATAAGAAACTTCTTAATTTAAGTTCCTTAATGAATCAGGTCCCAGGTCTTGTCATTTGTCCTATATGCCAATGTCATTTCAATTGTAAAGTGTGACTTTCCCACAATAATAGATGGGTGACAAGTGTACGTCAAAATTAATGAATTGTAATAAATAGTCCAGTTTTACACATTGCTGTTTTTATGACTTGTTGCAGATTGAATTAGGCACATTAGAGACTATGTACTGAAAGCACTGGCTCAGTTCTGCACGAACAATGTGAGCCAGAGTCTTGCTGGTTTGCATCCAAAGATTAGAATGTCGCACTCGCTAATTTTCCAGCAGACTACATTGCTGTTTATGATATCAAAATCAAGTAATGTTCCAAGAAAACTGTCACTTTGACAAATGAATTACGTTAATACACATACCCCAAGGGTAGAAAATGAGAGCTATTATTCCAGACAATAAAACTACATTAACGGGAACAAAGTGTAAACTATCTATTAAGCTGGCTTTATGAGAACCACAGTTACAACCAGCTGACACATCCCAATTTTCATTGTACTGTTCATCTTACATACTGGACTGCACTGCTAATTATATATTTGTAATATCACCCAGTAATTGATGAGGTAGACCAAGGTGTATATTGTGCATTCTGAAAGTTTACCTACATCTTCCCAAAATAACTGAAAGGCTGTTGGGCTGATTATCAAAGGGTGAAAGCCCTATAACCGGCAATATGGCTTGTTTCATATTACTTGAAGGGGATTACCGCTGGCTTTGTACCATGGTAATGCCTGTTCAGAAGACAGCACTGAAAAAAAAATAATCTATTGATTAAATAAATATATTTTTTACAGTACAGATTTGGCTATTGTTTTGTCCCCCACAAAATAAATAAATACTATTTTCTGGAGGAGAGGGATATAATATAACTTATATCTCTCACTGTATTTGTATGTATAAAAGCTTTTTTAAAAAAATAAATAATAAAAAAAAAAATTATTTATATTTTGTTTAATATCAGTGAAAGTAGAAGCTCAAGGCTTCCTGATCTATGTGAACGACAGGCACATTCAAAAAAAAAATGATACATTCTCTGTGATGCTTTTAAACACAGCCAGGTATTCAGTACAATCAACACATTGACACATTAATCATGTACTGTAATCAGGTTTAAGTGGGTATAACCTATGTACCCACTTGAAATTTAACTGTGACTCCTGTCCAGTCCCATGCATCAGCATTCATATGTGTCCACTGTGACTGCAGCTTGAAAGGCAATTTTATCTCAATGGGGTCCACACTGTTCATACCCAATGACTTTTGTGTTATGCGTTGGCCAGACCTGAACGCTGCTCCGTAGTATGTTTTTCTTCAGACAAGTACATTAAACAAATGTCAGTGCGGTTTCCATAGTGATCAATGATCTATGATTACGGCCGTTCATGCTGCAGTCACTGTGCAGTGAATTGAGCTAAACCAATGCATAAGACCAGACAGAAGACAAATGGGTAGATGGCCTTAGAGCAGTGCTGATTCAATGACATTACACATTTAGTGCCTGATTCATTAAGGAAAGTTAAGCAAAAGTAAGTAAGTAAGGCAGAACCATGTTGCATTGGAAGGGGAGGTAAATTTAAAATATGATGGCAGATTTATAGTTGGGGTAGGGCATTGTCCTAGATCAACTTTTATTTCAGTGTACAAATAAGCTATCAAGTATTTGTGTGCTACATGAAAAACAGCCAGTATTTTCCTTATGTGCAAAATAATAAACTAATTTGCACCCCTTGCATTGCAACATGGTTTTGTCCAGAACACTTGAGTAAGAAAACTTACTTAATTTTTGCTTACATTTCCTTAATGAAACAGAAGCTCTGAATGCCACACAGGTGTGTGTCTAGTCGCTGACTTTATACTACAAATATAATGGTGTCTTTTGCATCCATTACACAAACTACAATACATTTTCATTGCATATGCTATAAAAGAAAAAATAAAACTAAAAATCTGTCAATGCATTCATTGTATTTTGTTGTCCCCCACTACAACACCCTCTACCTAAGACCACTGCCTACATTATGATCATTGTAGACACCTGGTGTTAGGCTGCTGGCCCTGATTATCAACCCCCAGAACTAGATGACGGAGATCTTCGCCTATAGCAGCCGCCTTTCCCTTAGAGCTTGACGCGCTCACCGGTACTCGGATGCCCCCAGGACTTGGCTCCACGTGTAGTGTGGGTTGGTAATGCAGGACCAGAGTGGCGGGCCAGGAGACTGGTAGAAAGCAGCGGGTAGTCAAAACGATAGCCAAGGTCAAGGGTCACGAGAAAACAGGATAGTCGGTAAACACGCCAGGGGTCGGGTCACGGACTAGGTAGCAGGGTCCAAGGTGTAAGCCAAAAGGGTCAGGGTCACAAGAAACAACAGGCAGGGTCCAAATCCAGGCAAGGGGTCATACACAGGCAAATCAACAGAGTATCCACAGGACAGGAACAAGGAGCAGAGCAGGTCAGCAGAACTGGTAACAGTCAGCTATAACCGGCAGTGAGGCTGCAGACCTCACTGCCTTAAATACAAAAGGCCAGCAATCAGAGCCTAGCTCTGAATCATACACAGCCCCCTGTCATGATTACATAAATCAGCCCACAGGCTGTACTTATTTGCGCGCATGCGCCTGGCTACCAGCATCGCCCGGACGCAGCGCCCCACGAGAAGCGTCAAGGTGACGGCCGGGACCCCAGAGGGCACCAGAAGCGAGCCGCGGCGGCTTTTGAGTACCGCCGTGGCTCGTGACACCTGGTAAATAAGAACTCATTATAAGTGAAAATCCTCACGATACCAGGAAGAAATATTTTTTTCTGTAGTATCACATCTCTGTCTATATTTTGTTTGCATCGTGACTCCACTAGGAGCAAGTAGTACATCAGTTATCAAGGGTTTTAATGATTAGATTATCAGAGAAGAAGGAAATGTCGGGAAAAAAAAGAACGAAAAAGGAACATAATGATTCTATAGCACTTAGGTGATCAATAAAGAATGAAGGGAATGAGGGATTGGGTCTTTATTTCAAATAAAGCATTTTATATAGCCTGTCAGTCACATAAGAGCTCCTCTTGGAGCTAGTCACTTTTTGGTTGTCAGATGTTGAATTTCTTTTCAAAAGGATTCATGAAAGAAAGAAGATAAAGAGAAGAACCAATAAAAAGATGAAGGTCGTAGATAATTATGTAGTGGTGGGTGCTATGTAATTTAATAGTGGGGTCTATTAATTTGACGTGAGGTGATGGGACCTTTAATTTAATGCAGGAGTGGTTTGGGGCTATTAATTGAATGTAGGGCTGAGTTTGGGAAGGAGGACTATTAAATGTGAATATGAATTATTCAATGATGCCCAAGAAAAGAGCCCTGTGGTGCCCCAACAGATAGGGAGGATGGTAGAGAAAATAAATTCACTGTTGATAGGAAGGAAGTGAACCAATGAAAGAAGGCCAGTTGAGGGAAGGGTGTGTATGAGAAGAGGTGATTAACAGTATTGAAAGCAGCAGAAAGGTCCGGAGGATGATTATGGAGAAGAGACCCTTAGACTTTGCTGTAAATAGATTATTGATAACTTCTATGAGTGCAGCCTCAGTGGAATGTTGGGGATGAACCCCAATTATAGAAAGTTGAAAAAGGAGTGAGAGGAAAGAATGTGACATAGGTGGTTGCTCACAAGTCACTCAAGTGATTTGGAGCCAAAGAGGATTAGGCCAATAGTTGGAGAGAGAGGCTGGGTCAGAGATGGGTTCTTGGTGAAATTAAAGCAAGTTTAATGGAGGATGGAAATGATCGAATGGAGAGGGACACGTTGAAAAGATGAGCTAGAGGTGGGCATGCAGTAAGTGAAAGGAAGCGGAAAAGTTTAGAAGGAAAAGGGTCAAGGGGGCAGGTTGTAGGGTGTGATGATGAGATGAGTACAAAGACCTTAACCTCAAAGGTTTAAGAAAAGGAGGCTGTGGTCGAAGAGCCAGAAGGCCAAATAGAGATAAAGAGGAGTGGGAGAAGACAAGGGCAAGAATGTGTTCACACAGTGGATGGGAGATGAAGTCCACTGGGAAAGATCAAAGGAAGAAGTAAGTGAAAGTAAGTGAAATAAGTTTTGTGGCAGCAGAAGTTGGATTGTAAATTGGTATGTTGAAATCACATAGTATGAGAGTAAGCAGGTCAAAGGATAGGAAGTAAGTGAGCCAGACAGCAAAGTAGTCAAGTTATTGGGAATCAGTCTGGCCATTAGTTTGAGGATGATAGGAAGAAGAAAATTTTAAGCGCATACCAAGGAGGTGACAGAGGGAGCTCAAGAATTTTGACACTAATTGAATACCGTGGTCAGAGATGATTTCCGTGGGGCAGCCATGCAGACGGAAAATCTCCTTCATGAAGTGCTGAGCCAACAGTGCCGAGGAAGGCAAGCCTATCAGGGGAACAAAGTGCACCATTTTGGAAAAGCGATCCACAAGTACCCAGATGGTGTTAAATTTCTTGCTAGCGGGTAAGTCCGTGATGAAATCCATGGAGATATGGGTCCACGGTTTAGTGGGTAACGGGAGGGGATGAAGAAGACGCAATGGAGGTGGACGGGGGATTTGTGTTGAGCACAAACAATACACACAGCTACAAAATATCTCACCTCGGACTGGTATTTGGGCCACCAATACTGGCGAGAGATTAGCTCGAAGGTCTTACGAGTGCCCAGGTGTCCAGCAAAGCGTGAGGCATGGAACCAGATTAGGACTCTCTTTCGTAGGTAAGGAGTAACAAACGTCTTTCCTGGAGGAGGAGTAGTGGAAGGAGACAGTGTGGCTGCATTGAGACATTTAGGATGCAAATTGGGACGTTCGAGGAAATTCTTGGGTTCGGAGGTCTCAAAAGCTCGGGATAAGGCGTCTGCTTTCTTATTTCTAAGCCCAGGTTTGAAGGTAACATGAAGGTCGAAGCGTGAGAAGAAAAGCGACCAACGAGCTTGATGGGGATTTAAGCACTGGGCAGACTGGAGATAGAGAAGGTTTTTATGATCCGTGGAAACTGTGACGGGATGCCGAGCCCCTCCCAGAAGATAGCGCCATTCACTCAAAACTAGCTTTATAGTGAGCAGTTCCTTGTCCCCTATGGTGTATTTCCTCTCAGCAGGTAAAAATGTGCGGGAATAGAAAGCACAAGGATGAAATCTGCCTTGAATAGACCTCTGAGATGAAACGGCTCCTACTCCAATTGTAGAGGCATCAATCTAAAGGAAAAAAGGGAGGGACAAGTCAGGATGTTTCAGAATAGGTGCATAGGAAAATGATTTTTTGAGAAAAGAAAAGGCCTCGATAGCCTCTGGTGACCAACGATGGGTTTCTGCTCCCTTCCGTTTGGCTACCAAAGGAGCCACGATAGTAGATTATCCAGAGATAAAACGTCTGTAGTAATTCGCGAATCCTAGAAATCGCTGGATGATCTTAAGGGTGATAGGACGAGGCCATTCCAGAATCGGACAAACTTTCTCAGGGTCCATCTGAAGACCTGATCCGGAGACAATATAACCGAGAAAGGGTAGTTTGGGAGCTTCAAAGGAGCATTTTTCATGTTTGCAATAAAGATAGTTTCTATAAAGTCAAGAGAGAACTTCAGCTACATGGAGGCGATGAGACAGAAGTTCCCCAGAAAAGATTAAAATATCATTGAGGTACACTACTGCGAAGGAATATAGGAGGTCACAAAAAATTTCATTAACATAACTCTGAAACACGCCAGGGGCATTTCAGATACCGAAAGGCATGACTAGGTACTTGTAGTGGCCATCCCGCATGTTGAACGCTATCTTCCACTCATCCCCGGCTCATATTCTGATAAGGTTGTAGGCCCCACAAAGATCTAATTTGGTAAAAATTCTGGCACCCTTAATACTTTCGAACAGTTTGGTGATCAGTAGTGGAATGGGGTAGCGATTTTTAATTGTGATGGCGTTCAGACCCCAGTGGTCAATGCAAGGGCTTTCACAAAGAAAAATCTGGCTCCGGCTGGAGAGGTAGATGGCCTAATAAAGCGAACGTTGAAGATTTTCTTTGATATAGAGCGAGGTGGCTTCTGTCTCAGGTAGGGAAAGAGGATAGAGTCGGCCCCTAGGAGCAATTTTTCCCGGGCAGTAAGTCGATGGGACAGTCCTAGGCTCGGTGATGAGGTAGTTGCTCAGAATAGGCTTTATTAAGGGAGGGAAGAGTGGAAGAGGTGGAGTTTAGTGAAGTATGAACAGTCCTCAGAGGTTTGACCTGGGTAAGGCATCTTCCTGAGCAGGCTCTGCCCCATGCCAGAATTTGAGAAGAAGGCCAGTCCAGGTGAGGTGAATGAAGATGAAGCCAGGGTAGGCCTAGGATAACAGGACTAGTAGTGGAAGGATGAGGAAGGAGATTCTTCCCAATGTAAAGCCCCTACCTGTAGGGAGAGTAGTTCAGTACATCTACGGATGAGGCCGTTAGCTAGGCGGGATCCATCAATTGCGCCAATGACAATCGATTTTTTCAGAGGAACGGAAGGAAGAGCCAGTTGTTTCACTAAGGAGTTTGAAATGAAATTTCCGGCAGCACTAGAGCCTAACAAGGCACAGGAATGGGGCAGATCCAGTAGACCAATGTAAGGTGACGGGAAAGGAGCACGTTTGCCCAAAAGAAAAGTCCGGAGAGAAATTGAATGTCCCTAGCCTGACCTCTCCTGAGCAAGCTAAGGTCTGTCGTTTCCCGACCGCTTAGGACATGATTTCAGAAGGTGTCCAGAGTCCCCGCAATAAATGCATAATTTATTCTTCATTCTCCTCTCCCTTTCTTCCAGAGTTAGGCCAGAGCGACCCAACTGCATGGGTTCATCGGAGGAGCTGGGAGGTTGAAAGCGAGGAGCCAGCCGGAAAGATGAGCGTCTTGGGGGTTCCTTCTCCAAAGACCTTTTCCGGATCCGGAGATCCACTCTATTACAGAGGGATATGGGATAGGTATCCAAAGTGGCAGGCAGTTCCTGGGAGGAGAGGACGTCTTTTACCTTGTCAGAAAGCCGCTGCCAGAAAGTAGCTACTAGGGCCTGGTCTTTCCACTGAAGCTCTGAAGACAGGGTCCGGAATTCTATAACATATTGTGCCACTGAACATGAACCCTGGCGTAACCTGAGAATAGGTGACACGGCCCGGTTCATCGAAGATTTTCCGGAACGCCACGATAAAGGCAGAAAAGTCATTTAGGATGTTATCATTTCACTCCCAGAGAGGGGAGGCCCAGACTAGCGCCTGTCCCAACAAAAGGGAGACGATGTAAGCTACCCTGGACCTAGAGGTGGGAAAGTTCTGAGGAAGGAGCTCAAATTGAATTGAACATTGGTTCAAGAAGCCCCTGAAATACTTTGGGTCCCCATCAAATTTAGAGGGGATAGGTAGATGTAAAGCAGAGGGAGCATGAGGTGCCTCAGGAACAAGAAACTGAACCGGGGCCTGAACCGGAGCAGGAAGAGGCACTACTTACAGTGTTTCCAGACAGGTAGCCAAAGACTGCATACACTGTAGTAATTATATTTGTGCAGCATCTTAACGTTCCAGCCTACCAACAAGGCATTGGAGCAAATCCTTAGCTGAGGGTTCTCTATCGGGATCCATCATGGCTGGTTCTTACTGTCACGAATCTACAAGGATGAGTAGGATCCTTCCGGGTCTCAGCTGGGATTGGCAGTACTTCTTCCAGAGGTGCGGAGTCTAACAGAGCAGAAGGTTTTCCCCAGGGAGCCTGCAAGGGAATTTGGGCTTCGCGGCTTCTACCCTGCAGGTCGCGGCCCTCTAAGGAGGTTCCCAGTGAGAGGTGTGAGAGAACTGAGCATCAGGTAGTGAAGGTGGGCACCAGATTGCTACTAAGGAGTGGATATGGTGAGCGATGATCTGTTGCAGTACACTTGGAGAGATAGGGAGCGATGATCTGCAACAGTTACCACTAAGGAGTGGATATGGTGAGCGATGATCTGCGGCAGTACCGGGAGTCTGACGAGACGAACCACCACAGAGAGGTGACGGGAGGAACCTTATAAAGGACTGCCAATAGCAGACAGCCAATGGGAGAGCAGGAAAGGTAAGAAAGGTGAGACGGTGTCTGCGCATGTGCAGAACTGCTGCCGACATGACAGCTGGAGGAGAGCGGGGAATCAGGAGATGGGTAGGCACGCCGGATCCCGTGAGGCAGTCGGGGGAAACCAGCGTATGACTGTAGAGATGAGAGAATAGACAGTATATATTTCAAAGAAAGAAAATGAGAGGTAGACTCATCATGGTAGCCAACTGGATGGCATTCAATCAGCAGTCTGGACAGGAAGGAGTAACCGGAGCTTGGACTCAATACATCTATTGATCCCTCTCTTATTGCTTCCTTTCTAGTCACAGATTTCCCCCAGTTGGGTTCCTTTGAAATCATAGGAGTAGGACTGACTATTGCTACTTTTAGGGATGAATGTGTCACCACGTCTAAGGTCACAACATTCCTACAAACCTGACTGCTGTTGCCATGATACCAGCCTAGTGCTGATGACAACCATCACACCAAACTTCTATTTACCATTAAGAAACTGCTCAAAAATTGTCTCCTTGACCATCAGGACCAGGGCAGCTGTATGTGTTCTTAGTGGAGTCACTTATTAGCATAATCAGACAGATGCATGGCTAAGGCCTATCATTTGCAAAAAAACTTGTTCCCTGAAGTCCTACAAATAAGTCTCTCTTGTGAATGAGAGTCGGTTCATCATAGAAGCCTTGTATTTAATTTCACCCTCAGTGCCATTATCAGGATATGTAAACCACGAAGATTAATGTAAATGAAACTAATTTTAAACACAGGTCACTAAAGTAAAAATGCAGTAAATGATAAAGCAGCTCACACAAGTCCATAGAAAGAGTTGAAATGGGATCCAAGGATATCCAGGTTAACAACCAGGAGTCAAATATCAGGGAGGAAGTCGGAATCAGATCACAGGAATTTTCTCAGGGAGAAAATTCCAGCAGCAATGACAATTGATGAACTGGATCAGATTGCTGGGAAAGGCAGTCTCTAAAAGGCCAGCCACGGATAATTAGGATCAGAAGAAGACAGTGCAACATCTATACGGGAGATACTGAACTGCAGCATGAGGCAGATCGTGACAGCCATATAGGCATAAGCCGCTTGTGTTCCCCAAATTAAAAAGGGGGCTAGGCGGACAACCCAAAAGGACTAAGGGCAAGACTGATCTGTAGTGAGCCTTTCGAGGATTACCAGGATTAGATCAGAGTCATCACAATCCTTCATTTTGGGTATGAGCAGTAACAGACACCTGGAAGGGAAAGACCAATGAGGCTGTTTCTGCTCAAAATAGTTGAATTTCATTCTGATGAGCAGCCCACTTGTGGTGAAACAATATGAGCAGGTGCTGTGTCTGCTGAACCATATGCTCTATCTTGGGCTGCTGAAATCCTTTAACCTGCTGCTTTATTGTCTCCTTAATAGCACCCTTGTGACATGGACGCGATCCCACTACTAGCATCAACTTGTAGACTTGCAGGATTCACGCTTGTGTTACAGTATGACAGAGGCTTTGCAGAACTTCACAGGAATACTCTTCCCTCCTGTTGGACAACAACACTGGGCCGTCTGACCTTATAAATGCTATAACACTGGCAAGTTATGCGAGGAAGGGATGGAGCTATCAAACTCCATGACAACTTAACCACTTCCCCATATGTGGCAGATCTCCACTCTCCTATAGCCCACTAAAGGAAAGGAACAGCTCAGTTAAACTTTACAAAAATCAGCCCTGAATGTATGACTGTAATGTATGACAGCAGGGTATTTTATGACTGTAATGTATGACAGCAAGGTAGTGTATGACTATAAGTATGACAGCAGGGTAGTGTATGACTGTAATGTATGACAGCAGGGCAGTGTATGGCTGTAATGTATGACAGCAGGGTATTGTATTACTGTAATGTATGACAGCAGGGTAATGTATGGCTGTAATGTATGACAGCAGAGTAGTGTATGACTGTAATGTATGACAGCAGGGTATTGTATGACTGTAATGTATCACAGTAGGGTAATGTATGACTGTAATGTATGACAGCAGGGTAATGTAGGATTGTAATATGACTGTAATATATGACAGCAGGGTAATGTATGGCTGTAATGTATGACAGTAGGGTAGTGTATGACTGTAATGTATGACAGCAGGGTATTGTATGACTGTAATGTATGACAGTAGGGTAGTGTATAACTGTAATTTATGACAGCAGGGTAGTGTAGGACTGTAATGTATGACAGCAGGGTAGTGTATGGCTGTAATGTATGACAGTAGGGTAGTGTATGACTGTAATGTATGACAGTAGGGTAGTGTATGGCTGTAATGTATGACAGTAGGGTAGTGTATGACTGTAATGTATGACAGTAGCGTAGTGTAGGACTGTAATGTATGACAGCAGGATAGTGTATGGCTGTAATGTATGACAGTAGGGTAGTGTATGACTGTAATGTATGACAGTAGGGTAGTGTATGACTGTAATGTATGACAGTAGGGTAGTGTATGACTGTAATTTATGACAGTAGGGTAGTGTATGGCTGTAATGTATGACAGTAGGGTAGTGTATAACTGTAATTTATGACAGCAGGGTAGTGTAGGACTGTAATGTATGACAGCAGGGTAGTGTATGGCTGTAATGTATGACAGTAGGGTAGTGTATGACTGTAATGTATGACAGTAGGGTAGTGTATGGCTGTAATGTATGACAGTAGGGTAGTGTATAACTGTAATTTATGACAGCAGGGTAGTGTAGGACTGTAATGTATGACAGCAGGGTAGTGTATGGCTGTAATGTATGACAGTAGGGTAGTGTATGACTGTAATGTATGACAGTAGGGTAGTGTATGGCTGTAATGTATGACAGTAGGGTAGTGTATGACAGTAGGGTAGTGTATGACTGTAATGTATGAGAGCAGGGTAGTGTATGACTGTAATTTATGACAGCAGAGTAGTGTATGACTGTAATGTATGACAGCAGGGTAGTGTATGACTGTAATGTATGAGAGCAGGGTAGTGTATGACTGTAATGTATGACAGTATGGTAGTGTATGACTAATGTATGAGAGCAGGGTAGTGTATGACTGTAATGTATGACAGCAGGGTAGTGTATGGCTGTAATGTATGACAGCAGGGTCGAGTATGACTTTAATGTATGAGAGCAGGGCAGTGTTTGACAGTAATGTCATTCTCAGCAATACCCTACACTCTGTTTTTATTATGTAACTAAATTATTCTTTTAGTCACAATTTATTATTTTTTCATTATGAATATAATAAAGAAAAACAAGGTACTCCAATGCTCACCTATGTACATCTCTGTATTCTTCTAGTAAGATTCATTGGGCTCTAATGGGTCATAGAGCAACTACACAGTTTGCGGTCACATGAGCTTATTCCATTTAACAGATACTATCCATACTACCTTTGCACCAGCAGCTTTATACTATTCCTTGACGTTAAATGACAGGTATAAATCTAACTTGTAAAAGTGTACAGTTTTCAAGCTTTGTTACTTGTCATTAGATATTTATTTTCTCTTATTAAGCAGCAAAGAAGCACATTACATTTAATCTTAGGACCATATTATGTGCAGACTGCTCACTATCTGTTATGATCCTTGATATTAAACCCTCACACGCCACAGTATTACACATCAGGGGTGTGTAGGATTACTCGACAAAAGCATTAGCGCCAACCAAGTGAATGTAGGGACAAAAACTCGCCCCACCCATTGAAATTTTTATGATCTTGAAACGCTTGGTGTCATCGAATTTACTTCTATCCAGTCTTTTTTTGTTTGTTTACAACTCCCTCTCAGTACTGACCTTTGTCACCATGCTATTCAACAGATGCGCCCACAAAAAAAAAATATGAAAGCCTCCAGAAGTAATTTCAACCAATGCAATTGCTTGGATTAGACAGATGACATTTTGAGTGCCATAAACAATAATTTACAAATTGTTTTTATTTCATTTGTTTCCTACTGAGCCAGAAAGTCATTTGCTCCACTGAAAGCAGATGTTAGAAAAATCGAGACTAAACATATGGCCTCGAAGGGGAAAAATTAATATATTAAATAACCCAATGAATACCTATAGAGCTGTCCGTTATCAAAGGTAATTTGATATGAATCTTATTGGCTCTTGTTACAGGCTGCGGTTGTGCAGTTACTTCCCTTAGAGAACAAATTATTAATAATACATTCTGTATTCAACAACTAGAGCAGAAAGAAAAATAGAATGGATGTCCGTACAGTTTATAGATGACTATAGTTATTCTAGAGGTAGAGCAGACATGCCCTGTAGAAATACTAGAGAAAACCTCTGGTGGTTTTGATGTTTAAGTATTTTCATTGTTTCACTGTTGGCCATATTCTGGGTTTGTATCAGAGCCAGATATATAAATTCATCCATTGGATTGATCTGTTCACTCCCAGAATGATGAACTTGGCCGTTCTCCACCCGTGAGAACTCATGGTGTTTGCTCATTCTGAGACATTGTTATTGTTCGTAGTATTTAAATTCTATTCTCATGGACTTTTATGCAGAAGTATACCATATGTTTTATACATCCTCTTAACAGTTTCTTTTTTCTGTCCCTGAAAATTGAAGATTTTAGATTGCAGCCTTTACAAGACTTTACAATTCCCCGTTGTATTCTCTACAGTCCATAGAAAATATCTACAGCACAGGGAGCAGGTTGTACTTTTGCAGTTGATTTATACTTAGCCTAAATATTAACATGTGATATCTAAAACAGAACTATTAAAAGTTGCTCCTTTACCAGTGAAAAGCTCAGCATGAATGTTTGAACAGTCAATGTTTGAAATGTTTTACAGCCAGAACAACTTTTATTTATTGTTTTGTACATGTTCCCCTGCAACTTAAAAAAATATAAACTATATAGAACTATAAATACAAAATATATTGCATTATCTTTCTTGCCTCATTCTGGGCCTGATTTATTAAGGAGCGTAAATGCCGTTATGTGCCGTATTTTTCGTTAAATTGCTCTGCGCATGCCCAGAAACGGACTATACACCGGAGAACGCAAGTGAATGCAATTCATGTTTGAGTGCAAAGGGCACTTATGACAAGTTACGATTTCATGGATGGAAAGGGGAGGGGGTGAGAATGGGGGTATTCATCAAATCAATTTACAGTAAGGGTGTTCCAAGATTGCAGGCAGCAGCCCTACATTCAAGCTTTGGGCATCTCTAAGGTTCGTGATTTTCAGTCATATCGCTTCCACCAGCTACAGGTCAGGTGTAAGTGTTGAGTGATAATGATGACGGTCACATATGCTGGAACATGTGTTTGCAATAAAGAGCAACTGTAAAAATGCATTTTATGTACAGTAGACATTAATAACATCCTGACAAATGTATTTTATGAAGAGAGAAAAAATGAAAAAAAACCCTGTTTCTTTAATGTTTGTTCATTAATTGACTATGGGCCTGATTCATTAAGGCAAGAAATTGAGTAAGTTTCTTACTGAAGTTTTCTGGTCAAAACCATTTAGCTATGCAAGGGGTGCAATTTAGTTTATTATTTTGCACATCAGTTAAATACTGGCTGTTTTTTTCATCTAGTACACAAATACTTGATAGCTTTATTTTTATACTGAAATTTAAAATTGATCTAGGACATGCCCGATCCAAATAATAAATCTCTCCCCACATTTTAAATTTATCTCCCCCTCCAATGCAACATGGTTTTGCCCAGGTGCACAGTTATACCTTTTTTATGCTTTGCTCTCCTTAATGACTCAGGCCCTTCATGTTTAGCATATTGAGCTGTTGTTGTTTTTGATGCACTTGGCTACAACACAGTTCAGTTTTGGGCATTTGACACAAAAGGGCAAAGTTTGGTTCCGAATCCATTGACAGTGAAAATAAATGACTCTGCATTGAAGGTATAATTTTAAACTTTTGATACCATTCAGCTTTACCTCCATACATTAGTTTCACAAAGAGTGTTAACCATTGATTTTAAATGTACACCACTTTATTTGATTCCAGGTCAGAATCTGAATAAAAGCTTTGTCTCCAAACCCCTAAACATAGCCCCATTGAAAGTAGCATAGACACTCATAGTATCCAATACCAGCAAAAGTCATTTGCTTTGCATTGCACAAGGTAAGCAATTTTTCACAAATCATTTATTTATTTAATCACACTCATAAGTATTTCTCATTTTACAAATTCCATTAAATACACAGGTGAAAACCATCGTCAAGTGCAAATATCAAGCTACATTGCAAGCATATCAACAGGCCAGATTTGCACAAAAAATTAAAGTGACTACACCAGTTACTGGCTAAATACGTGATATAGCAGGAAGATAGCCTGCAGGTGTCTGTGTGCTGTGTACTGTGTTACACTCATAATTTCTAATTTATATGGGCTCATTCACATAACAGGTGCAAAATTAACATTGAACTGCAGCAACCAATCAGCAATTAGCTTTATTAGACAATAAAAGCAAGTAACTGATTTGTTGTTATGGACTGGTACAAATTTTGCACCTAAATACTATATTAATAAATGAGTTTGAAGATGGAATGGGGTAGGAAGGATTATGTGAGAGCTTAGACCACTATGTTTTTAAACTGTATTGATAGATGTCAGCTGAAATCTCCAGCTCACAAGTAGGTTAGAAAGAACTGTAAAATATTATAATATTATTCTACCGGAAGACAACAGAAATGTAAATAACAATAATAATTTGCAAGATATCCTATTATCAATTGGGGGCAGAATGGCGCTCCATAATATAAGTACTTTATGTTTTTGACAAAAGTACAAAGCTGGGCAGCACAGTGGCCTAGTGGTTAGCACTTCTGCCTCACAGCAGGGTCATGAGTTCGATTCCCGATCATGGCCATATCTGTGAGGAGTTTGTATGTTCTCCCTGTGTTTGCGTGGGTTTCCTCTGGGTGCTCCGGTTTCCTCCCACACTCCAAAAACATACTGGTATGTTAATTGGCTGCTATCAAAATTGACCCTAGTCTCCCTCTCTGTCTGTGTCTGTGTTTGAGTGTGTGTCTATATTAGGGAATTTAGATTGTAAGCTCCAATGGGGCAGGGACTGATGTGAATGAGTTCTCTGTACAGCGCTGCTGAATTAGTGGCGCTATATAAATAAATGATGATGATGATGGTGATGATGATAATGGATCCCAGAAAATATAATTTATGATTTTAGGGTGGATACACAATGGTGTTAAGATAATACCTGTGACACCACGTGTGAAACATGATCATAGTGTATAACCAGAGATTACATCAGTAGTCAGGTGGGGGGCGGAGATGTCAATGGAGAACATAAGTGAATAGAGGAGGCAGTGCTACCATTCCCAACTGCAAAGCAGGTGTGAGTATTGTGTACCAAGTGAGTAAATGCCATTAGTAATAAGCACCAAAGAGGGATGGGGATCTCTAATGCTTGAAAATTCCTATGGAAACAAACCCATTCCCCTACGTAACATGCACATTTTGATATATGAAGGCTTCCTGTGTTTCAGACTAACACTGCACTTATGCATGAATCAACATAGTTAGATGTCTACATGCAATAACCATGTTGTCTTCCGGACACATTTGTTTATTTTCATTGCCCTCAGATCTGCTTTTTTCAATACTCCTCTGTTTGTGTATCCAAGTGCAATGATCATAAACAAATTTGCTCAGAAAACAAAATATAAGATGGAGTTTCCCTTTAAGACCTGTTTAAGCTGAAATCCATGAAAGCTTTATGGACCTACACTACATGGCCAAAAGTATGTGGACACCCGATTATCACATCCATATGTGCTTGCTTAACATCCCATTCCAAAACCATGGTCATTAATATGGAATTATCCCCCCCCCCCTTGCTGCTGTATCAGTCTCCATTCTTCTGAGAAATGCTTTCCACTACATTCTGGAACATGGCTGAGGGGATTCACATCCATTCAGCCACAAGAGCACTAGTGAGGTCAGGCACTGATGTTGAGCAATAAGGCCTGGCTAGCAGTCAGTGTTCCAATTCATCTCAAATGTGTTCAGTTGGGTTGATGTCAGGGCTCTGTGCAGGCCAGACAAGTCCTTCCACACCAAGTTCTGGAAACCATTTTCTGATGAACCTTGCTTTGTGCATGGGGGCGTTGTCATGCGGAAACAGCAAAGGGCCTTCCCCAAACTGTTGCCACAAACTTGGAAGCACACAATTCTCTAGAATGTCCTGGTATGCTGTAGCACTAAGATTTCCCTTCACTGTAATTAAGGAGCCCAGGCCAAACCATGATAAACAGCCCCAGACCTTTGTTCCTCCTCCACCAATTTGACAGTACACAGTTGGGTAGAAAGCATTCTCCTGGCATCCAGAAAACCCAGGTTCGTTGTTCAGACGGTGGTGAAGCGTGATTTGTCACTCCAGATAATATATTTCCACTGCTCCAGAGTCCAACAGTGTTGTGTTTTACACTGACTGCTTGATCATTTAAACACAAGCCAGGAAGCGCCCGACAAACAGCTCTTGTGCTGACATTGCCTCTAGAGGCAGTTTGGAACTTGGTAGTGAGTGTTGCAACTGAGACCAGATGATTTTTGCACGCTACACTTTTCAGCACTCGCCAGTCCTGTGAGCTTGTGTTTTCCTACCACTTCATGGCTGAGCCTAGATGTTTCCACTTCACAATAACAGCACTTACAATTGATTGGGCAGAAATTTGATGAACTGACTTGTTGGAATTATGGATTCCTATGACAGTGCCACGTTGAAAGTCAAAGAGCTCTTCAGTACGACCCATTCTACTGCTAATGTTTGACTATGGAGACTGCATGGCTGTATGCTTGATTTGGTGCACCTGTTAGCAATGGGTGTGGCTGAAATGGCCAAATACACTAATTATAAGGGGTGTCCACATACTTTTGACCATGTAGTGTATATATTGTCTATATGCTGTAATTGTAAAATCATTCTTTAATATATCAAGATCCTAATCCTTTGTTTCACTTAAGCTCTTTATTTTGATTGAATTGTATTGAATCACGTTGGCCTAATTCTCATGGAGAGGAAAATCTAATGATGAGAGGTCTCTTGTGTATTCAATACCATGGTAATCTGTCTGTTTACAGATAGTGGGGCTTTCTATTCTTTTTGAAAATTACACTAACACAAATGTCTTTATACTGCAGGACAAGCTTATTTAAGTTTAATTTCTGGCTGCGACATACCTTTAATACAAATATGAACATATAACCTTTATATGGAGGCCAGAAAGAGATATATCAGAAAACAGTGCATAGTGGCAAACTCTACCACAATAAGCAGAGGTAAGCACTTGTTGAAGAGGGATTCACTGAAACTCTGTAAGGACAAATTGTTTTGTTTAGATCATTAATGCTCAATTGTAGTATGTGTAGAACATGCATGGAATACTGTCTCAATTTTCTCTACCAAACCGTTATACTAATGTATGATTTAGTGTATGTATATAATTGTATTTAATATAAGAAACACACTAAGGAATTATGAGCTTAACCGGAATGAATAGTAATGAAGACAGACAGTAATGTGTTTTATCTTTTCCTTCATTGCTCATCAATGAGCACTTTATAAAAATGTGTTGTGTTGTGTTGCATTCCAAATAGAATGTGACTTTAGTAAACACCAAATAATTTACTGCAGCCCTAGGATCCATTGATCCTATGTCTTGTCCTGTGTGTCTTACACAGAGAAATAAAATATGCTGCATGGATATGAATACGAGAAAATTACATCTGTGCCATATACTCATATCAATGGCCATGCTGTATATTTAATAGTTGTATGTATAAGCAGCACACAAGATAAAGCATAGGAATTAATTGATTCCTTGGGGTATATTTACTAAACTGCAGGTTTGAAAAAGTGGAGATGTTGCCTATAGCAGCCAATCAGATTCTAGCTATCATTTTGTAGCATGTACTAAATAAATGTTAACTAGAATCTGATTGGTTGCTATAGGCAACATCTCCACTTTTTCAGCAAATATACCCCCTAGACCGGCGGTTCCCAAAGTGTGCGCCGCGGCTCCCTGGGGTGCCGCGGGCCAGCCATAAAAAAAATAAAGACCAGAAACTTACCAATCCGTGGGGCGCCAGGACCCAGCAGACTCCTCTCTCCCGCAGCAGTTTGTCACTAACGTCAATATTCAGTGACAGCTGCGGGAGAGAGGAGTCTGCTGGGTCCCGGCGCCCCACGGATTGGTAAGTTTCTGTTCTTTATTTTTTTTATGGCTGGCGCGGGGCAGAGTGAGAGGATCATGGCAGCAGAGGGGGACAGGGGGACAGAGTGACAGCAGAGGGGGACAGAGTGACAGCAGAGGGGGACAGGGGGACAGAGTGACAGCAGAGGGGGACAGATTGACAGCAGAGGGTGACAGAGTGACAGGAGAGGGGGACAGGGGGACAGAGTGACAGCAGAGGGGGACAGGGGGACAGAGTGACAGCAGAGGGGGACAGCGTGACAGCAGAGGGGGACAGTGTGACAGGGGGCAGCGTGACGGGGGCAGCAGAGGGGGGCAGCGTGACAGGGGGCAGCAGAGGGGGGCAGCGTGACGGGGGGCAGCAGAGGGGGGCAGCATGACGGGGTGCAGCAGAGGGGGGCAGCGTGACAGGGGGCAGCGTGACAGAGGGCTGCAGAGGGGGGGCAACTTGACAGAGGGCTGCAGAGGGGGGCAGCTTGACAGAGGGCTGCAGACAGGGTCATCTTTTCCATTGGGCACGATGGGCAGCTGCCCGGGGGCCCCACAGGCAAGGGGGCTCCATAGGCACGGCTCTTAATGAGAATAAATAATCCTGCAAAAGAAAAAAACCTGCAAAAAAAACCTACAATGGTCACTGAGCAAGTACATCTATCTATCTCTATCTCTATATATCTATATCTGTATCTGTATACATCTATATATCTATATCTATATCTATATCTAGGGGCCCCGGTGCACTGCTTTGCCCGGGGGCCCATAATGTTGTTAAGATGGCCCTGGCTGCAGAGGGGGCAGCGTGACAGCAGAGGGGGACAGCAGGCAGCAGAGGGGGACAGCATGACAGAGGCCAGCAGAGGGGGGTAGCGTGACAGAGGGCTGCAGAGGGGGGCAGCAGAGGGGGGCAGCGTGACAGAGGGCTGCAGAGGGGGGGCAGCTTGACAGAGGGCTGCAGAGGGGGGCAGCGTGACAGAGGGCTGCAGAGGGGGGCAGCGTGACAGAGGGCTGCAGAGGGGGCAGCGTGCCTGGGGGCTGCAGAGGGGCAGCGTGCCTGGGGGCTGCAGAGGGGGCAGAGTGTCTGGATACAGAGGGGGCATTTTTGCATACAACTAAATAAGTATTTCTGTCCTGACCTAAATACTTATTACAATTTTTTAACCCAACTGCTTCTAACACAGGACTGCTCAGTAATTATTTTGGAGGGGTGCCTTGAAAAAATTTAGAGACGCTAAGGGTGCCGCGAACTGCAAAAGTTTGGGAACCACTGCCCTAGACTATACTTTATTTAGGGATTACTTGCATCACCTTCAGTTTGGAGAATGACACAAGTGTTTTAAAATCAGAAATATGTAAATGTATTTAATTCCCATATATATATTTGCATCGATCACAGACAAAAACAGATAACATTTACTACAGATTAAAAAACCTTTTCACCACAACCCTCTTATCGACATAATGCTAATCTCTCTAGGAGCACACACACAGAACTGGTTTATACAATTTCATGTGTTGCTTTTGCTAGTAGTCTGCAACTTTATTACACCAATCACAGTCCGCTGCACGTCATCCAATAAAGACACCCCCTGCAGGATTTTACAGACAGGATCTTCATCTGTAGACCAGACTAGAGCCAGAATTCTTCCTAGGGCCTGATTACCGTTTGAATATTGTTTTGTGATGTATGTTTTCATATCTACAAACATCTTAGAGGCTTGGAGGCTTCAATGTCTCACGTCAGTTCCCTCAGGCTGTAGGTACACCTTTCGTCTGACATCATTTATCTTCTTGAGATACTACTGTATTTCTTATAAATATTAAAAAGAGATGACGCAAAAAAGCATGAAGCGCTTCCAGTATTCCATTATAACAGTTTTCCCCACTGTATGGGTGACTTCGTCTTTACATAGAAAGACAATATTTCTTAAAATAAACTAGGCCTTAAAAATAATGTCACAATGCTCATTCAAACCACGATTTTTTCACAATGCTTTCAGGTTTTTCTATTAAAATGGAAGATCTCTAACGAAGAGTTTTGAATGAATTCCAGAATCCTGAACACTGTGTTGGAGGCTGCCATCAAGGTGTTTAAAAACTGTTTGTTGAAGATAGTCATGCTATGGTGTTGTCTTGCGTTAGATTTTATTGCATGACTGTTATTTTTAAAAAGTGATCCAACCAACGTTTCCTGAAAAACACTTCTTATGATGGCTTTTGAAGATATCATCTTATAAAGAGACCTTCAATGGAATCGTTCCATATATTCACTTACAGATGAGAAGAATCTTTTAAGGAGATAAGATACATTTTTTTTTAAATGACCATAAAATGAACACCAAGTAAGTTAGGTGTGTTGGTCTTTCCAAAATGTAAGTGGACTGAACTCGTAGGTGAACAGTAAGGATCAGACATGGTCACAAAATTGGCCATAGGCTATCCAAGCCTTCTGCTAGTATGTTAACAACAGTTCTGGGACTTAATCACAGTGCTTAGTTATGTCAGCAGCTAAAACCTACGTTTGTAGTTTGTTGGTGTTGCTCTTGTACACAACAAGTGTGACCAGGAAAGGAATTATACAGATAGGCACAAAAATTAATGCCAACAACACATGTTCTGGAGGGTCCAAGATTTCTTCAGACAAAAGAGTGCAATTCGCAAAATAATGTTTGTGAATTGACAAGAAAATGTCATGTGTCAGTACATTTGGATAGGGAAAATCATAACCATCAGTTGCGTCTTCTATGCATATTTGTAATTTGTCGTAGAAACTAAGACAGAAAAAATAGAGTACATAGACTGATTAATTCAAATGTACAAACATTTATTGGCATGCTTTATATTATAACACTTTTTTCACTTTTTGGCGGTCATTTAGAGCTGGACGATTTGTGTGAATATCACAAGCGTAAACTATGTTGTGCAGTTAAGTATTTATTTTGAGTTGCATATAGCTAAGCTTAGCTTAGCAAATGTGCAATTCAAAATAAACACCTAAATAACTCCACATGGAAGTACATTTAAAGCGTATCATGCAGCGGCATACTTGAGACACTATTCATCATCATCATCAACTTGATGATGAAGTTTTGTTTTTATAGTAAAAACAAAGGTTTTAAATACTTAAAAAAAAAAAAATGGCATGCCTCCCCCACAAAAGTGATACAAGTGATCATAGCCTGGGCTGGTTTTGGTACTTGCAGGGGGATTAACAGCTTGTGGTCCATCCGCAAAAGCCATAGTTCATTTATTGAAAAAAGTCATTATAAATTCTGAATTCTATAATTTTACTATTTATAGCTTCAATATCAACTATAGGGGGTTGGTAAGTTGAGAATGTAAGCTGGGAAACAAAAATAGCACGGGTGTTTGGAAGCACCCAAGAGTGATTTCAGCATGGGACTGTTTTTTTCTGGGGGTGAAGAGGGCTGCATTTTTTTGGTGTGTCTCTTTCCCTAGGTAATTCAACTGCATGCTGAACAGACTGGGGCTCTGTGACAGTATAATAGTATAACCCTGCGCTGCAGGATTTCCTCATATAGTGCCAACAGCCCAGGCTGGCATAGCCTAGTGTTACTTTTGCAGGGGTACCCAATGCTAAAATTGCCAACACTAGCCTATTGTTTGAGGCATAGTACCACTTTCTTTAGGTGGGGGTGGGGACACACTGTTTTTTATTTATATATATATTTACAAGCTTTTTTACACTGCAAAGGTCCATGCTGATGACCATCATCATCAGCATAGATCTTTGCTCCAAGGGTGGAGCACCCGCAGTACGCCTGACAGACGTATCTATGGCTTTTCCACCTCTAAGTAGAGAACAAGTACGTAAACATGCCTCTACTGTACTTGCCCAATGTTTACATGCACCCTCCCTCCTCATTCCAGCTCTCCAAATGCTAGGAGGCGCAGGGATATGCAAAAAATGCAATATGAACACAGGGATATGCACTTTTCATGTGCATGCGCAATACAAAAAAAGTGTATTTTACACGTAAAAACAGAGCCCAACTCTAAATTACCCCATATATACAGTATATGTGATAGATGTAGAAATATGACAGATATACATATGAGAAAATAGATATGAGTTACATAGACATGTAACATGGATTAGAAAGAGTGTAGATGAGATAGATATGAGAGAGAGAGATATAGTTATGACATAGAAAAAAAGAACTGAAATAGGGAAATACACTACATGGGTAAAAGTATGTGGGCACCCAAACATCACATCTATATGTGCTTGTTGAACATCTCATTCCAAAACCATGGGCATTAATATGGAGTTGGTCCCCCTTTTGCTGCTATAACGGCCTCCACTCTTCTGGGAAGGCTTTCTACTAGATTTTGAAACATGGCTGCAGGGATTCACATCCACAATAGCATTAGTGTGGTCATGTGCTGATGCTAGGCAATAAGTCCTGGCTAGCAGTCAGTGTTCCAATTCATCTTAATGTTATCAATCTGGTTGAGGTCAGGACTCTGTATATGCCAGTCAAGTTCTTCCACACCAAGCTCTGGAAACCATTTTTTGATGGACTTTGCTTTGTGCATGGGAGCATTGTCATGCTGAAACAACAAAGGGCCTTCCCCAAACTATTGCCACAAAATTGGAAGCACACAATTCTCTACAGTGTCATTGTATGCTATAGCATTAAGATTTCCCTTCACTGGAACTAAGGGGTCCAGGCCAAACCATGATAAACAGCCCCAGACCTTTATTCCTCTGAACCTTACAGTTGGTAGTACACATTCAGGTAGGGAGCATTCTCCTGGCATCTTGCAAATTTTGATTTGGAAGATGCCAGGAGAATGCTCCCTGTTCAGACTATTATTTGGTGAAGTTTGATTTGTCATTCCAGAGAATGAGTTTTCACCACTCCAGAGTCCAACTGCAGTGTATTTTCCACCACTCCAGTCAACATTTGTCATTGTACATGTTGATTTAAGGCCTGTGTGCAGCTGCTTGGCCATAGAAACCCATGAAGCTCCTGATGAACAGTTCTTGTGCTCAGGTTGCATCCAAACTCAGTTTGGAACTCAGTAGTGGGTGTGTTCCTAGATTTTTTAACTTCACAATAACAGAACTTACAGTTGACTGGGCAGAAATTTGACAAACTGATTTGTTGGAAAAGTGACATCTGATAACAGTGCCATGTTTTATGTACCAGGTAGCAATGGGTGTGGCTAAAATGGGCAAACACACTAATCAGAAGCGGTGTCCACATACGTTTGGCCATGTACAATAAATAATTGATAGATAGCTATTAGCTAGATATGATATAGAGATATAGGGTTAAGATGTGTAAATAAATAGATACAAGATAGATGTAAGGCCCTGCTGGGTTTTTCAACCCAAGACCTTTGTGCTTCAGAGGCTGCTCCTTAGCCTTTTTGGTATTGGATACAGATGCAGTGGTATGTCTCTCCCTTCTGTGTCTATCTTTTCCACCCTAGCATGACCAGCTGCAAGGGGTTCCCAGCAGTCTCAAGTCTTGACATATGTATAATATTGCTTTATTAGAAAAGTATACAAATTTCCCACATGTAATATGTATGAGTATCAGTAATCCCCATAAGGACAGCCCAAAGAACATCATGCTTGTCTTAACTTGCCAATAGAAGAACAGAGAATGGACCAAAAGTGTGAGCATGCTTCGTTTTGTGCACATTCTACATTGTTGCATTGGTGCATAGGAACATACTACTAGTGGATATAGAAATCCCTGCAACCTAAGTACATAATCTGAATTTTCATTTGATTGAAGGTAATACCTGATGACGTCATCCCATTCGCACCAGTGCTCTGGATTCATTTTCGACATTGAGCTATGAAAGTGGTGCGTGCAATTGTCAACCTCATAATAGTAGTAGTGCACTACAGAAAAAACACAAAAAACATAATTAAACAGACTCTTTCCTGAGCAGAAGCTTTCTGTCCCTTCCTGACCAAAACCAGTCCTAGCTTCTGCTAGGACTAATACTAGGGTTACTGGAGAGATACTTGGGTCTATCAATAAGACAGAAGCTCTTCTTTCTCCAGGGAGACCCTGGTGATATTGTCATGGGGGTTACAGTCTGTCCAAGAAGTTGGCCTCTAACACATGCACACAATGTTCTATGATAGAACACTGTACATGTTAACCATGAGTCCAGATTCATTCAATGAAAAGCAAGTGGTAAATACTGGACTAGACAAATGTTTTCCTGATCATGTCATGTTAACATGTCTAAATAACAGGGGAGAGCTGATAAGGGGGTGTTTGCTGCCAATAATTATATTATCCTTTCATTTTACCTAATTTCTGTGATGGTGTTAATACACCTGCCTGCCATTCAGTACAGAGACCACTGTTTATTTTTTCTTCTCCACAATCCCTGTATCTCTTTCCAGTGCTTCCCCGTCAATCTTACTGAAGTTTTATTTTCCTCTCACAATGCAATAGCTTGGGGGTTAACCTAGTGGCAAGAGATATAGGTGAAACTACCGCACACGGGGTGTGTCCATAGGACGCGGCCAGGTGCGCAAAGGAACGAAAATATTGCAGAATAATAGCAAAACAGGAGTAGGCAAAACTATTTCATTTGCGATAGCTTAGTGGGGAAGCTAAGATAAGTCTACATGTCCTCTATGCTGGGCACAATTAACCAAACAAATGTTTTAAGGCTACAGTTCCTTTAATTGAAGTTAAATACAGTTTTGACAATCATTACTTATAACCTACAGTAGGTGCAGAATGAAGCAGTAATCTATGATCACATTTCTTATGCTCACCAAGCAGAGTTGCATTTATTGGGATGGACACGTTGACTGGAGACTGTGTGACGTTCTGTGGTACTGTCATTAAGCTGGAAGCTGTTGGAACAATCCTTAATTAAAATATGTACATAACTTTACATTTGCAGATTCGATAATCATATTTTAGACATAAATCCAAATGCCAAAAGAGCTTCCTCACCCAGACATCACTTGGCCTGACAGGCATGTGTCTAAATCTCTCCCAGATTTGACCATACATGTACACAGACATGTGTGACTATATCTGAACGATCCGACCATTCAGCACTGGGGTCAAATGACAAGATCATGGAGTGCACATTTTACGCAGTCAGATAATGACCGCATACAAGGCCAGATGCAGTGATCATCCAACTGGATTTACCAGCCATTTCAGTCAACATGTGAACAATCCTGTTCAGATGATCTGGATCAGCAGTCTTTTTGAGCTCATTCATGCATTTTTTAAAATGACCTAAATTGGTTGTCAAAATGACAGCATGTATGTGCACCTTAATACTAAATTCAGTCGTTGCCTGCAAACAAAATATCACTTTTTAACACCAAACACCAAGCTTAAGTGACAAACAAGACTATTGAACATGATATGTTGGAGCTCTACAAATAAAGGATAATAACTGTTTTATGGTTTATAATTACTAATTTTTAGGTCTACAATTTATCAAACAATAAAATAACACTGTAGCATTAATAATGCAATTAGGCATAACGTATGAAACCACAATTTAAAGACAAGTATCCTCTGCCCCCGTATTGCCTGAACCAAAATATACTTATTTTCCATCTTTTCTACATAGTACCATATGGTTACATGACTGTCTTTTTTTTTTTTTACAAAATGAGGCCCATCTTGGTAAACGCTGAGTCAGTTGGACTGTAGGACCATTTCACATGTATTGTGTGCAGTTCTTCTTTCTCTGTATTTTGGATGCAATTCTCACTATCTATTCTTATTCTTTGGGCAATGTGGGTTAATATGTCTAGATTGCTCTCCATATGATTTTACATAGATGCACCTGCCCAGCAGCAAAGTGTCTCTGGTAAGTATTTACACATTTTACAAAGAAGCGCAGACACACAGACAAAAGGCAGCACTCTGCTTACTTCAATTTTTTGTTTTCAGTATTTTTTAATACATATAATACTAATAATGTATTACTTATATTTATACAAAGGCTGAAACAGGGCTGATATACAGATTGTATAGGGGCTACATTGATTGGTGAGGTTATGAGGCAACACAGATTGTCTTGATTTAAGGTATTATAATATGGCGTTAAATAAACTTTTGCAATGCTTTTTTGAATGGACTATACAGGTATATATATATATATATATATATATATATATATATATTATACCCAGTAGCCACTTTATGTACTGGGTAGGACCCCACCGCCCGCCACATTTGCTCCCAGAAAATCCTCAATTGTTTGTGGGATGAATTCAACAATTCAAACATTCCTTAGAGATTCTGATCCATGTTGACATGATAGCATTACACAGTGGATGCAGATTTGTCGGCTGCACATTCATGCTGCAAATATCCGGTTCCCCAAAAGTGCTCTATTGGATTGAGAGGCCGCTCGAGGCCGCTGGAGTACACTGAACTCATTGTCATATACGTGTAAACAGCTTGAGTGTACGTATGCTCTGAGACATGGCATGTTATCCCGCTGGAAGTAGCTATTACAAAATGGGTATACTGTGGCCATAAAGGGATGCACATAATAAGCAACAATATCAACGTAGGCTATGTCATTTAAACGATGCTCATAAGGTTGGATGGATCCAAGGATTCATGTTGTGTACACCAAATTTGGTCCATACTATATGCATTTTGCAACAGAAAATCGACAGACGTCAGGTCAGGCGACATTTCTCGATCTTTACCTGTCCAGTTTTGGTGGGGTGTGGTTGGTTTTCTCGGCTGTGATAATCCCGGCACACCTTACAGCAACATTAAAATAGTGAAGACTATAAGAGCGACAAGCACAAAATGTAGACTTACCATCTAACAGACGGTCACTATTTCGCTCACCCTGAATGACCGGCACATGTAATATGCGACTTTCACAAATCTCTCCAGGAACAACTTAATGGCCAGAGTGAAAATGCCGGTTTGTAAAGCGGCAATGTCCGGACCCACCGCCTGTATAATGTAATCCTGGCGGCCCTTCAGTCACATTTCTTCCCCAATCTGGTGTTTGGTCTGAATAACAACTAAGCCTATTGACTAATTTTGTATGAGTTGCTGCCACAAGAACCTATAATCAAGGAATTTGGTTGTAACTGGGAAGGTTCTTGGTATGTCACCCTCTCTCTTCTGTTCTACTCGATGTGCCCTTTGATTTTGAGGGGTATCAATTTATTCTTGTAGGTTCTAGTCCTTAGTTAAAGTAGTACAGAGGTAATTAAAGAGATTAGGGTCCTTATCACTTTCTGATATTCCAATAAAACTTCAAAAAGTAATGTTGGTGATCCTGTAGGGACTTTGTCTAGGCTTCAATAGTGTTTTATAAGCACAAAATGGTGTCTTTTACATCGATGGCGCTTTGTTCCAATGAAGCAATTCACAAAGTATTGGATATAATATTAAGACAGAACTGAAGGATGCCTGCAGCTATTCTAGGGTTTTTTTTCAATCAGGGGCATTAGAATTAATGAGATTTTCTTTAGTTGCTTCAGTGGCTATAGCTGAGATGGATGAAGCAGGAGATGTGTTGAGGCAATCATTTGAGTTAAAGGATTCATTAAAATATAAGGGCAGGGAGGGAGAAATAGGTGTAATTTTACATTTCAGAAATAAAAAAGGGAGGGAAGAAGGACACACAGGGTAATCACTTTGGCGGAAGATGTGAGGTGAAGGATAAGGGGCTAGCTGGTACAACAGATAGGGGGAACAGGACTGTAAAAGCAAATGACAGATGATCATTTAACTGGTGAACCTGAAGACTGCAATATTTGTTGTACTTGCTGGCAGACTTCGATGGATGATAGAGAGAGTTGACAGAAGGGGTTAAAATTCAAAAATAATGAAGAAAGAGAGGAGATATATGGGAAAAGTGGGAGTAGAGGGCGAACAAAAAAAAACAAGTTGGACACAGAGAAGAATAAGAGGTATTTATTGTCAGGTTTGCGACCCCATGGACACCAACAGTGCTGTCAGTCAGCAGGTCTGGAGTGTACGTGTAGTAGAACTCAAGTTGCAAGGAACAGGTCATAGGGCTCCGGAATCAGGTGTTGAGACTCCTCTTTAAGCAGGTCAGGCAGGCTAGAGTCACCTCAAATGACAGCTTGTGGTACAGTATGCCATGGGAAAGGGGGATGTCTGTTCACTGAGATAAGGTAGCAGATCTCAGTAGGAGAAGCAGGGTTGAGAAAGGGGAGCCCAGAATGTTCAAGAGCTGGAGGGCCCAGGAAGAGCAGGATGGCACTTGTATATGTTTAGTGTGGGTTGAGGAATCTGTGTGTATGTCGACACCAGGACTCACACTTAATTCTTCTTCATTCATCCATCTCCCATATTCCCCTTCTTCTTATGCTCCTCAAATGTCCCCTAGACTTCTGTGTTTGTCGCCTCTTTATCCCTTTATCCCCCTTCTTCTGTCCGTTTTAATCTTCTCCACTGTTTCCTATCACCAAGAATACTGTGTTTTAAGTGGCAGGTAGGGGAAGATGCCGTTGTGTAGTGAGGAAGGGGAAGACTTATGGAAGCTGGATCAGCTGAGAATGCAGGTAAACAGTATGCGCAGACCCTTGGAGAAATGTGAAAGAGCACTGATCAGCTCTACTAAGAGTGATTAATTTTAGCGATGAAATTGATCAGCCACGGTATTAATATGACTGTGGTCAGGTCATCCACCTACTCCCAAACATGTTCTTGGCTGGCCAATTGGTTCGCTGAAATCAAAAGATGGCTGTGGAAGAGAGTCGAGGCAGGAGCAGATCTAAGGTGGATCTTCTTGGATGCTTCGCCCATTGGAAATTTTTGAACTTAAGATGTTTGACATTGTGTTAACATTTGCTCTGCAGCTAAGTGTAAGCTACTTTTCTGCTATCAGCCATGTTTTGCTATCAGTCAACGCACATGATCTGCCAGGCCATGACCCAATGTCTTATTATTGTTGCAAGCAAACAAACAAACCTAATCGTTACGATACGGGATGATAATTAACAGGGGGGATATGCAGCCAATCATGAATAGGTCCCATAATCAATTCATGGTCATGTGATCATTTATTTGATTTGCAGCTAAGTGCATGATATTGTTATCTGCTACCAGCCATTTCCTACAAAATATCACAAGAAAAGGCTGACTGTAGAGTCCTTCATTGGGATTAACAGCTGGAAGTGTGCTGTTTGTGGGAAAATAATTCCCCCCACGATCATGTTATCAGATATCTTATGTTCTGATAAAATGTTGAATGTGTGTATATCGATCAATCTATCTATCTATATATGGTGGCTAAGTGGTTTGCACTTCTGCCTTACAGCACTGGGGTCATGAGTTCAATTCCCGACCATGGCCTTATCTGTGAGGAGTTGGTATGTTCTCCCCGTGTTTGCGTGGGTTTCCTCCGGGTGCTCCGGTTTCCTCCCACACTCCAAAAACATACTGGTAGGTTAATTGGTTGCTAACAAAAATTGACCCTAGTCTGTGTTGTCTGTTTGTGTGTCTGTGTGTGTTAGGGAATTTAGACTGTAAGCTCCAATGGGGCAGGGACTGATGTGAGTGAGTTCTCTGTACAGCGCTGTGGAATTAGTGGCGCTATATAAATAAATGATGATGATGATGATACAGTGTGTGTGTGTGTCTATATATATATATATATATATATATATATATATATATATATATATATTTACATTCAGTGGTCTTTCAAATCTCTAAGAGTCATGTTAGACCAAAACAGTAAGTTTAATGTTTATAGTATGTTTTACTCCCCTGGTGATCAGCAGTTCCACAACTCCTTTGACTTATTTGTAAAGTAATACTTCAACACATTTCCCCTGTACCTCCCAGCCTTCATTTTTTACAGCATGACCTTGTATTGACACCTCTTTTACCGAGCTCCGCTTCCTTCCTGCACTGTGCTTTGTCCATTAATGTATGTGAATGTTCCTGTCACCTCCCTTCGTTTTATCACTGCAAGCTGGGTATATTACGATAATTCAGCCTTTCCTCTCTCTAACTTCCTCCACCTCCTAAATTCCTCATCTCTTTACGTTTGCAATTACAGAATCCATTTTTCACAAAGAACCCCAAGACTAAGTTTTGCATAAGGGCATACAGAGACTATGCCAAATAAAAAGCACCAAGATTTCTTGCAGGCACTCCCCTCCCCTTTCCTTTGGCAGGAGAGCAAAGGAAGGTCGAACCCACAAGGGGATGACCAAATCAGCCAATACACTGTAGAGACCTCTGGAGTTCAGCATATGAAACACATTAAAAAGAACATAGTCTGTAACATAATGCAAACAATCAAGGTGTTTTGTATTATCTGTTTTACCGGCACAATATGGGAAGTAGATACAAGTAGGAACAGATCACATAACAATTATATGTAGTTTTCACATTCTGGCTACTCTTTTAATACAGCACAAAAGTTTATGTTAGATGACAAACAACATACACATATAAAATCTAATTCCACATTAACACACACATATGAAACATGGTTCTATAAATTAATTTGGTACCCCTTCTAAACTGAATGATTCCACCCAGGTACACTATTTTTCTGCAATAGGAGGGACTCTATAATTAAATCAGGACTCCAGAAAGGAGGATCCAAATAGCAGAGCAGATCAAGGTATCAAGAGACTCTTCTTCGCTGCATCATTCCATTGCTTCAGACTGCTCAGTTCCCCTTTACTCTGACATCTACATCCCAGATTATCACTGCACTCCTATGGCAAACTAGGCAATAACAATATAACAGTACTTTAACATTAGTGTACTTAACATTGGTAACCCGGTTACTTAGCATGTAGTGTACAGATGCAACAATACAAAGTCTCTAACCATGGCAGGAAAAATGATGGACTGGTTAACCAATATTGGTAGGTTTGCAGTCCAATCTGTGTCCCAAGTCCCAATAAATGAGCAAATAATACAGCAGTTGATATTGGATACCAAGCACCAAAAAGACGATCCTGTTGGCTTTAGTAATATAAGTAAAGCAGTTAGTTCAATTCGGTAAACAGTGTCTCAAGCAAGCACACATGACACTGAAACAAGTTGTCATTACCCGAAGGTGGCCACCTGACTAGTAGGTTGCTTCTTTTCATGAGATAAAGTGTTAAAAGATTGCAAACAGTCCCCCATCTGGAAATGAGGATGACTGCTGATGTGTTCTGTCTGGTTTAACCTGACTTTTCTCAAGGCTATAGTCTACTCCATGAAGTTAGTTTAAATAGAACTGGCAGGGTACACATCCTCTACTATGCCACATTATTAGTTAAAAACACCATGTGAGTATATTTCAGGGCAACACACATGAATATCCAGTAAGCAGTGAAGAAACCCGAACAAGATTTTTTTTTCATACCCACACATTATCTTCCATGCGAACCTAAGCTAGGTCGGTAAAGACTCTAATTCACTCCCTTCTACTGGGTGGTCGAATGCTACATCTACCTCCTGGTCGTAGTGCTCATCTCTTGCTAAGTTATTATCTCCATGTAAGTATAAATCCCATTTTCAAAATGTCAGTACCAGCAGTCTTAGACATCACTCGCCAGCCTCAAACACTCAGTCGACTGATTGCTAGCTTTCCCAATTACAATCCTTAACAGAGCCAAGCTGGGCATAGCCTCAGGCTACAGATGACGTAACACATCTCTCAGGTGTTACCACTAACCTCCAGTGCTGATGACAAATGCAGGGAATCACCAATCAACTAGCAACTATAAGAACTTGTGCACTGCACTCCTCAGTGCCTGAGTATTAATTTAGTCTAACATCGATACTCCCACTCCAGGTCTATTCTAGGCCCGCGACCTGGGATCTCACTGAGCGAAGTCCATATCCTCTTGTGGGTATCCCTGGTGAAGTCAGGTGGGGGTCTTAGGCTCAGTGCCAGTGTATTTCGCTATGACAATTCCACCTGCTAGTTATCTGTATGTGGGCTCTGCTACACTTGCAATCTAACTCTGCTCTATAGGGTCACTTCAACATACTCCGTTGTATTCATTTATTTAGTGCCTTAACAGTGCTAACACCTCTGTGTACCTTATTGCATGCTATGCCCATTTTTTTGTTTTATTCCTGTTTTATTTTAAGAAACTGTTATTTTTGTATGCTAATTTGTTATCACTTTTTTTACTCAAAAACATTATGACTCTGTCATATTAAATCCCAATTATTAACATTCTGTCTTTTTGTTCTTAAAGAATTAATGTGTCAGGCTTGGTTTTTTTAACACTACAACACTACATTTATGCAGTATTTGTTACATTTTGGCTTACAGTAACTCTAATTAAATTAGGCTGTGATTTTATTTTGGGATCAGTCAGGGAGTAACTGAAGATCGTCTAAGAGTATCAGCTCTTGAGCTAAATTCTAGTGGTGACAAGATTTTGTGATTAATAGCTAGTGTGAGATAGATTTGTGTGGGAAGATTTAGTTATTTTTAAACAGAGCAGGTGGTTTTGTATTGATTAAACCTTTCACAACCACACATGCTCAGGTTGGTCTTGTCATGACAGTCATATATGCTTCTTGTCAATCAAAATAGTTCTAAAGACTTTATTGCATCAAGGTCAGAGAACTGTTTATTTAATTGAATTATTTGCTTAAACTGATTCTCTTTATCTAAATGCAGGAACACAATAATTCTTAAGGGTTTATAAACTGTCTATCAACAAAGTACTATGTGTGCGGACTAAACTGGATGTACAAGAGTAAAGTATATGTGTTTTTGAAGACCTAGGGTAGATCAGGACTTCTGAAATCTTCACAGTACTTGTCTAAAATTCTTGGTGGAATTACAGAAATGGTAGTTCACTAGCAAAGCCATAACAGAATAACTCCAGTTCGCTCACATTTTAACAGATTTATTTTTCAAAAAGTGGCCAGATAATGCCCAACAATGCTTTCCAGCTGGTGGTCTAAAAGGCTTCTCATCAGCAAACATAATTGTCTAGCTCTGTAGGAAAAACAATTCGGCTCTCTACCTCCAGTCAACAATGGGCAAAAATATTATTTTAGCAAATACATTTCCTATATTCAGAAATGGAAACTAACACTTATAGGCTTGTTTTAAACATAGTAAAGGTTTGCAAGTCGAGTTTTTTTATGAGTACTGCATCTAAGCAGATCAAACACGGTACTGTCTACATGGGCAATAGTTTACACCCTCTATCAATATATTTTTACTGACCTTGGTTATAATGTCATTTTTAGCACTTTACTCTTATGTTATACAATACATATTACTTGTATATTCGTTTAGGATAATAACATACTTGCCAACTCTCCCGGAATGTCCAGGAGACTCCCGCATTTTGCGAGAGTCTCACGGACTCCGGGAGAGTGTGGCAATCTCCCGGATCTGCCCACTTCACTAGGAAGTTCCCTACTTCCTAGTGAAGTGGGCAGAATTAGGTCCCAAACGCTGCAATTCCCGGTGAATCGCGGCATTTGGCCCCGCCCCCCACTGTAAAATGACGCATTTGCGTCATGCCGTCATGGGGGCGGGTCCAAAGTGTCGTGCATTTTGGAGCCCCACCCCATCACGCCCACCGCCCATGGCAGGCTCCCGGACACCAACTATTCAAAGTTGGTAAGTATGGATAATAATAATAAAAAATGTATTCAGTATACAGAAAAAGAGGACTCGTACTGTTTACTTGGTCAGTTTTGAAAAACTGGAACATTTCCAGGGGCGGAAATTTCCTGGGCCAAATCCTCTAAATATGGGACTGTCTCTGGAAATTAGGGATAGTAGGTATTGTCAACTATGGCTCTGTATTGTGAGACCTAGTGGTCATTTGTTCTAACTACAGATAATAGAAACCATGAAAAGTAATGTTCCAATTTAAACCTCTACAGTTTTTAAAGTGTTCTCATCACCTACCCACAATGGAGGCAGTCATTTTGTAAGCTGATCCAATATTCTTGAGAATGCAGCCTATCAATTTATAACTAACATAAGTGAGGCTGAAAGTGGAATTCAGAGCTTTGTAAGTCATTGTTTCGTAACTGTTTTTTTAATGAATTATGGCCACAACAAAAGGGCCACCACCACGGATCAGCTTGGGGGAAGGTTGTTTTTGTCTCTAGTGTATTATTTTTACTTTTGCATCTAGTACTCTAGTGTTTTTCCGATATATAAAAAAGTAAATGCAGAAAGTAAACAACCTGTTCTGCTGTGCATTCTTTTGACGTAAAGCAATGGGTGAGTAACTACAAACCTAATTTTAGTATTTATTTTAATTTTAATTGTGTGTGAGGAGAGATTAATATCATTTTTTTAACATAGTATTTATTTGGTTAATATTAAAATGGGGAGGGACTTACAGCTTCACTCTATGCCTAATTTTATTTAACATTTAATTACATTTCTGTACGTTTTACTTTTCTAATTCTACTTTGCATCATTACTGCACTAGAGTCTAATTTTTGTAGAACAAATGCCATTATGAATTGTACATGTGGACAGTACACTTTTTATGTAATTTTCAGCAGCTGATATGTGGGGACAAGTGCACTTCCATTGTTCTATATATTCCATACTTGCCAACCCTCCCGGAATGTCCGAGAGAGTCCCGGATTCCGGGTATGGCAGCCTCTCACACCTGCCCACTTCTAATTGAAGTGGGCAGAATTAGATCTAAAATGCCATTTGGCCCTGCCCCCTGCTGTAAAATTACGCGTTTGCGTCTTTACATATCAGGGCCAAATGACGTGATTTTTGGAGCCCCGCACGCCCACCTCCCCCCGGCAGCTCCCAGGCGCCAACTATAAGAAGTTGGCAAGCATGATATATTCTAAATGAATGTTTACATAGTGTTGTAGCTCTATGAGTGGATCCATGCTTGATATTAGCCCTAGGCCCCTTCTACAGTAAAACCGGCTCTGATTCCACCACTATGTTCTGCCGCTTGTTTCATGCTGTGACAGTATTTCCAGTTATTATTAGCCGATATCTTACACTATGTGAATGAGCACTTTGTGACTCAACCGAACTTTACAGTAAAAACAATTTGACTTAAAAAAAAGTGTCTGCAGCCTCATTGCAGCAAGTTTTCTTTTTTTTTTTCTTTTTGCTTTGTTCCAAAATCAAGTATTTAGCAACCCCCTCCTGCTTTTCTCCTGCTTTTGTCCCTGTTCCTGTTTAACTTCTCATATTGGAACTTCAATAACCAGCCAGATGGTGGCTATATACAATGACTGTACATTGCTGAATAAACCAGCTGAATACTGGTTCAGACCACAGATTGGTTCAATCCTTTTTTTATGAATATAATCACTTAAAATGCCAAATTGTTATTGTGCTTTTTTAAAGCAGTCATATATTTTTCTTACTGTGCAACATAAAAGCATAAATGATGATAGTAAGAGGCAGACATTTATTTACTGTATTAAACATTTCAGCAACCAAATTAGGGTGGGAATACAGTTAGTTTCCCAGCAGATTTCTATCAGCAAGGTGGCAGTTTTATTTTATAAATGTCTCTTTTCTGGATCAAATAAGGGATATCATACAGTTGGTTCAGATCAAGTGCAGATCAAATCTTACTGGTTTGAGGTCAGAGTAGGGTTACAATGCAGATTAAAACAATGAATGTATCATTGGTTTAGATTTTTGAATAGATACAATCCTTACACTGTCCATATACAGCTGCAAAGCCATTTATTCCATTTCTACTGACAGCTTTCCCAATACAGTGCTAGTAACAAGATTCAGAGAGGCACCAAACAGTGCTTGTCCTGCTCTGCATTTTGTCAGCCATGCTAGAGGAAATACTTTTCTGGCAGTGGAGAAATTGGACGAGCAGCATTGAATTTTAACACATGCTGGAAATTTAAATTTGAAGGAATAATGGTACACATGCTAAAAATTGCAGCCACATTTGATTTCATATTTACTACATTGTGAATGAAATCCAGCTTGTGATAAATCTTTGTGTTGTGTAGAGAGCTGTAACATGTGGCTCTAATGTCTTATGAGCTGTCCAAATGTTCATACAGCGCATCTTTCTTAAGGAGATGACAGAACACGAACAGGGAAAATAGAGTATATCCTACTTTTCCCCATCCATGATCCCTGCGCTTTGCTAAGACAGCGGCAGGCACCACATGGGCGTCTCTCCATATAGATCAGTTATCTATTTGTAAGCTACCTTCATGTACCCATGTACACAGAGCCTAGCCTATGCTTGTTTAGTTGTATTTTAATAACATTAATATATGTATACACACATACAAATTATAGTTATGTAAAGCATGTTCAATGATTTCTTATATATAGCTGCTGCTATTAATCACCTTCGTTTTCACTGCAAACTTTTGAGTTTTCTAAGTAGAGATTTTCAGAAGCTATTTCATTTTGGGAACCCATCCTCCTTATTACTGTCTGCTTTTTATTGTCTACTGCGTCACAGCACTGGGGTCATGAGTTCAATTCCCGACCAGGGCCTTATCTGTGAGCAGTTTGTGTGTTTGCGTGGGTTTCCTCCGGGTGCTCCTGTTTCCTCCCACACTCCAAAAACATACTGATAGGTTAATTGGCTCCTAACAAATTGACCTTAGTCTGTGTGTCTGTCTGTCTGTGTGTGTTAGGGAATTTAGACTGTAAGCCCCAATGGGGCAGGGACTGATGTGAGTGAGTTCTCTGTACAGCGCTGCAGAATTAGTGGTGCTATATAAATAAATGATGATGATGAGGATATATTTTGCAAATGATTGAATCATTTATTAAATAGTATTATTTGTATAACTCTAAGTAGTGAGAACCACATATTCCAGACACATCCTTTATAGGAGATATTGCCCTAGAAAATTTCCGACCACATTTCAATCTATACGGTATTGGTGTATGCAGTCACACCCCCATTAGACACTAGGGGGCATATTCAATTGACGGCGGGATCGCCGAAAATCCTGCGCTCTAAAAATATTACCGTCAATACGGTAATATCTCGCTGGATTTCAGCTCGCGGCTCCCTGAGCTGCGAGCTGAAATCCAGCGAGTACATTACCGTATTAACGGTATTTATGCGCAGGATTACCGTATTAACGGTAATATTTATAGAGCGCGGGATTTTCGGGCGATCCCGCCGTCAATTGAATACCACCCTAGAGATTTAATCACTCCACACCTACCCTGGGCCCTGGGCACTCCACTTTATCGAAATCCCCCTTGTTTCCCCTTCCCTGAGTAACAACATTACTACACCAACACATAGGAAGCGGAGATTAACAACTTTTCTTTATAAACAATGAAAGTGCAATGTACTTAAATGCAATATTAGTAAATGTCTCTCACTATACCCATCACTCTGCACACTCAAACCTTTAAGCAATTCTGATGACAGGTCTCTTGTGAGCAGAGAACACAGAAGTCAGCATTATTTGGTAGCATAGGAAGGATGTCTGTATCATTTTGTCTGGCACACAGAGGATATAACTATTATTTTCAATTTCAAACATCCTTTCCGTGTCACTCAGACAAATGGGAACATCCTTTTTTAAAACAAAATGGGGCCGTGTGCATATATAGAAGATATTTGTGCCTCAGAATGAAAACCTTCATAGTACAGAGCATTATGGGTGCTTTTACAAAGGTAAACATGACATACCAGACATCTGAAAGGATTTCTAAAACAGAAATAGTTTTTGGCCATTGCCAAATATATGTACAGTACTCAATGAACCACACTGTTTCCAGTATACAAAATGTTTTTCAAAGTTTGAGTCACCGGTGCGCACAAGTCTTTAGTCCAGGAGTTATGGTTGCCAAGCAATTTGATTGTCCGACAGAATTGGTTTCAAACAAACTATTCCCCAAAAAATAATTTATCTGTGGATTTGAAACAAATCAGAAAACTGAAAAAAAGAAGAAAAAAGAAGTGATTAACCAGCCTGAAAACAATGTATTTTGTCTCACACTGAGTCACTGTGTTTCTAGGTTTGTAGGGTACTTGGACTTTTGCAGGTGAACAATATGATTGCTGAACAAATGAACAATCCAAAATGTGTTATACACTAATGAGCCTCCAGAGGGGCTGAACGAAAATACCTAACAAAAAATAACGCAACTGCGGGAATAAGCAGAGTTGGATGAATTGCAAGATGTGTGCAGCTCCGCACCGGTAGCATTTTCGCCAAGTTTCCGTCACACATACATCAGATACACTTACACCCCATTTTATAAACTTTAGTTTTGATAGTGAAGTATGCATTCACTATTAGGTTGTAATGGACTTAAAAAAAGCTTAGTGAATACAGCCGATATTACTCTCCTTTTTGTGTACAAATAAATAAATAAAATAAATCTTGCTAAAATACACTCATAAAATAATATAAAATATGCACCATCTATGCAGAAAGAACCGAACAGCTTCAGAAGTGAGCTCACAGCTAGCTTGTGCTGACGACCTTCACCGTTATCAGCATGTATTTGCACCTGCCCTCAGCCACCCTCAATTGATGAGACTACTGAAATTTGTATATGTGTCTCTGTGCAAGTCTATATATTATCGAAATTATGCAAACACACCCTTAATATCCCGCTCCTCTAGGCGCAAGCAAGGCAAGTGTCAGATGCAGCTTGTTTTACGGACAACCACACATTTGCAGATTTTCCGCTACAGAAATTGGAGTACATCCAAGCAGAAGATGCAATTTTGCACCTTGGTAAAACCATGTTGAGCTTCATTGGAAGCAAATGTAAAATATGTGGAAATATTTAGGGGCTTATTTATTAAACATGGAAAAGTGATATATCAGGGGAAAATGAGTGTTTTTCTGGACATAGGGCATACTTGCCTACTCTCCCAGAATTTCCGTGAGGCTCCCAAATTTCAGGGAGTCCTCCCAGACTCCCGGAAGAGTAGGCAACTCTCCCGCATTCTAAAAAATGGATTCAAACGGCATTGAATCACTCAATCACGTCATTAAGCCCCACCCCCGCTAATCAATGCTGTGAATTTAGGCATTTTATATAGTGGGGGCATGGCTTTGGTGCTGCCAAGATGTCACCACGCCCCCTCCTACCCCTGTCACGTGACCTGTCCTCCCGGAGGACCGAGTCACAAAGTAGGCAACTATGAGATAGGGCTTCTCCCTATCTATCAAAAGTTATCACCGTGCTATCACCGCCGATAGCTACCCACGGCAAAGAGATTCAATGGCTTTCTCCAGTGAAAGCCTCCCTATGCAACATGGAGAATCCTTGCTATTGCCATCTCAGTATGATGATAACAGAAGATAATGAAAGGAAAAATGCTTTATTTAAATAAAGCTCTTTTTCCAAAGGTAATTATTTTAAAATAATTATTTTCTTGTTGTATTTTTTATATATTTTTATTCATTTTTCTTTTTTTTTTTCTCTAAGTGGAACTGAAAGCCCAAGCCTGGGATATTAGTGCCACTGTATGGGCGTGAGCCAGCTGCTGGGTCCTATGCATGCACAAATGTCCCTAGACTGGCCAGGTGAAGCAGTAAGTGAATACTTACCCTTCTCAGACAACATCACTCAACTGCTCTGGTGATGTTTTAATGCTATTGTCTATGAGCAGAAATAGAAAATCTATGTTAACGCTGCAAATTAATAAATTGGGGCCTTAGGGCTAGAATTACTAAGAATTAAGTTTGGTGGCGGTTTGAAACCGCCACACATCGCCAGAGGTTTAGTGGTCCCAATCGCCGCATTTACTATAGGTCGGTGGAGGCTGCGTTTTAAAATGAATGGTGATGTGTGGCGGAAAAGCAAAACCTCCATCAAAACCGCCATCCAAAAGTCAGGACAGTTTTAATACCTGCTTCTGAATGGCTTGATAGCTCAAACATGCTTTTTGAACTATTTTGCCATTCAGGACATAAGAGGAAGCACCATTAACATTTAAATTATTTGGACAATCATTATTTTTTGATTAAGAGGAAAAATTTATTTAATATTAACTTATGGGGGGATTTTTTTTTCATTATATGAAGAGGACAAATTATTTAATTATTATATTATACAATATTAACCATCAGTTAATATTATTATATATTCACCTTTCCCCCATAATATAATGCTATAATAGTGTCCCCTTATAAAAATATTTTAAAAACTTTCCCCCATAAGTTAATATTAAATAAATTTTGCCACTTAATAAATAAATAATGATTGCCCAAATAATTTAAATGTCAATGGTGCTTTCTCTTATGTTCTGAATGGCAAACTAGCTTGAGCAATCTCACCACCCACAACCACCTCTTTCATTTTGGCCGTTTGGATGGCTGTTTTGCGGTGGTTTTGAAAACCACAGCTTAGTAAATCTGGTGGTTTGCATGTTCATCATTGTTAAAATCAGGATAGGGATTTGTAAAGTAGTGGTTTTGAAAAATGTAAATTCTGGCCGTCGGCGGATCGGGCTTCAGTACACCGCCGGAAACAAAGCCGACGGTTTTAAGAAACCACCCTTTAGTAAATCTAGCCCTTAAAGTTATAGCTCAAATTTAAATCACAGGGTTAAATAAAACTGCACAGTATTTGTGTGTTACATGCAAAAATGGAGACAGTATTTTCCTTGCATCGAAAAATAAATTTAATTGCCACTTCTTGCATTGAAAGTGATTTATTTGTCGTTCTGCAGCGCTAAGGCCAATAATCTATCTCCACTTATCGAGCAATATAAATCAATTATTGCCATAACTTATTAAGAAAATATTGCCAGGGCGCTTCTAGCCAAGTGTGGTAAGACTTAGCTTATCGCGTTGCCAGGCCAAGTTCTGTGGATTTGGTGACCTGGCTAGACAGTCTGAGCAACCCAGGTAAATATAGTAAAAATATAGATAAAATATGTATTAAAAAGTAAATAGTTTGGAACTATTGACAAATTAAAAAAAGTTTTATTTTAATAATAAAGCCTTTTAATTTATTATAAAGGGTTACTTTTTTCAATTACTTAATTGTATCTATAGATTTCATATCTATCTACTAATACTTATATCTATTTATATCTATACCTTAACTGCTATACAAAACAAGCAACTCTAACCTTGATTTAAATATTGTAATACTTATTATTTCATTCATCCATTCATTGTATTCTATCAAATTGTATTCAGTCTGCTAACAATCTCACTACCTCACCATACATCACTTCTCCTACTCTTCTATTTCCAACACACCTTTCAATTTCTGTTACAGATCCTGCACACGTCACACTCCACTATCCTATCCTACCTTCTTACACACCTTTCCCTTTCTGTTACAGATCCTGCACACATCAACTCCAATATCCCATCCAACCTTCTTACACACCTTTCCCTTTCTGTTACAGATCCTGCCAGTGCCGTAACTAGACATTGTGGTGCCCTGGGCGAGACTGGGCACCGGCGCCCCCCATCTTAGTGGGAGTGGCATTTGACAAGTGGGTGTGGCCAACTTAATATGGGTGTGGCTAGCACTTTACTGAAAAAATTTGTATATATTATAATATAATGCAATTTGCTGTAAGCACAAATTTCCTGTCTATGTTGTATCAAATAATGATGACATGCTCACATCAAGCAGCATTTAATTTATATCTCACTGTAACAACCGGATGTTTTAGCAAATAATCAAAAACACAATAATCACAAAACACAAATAGGCACTTTTCATGATGAACCCAAGCAGATGTCAATATAACGGAAGGAGACATACTATCAGGGGCGAGAGCAGGACTTTGATGTAGAGGTTTTCCAAGTTTGTTCTTTACCAAAATATTCATGTTTATGTTTGTACATACCCTACAAATACTACATACAGTACACATTATAAAGTGCTCCATATAATTCCCACTAAATATATAGACAAAACTGCTGGTATAGAAAGTTGGTGTATACTGGACATAATATATTTGAATGTACTTTTGTGTGGAGAATAAACCTGATGGTAAACAAGAGCGATGTTATAAAGAAGGTGGTATAAAGAGTACTGTATGTATGAGCTGCACTGGCAAAGTTTAGATATAAAAAGTAATAGTAGTGGCTGCTACAAATGGCAGGACATTAGGGTCTCTTCATATTATAATCAACAGGTATTACACCTGCATATAAAACATGTCCAAACTGACACTCTGCCAGGATACTTGGCCCAAGGGGGCGCAGCCGCCCGATACCTACCTTCGTGCCCAGAGCAATCGCCGCTCTAATTCAGATCCCCTACAAGCAACAATCCATTCACGGCAATGCAGTGGAACGCATGTGCGTTCCAACAACAGGAAGTTCGGCATTTGGAACGCAAATGCGTTCCAAATGCCGAACTTCCTGCTTTCACATGCGTTTCACTGCATTGCCGGGAATGGATTGTTGCTTGTAGGGGATCTGAATTAGAGCGGCGATTCCTCTAGGCACGGAGTCAGGTATCGGGTGGCTGCGCCCACTTGGGCTTGCGCCCGGGGCGGTCGCACCGCCCGCACCGCCGTTGTTACGGCTCTGGATCCTGCACACATCAACTCCAATATCCCATCCTACCTTCTTACACACCTTTCCCTTTCTGTTACAGATCCTGCACACATCAACTCCAATATCCCATCCTACCTTCTTACACACCTTTCCCCTATCTGTTACAGATCCTGCACACGTCACACTCCAATATCTCATCCTACATTCTTACACACCTTTCCCTTTCTGTTACAGATCCTGCACACATCAACTCCAATATCCCATCCTACCTTCTTACACACCTTTCCCCTATCTGTTACAGATCCTGCACACGTCACACTCCAATATCTCATCCTACATTCTTACACACCTTTCCCTTTCTGTTACAGATCCTGCACACATCAACTCCAATATCCCATCCTACCTTCTTACACACCTTTCCCTTTCTGTTACAGATCCTGCACACATCAACTCCAATATCCCATCCTACCTTCTTACACACCTTTCCCTTTCTGTTACAGATCCTGCACACATCAACTCCAATATCCCATCCTACCTTCTTACACACCTTTCCCTTTCTGTTACAGATCCTGCACACATCAACTCCAATATCCCATCCAACCTTCTTACACACCTTTCCCCTATCTGTTACAGATCCTGCACACGTCACACTCCACTATCCTATCCTACCTTCTTACACACCTTTCCCTTTCTGTTACAGATCCTGCACACATCAACTCCAATATCCCATCCTACCTTCTTACACACCTTTCCCTTTCTGTTACAGATCCTGCATATGTCACACTCCAATATCCCATCCTACCTTCTTACACACCTTTCCCTTTCTGTTACAGATCCTGCACACATCAACTCCAATATCCCATCCAACCTTCTTACACACCTTTCCCTTTCTGTTACAGATCCTGCACACATCAACTCCAATATCCCATCCTACCTTCTTACACACCTTTCCCCTATCTGTTACAGATCCTGCACACGTCACACTCCAATATCCCATCCAACCTTCTTACACACCTTTCCCTTTCTGTTACAGATCCTGCACACATCAACTCCAATATCCCATCCAACCTTCTTACACACCTTTCCCTTTCTGTTACAGATCCTGCACACATCAACTCCAATATCCCATCCAACCTTCTTACACACCTTTCCCTTTCTGTTACAGATCCTGCACACATCAACTCCAATATCCCATCCTACCTTCTTACACACCTTTCCCTTTCTGTTACAGATCCTGCATATGTCACACTCCAATATCCCATCCTACCTTCTTACACACCTTTCCCTTTCTGTTACAGATCCTGCACACATCAACTCCAATATCCCATCCAACCTTCTTACACACCTTTCCCTTTCTGTTACAGATCCTGCACACATCAACTCCAATATCCCATCCTACCTTCTTACACACCTTTCCCTTTCTGTTACAGATCCTGCACACATCAACTCCAATATCCCATCCTACCTTCTTACACACCTTTCCCTTGCTGTTACAGATCCTGCACACGTCACACTCCACTATCCCATCCTACCTTCTTACACACCTTTCCCCTATCTGTTACAGATCCTGCAAACCTCACACTCCAATATCTCATCCTACAGTCTTACACACCTTTCCCTTTCTGTTACAGATCCTGCACACATCACACTCCAATATCTCATCCTACCTTCTTACACAGCTTTCCTCTTTCTGTTACAGATCCTGCACACGTCACACTCCAGTATGCCATCCTAGTTTCTTACACACCTTTCAACAACTATTCCCCTATACTATGGCGCACTTACCTTTCCCACTTACTAATCCATTGCACACATCCCCTCAAACTTCACACCAACACTCTATCCCTTGCTACCTTATGCTATCTTGACTCCCTATCTCCCCCCTTCCTCGCCATTCCTACTCATCCCTACCCCCCACCTAACCCCTTCACTCCCATCGCCCACCCTTTCCCTACCTTCAACCACCTCTACACTTAGCATAATACTGAATGCATTACACTGTACCTTTATTTTACCATTTCAGCATATTTTCCACTACATTTGTACCATATTTGTAACCCTAATTAGAGCTCATTCTATTACTCATGTTACTACTTCTTGCAACCCCTAGCTCTCCATAGCGGGAACCACATACCTCCACTCATCCATCCGCTACAGACCACGATGGCCATATACAACATCTGTGGACCACAACCTTTGTAATGCTACATCATGCAATCTAACACATGCAGTGCTCCACGGCTACAGACAGTTCAGCTACTAGCAAGAAAGAGGGCGAGAGAACAGATAGGAAAGATAAACTGCAGAAAACAGAAGAAGGACAGAAGCAGGGAGACAGACCCGAGGAGATAGCATTTTAGAGCCACTTCAGTGAAGGAGTCTGCAGGTTGTTAAGGTTCTTTGTTGCTGAGTGATTTTGATCACAATGACTGGAACTTAAAGTACAAGACCCTTAATGGCAAAGCATTTACTATAATACCTGATGTGCTGCTGTGTTCCCGCATGGACTGTGAGAAACTGTTTTAGAGAGAATATCGTTGCAGAGGCTGCCAGCACCATCCTGTTTTATAATTTGTACACTGCTATTTTTTTCTTGAATATTTATATTAAAAATATAGAAAATTCTCCACTAGTTTATTATCTTAGCAAGTTTAGCTTCACAGCCTAACATAGATATATTAAACATTCCTTTTAAATTCGTCAGCTTCCTTAACATTAAATATTTTGTAGCGCTGCAACATACATGTAGGGGTTAGATTGAATGAGATCCGGCGTCACAGGGTCCTGTTAATGTGACTGGGAGAGGACTGCACACATAGACCGATAGTCAACTTCCAACCACAGTTACCAGCATGGCGATAATAATCTGATAGATTTCAAATGGAATATTATTGGGCACAGTACACACATGGTGCTGTATCGAGGCATGTGTCCAGCCTAACAGTTCTTATAGCTGTCACCAAAATCTATTGCATTGAATAGGGAAGAGATGGAGATGTGAGTTCTGAGATTTCTCTCTCGTTAAACTAAATTGATATATGTCAACTGAAATCTCCAGCCCACAAGTAGATAATTTTGAAACAATTCTAATAAACGCTTATTTTTCTGATAGAAGCCAGAAGAAAAGTTTTTAATATCTATTATTATTTTTATTATTATTGTTATGCAAATATTTTTATTATAGATTATAGGTTGTTTTGTTTTTTTTAGTCCTGTTACTAGGCGCTTTGATGTTATTTTTCAACAACTGTCTTTGTGTTTTGTATATGTATATGGCACTTATATTGCCATGCAGCTGGTACCATGTATAAATGGAATTAAGCGAGCGCAGGTTTATTTATTCTCTGTCTTAATTGTAAAATACTGCCTAACGTTGTCCTGGTTGCTGCCTGTCAGGCCTATATAGGACCTCTGCCTATAGGTAGAGGTGCCCAAACCAGGATCTTGCCTGGTGTCCCATGGGGTCTTAATCTGGCTCTTTGTAAACTAGATTCTCTCCTGGGGCTGCTTCATTCAGACTGCCAAGCTCTCCTGCTAAAAAAGGAGGAAGTATGTCTTCTTCTTAGCACTCTACACAGTCCTCCTACAGCAACTGATAGCGAATTGTACCAGCAAGTGAACAGAACAGATGAACAGATGAGTCCTGAAAGGCAGCAAGTAGCACTAGAGCCTGATCAGATCTGCTACATGTCATCTGTGACACCTACATTACTACAAGTACATCCCTCTGTATACTGGTTGTCTTGTCGGATGGGACCCTTTTTGTCATCATCAAATGGACGTGGCACTGTGACATTGTATACTGGTCCTCAGATGGGATGGGACTCGCATTGTATACTGGTCATCATAGTGGGGCTTTACACAGTATACTGCTCATCACATATATATATATATATATATATATATATATATATACAGTGCTTTTTTTTGTAAGAGAAAAGATGCGGGAACTCACATCACGTAGTCAATCACTGTACACACACCCACACACGTCAGTTGTATAACGAAACATAACGTTCACCGCCCGCAGTAAGCTCTCAGCACGCGACCAATCACAAGCTGGGCAGCGCCAGAAGCAGTGCCATCACAACCAGCGCGGACAAAGTACGCAGGCATTGGACTCGACACACAAGCAGTCCGCATGCCCTGTTTTAATGATTTTGTCGGCAGCCTGCTACGCTCGACAGGGCGATTCAAGTCCACGTGGACCAAACATCAAATGTTCAAAGGTTACTTGTAAAACTTGGAAAATCCATTGAAAAAAGTGGCCGGAACTCAGTTCTGTGAGTTCTATGACAAAAAAGCACTGTATATATATATATATATATATATATATATATATATATATATATATATATATTGATCACATGGGCCTGAACTGTATCTACGGTATATGCATGCTCTACATATATATCAGCTTATAGTGGTTTTTTTTTGTTTCTTTTGTACAACAATGAGATCCTCATATGAAAACATTACCCTTGCAACTTGCCACATTTTTTGGCTGTTGCAGCAACATGCCTCCACCCTTAACAACTAGATTAGGTCCACAAGGCTTTGTCTTCGGTAACCTCCTGCAGTGTGTATATTTTCATATAAAGGGGGATTGTCAATATTGATGGCAAGAGATTCTTATCAATAAAAATTACAAAACTGAATGTATACTTAAGACATTTTAAACTATTGAGCTTGGCAGTGTTTAAAATATATTTCCTTTCAGAGATAAGAATGTGTTTTTCTAAGCTCTGAGATTCTCATATATGCACTGTTGTTTTCATCTGCTCCTAATTTGTACAGTAATTACATTGCCAGGTGAATGTAAGTCTATTATAAACTTGAATTGATCAATGTAACAGGCCGCTAGGTTAGTATGGTTATACTTAGTCTGCTCAAGGCGCTTCTGGAAATGTTTAAAACTATGTATGAAACTATGGATGGACACGAGAAGTACTCCAATGTGAACAAGTCCTTTAAATACTATTGCATGTCAGTGCTTTACAAAAATTCTATTTCCATGAGGCAGGTGGAGGAACAAGGCCTATGACTGGGGACTAACTTATGTTAATAATAAGTCTGTGGGTGTCAGAGGTCAAGGAAAGCCTTTTGGTGGAGTATAAAATGTTTCAGTTCAAACCACTGCTTCTGAGTTGGGATTTTACTGCAATTTTATCATACCTCCAAACCGTCCCAATTTAGATCAGATAGCTTTGTCCTGATTGGTGGGAAAGTTAGGAGGTATTCGGCTCACTGCTGCTCTACATTCAGGGGTTTGGAGGGGAGGAAAAGAAAGGGGCAGTCTAGCGCTTCAAAACCGCAAGGCACGTCCCCGAGTGTGGCCAACAGGCACTATGTGAACACTATGGCCAGCAGTGTGCGCTAGACCACTGACCACCAGTCCTGGCAGGTGTGGCCAATAGCCTCCAACATTTTTCATTATTATTGCAAAGTATTACAATTGCCCTCACCCGGCTGCTTCTCAATGCCACGTGGCTGCTTCTTAAAGCCACCCACCTGGCAAAATGTTCTGGGGAGACCGCTGTGGTAAGTGGGAATTCAAACACAACCAGCAACACCCAGTGTTAGGGCATTTATGACTAACCTTGTCTTAGTGGTTTCTCAATGTTGGAGTTTCACTTCATTCACCTGGTGTTTTACAGGGCAGAAATGAAGAGTTAATTACTGACCTGGGATCCCTGGGACAGGATGGACCGCCTATGCCACCCTGTCTGTTGTTGCTGGGAACCGGCTGGGCTTACTTTTCCACCGTCCCCTTTCGTTATCCCAAATGCGTCCTCTAAACACAAATGCTGCCACCACTGGACTTCTTACCGGCATCCAGAACCGGGTTTCTTCTGGGTAACTGACGCTGTTAGTGTACCCCGTTTTTGGTGTACCTGGGCTGACACCTCTTCCTATGGATCATGGTTGCTGTGGATGGATCCCCCCTGGCCTATCACACTGGCCAGAGCTGCTGGGTAGCTGGCAGTGCGGTGGTATTGGAAAGCTGGGTCTAAATCTCAGAACAGCCAGGAACAGATTAGAGTTGGGTCTAATATATAGGTCACAGGGATAGACAAGTTTTCAAGCAGGTCTTTAAAGCAAGTGATGTTTATTTGCTCACCCTGATTGAAGGTACAAGTGAGCAGGTCAGATGAAACAAGAAGAACAACTTTCAATACAAAACAGTGCTTTTTATACAGTTTTGGACACAGCCTCACAGGGTATGCCCCCTGAGGTCTGAGCTATTTTTAGTATCACAATGCAATGTGTTTGCCCAAACATGGATTTGCATGCAATGCAAAGCTAACAATATTTACACTTATCTGTGATATTCTAAAACTTGCTGTGATTTCCTGCATCTTGTTTTAGACACAGGAAATCTAACAGCAAGTCTAATTAAACCTTCCTGTGGCTTCAGGTGCTAGATCCTCACACATCAAAAGGGCTAATTATCATGAGATTAACATGGGTCCTTTCTTCAGACAGTTGCAGAATACACATTCCCAAAGAAAAGTTACAAAACCCCAAACAAGTCATTTCCCTACCAAAATATACAAAAGACTTCCTCAACAAAGGCTTATTGCATCAGGTATATACCTCAGAAATAATGCATTTCCTCTTGCAAAGTTAAAACAAAAAAACGAGTTTCTTCCCCTGGTCTCAGAAATAAAGATATCTGCTTTACCAAAATACACACAATATCAAAAATAAGTACATTTGCAAATATATAAATAAGCGCCCTGCACTATTTCCTTTAAATAAATTTATACCATAAGTTATTTACAAGTGATCCAGTCACAATCCCTATGTAGAGTACAAAGTTAGTATAAACAGACTTTACAAGGAACACAGTGACACCAGAATAGAGAAAACACATATTGCAATGTATCCAGGCTTCATTGGCATTCCTTACAATGCCTTTGTATGGAGTCTGCCCTCTACACAGGGATCACCAATCCTCTTTTCAAGCTATGTTTCTGGTCAACAACAAACTAATGAATTGGAGCTCATCTAAAATACAGCCAACAAAGATTGAAGTCTACACCCAAATAGTTGTATCTTTTAACAAGTCCCATGTCGCATGCACTTTTATCACTAACGGACACATCAGCGTGCAACTAATATTAAACCAGTATTCACATATGGAATACATGTAAGAGCATGGAGAGAACTTGTGAAGTTGTGGCCTACATGAAGTTGAGTCAGCCATTTTCATTGGCTGATCAATTATTCACAAGAATGGACTTTGATCACAAAGGACACTTTTCTTTTGCAGATCATCTTAACCCATGCCAACATTTATATATACATTTGTGTATGTTGCAGGATGCCTTTATGAATATTTGGTATTTTAGGTTTACTGTCCTTTTAAATAAGATCATGTGTAGCGGGATTGCATATTTATAATATATTGCAAACGTAGCAGAAATGTTTAGAAATTCTCTGGAACTGAAACTCTTGCAAAATACAATTCAGAGCACACATTAGGCAATAAGTAATTGGCATATTTGACAGGCAAGCATGTTATGATAGCAGGCCTTGCCCAGTGGGTGCATGTGGAAAGCTAAACAGAAAGGTTAACAACGCTTTTATTATTATATTTCCAAACAAGAACTGAAACTGGAATCTAATTTTACAATGGTCAACTACATCAAGGTAGCCATCTTTTCTGTAAATTAAAAACAAAAATACCAGCCCTTATCTCTGATGTTTTCTTCCCTATCTGGGGCAATGGCTCTGCATCCCATTATTTTATTATTTTCTGCATTTGGGAGGCATAAATACACTCTTGGAGCCAATGTACAGGGGTACCTACCTGGACACTGACCACACTATTGATTGCCATCTGACCTGACCACCACATGGACCTTGTCGGCCCTATTGGTTGACGACTACTTCAACTTCTGCCTGAACTCCTATACTGTTAGTAGCCTGCCTTTACCTCTTTGCACTCTGATTATTTTTCTGTATTATCTGGCTTGTGTGAGTAGCTACAATTGCTGCCTTTGTGCACAGTCATCTGTGTATGATTTTTGTGTATCTGGACCAACATTTTGGCTTTTATGTCTCCAATATTTTTTTTATGAAATAATAATAATTTTATCATTACAAACAAGCCATAGTCTAGAAATACCAATGTTGGTGCCTTATGTCAACATTTTTAGCTGGATTTTGTCAACCTCGATTCAGGACATTTCTGGTCAGCTCTTACAAGCTCTGGGCCGGCTCCTGAAGAGACTCTCTCCCATCTTCTTATGTTCATCAAACTCTTTGTCAGGTAGTACTGTCTGAGGTCCATAATTGTTGGGACATCCTGACATCAGTAAGACCATTAAGTTATTGTCCCCAGATCATTTGTTTCTGCTTGTGAGCTGTTTGCCATAACAAAAGTTCTACCTACTCATCAATGAACACATTTGTCCATGGACTTTATTGTTGAACTGTTTCCTTCCAAGAGCTTTAACACTATCATGGTGACTGTGGCTAAAGTTATCAAAATCAGTTATTTTGTTCCTCACTGGATTAGCTTCTGCTAAAGTCCTAAAATCACTTTTTGTTCAGCACATTGTCAGCTTGCATAGTATTCCAGAAAACATTTTAGTTCTTATATATTTTGGAGAGCCTTTTGTTTAATTTATGGATTGATTTATCTTTCTATTCTGCATATCATCCACACTCCAATGGATAAACTGAACTCACCAATCAACCACTGGAGCAATACGTGAGGTGCTATGTTTCAGTTCTGCAGGATGACTGGTTAGTGTATCTGCCATGGGTGAAGTGTTCCCACGTTTCTACCGGAATATTGACGTTCTTTTGTGTCTATGGGTATACTTTCTTTCTCATTTTCTTCTCTTCAGACATGTGATGTTCCTGAAATCAAGCGTACTGCTCGATGGTTGAAACAAATATGGGATGAGTGATTCATATCTAAATCACCATATTTCTCAATGTAAGTGGTTTGTTGATCTGCAGTGTGGGCATTCCCTTAAGTTTAAAGTAGGAGATAGAATGAGCATAAGGTAGCAGCACTTTCCGTCTGCTCTCCAAATATTTTTCTTGATTTAATATCCTAGCGGTTTGTAACTGTCACACATTGCACCAGCTAACCTGCATTTGGGTCACTGTTGTTACCTGTTTCACTTAGTTCTCACTCCCTGCATTCACTTGCTGAACTGAGTATGTGCACACCTGTTTTTTTTAAAACTTCTTGCATTCTCTTGATTGGCTCATTGCCTGTCAGCTCTGTCTATTTAAAGCACCTGCTTCTCTACCAAGTTGCCAGATCTTCAGGTCTCCTTACCTGTTAGGACGCTGTCCTCTCTGGCTCCTGTCTGCACATCGGTATCCTGCGTTACCTGTTCCACGATCAAGACCTGTGGTATTATTGGAAGAACCTCGTGCTTTATAATCAGTCCTGTTCTCAGCTATTCGCTTTCTAAAGACCTCAGTGCCTCGGTTCACTGCCGTTCATCTGAACCTCTGCATTTATCTTTCTGCAGGCCTGCTCCACTCCAAGGTTCCATCTCACCCTGCTCTAATCCCCCTTAGAGGACCGCGACCTGCGACTAGAGAGCAACTAAGTCCATATTCCCTTGCGGGGATCCCAGGTGAATACCTCTCTACCGTTAGACTCCGCACCTCTCTGGGGGTAAGTCTATCTAGAGCGGGGCTTCGAGGCCTATTCCAAACTCAGGCTTCGTGTCAGTAACATTTCAATTATCTCCATATCTGGTCATGAATAGCAACAGACACATACCTGCTATCTTTGAAGGGGATCCGAGCCATAGGAGAGGTGGGAGATCCATCACACGTAGACTAGTGTGTGTCGGGTGCTGGGCACGCCGTTCTGTAGGACCCTGGTCAGGTGAAAAGCCTGGAGGCCAACAATCCCACACAATGATAGTAGTCACTATGGATAGATGGCAGTGCACAGTGCATCACGCCGGGGTGGCAGTGCGGAAAAGCGTCGGACAAGTATGGAGGCTGTGGACAGCGGGTGACCACTGGCACCAGATTTGAGACTCCCAATCCCTCAGTGATCGTAACTGTTAATTAGGGTGCTCAATTAGGGGGTGCTTGAACTGACATAAAGGGGCTACAGGCAGTGTGAGGTAATCTACTTGCTATTTTTATGGTTATAAATATTTTATATATTTGAACATCCTCAGAATGATTTTCAATATTCTGGCACAAATCTGTGCCTCTGCATCATAGAGACGGCAGCCATCTCTATTTCTATATGTGTGACAGAGGCCTGTTCATAATGGTCTATCTCTGTTGCCATACACAATGTGCCCAAAGCACAGCAGCTGGGATGTGGTAGAGTGCATTCAGAATAGTTGGCTCTGGGAAACCAAGGGGCAGAAGATTCTACCAGACATTATTAATATCTTCTGTATCATCTAAACTATAAACTGCTATTCAGTGCTGCTATTCAGGACTCACTACCTGCATCCCTATGTGAAACAGAGCTACCACGTGGAATCTGTGTTTGTGATATATCATGACCACGTTACCTCTTCACTGAGATATATTGTACAAGCTAACAAACATCCGATAACCCTTTGAAAATTGGATAAAACAGATCACACCTCAACAATAGCAAAGCTGTACCATTTTCTTCATACGGCAGCAAATAACATCTCAGACATGCAGTTGATGACACCTCAAGGCAAAGACCTGCCTCAAGCTCCTCATCAGGCTTCTAATAATAATATAATATAATATACAACAGATCTTGCAAGCAAAATTAGAAAACCTCTAACCGACTTATCATAGTGGAGACAGATCAGATCAGAGAGAGAGGGGAGGTGCAACAAAGTAGGAGATAGGGTCTGGCTTTTGGTTGGACATTTTAAAATTATTAGAAAGGTAAATCCCAATTTACCAATATCTATGGAAAAACCCCATTTCACATAATTATATTTATAACGGTGGTCCGTTCAAGAAATAACTGAATACCCTCCAAGCTACTTTCAGTCACTGTTGATGGAGAACAGGAATCTGAAATTAAGAAAATGTTGGATTCGATGGTTTAGGGCAGTGATTCCGAAATCCAATTCTCAGGAAACCATAACAGTGCATGTTTTCCGTATCTCCTTGCTGGAGCACAGGTGTATTCATTACTGACTGACACATTGTAAAAGAGCCACAGGTGGTACTAAGTAATAGCTATACGTGAGGAGCATGATTAATTAAGAAGGAATTATCCAAAGTGGACAACTCCTTCCATTCTCTGCATCAGTTCTTAATAATTATAAGACGGGGAGTAATTAAAGAAAATATTTGAAATACAATCCTATTATATTGTGATTGTTTGATTATATCTGTGTACAAATAATGCGATTGTGGAGGACTGACATAAATACATCTGCATGATGTCTATATGCCCCTCAGATGGTACCATCTGAGATGCCAACAGGGGCAGCACAAATGGGTTGATGTTACCTTCTGATTTGGAGGGTTTAGTATATTTGATGTTCCCGATGGAATAGTTGTTTTACTCAGTGGGTTTACAGTATGCACATAGATGTGCTACATAATGACTGTACGTATCTTATCATAGACATCTCATAAGCAAATTATGTCAACTTATATTAAAGAATAAAGAAATTAAGATTCAGTCTCAAACTTGGATACAACAGTCATTTCCTTTGAACGAGGAATGAATATATGGAAGTAGGGTGCCGCTCTGTCACAATGAAGCTTTGCCCATGCTGTTATAAACAGTTTATCATTTTTTTTAAAGCAATTGACAAACTCAAAGAGAACTCAAATAATAACATCAGATAAAATGATTATATAACTAATCACGGCACACGTAGAGTTCACCCATATGATAAATTAAAATCCACAATATAACAATCATAAATTGCATTTCATCGCATCAGAATGTATATACAGAACATAAGTGTTATTATGGGCACATAGATATGAAACAAACGATCCCCTAGGGGATCACCCCGGCGCTAACAGTCAGTAAAATTAGACACAATTATGGAGATGATAATATGTAGGTGACCCTGCAGCTCAGACACGGTTCACCAGACCGTTAGATCAAAAATAGCATACAGTATGTCAAGAGCTTGACATACTGTATGTTATTATGGGCACGTTAGAGATAGTTTTTACATCAAAATAACATAACTGTGTAAAAACCATTTCTGGGAATGTTCATTCAGTTTAAAACCCAAAATAGTGTCTTTGGACCAGGCTTGGACCTCCATTTTTGATTAGACATACTTATAAACTTTATCGACAGAGACCATAGTTGCCAACATTTCAGAATATTTTTCAGGGACACTTTGCTGCTGAGCCAATACTTATTAACGTTTAAAGCCTAGTGAGTAAATATAGATGTTAATTATTGTATCTAGCGTGAGACAAAGATAATTTTTTTGTGCAGATGATATTGGTACTATCCCTGGAAATTAGGGACAGTTTGCAATTATGAGAGACATGTTGTTGTAGCCCACTGTCTTGCCACATTGGACTCACTAGGGGGGATTTATTAAGGAGCCATTTCAGCAATTTGCCAGTTTTCTGCAACTTTTTGGTTAAGTTACAAACCGTCAGATTTATTAAAGGTTAAACCGACAGAAAGATCCTGGAAAGCCGTGTTTGACAAATACAACCCGCCGCAAATTTAGTGTTTATAGCTTGATTGGCCCTGGACTAACTCTCTAGCTCTCTTGTGCTTATGTTTCGCCTGAATCGAACAAAACTCCTGCAGTTTTATGAGAAGCTGAGGCATGATTTAGAGCCTGTAACATCAAGGACCTATACAGTGTCTGGGCTACAAAGATTATAGTGTGCACTTCAATTTATGGCCACAGGTTCTTTCCAATCTGTGAGTTTATATAAGTATTAGGGATTACACAGCCAACATTTTCCAGACACTTAAGCCAAATGTTAAGTGCCCTTAAGAAATGGTGATACACACATATGTGCTTCAACCCCACCTGCATTCATGACCTTAAATTAGCCTTTTAAAGGGCCTCAGGGATACCTAATGTTGTGGGAGCCATTGATTGTGCTCATATTGGGCTGAGAGCACCTCACTTTAGGGCAGAGGTTTATGTCAACAGACATCATTACCACTCCCTATCTACACTCTCTCTCCTGCCTCCAACTCCTCCAACTCTACTAACTAAGCATAGGCAATAGCCAGGCTTATATAGTGCAGGTGAGGTAGAAATAATCACGCAATTAACCTGTTTTTAAATCAACCAATGAGAATCCAGCTTTTTTTTTTTTTTTAAAATTGGTGCATTTACTTCAAGTCGCCAGTGGTTTGGAGTGTGTGGCCGGGTTTGAACTTGCTGCCTAAAGACAGTGATTTCACTTTTAAGTCTCCAAATCACTGTATCATATCATTGTTTATTATCATTGCCTATACTCAGCAAATTTCTGCAAGAAAATGTTTCCATATAACCATTATCACTGTTATCATAGCTGTAAGCTAAGCAAACATAAGTGAGTGCAATACTTTTGCATACACAGCAGCAGAGATGCAACAAAGCCCTTCTGCCTAAAGTTCACAGTGCAATGGAGACTGTGGGCTTGATACAATAGGAAGAACTGTTTCAAGAGATATACGAATTTAAGTGTACTCATTTTTCCGGCTGAACTAATAGTCAACCCATCAACTAGTGACATCACTGAGCCATGAAGCCCGTGGCTAATTGTTCCTAGTGGCTTAAATAATAGGTTAAATATTATCTCCGTCTACAACATGCTGTACCAACGTTTAGGCAATGTGTACACTTTAACACACTATAAAAAGGTGCTATGTGGGCCATTTACTTGCCTATCACGAAAACATGTTTGGGATATTAGATTAGATTTAATTAAAACATAACCCAAACGTCAATTAAGCATGGAAATCTGAACTGTTTGCTGCTTATTACCTGTTTTTTGTGTTTAACATTCAAGCTACACTCATAGGTGCATATTCAATTGTGCCGTTTTCGCGGCGCGTAAAAACTACTACCGTTATTACGGTAATAGTTAGCTGGATTTCAGCTCGCGGCTCAGGGAGCTGCGAGCTGAAATCCAGCGAGAAAATTACCGTAGTAATAACGGTAATAGTGCGTGGACCGCGGGATTTACGGCATTCCCGCCGACAATTGAATACCCCCCATAGAGTATTCAATAAATCAATGATAATTGTTGCCCTAAGCATAAGCTTGGTTACCTTTCCACATATCTGGTCGTGTAGAACCCCATACCCACTAGCATCAAAAATAATGTTATATATTAGCATTGTAATGATACCAAAAACATGTAATCATGTATGGGAATAGAACCTAATGGCTTCAGCCAGAAGCAGCGTCAGTGTCTTTGAATGCGGCCTCACCCTGCTGCAATTACTTGAATTCACTGCAAGTGAACAAAAGAGGTCCAGTGGAGGACACTGCTTGACCAAAAGTGAAAGTACTAGTTACCACCATATGTCAAATGAATTTAACATGCAATGTCACATGTGGGCAGCCAACACCAATGGTTGCATTCTGGATGAAATGTGGAAACAAATCCAGTTTGAGATGCTTCTACTGAGAGATGTCAGGGCGACCCAGAAGAGAGATGGGTGTATATCTGTGAGTATGGGATAAATTGGACTTTTGGGGATTTTCAATTTGGCTGAGTTGTCAACCCTGTATTACTCTCCTTGAAATCCTACTTGTGAGAGGACATTTATCCAACATATGTTTAAACCAATGAGCAATGGTATATAAGTGAGACTAAATGCTGTTTAATGTTGGTAAATCTTTAGTTAGAATGTCTACGTGTGTCTGAATTGTTTATAAGTACATGATGACAGGGGGTACAGACACAGATGATAAAGTTACCTTGTGGTGTAACTCCAACCCTCACTATCACTTCATTAATGTTAAATATAACTTTAACAAGCTTATGTTTTAGTTATAGCTTGATGTGTTGTCAATGTTAGATTACAGGACAACATTTAAATATAATTCAAGTATATATTTTCATAAAACAATAGTGAAGCTAATTTTTTTTATACAGGAACAAATATAGATTGTTGCGACAATCAGATGAATTGGAAATTGCAATTATTGACTTAACTTGCAACATAAATATAATTGCAACTCAATCTTTTTCTTGATTACAAATAATTTAGGGAATCTTTCTATGTTAGATATGGACATCTTCTTCCACTCTACAAAGTTTTCACTTTCTATATGACTATTTTTGTGTAAGGACATAATCCTGTGACTCTAACATAGTATTTTGGGTATTGATTGCCTGTACTACTGCTGGTGGGGTCTACATGCAGCCAGCCAGTCTTTTTGGCACAACTATATAACAAAAAAAATGAGTAATTTGAGTACACACGTGGATGGTCGAATTGCGCTGATCTGGTTGTCCAGGTGCCCAATTGAACAACTAGACTGCCATGCTTGGCATAGGCTCTTGTTCTCTCAAGCCAAAAAACAACCCCACAAACATGGTGACAGGGGACATCATTCATCAATGCTCAGTCCATATAATCCACCTCATATTTCATTTTGGTTAAGATAAAATGATTATATTAACCTCTTCTTACTTAGCATGTTAATTTGGGTGCAGCAGGGGTCTTAATTATGATAACATTAGATTTCTAGTGGGAAAAATGGAAATGTCCTGGAAAAACCAGAACACATGGGAGTCCTACACTTTTACAATAATAGAGGAGCAAACTCCCTTATATCAATGGTGGACAAAAACATGATTAAAGTCATTAGCCATTCAGGTAAATGACAGTCAAAACCCAGAAACGAAAAGGAATGAAGGTAAAGTCCCCTTGTCTCTCTTAACCTGAATGAGGCGATATAGGGACGCTCTGCCATCCTAAGCAGATTTTACTGCTTTCAGGAAAGGTATGGAGCATATAATGCGCAAGATAGATATGATTATATATAATATACACTAACACTAATTTCATGTTTAGGTGCTGGAACTACCTGACTTCTAGAAAGTATCTAGTACTGAAGGGCATACTAAAGGTTTAATGTAATGAACAAAAAGGAAATAACAGAAAGGAATCAACATTGGAAACTAAGCTACGTAATACGTTACTCAAGGGACAAAAAACAGTAAAATTCAACTACCTGGATTGAAAATGTAGTTCGTAGTTACAGAAATGTTTATAATGCAATTTGGAACACATGTTGCTAGCATAGAATGGGCAAAAGAGGATATTAAATTATATTAGTGTAAGTGTAACATTTACCTCACATCAGCAATACTAACAGATGGGAAATGTCAAACGCTGGAGATACTATGGTACCTTTCTCATGTACAGGTTTACAAGCTAAATGTTTGTCATATGTGCATGCTGTTAGATGAATATTTACATAGGTAGATAAAATGAAACTTTGTCACAAATATTATTTTTTTCTGAAGTACTTATGCATTGCTTAATTCTACCACTTCCTCACAATCACAATCAAAATCACACAATTCTTCACAACTCAACTCTGACTCTGTCAGCTACAGTGATTCTTGGAACTTATAGGTTGCCTCAGAATCTCTTTTACTTCAAATGAGAGCACATATCATAAAATACTAAGTAGACGTCAGCTACATATCTCAGTCAAAATACTGCTTTCACAAAACTTACTGAGCCATCAATACATAAGTATAGGTATCATCAACAAATAGTTATACAGGGAATTACCATTCACAATACACAAAGGCTGCGAGAATCCAGCAACGGGACCATAGAAATTTGATTCACTAATCCATGTACTGTATACAAGTTCATACAAACAAGAAAATAATGTTTTTAAACAACACTAATTAAAAGCAGCACTGTGATTCTTTTTCAATAGATTACCATCTTGAGAGTATAATACAAAAGTGTAATATTTTCCCTGGAGCAACTATGACCGTTTCAATCAGTTTAACACTTCTATAACATAAGATTTAAAGGGGGTTTTATCCCCCCCAGAACAGCAAGAGGTTTGAATGACAGCTCTTTATGGAGCAAGCTGCTAGTTGCCAAAAAAAGAATTTGCAAGGAAGGTTAAGCCTGCAACATGCATTTGTAGGATACTGCTTAGGAATAAAGAGATGCTTTCTAGGAGACTTACCCGCGGTCTAGGAAAACTGTAACAATCTTTGACAGGACACTGTATATACTCTTACAGCGGTCCGTGGGTCTCCATAGAGGACAATAAAGTGATATCCTACTTACAGTATATGCTGTGTCCAGCAAGCTGCTAAAAGTTTGCGTACCACAGAGCGCAGTGCCCTTCTGCCTGTTGCTGTTAACACAGTTACTCCAGATCCCAACTTGCAAGAAAATTAGATCAAGGAGCACAATAAAAAAAAAAAATGATACTAAACAGATGTGCTGACATATCTACTTGTAAATGAAAGAGAAGACATTGCAGGACAAACAAGCTTACCCCAAGTGAACAGACACAGCGCGCTTGTGAGCGTGCACAGAAAAGTACTCTCCATCCTCTCTCCGTGCTTATTAAAACAACAGAAGCAGCTGAGTGGGAATTAAGCGAGAATAGTATTTCAGGAAGCGAAGCCTTTTCCTGCACAAATACAGAATTCGTGTAAATAATGAGATTACTCAGCACTGCCTTAGAAACAGACCTCCCACCGGGAGACCCGTCACAGAACATATATGACGTGACGTGTAAAAAGGGGGTTTTCTGCACCAGGAGTTAGCCACAGTTCAGTGTAACCTTGTCAGTTACTGTCGCTGGCTTCGGCTAAGCATCTGTGTCAAATATAAGGAGCAAAGAGGTCGGTTTATCAAAGTCTTCTGGCTGAGCAAGACCAGTGCAAACAGATTTATCCAATCATCCATTTCCTAAACAAGTTTTAGGAAGTTTTGTATAAGTCAAGATATGACCCAAATTTGTAAGCAAGAAAGCTTGTTAAATTGTGTGTATTAAAGGTAAATCCTTAAATCCTTTTTAAAAACATAACTGGCTCCTGGAGGTATCAAAAAATGTATTGAGCTGTCTTCATATCTTTGTTTTATGTGAATTTGTGTGTACACAAGATTGTGAGGTGCTGTTGCTATCACTGTGTATGTAGAGCATTAATGATTCTGATTCTGGAGTTAGCTATAGTTGCAGTGTGGTGGTTCCTACCAACCTAATGTATGTGTACAGTGGAATGGAATGTTTGCCACTTGTTCCAACAGCTGTCACTTTTCTCAGTACTGGAAATCAAGCATTCAGGTTCTAGATTGTTAGCAGATAGCTGATTTCTTAGTTACAGAGGGATATGGAAAAAAAATCAGAAACACTAATTGAATATATGTATACATGTAGTAGTAGGTGAAAATTGTAACACTTATTATGATGCTTTTAAATGGGAAACACAGCAACAAATTGCCCACGGATTCTAGGTCATCTTTTCTCTGCCTGTGATAAGTGTGCCTCCATGGGTACAATAGGCAGATACGTATGTGCAATTTTTCAGCTCTGCTCCTCTCGTATTGGGAAAACATTTCGTTACAAGGATCTTCGGATCCTCACTGCATCTAACTGCTGTCCCCTACGGTCATAGTGGTTAGCACTTCTGCCTTACAGCACTGGGGTCATGAGTTCAATTCCCTACCATGGCCTTATCTGTGAGGAGTTTGTATGTTCTCCCCATGTTTGCGTGGGTTTCCTCTGGGTGCTCCAGTTTCCTCCCACACTCCAAAAACATACTGGTAGGTTAATTGGCTGCTAAAAAATTGACCCTAGTCTGTCTCTCTCTCTCTCTGCCTGTGTGTGTGTGTGTTAGGGAATTTAGACTGTAAGCCCCAATGGGGCAGGGACTGATGTGAGTGAGTTCTCTGTACAGCGCTGCGGAATTAGTGGCGCTATATAAATAAATGGTGATGATGATCACTATTGCAAAGGTGGTCACTTTGCAATGTGACCATAGAAAATATAGGAGAGGGGTCTTTGCAGGAACAACAGTCTTTCGTGACTGCTGCTTCTGTTGACGTTTTTTAATCTTTCAATCCTTATCTTTGCGATAAAGATTGAAAGGGTTCCTGTAAGAATTGCTGTCATTACTAAATAGGGGCCTTTAACTCAAAATAAATACACATAGATAAAACGTCCTAAATACCGAACTGCAGTCACCATAGTTAGTATATTTTAATGCTAAATATAGAAAGACAAACAAGAATGGAAAAAAAAAGAGAGCATTAGGAAGTGCTGATGGTGTAGTAAGTTATGTTTTCCAATTCAAAAGAAAAATTCAGCACTAAAAAAAACAAAAAAGCACTATAAAGTTTGGTATCTTTTTTAAAAATGCAAAGTTCTTCAACTTTTAATAGGGTTGTTGATTTTCAGAAGACTCTATGATGGAATTAAACAACAAAGCCCCTAGTACAGTATGTACAGATAGGACCATATATTTAAAACACCATACTCATTTACAAAAAATACACATGCTTGTTCTCTATTTTTTCTATAGAAATAAATACAATTTAAATTTGCACTGAGCCATAGCAACAAGCCAGCAATCAACTTTTAAGCTTTTAGTGCAAAAAACACAGTTAAAGCAAGTGTCTGACTGTCTTCTGCTCAGTCTGATTGTAGATCAGTGCAGAATACATACAATGTTGTGCCTCTGTGAATCATTCAGTTTCAGATAATGTTAGACCCTATTAGGCTGGGTACACACTGAAGCATTTTCATCCAATAATCGGGCAAATCATCCGACATACGACCATTTGTTCAGAAGTCAGGTTAGTGTGTATAGTGACACGATGGTCAAAAGTAACGATCATGTAGTGTGTATAAGTTTCTTTCCTTTGGGGGCGTGTGTATGTTCATTTCTGATGCCTGTACCAGTCCCACGTGGTGCGGTGTCCGCATGTGACTCATTTGGTACTTAGGTGCATCTAGCAGTAAAGCAATAAAATACAATAAAAAAAAATGTTTATGTGCGGTTGCGATCGAGCATGAAGAAAACGTGTTACCTTCGCTTTTTTACGAGGTTTGGGGTAGGTACAATTGAGCATGCTCTGCCCTTAATTTAAATTTCTTGGGGATATCGTTACATGGACTTCATAAGTCGTTTCAGTGTGTACAAAATTCTAATGTTTGCTCTCGACAATATGGCTGTAAAAAGTGGCTGCCTGGATGGTCGGTCTTTCTTTAATTGTCTAAAACGTGACAAGTGTGTGCACATTATTCGTCCGAGCGATCAGACCTTCGGTCGAAGGTGAAGTCGTTGTAGATAATAGGGAGTTCATCTAACCAAAGATACAGGCAGAAGCTTGTACTGTTTTTACAAAATTGAAAATTGACCCATTGGTTTTTTTTTTTAATCTAGTAGGGATTATCCTTTATATATTGAGATAAATAAAGAAGTTTATAAACAAATATATGTTAACAGTTTGCTGATATAAATATAGTGCAGTGCTTACTTGGTAAGCATTTACTGACATAAGGACAGTATGGGGCTCAGCACCGAATTTACATAAAGGCCACATAAGGTAGACTTGAACCTATGGCAGCTTGTCTGATATTGGTGGCACTCTGATAATGATGCACACCATTGTTTTTATTCTAATGCATATTAATAATATTTTGATTACATTTTACACATGGGTTCATGGGTTCGTTTAGATTTGTCAAGAAATACTCCCCTACTCACCCTCTATGTTCTGTCATTGACCTTCGCCTCTCCTCATCAACTATCACCATCTCCCACTCCCGCTTTCAGGACTTTGCCTCACATTTTGAACTTCCCGCCCCACAGTGTCGGATCCAGAGGGGGGAGATCAGGGCAATCACCCCTCCCCCTTCAGCAGTAGTAGGCTGTCTGCAGCCGCACACTATATACATGTCCCCGTCAGGCAGACAAAGAATCCTGCCAGGCTACTTTGATTGTATTTCACAGTCAGAGCGGCCGGGCAGCATCCTCTGTCTGCCTGTCTCTGCCGACAGGGACACGTATATATTGTGCTTCTGCAGGCAGCCTGCACCTGCTAGAAGAGAAAAAATGGTCGGGCACAAAATTGCCCACCCCCCCCTAAAATTTTGGGTCCACCCCTGCTGCTCTGCCCAATCAGATTCGCCACAACTTTGACTTTTTCAAAGGCTCCCTCAAAATTCACCTTTTCACACTTGACTTAAATCTTATTGCTGTAAATTTGTTGCTGGGACTGTTTGGGGGGTGGGGGGGGTGTAGGTCTAGTTAGTAAATGTGAATGCTATCAATTTAATGTTTGGGTTGGTTGGGAAGAAGGAGACCTAAATATTGATTTAATGTTGAGGCTGTTTGGGGAGATGGGGGCCTAATTATTAGATGTGGCAGCTATTAACTTAATGTCTGGGCTGGCTGAGGGGAGGTAGGCCTGGAGTGTTCATTCGTTGTGGGACTTTCCATTAGGTGAAGAGTACTTATCCCTTTTATAAGCAGGGCCCCAACATTCCAGGATCCATACAAGCAGCAATTAAACTTAAGACATTAACAGCAGCAGTCTAAGCTGTAAGTAGGAGAAAGCAGCTCAGTCTCCCAACTGCCCCAACTAATGTCGAACAGTCCAGACATTGGTGCACCACTCTGCACTGTCAAGTGTTTATCCTGACTGCAGGCACCAAGCCCAGCTTCACACTTATATGCCATTCCCAGTTTTCACATCACAGAAAGCACTTCAGTGCAAGGTAAGCAAAACAAGAAAAAACCACACGAACACAATTTAAAATATATTTGTGTGATTATTGCTTTTTTTTACCTACTACCTACATATCAAAACACTCCGTTGGTGTCTCTATCTCTGGCACATCCTCCTCTACTTTATCTGTTGGGGTTTCACAATGCTCTGCTTTTTCATTGTATACCTCTCCTCTTCATGAACTAATTTGCTAATTTGGCCTATCTCTACGCTGATTATATCTAAATCTACCTCTCCTCCTCTGACCTCTCCCTTTCTCTACCTCATGTGACCGTGTCTCTCTGCTATTACCACCTCCCCTCTAATATCCCTCACTGTCAACAGAAAAACAATTTCCCATTGCCTTGGTGTCACCCTTGACTCTTGATCCTTGAATAAAGCCCACTGCTTTATTCCTCACACCCAGACTTTTCTCACAATCATCATTATCACCATTTATTTATATAGCGCCACTAATTCCGCAGCGCTGTACAGAGAACTCACTCACATCACTCTTACCGCTGCACCATTGGGGCTTACAGTCTAAATTCCCTAATATACACACACACACACACACACACACACACACACACACACACACACACACACACACACAGAGACTAGGGTCAATTTGTTAGCAGCCAATTAGCCTACCAGTATGTTTTTGGAGTATGGGAGGAAACCGGAGCACCCGGAGGAAACCCACGCAGACACGGGGAGACCATACAAACTCCTCACAGATAAGGCCATTGGTCGGGAATTGAACTCGTGACCCCAGTACTGTGAGGCAGAAGTGCTAACCACTACGCCACCATGCTGCCCCAATCCACCTTTGATATATTGCTTGAATGCACCCTTTTTTCCCAATACGCAACCGAAACTCCATTCTCTCATCTTCCAACCTCCTTGTATCAGGCATTCCCTTAAACTGATGTGTCTGATTACATATTCTCTATACAGTGCTGCATAATATGATTGGCAATATATAAATCATCATCATCATCATCAACATCTATTTATATAGCGTCAGCAAATTCCGTAGCGCTTTACAATTGGGAACAAACATTAATAAAACAATACTGGGTAATAGAGACAGACAGAGAGGTAAGAGAACCCTGCTCGCAAGCTTACAATCTATGGGACAATGGGAGTTTGAAACACAAGGGCATGTGCTACATCATATTGCACACTGGACCAGCTAGAATGCAAAGGTAAAAGTATTGAGTGGGCTGTGTGATCAATCACACAGCCCACTCAATTTGGCCTACCTCTACGCTGATTATATGCTGTGTGATCTACACTGCTGTGTGATCAATGAGATCCTACTCTCACCAGGCGTAATCTTGACACAGTTGATCCTACCAGTTTCTCCTCCTCCCTGGGCTCGCTCCTCTCCCTCATCACCACTCTTTCTTGCCCCGATAAGGCTGTCTCCTTCTACAATCGCACTCTTACCGCTGCACTTGACTCTGTCGCCCCAGCTGTCACCGTCAAGCTTCGTCCGTCCCCGCCACAACCGTGGCACACTAAACTTACCGGCTATCTTCAAAAATGCTCCCGCAGTGCAGAACGGCTTTGGAGAAAGTCACGCACTCATGCTGACTTCCTCCACTTCAAGTTCATGCTTGCCTCTTATAATTCGGCCCTTTCCCTCTCTAAACAATCTTTCTTCAAAGCTCTCCTTTCTTCCCAATCCTCCAACCCCCGTCGGCTTTTTGCCACCTTCAACTCCCTCCTCTCCCCTCCCACTCCCCCATTCCCCACCACACTCTCTGCTGTCGACTTTGCTACCCACTTCTCCTCCAAGATTGAGTCTATACGTCATGACATCTCCCAGCAGTCCCTTCTTACCCCACCCTCTCCCCCCTCCATGCCCATTCTGTCCCCCTTCTCACCCTCCTCTGCTGCTGCTATCTCCTTTCTCCCCTCCCCTCCAGCTAGCTCACCCTCCTTCTCTTCCTTCACTCCGGTATCTGCAGATGAAGTCCATACCCTTCTCTCTTCTTCTCCCCCCTCCACTTGCACACAGGACCCAATCCCCTCCCACCTCCTCCGCTCCCTCTCTCCCGAAGCCTGCTCCCACATTGCACACCTCCTCAACCTCTCCCTCTCCTCTGGAATCTTCCCCTCCTCTTTTAAACATGTTCTTGTCTCCCCCATAGTCAAGAAACCGTCCCTTGATCCCGCCTCTCTCTCTAATTACCGCCCTATTTCGCTTCTCCCTTTTGCCTCCAAACTCCTTGAACGGGTCAATCACACGGCTAGTGAGAATTCTTCCTAATGAAATTCTTACAAGTGTATTAACTAGTATAGTTAGAGATATACAAGTGATATTCTACATCTGACAAGAGTGTATTATCTGAGTATTCTAATCTCTCCTCTCTCTCATCCACAGGTAAATATCTCATTCTACCCTGCTCAAGCTATCTCTAAAAGATAAATTGTGCAGATATTGTAGTTTATATGGTAAATATCTCATTCTACCCTGCTCAAGCTATCTCTAAAAGATCAATTGTGCAGATATTGTAGTTTACTACAATATCTGCGGTGATCAGTCACACAGCAATGTTGGTCAGAGGGTTGTTGTCATGTGTTAGCTGTGTAGAGGGTGGTAATAGGGTAACCTAGGGAGATCAAGATGGTGGTTGATTAATATCATAAGCTTGCCTGAAGAGGGATGCTTGAAGGTTTGAAGACTAGAGGAAAGTCTTACTGGTGAGGGAGTTAATTCCACAAAGTGGGTGCAGCCCCAAAAAAGTCCTGTAACGGGGAATGGGAGGATGTGATGAGACTGGAAGAGAGACGCAGATCTTGTGCAGAACGGAGGTGTCGATTTGGGAGATATTTTGAGACAAGTGAGCAGATTTATGTCGGTGAAATTTTGTTGATGGTCTTGTATGTTAGTAGAAGAATTTTATGTTGGATTCGTTGAAATACAGGCAACCAATGTAGAAACTGACAGAGTGGGTCAGCAGAGCAAGAACGATTTTCAAGGAAAATCAATCTAGCCGCTGGGTGCATAATAGATTGTAGGGGTTTCAAGTCTGACTTTGGGAAGATCAGTAAGGAGAGAATTGCAATAGTCGATGCGGGAGATGATGAGTGCATGAATTAAGGTTTTTGTGGTGTCTTGTGTGAGATATGTGCGTATTCTGGAAATGTTCTTTAGATGTATGTAACATGATTTAGATATAGAATCGATGTGGGGAATAAATGATAGTTGTGAGTCAAGGATAACACCTAGGCAGCGAGCTTGCGGGGTGGGATTTATGGTCATGTTATCAACAGAAATAGAAATGTCAGGCAGGAAGCTTCTGTTTTTGGGTGGGAATATTATTAATTCAGTTTTTGAAAGATTGAGTTTGAGTTGGCGAGAAGAAATAAACAATTATAATTATTATTGTTTATAATCACTATCTGTCCTTGCTTGACTCCATCCTTAATGCTTTGGCAAGATTGATCTTCTTCTCTCGCTCCACATCTGCCGCACAGCTCAAAAATTCCTACATAGCCTGGCCCACTGTCTAACCACATCTCACTCCGCCTTTCTTGTGCCACTACCCACCTATTGAATTCAATACCATGCCTGATCACACTCTCCCCAGCCTTCAAATCTTTAAATGCTCCCTGAAAATCCACCTCGTTACTAGAGCTTACCCCACCTATACTGCTCACACTGGTACACCATGCTACTGTCCTTATCTCCACTCTGAGCCACACTTGCACCTCTAGTTTCAGATGTTTTTTTCCACTGGATTGTAAGCTCTCTCACAAACTTACAAATCAACAACAACAATAATAATAGTAATAGCTAAATTAGACTGGAGTGTTTAGTCATTTCTCTCTCCATAAATCCAGCAGATTCACAGTAGAATTTGGGCAGGTCCTTTATGGAAAACACAAACTGTCAGTATCTCTCATTCACCTTCCAGAACAGGAAGCAGCATTGAGAGTTTGCAGCTCACATAGCTGAACCGAGATTTCTTTGAAAAGAGCTTGTGATTTTGCCAGGACCCCTGCAATGAGGCTGTAACCAAATTAAAGCACTTGGTAGCTGGAGTCAGGATATTCAGGCTGCGTCAGCTTCACATTTATAATATAGTCAGCATTAACAGATGCTGTTCAGATGCTGTTGTTCTTCAACATTTGCCAAATACATTGTTTTTTCTTTCTGCCATCCTTCTGTGCTTTTCAGGCATGTTTTCAGAGTTGTTGATTTGTGTTGCTATGGGTTATAACATGGCACTAATGTGTACTCTGCACATTTGTGTACAGAAAGGAGCTTTGTGTCATGAATCTAGCGGATCTAGCGGATAACCTGCATTCACTTTCACCAACCTGGATTAGCGCTGGCAGTAACACAGATGTGTAAACTAAAAAACACCCAGTTTTCGCCAGGGACCCCCGCAAGGAGGTTTGGGCTTTGCTGCAGGTAGGTTTGCAGGTCGCGGCCGGACTGGTACATAAATGGACTGCAGGGTGCTAAATCAGCAAATGGAAGAAAAGTCAGAACAAGCCAGGTCAGCAACAGTCAGAGCATAAACAGTACTAAACGACAGGCAGAAGAGAGGTCAGGAACAGTCCAGGTCAGAATTCACAGGGAATAACCACAAGAAGTACTGGAATGATGGAGTAAAGGTTTGGAGCCTAATATTCTGGCACAGGCCTGTGCACTGAGCGGGTTTACATAGGTGAGCTAATAAATAGGGCGCGTCTCAGGTCAGAAGCCATGATCACAGGTTCAGAGCTCTTAAAGGGACATGTGCCTTCTGTGGGACAAAGTATTATCATGGCACAAGGTTCTGCACCAAGATCTGAGGAAAGAATAGAGGGAGCGTGCTGGACAGCTTGACTCAGTTGTGTACCCTTCTCTTATGGGTGGACTCTGGACATCCAATAAAAGGCTTATTAAGAAATTTTCTATGAAACAGCTTAAGAAGCCAGGAAGCATGAATATTAGAGGCCTTGACCCAAGAACGCTCCTCAAAACTATACCCTGCCAACCCACAAGGAACTGAAGACTACCTTTAGAAACACAAAAGTCCAGAATATGGCTAACCTCAAAGTCCTTTTGCTGATCAACTGCTACATAGGAAGAAGGATCACTTCTAGAGGTAAACCACTTCAATTCTACAGGTTTGAGTAAAGAAATGTGGAAAACATTGGAGACACGTAATGAATCCATGTAAATCCAAACTGAAAGCCAGTGGATTCATTTCTGGACAATTTTGAAAGATCCAGTGAAACGTGGTGAAAACTTCATTCTGGGTACTCACAAGTGCAGGTTCCAGGTGGATAACCACACTTTGTCCCCCAGAACTAAACTAGGAACTGTGCGTCTTTTTGTGTCAGTCGCAGATTTGCAGCGGATGAAACTTTCATCATATTTATTTTTACTTGGGTCCAGATGCCCAAGAACTTCCGTAACAAGAAATGGAATGAACAGCAGGAGTGGGGACGAAGGAGAGTACTGGAAGAAGAGGGTGACAACCATATGGAATGAAACAATTTTGTAAATTTAATTTACAAAGTTTTGAAAAACCGCCGGAGCATTGCATTACCCGAATGGCATCACAAGATATTCATGATGCCCAACCCTGGTATTGAATACAGTCTTTCACTTGTCTCCCTTTTTAATGCAAATGAGATTATAGGCACTTCAAAGATCTAATTTAGAAAAAATTGAACACCTTGGATGCGGTCCATTAACTCTGAAATACGAGGTGGATATCTATTCTTGACCACTATGGCATTCAGGCCTCTGTAATTGATGCAGGGACGTAAACCTCTGTCCTTTTTCTTGACAAAGAAAAACCCAGCTTTAGCAGGAGAAGTGGATTTGCAAATGACACTTCTTTCCAGATTTTTTTGGATGTACTTAGACATGGGTATCGTTTCTGGTAAGGACAGATGTTACAAACAGCTTCAAGGAAGAGTCTGTCCAGGTAAGAGATCAATTGCACAGTCCCACTCCCAGTGGGGAGGTAATTCTTCTACTTTGTGTTTGCAGAAAACATCAGAGAAAGATGTGTACTGAGGAGGTATACAAAGTTCCATGGACTTAGAAGACATTGGCACACAAGACGGAGGTTGAACTCTCTGTAAACACTGTGAATGACAACGAGGACCCCAGGCTAAAACTTCTTCAAATACCAATCTAAGGCAGGAGAATGTAATCACAACCAGGGAAGACCCAGGACTATGGGATTAATAGCCTAAGGAATTACATAGAAAGAGATAAATTGTGCCTTGTGGAAAAAAATTCAAATGCACTAGGCAAATAAGTTAGTGCATCCCTAAATTAGTCTATACTATTTAGGACATTCAGGGTATCTATAATGTATAGTGTCCTGAAGGGTTCACTCAAGCACATACAAACATATAGGTAAAAAGAGGAGAAATAGAAGTGTAAATTGGGGCACTCCGGGGTGTTTTATTTGTTTAAAATTCAAGAATGTTTATGTATACATTAAAATATAAGGGTATCCCCTGGGTTTGGGAAACTGCAAAATAAGGATAAAAAACAGGTAGTGTTGAGTGAAGTGCTTAACACAAAGTGTACAAAAAGTTAAAAAAAATTGCAGATAATACCACAATGGCTTTGCAACCACAATTAATTCTGTTTGTAAGCACTTTAATTTGTGTTATTAATAAGTTTCACAGTTGCCAGTCCATATTGTGTACCATTAGAAACTGATCGTTATTATTAACATTATCTATTCCTCACATGATCGTAAGGAACATATTATGAAATGAATAATTTGGATCATTCGCTTGAGCTTATTCCTAGAAAATAATGATCTTGTAAACAACATACTAATTGTAAGAGACAATAATGTCTAGTTATTTATCATGATTAATTATATTATATTCTTCCATAAATGTTAATATGACAGCTATTTTGTCTACAGCCAAATTGCTGCATTAAATACTGTTAAATATTTTTAGCTGTTATAAATTTGTATCCAATTATTCAGGAATTAATCTTATTTATAGAAATAATATATTGAATGTTGGTAATTATTACTGTAATTACTATAATTATTAGTCCCACCCATCTAGCATTCCTATTTGCTACAAAATATCAATAAGCATTGTAGCTTGATCAGAATTAATACTATGTAAACAATCAGTCCCAAAACAAAAATAAGTAGTTAAGGGACCCAAAGAGAAAATACACCATGATCAGTTGGCATAAATAAGATGAAATATAATTATTGGAAAGTATATTAATACTTCACACAATCCTATTTGAACTAATACATGGTTCTCCGTTGTTAAATAAGTCACATATGGTAAAGAGTTTAGTTTTAATTGTCAAATCAGTTTAAATATAATGTATAGTGGAATGGCGTATAGTCATTATAATTATAAAATTCTCACAAGGTGAAACATACCTTAATCTGTGCTGGGAGTATGTTAATCCTGTCTCTCAATCATTCCTATTGGTTAAAGTAAATCAATGGGTGTCAGTCATATATTCAGAGATTATAATATTGCTACTATTTCATATTAACATTTATAGAAGAGTATAATGTAACTAATCATGATAACTAACTTGATATTATTGTCTCTTTCAATTAGTGTGCTGTTTGCAAAATCATTATTTTCTAGGAATAAGCTTAAGTGGATGATTCAAATTATTCATTTCATAATATGTTCCTCACGATAATGTGAGGAATAGATCATGTTAATAATAACAATCTGGTTCTAATAGTACATAAATGGACTGGCAACTGTGACAATTTTAATTTTAAATTCAGCGGAAACATTATAAAAGTCACAAATTAAAATGTTTACAAACAGAATTAATTGTGGTGGCAAAGTCATTGCAGCGTTATCTGCAATTTTTATTTAACTTGTTATACATTTTGAGTTAAGCACGTTACTCAGCACCACCTGTTTTTTATCCTTATTTCACTGCTTTCCAAACTAGGGAATACACTTATGTCAATAAACTTTATTGAATTTTAAACAAATAGAACATCCCAGAGTGCCCTGCTTTAAACTTCTGTTTCTTCTCTTTTTGCCGAATTGTGCCATGTGCAATCTTACTGCCATCAATAGCTGTCTAGGAGAGTGGGGTTTTCAAAGAGTGAGTGGGAAGAGCCAGTTTAGTAACTGGCAAAGCTGAAATTTGCCAGCTGCACTTGAGTCCAGAAAGGCAGACTGACCCCATGGGATAATAGAAAGTCACCAAAGTAGAAAAACAGGAACTGGGATCAGAAGAGGGAGAGTTTACAGATATAACTAACAGGACCTCTCCAGTACCAGTTAGGCTCTGGAGTCCCGAACGCTTGGGGCAGGATCCACGTAGGTGTCCAGCTCTGCACAATACAGACAAAGGTTATTTTTTAACCCTCGCTCTTTTACTTCTGGGGTACGCAAGATCGGCTCAACTGCATAGGTTCTTCAGTGGATGCACCTGGGGGTAAATGTATCATAGTCCGGTTTTTGCATCCCGTGCGAGATCGGCGAGATGACAGCTTAAATTTAAAGCAGCGCTGCCTTGTAAAGGGAAGTTTCCCTTTACAAGGCAGCACCGCTTTAAATATCCTGCATATCCTGCAATAAGAAACTTAATTGTGCATGTTGAAACTATACACTTGCACTGCTGTAGCTGATTGGTAGAAGAAACTTTTGGTAGCTGTGGACCTAGCCATTCTCTTGCAGCAAATAAAATGGGAGCCTTTCACACTCCTTATACCAGTGCTGTTGGAGTATTTCCATAAAGAGGGCCACAAAGAGTAGCCGTTTTATTAGTTGCATCTAATAGCAAGTTGCTCCCCATTAGCCTCAGAACAGCCTCAATTTATTGGAACATGGACTCAACATGGTGTCAGAAGTGTATCGCAGGAATGCTAGCTCATGTTGTGCATGTGCTCATGTGTTGGATATTTGCAGATTATCTGGGGGTCGATCTCGAGTCGGTAAAACTTGTTCCATTTCATTTTCCAGATGCTTCATAGGATTTAGATCTGTGACTGGGAGGCCACAGTATTGACCTGAATTCATTGTTATGTTCCTGGAACCATTCCAGGACTTTCCTAGCCTTGTGGCATGGAGCATTATTACAATGTATAACAGCACATATGCAGGCCCGGCGCTCCCATTAGGCAAGGTTAGGCACTTGCCTAGGGCGCCGGGCTCTGGAGGGCGCCTGGAGGGCACCACAGAATTCTAAAATACTTTAAAACTGTGCGGCGACCGCTGACCATACCTGTCACGGCCGCCGCACAGCATCAGATGGACGGGGAGGGGGGGGGAGAGGCTATTTTGTCACCACCGCCGCCTCTCTGCTCCATCTCCTCCCCTCCACTTACTAGTGTCAGTGAGTGGAGGGGAGGAGACGGAGCAGAGAGGCGGTGGTGGTGAGACAAGGTAAGGAGAGGAGGGAGGAGGGCGGCGATTTTTGCGGGGGGAGGGGGGGCGGCGATTTTTGCGGGGGGACGGGGCGCCGCTTTTTTAAATATGCCTAGGGCGCCGTGGACCCTAGCACCGGCCCTGCACATATGTTATTCCCCTGTAATACTAATGTAACTCTCATTTGTATGGATGTGTGTGGTGGTAGCGTGCCCTTCCTGACACCTACCAGGCAATGCTGTTAGAGAAAAACACCCAGCAGTAGCTCAGTCTTTCTCTGTCTTCCATCCCAGGATATATGGGTCTGTCAGGGAAATGTGGTGAGTTTATTGCACAGACAAGATAGGGAGATGTCACTGGTAGAAGTGCTCTAAACAGAGCAGCTAATGATAAGAATAAGATAACATGCACAATAGGAGTAGGAGACGGTACACAGGAAATTGATTCAGGTGGAGTGCTCACACTATGCAGAAAGAGTCTGGGAGCAACGGAGTCGGACTAATCAGAATTCAGGGAAGAAAGAAAAACACATTGAGGAATGGAAATAGTTTTCATGGATCATAGAACTCAGTGTAATCACAATTAAAAGCTGGGACAAAGCGCAAGGAAAACAGATAACTGGTAAACTGCTGAGATGCTGGAAACACAGACACAAAGTCAATGATCTTATACTCAGGTAGTAGTTTAAATAGGGCACTGATTTCTAGATCACAAACGTTGAAGTACTTCAGCTTGATGTGTATGGGGCAGGGTAGCCGTAGACCGGTCAGAGTGCCCATGCTAACACCTGTCTGCCGCTGACAGCACCTACAATGGGAACATGAACGCCAGAACTGGACCATGGAGCTATAGAAGTAGGTGGCCTAGTCTGGTGAATAACGTTTTCTTTTAAATCATGTGGACGGCTGGGTGCATGTACGTCGCTTACCTGGGGAAGAGATGGCACCCTGATGCACTATAAGAAGAAGGCATACTTGCCAACATTTCATTTTTTTTTTCCGGGAGCTGCTAGTAGGAGGTAGGCGTGTTGGGGGTGGGGCCCCGATTTTGCGTCATTTTAGCCCCGCCCATTGCGTAATGACGCACATTGCATCATTTTACAGTGGGGGCGGCGGCGTTTGAACCGCGGCGTTTGAACCGTATTCTGCCCACTTCTGGGCAGATCAGGGAGATTGCCACACTCTCTCGGGAGTCCGGGAGACTCACGCAAAGTGCGGGAGTCTCCCGGACGTTCCGGGAGAGTTGACAAGTATGGAAGAAGGTAAGCTGGCAGAGACAGTATCATGGTCTGGGCAATGTTCTGTTGGGAAACCTTGGATCCTGACATTCGTGGAGATGTTACTTTGACATGTACCACCTACCTAAACATTGTTGCAGATCAAGTACACCCATTTATGACAACGGTATTCCATGATGGCAGTGGCCTCTTTCAGCAGGATAATGTGCCCTGCCACACTGCAAAAGTTCTTCAGGAATGGTATGCGGAACATGACTAAGAGTTCAAGGTGTTCACTTGGCCTCCAATTTCCCCAGATCTCAATCCCATCCAGCTTCTGTGAGATGTGCTGGGAAAACAAGTTAGAGTCATACAGGGTTCAAAGGATCTGCTGCTATCTTCTTGGTGCCAGGTACCACAGGACAGCTTCAGAGGACTTGTGGAGTTCATGCCTTATTCGGTCAGAGCTGTTTAGGCAGCACGATGGGGACCTACACATTATTAGGCAGGTGGTTTTAATGTTGTGGCTGATCACTGTATATCACAACTGGGCATGGTCAGAGAAAAGGGGTGATCCAGACAACATTCTGATCAGGTCAGTGTGGGCAAACAGAGGTTCACTGGGCATGAATAAAGATGGAACACATGGAAATGGTGCTCAGGTATAACTGAATAAATAAAATATACATATTTCACATTAAACAACACATTGCAGCATAAAAAATTTGTTCACATGTGTATGTTGCAGTGTACTTATCTCATCTGTCATTTGGCTTATTGCGTGATTACAGGTTCATTTGCTATAAAAGCTAACACTAATGTTGGTACTGTCGCTCTCCAGTTTGCATCTCTCCTTCTATATTCTAACTTTGAGTAACTGATCTGTTTCTCCATAACCACTACTTACCGGATAGTCCCATATTATGAGATACCTTGGGTTCTCCATACTCGCATAGACTTTCATTTAGCTTGGTCTTGGATTCCAATTCTTACAATTGTCGGGATTAGTTCATTTGTGCATTTTTACCCAGACACTGTGAGGAGCTCTACTAAATAATTTAATGAGGAGGAGAATACCAGTGTCAGTGTTTGGAAATATGGGCCATTTGCATTATGGAAAAACTCATCTGGAAAGCATTCCAGATAACTGCACAATTAGGTCGTACTTTGACAATAAATGATGATTTGTCTCACGAAATTATCAGCCAATGAGCTAAAATGTACTTATTATAACGTTTACTACAGTACCAAATAGTAGGGGGGCTTTATTTTTGTCTAATTGTACACCATTTTAGGCATTGTGGTTCTTCCTCTAGTGATTCTGTCATATGAAATGCTGCTACATATATTATTACAGTTTTGTTCTTTGTAAAGTGCTCAGTTAAATATCAATATAGTGATCTTTTGGAGCTGCAATTGTATATAAAGCAAGCCACTGTTTGCAATGTGTAAAAAAATGAGTAATGCATAGGAAAACACTTTTAATATACATTGATAATTATGAGTCATAAAGAGTTTTTAATCATAATCAGGAAATATAGTCCCTCCAAATTAAGGGCCTATGATAGATAGGAGATTTGCTTATAATGGGTCTCTGTTTGGTAATGATCAGTTGTTCAAAATACTGTATCAGGATGGTGCAAATATTAGATTGTGGGATTTCCAGGATAAGGTTTACCTTACAAGTATTACATTGTAGATATGAAATGGTCCCGGGCAGCCGGTCGATTTACCGGTAGGCCCGGCCGCGTTGAAGCTCCGCCCCCTCCGCGGTTAGGGTGGAGCTTATGGGGAAGACCTGTCTTACGATGGCGGCGGCAGCGGCGGCGACACTTCGGTAATAAACACACTACCGCGCAGGTGCAGAGAGCCTAGACACGGCTCTCTGCACCTGCGCGGTAGTGTGTTTTTCAGTTTCAGCAGGGGAGGATGAGTTCTTCCTGTTGTCATCACTAGACGCGGCCGCCCAGAGGAGCAGGATGCCGCAGATTTTCACAGACTGAGCAGACAGGTAAGTGAGTCCGCTGCCAAGCCAGCCTGTCATTATTTTTTTTTTAAACAGAAAAGAGCAGAGAAGCCCTGAGGGAAATAGTGAGAGGGATGAAAGAGGGATAAGGGGCCAGGTCATCATATCAGAGTGAGAAGGGGGGCCAGGTCAGCATGGCAGAGTGAGAAGGGGGGTAAAGTCAGCATGGCAGAGTGAGAAGGGGGGCCAGGTCAGCATAGCAGAGTGAGAAGGGAAGGCCAGGTCATCATATCAGAGTGAGAAGGGGGGCCAGGTCAGCATGGCAGAGTGAGAAGGGGGGTAAAGTCAGCATGGCAGAATGAGAAGGGGGGCCAGGTCAGCATGGCAGAGTGAGAAGGGGGGCCAAGTCAGCATGGCAGAGTGAGAAGGGGGGGGCCAGGTCAGCATGGCAGAGTGAAAAGGGGGGCCAGGTCAGCATGCCAGAGTGAGAAGGGGGGGCCAGGTCAGCATGGCAGAGTGAGAAGGGGGGCCAAGTCAGCATGGCAGAGTGAGAAGGGGGGCCAAGTCAGCATGGCAGAGTGAGAAGGGGGGCCAAGTCAGCATGGCAGAGTGAGAAGGGGGGCCAAGTCAGCATGGCAGAGTGAGAAGGGGGGCCAAGTCAGCATGGCAGAGTGAGAAGAGGGGGCCAGGTCAGCATGGCAGAGTGAGAAGGGGGCCCAAATCAGCATGGCAGTGTGTGAAGGTGGCCCAAGTCAGCATGGCAGAGTGTGAAGGGGGCCCAAGTCAGCATGGCAGTGTGTGAAGGGGGCCCAAGTCAGCATGGCAGAGTGTGAAGGGGGCCCAAGTCAGCATGGCAGAGTGTGAAGGGGGGCCAGGTCAGCCAGGCAGAGTGTGAAGGGTAGCAAAAGCAGCATGGTGGGCGCAGTGTGATCATAAGGAGGCACAACATGGTGATTAAGGGGCACAGTAGTGTGTGTGATGGCACAGCGGGCTTGTGGCAATGTAATGTGTGTATGGTAGGTGGTGGCTAAGTATTAAATGTGGGTCCTATTGATTTAACGCTGGGGCTGGTTGGAATTTTCTAAATGTACCCATCATTTTTTCCAAATAGGGCCCTCAACATTCCTGGATCCAGACAAGCCGCAACTAAAGAAACCAGCAGCCACAGGTGGTAAAAGTGACAACAACAGGTAGGACAGTCTGTCAAATGTTCTGAGTCTAGTGCAGGCTTGGCTAACCTGTGGTACTCCAGGTGTTGTGAAACTACAAGTCCCAGCATACCCTTCCAGCAATAAGCTGCTATATATTGGCAAAGCATGCTGGGGTTTGTAGTTTTGCAACACCTGGAGTGCCACAGGTTAGCCAAGCCTGGTCTAGTGGGACAATCCCGATTTTTGGTGACTGTTCTGCCCAATCAAAGGTGCAGGTCAAGACTCTTTATTACACACACTGCATTCTTTACACTATGGTGCTAGCTGTCCTTCGTGGACTGACCACACCCCCTCTAGTGTATGGTCCCGCCTCTTTGATGGTTGGCCACACCCCCTCTGGTGGGCCCCTAGCGTTGCAGTCCCCCGGTGGGCCCTTCATGCTCCAGTCCGACACTGAATGGTCCTCATATCTTGTTGTGTTTTGCTTTCACTGTTTTAACTGTTATTTTACTTTTAAAATATATTGCCACGCCAATTGTGTCATCATGCCCACACAGGGCCTTATTCATTAAGGAAAGCAATGCAAGAAAAGGAGTAAATTTGATCCTGGACAAAACCATGCTACAATGCAAGGTGTGCAAATTAGTTTATTATTTTGCACATAAGGAAAATATTGGCTGCTTTTTCATGTAACACACAAAACTTGATAACTTTATTTTTCCACTGAACTTTACAGTTGATCTAGAACATGCCCTACCCCAACTATAAATCCCACAAATTTTAAATTTACCTCCCCCTCCAATGCAACGTGGTTTTGCCCAGGTGCAAAGTTGCTCCTTTTTATTTGCATTTCTTTCCTTAATAAATCGGGTCCACAGTGTTCACTGAGATAGGTTGTGCTTGATGATGCAGAAAATTTTCCTGCTCTCTTGGTAGTTTGGTAGGTATTCCTAATTTGGGAGTCTCAGACTTCCCAAGAGAGATGGTAACTATGGTTAAAATAAATATAATAGTGGAACTGTCAGGATTCGAACCCAGGGCTTCTGCCTCCGTGGACTGCTGCTCTGCTGACTGAGCTATTCTGGCTGCTGGACAGTTCCTTTTCTTTATTCAGTATTCTAGATCAGTTCCAGTGATCACTGATCTTCCAGCATGCCTTAGCTCCACCCCTTAAAAGCCTGGTCAGTTCCTGTCTCCAGTGCCTGATTATTGTGCTCTGTGCCTGTGATCTAGCTCCTGCTCCTGTTGCTGTTCCTGTCTACCTGCATTTACTACACGTGTACCGACCTCGGCTTCCCCTCCACTACGCTTCTGCCTCAACCTTTGGACCGCTACGCCTCTCTGTGTACCGAACCCGGCTTGTTTGACCTTTCTTCCATCTTATCTCCTGTTAGCCAGCCTTCCTCCCTGCCACTGGGCTCCTATCCAGTCTCCGGACCGTGACAGGAACACTCAACTTCTAGAAATCTGTTTGTTTCAACAAATTCAGAATACCTAGGATTGTTTAGAAAGCCCACATATAATTAGTATGCTGGTACTGCAGAAAAAGACTGTAGGGTTAACGATACATCATAGCAGGCACATATAGAAAGTTTAGAATTGTTTAGAATGGCAGGGCATTCTTTTTCATGCAATATGTCATGTTGCAAAAATTTCTGTATGTACATGCAATGATGTTGCCTTAATATTAAAGTATATTTTTAAAGATTCCATTGTCAGTACCTACCCATATGTACAGACAGAGGGTTAAGCTCTGACAATACTTTTGTGGTGGTCGAGTACTGATGGGAAATCCTTCCCTTACCTTGTCCTCCAGACACGAGTCAGGTTCTTTTCTGTTCGGATATCCGGTGGTCAGGAGATAAATACTTCAATGAAAGGGACAAGGATTGGTCAAACAACTTGGGTTTATTGAGAATGCAGTAAGGATAGTTTTGGTAAGCCACCGCACCACTGACCCCTTCAGCTCAATAGTAATGACAAAATAATGCGTCTGATCAGCATAGAGCACAATAGCATTTAACATATAACATACACCTGGTGAGTATAAGGCACAATAGCGATAACATCTTCAATGCACACTGTCTAATAAGGCACACTGGTAATCACAGTTACTACTTTCAAGTTAACAATATCTGACTGGTAATGATGCAAGAACCATCAATAATAACCCATCAAGACTCTTACGGTCACTACCGCGCCCACTAGAGGGCTCCTTCTTATTCAGGTGTTTGGGGTACCGTGCTATTCCCTATGGGTCAGGCGCCCCACTTTTAGCATCTACTGCTGAGTTAACTTGAATTGCAGCGGTAACCATTAACACTGAATGTCACATCTTCAATATTAATAAATCAATTCTTAGGTAAATCACATAACATTAACATCCATCTAAAACATTTGGTGCACCAATATTATCCCTGGTAACGTTACCATATTTTCCACTCAGTCCTGGGCTGACCTGTGCACAGGAATTTTGTAGTGTTCAAATGTCCTGCAGAGGTTTCCAGAAGGGTTAACAATCCCGATTAAGTCCCTGTACTTTCTCTCAAAAGGGTAGATGTTAAACTGTAGGCTGGGTTAAAGATTATAGCAAAACACAGGACTGTTGCTCAATTTAGTCACAAGATGGCGCTGTTCTCTCATAAATCAATGCGTCTCTAATAGCACATGTACTCTGCACGGGGCATAGAGTTCAGATATCAGCCCACACAGGATTTAGCTGAAACGACAGTCTTAATGGTTCCCTGCAGCCTGTGTGAAGGTATGATCTGAGGGAATAGCTCCCAAGGAGGGCACAATATTCTTCCTTGTACAGGAATGCAATGTCAGTTTGGATAGATTCTCTCAACACTCTTCCCTCTGACACTGGGGTGTGTGCAGTACACTGCAGGCTAGGATTTTACCTTGAGAAGGTTCTGTAGTTAGTCAAGACTGTCTTTGACGCCCCACTGCGTGTCCCCAGCCATTCTCCAGCCGTGTGTGCTGGCAATGTCACCTGTTCCAGCAGCAGATCAGTCTCTCTGCCCAGCTGCATGTCAGCTTCCCCTTTCTTCTACCATGCCACACACTCCTCCTTCCTGCACATCCTCTTCCTGTTACTCCCCCAGCCAATCAGGGCCTTCATCCTCCTCCTGTCAATCACTCCTGGTCACAAGTCTCCAGGAGCAAAATCAACCCCTTGTAGCCCTGCATTTTAACAGCGCTTATGCACTCCTCTGTGCTGTTCAACTGGGCTTTGGGGCACCACACTTTCTTCTGGCAAAACACCTAAAAACTAGTGTTGTACCACATACACATGTAAAGTGAACTGTAGGTGGTTGGAGAGGGCTATTGATAGTGCAGCTGTGGTTTGTTCTCTTGGTGCCAGTGTGAGCATGCCCTTGCCATGAGTGCCATGGGAACTACAAAGTACACATGTGCGATGGTCACTATCTGTCATTGGTAATCATGGGTAAAATTGTTGCTCTTATTTTTCAATTATTTTTAGGAAATTAAACCAAAGTAGCCTTAAATCCCATTACATAAGTACAACCAGATCATGGCTGCAGACATTGCGAAATCAAAGACAGACAGTCAATGTTACTTTGAGATAAGGTGATTGAGGAAATGACAGTCCAGATCTAGGTCATTTTTAACCCCCATTCTGAGTAGACTTGGCATATATTACAAACATTGGCATGGATATCCGGTAAAAGTCTACAGGGACTATGCCTTGCGAAACTGGTGGATTGCCTGGCATGATAAATGTTGAAATAACACAATCTTTATTACATTTGAATCATGTAATACATAAATATAGGAAGGAAAAGAAACAATGGAAGAACTATATACACACATTTAACTTAAGGCCATTAATTACATAGTTGTTGGAAGAGGGCAATGTTCTGAGGATCTTCAGATACGCTTATGCACACTCTTCAACACTCATAGATCTAAAGAACTAAGTCACTAAGGCAGACGACCCCTTTAACTCTCCCAGATATGTCACAGTGGGAGCTTTGGACTGATTATTAGAGTGCACTGGATTATTTATTATCATTCTTAAGCTCTTGTCTGTGTGTCTGATCCCTGATGTGCAGGGCTGCCTAGAGGAATTCAGGGCCCCGGTACAACAAATTCATGGGGGCCCCCCTCATAGTTGAGGGGGATCTAACGGCGGCGCAAAATTTTAGGGGGTGTGGTCATACTTTTGGGGGCGTTGGGGGGTGGCTAGCAAATCAAAATCATTAGGTCCTGAATTCACCAGAGCGTGACATATGTCCCAGCACTCCTGACTTTCAGGATATCTAGCACAACACTGTAGTATAGAAAGAATGCAGTGTGTACAGAAAGAGTTCAGTCTTGGCCTGCACCTTACATTGGGCACAACACTCACCAAAAATTGACATTGTCCCTACTAGAATCACAACATTTAACACAATCTGCTGCTCTCTCCTACCTGTTCTTCTCACTTTCACCACCTGTGGATGCTGGTTTCTTTAGTTGCAGCTTGTCTGGATCCTGGAATGTTGGAGTACCTATTTGGAAAAAAAATGGCTACATTTAGAAAATTACAGCCAGACCCAGCATTAAATCAATAGCACCCACGATTAATAATTAGGCCTTCCTCCAGCCCCAACATTAAAATAATAGTATTAACATTAAATAAATAAACCTATTTCCCTTCATGCAAACAGCCTAGCAATACCTATTTCCCGGGTAAAATGTAACCGCCCCCCCCCCCTCCCTCTCAGCGGCCCTGGCTATATGGCTGCTGATGGTCATCATCATCGTGATCATTGTGTACTTTTACACAAGCCCTCCAGCACCTCTAAGACATATGCTTCTTAAAAGGCGTATATGAGTATGCATCCACATCTAATTGTGTCACAATTATGTGAACACACCCTTACACTCAGCCTACGCTTGCCCACCCCAGTAACGCCTCTCCAGGTGTAAGGAGATGCAAATCAATGATGCTCAAAATATATATGGGGTAGTATGCACATGATTTATATACATCTATATCTAAATGTGCCCCACATGCATCTGTCCAATGGTAGAGTTTTCGGGAAATTATTTTTAAGTCCTGGCAGCTATGTACATGTTACCACTTAACAAGACATCGAGCATCCTTAGGCAGCCTGTAGTTCGCTACCTCTTGTGGAACTAAAAGTACAAACATGCTTTTCCAAACGAAAACTTAAGCAGGCAGTTCCATGAGAGCAGTAGTGCAACAGCATATCTACCTCTATGCTACATGGGAGCATCTACAGGCACAAACATCTCCTGGTCCTAAGTCTGACGACCCCCATAGCGTCTCTCCTATACTGGCCTTGGTGGGGACCTGGGTGTGTCCTGCTCCAGAATAACGCTGCAAGAGTCTCCACCCTCCTCCCCCGTTGCTAAGAGTCGAGCGGACGCTGAACGAGAGCCCGCTGCACTGCGGCAAGGCAACCAAGCGTGGTGCAACCGAACCCTATGTGACTCCTCGACAATCTCATTATTCTCTGCAGAATTTCTAACTGGCCGTTCTACAGCGAGCTGTATTTCTTACAGCTCCCCCCACACCAACGGACAGCCCCCCCCTACGCGGGAAAAAAAATAAAAATAAAAAAAATAAATATAAAAAAATGAAAAAAAAAAATGAAAAAAAATAGCAGCGAGGCCCGGCCCGGGCCCCCTGGCATGGCTGGGCCCGGGTAAAATGTACCCGCCCCCCCCCCATTCCTCACGGCGGCTCGGCTGATGTGACTATGTTAGCAAGGACATGGCGCTATGTGACAAGGGAGCAGGAATAGAGTCACATAATGAGAGATAGTGAGAAGAGCTCAAACAACTCAGAGCAATCGAGGCTCCTGTCGGAGTCACACAGAAAAATTGGGGTGTCATAAACATCTCTATATGAAACAATGTCCAAGTGGATGTTGGTTTGTATTGTAACTGTACTCATCCATATGTACAGAAGGGTCAAAGCTTATGTGGCTTAGTTTCATCATTGTTATTTAAATGAACAAAAATGTTAGTTTTTACTTATTAGCATTACATTACTGTGTACATAGTTGGTAATTGCACATACTGTAAACAAATGTTTATGTAATCCATTGGGTTGTGCACAGATGTACAATCAGGTAATCATTAAAGGTATAGTTTACGCCTATATACATGACAATTTCATAAAGCACAACTTAAATGCATCAGAGATGTGCACAATTAAAGCACAAAGACTACATCATTCTGGGCATTCAGCATCCATGGGGTAAATTTGCATTTTGGACCAAAAAATCTCATGTTTTCTCCAGCGATAGTGCCTGGCCCTATACATCTAACGTAAGGTTTATGTGGTAAAGACTTCTCTAGGTCACTGCAAGTACTACCGGAATACTTGTCTCAAGGTGGCGTTAACAGACAGAGAAGCTAGAAAAATATTGCTGCAAAAGTTTTTTCAGGCTGTACTTTTCTTTTAAAAAATGAATGGGACTATTGCTCTGCCCCCAAAAAATAAATATTATTTTGTGATGTGCATATGAAAGCTAGATATCATATGAGCTTTATGTGTGACATATTTTTTAATATATAAAAGTTGGGTGTGTTTTTTGTTTTTTTCAAAAAAGAAGCTTTTCTAATGTATTCTGTTTTGTCTAGTTAAACTGAGCTTCCTGTTCATGTGTGTGTGGGTCCCCATGCATACTTAGTAGAGCTGAATGGAGCCTCCAGTGCGATACGTAACCTTTATGGCAGCAGTTATTTTACAACATGTCATTTGAGCAATAAAATAATAATAAATTGTGGTGGTAAAAAAATTGCACATCACACGACAATGATGATGATGATAAATAGAACCCATTGTGTGCACAGTGACACTTGAATCCACTACCGTATGCACAAAGGTAAAAGGCTGTAAGATGGATATTCAATTGTGGACTATGTGCACTGAACATCGTGGCTGCTTACATTTCCATGTATTACGATGGTCCAAAATCTCGGTGGGTGGGAGAAGAAATCCACAATCTTACAGTGCCTCCGCGACCATTCTGGAGGCACTATGCGGACAATTGACTTCCCCTTCTTTTTAAATGTAACTGTAGCACTGGTGGCTAAGTGATTAGCACTTCTGCCTCACAGCACTGGGGTCATGAGTTCAATTCCCGACCATGGCCTTACCTGTGTGTATGTTCTCCCCGTGTTTGCGTGGGTTTCCTCCGGGTGCTCCGCTTTCCTCCCACACTCCAAAAACATACTGGTAGGTTAATTGGCTGCTATCAAATTGACGCTAGTCTGTGTGTCTGTGTGTGTGTGTGTGTGTGTGTGTGTGTGTGTGTGTGTGTTAGGGAATTTAGACTGTAAGCCCCAATGGTGCAGGGACTGATGTGAGTGAGTTCTCTGTACAGGGCTGCATAATTAGTGGCGCTATATAAATAAATGGTGATGGTGATGATGAAAACACATAGAACAATATATATTTGACATAGAACAACATTGTCATAGGCATTCTTTAATATTTTACAAACTTTATGTGCGCTCACAAAAATCTAGGAATTAAGGAGGATGGCTGGGAGAGCAGCAACAAATAGGGATGATTTAACTCATGCTACCCACCTACTGACTTTTGCTCTAAAATTTCTAGTCAAATTAACAGACGTGTATATTATGCTCTGCCTGTCTTACTACAGACCTAGTTGAAAAGAAATCAGGGCACAGATCATTTAGAAATTTCAAGACAGCTCTGGCTATAAAGTTAACAAGACCAGAAAAAAAAATAAAAGCCAAGGACAGTACCATCAGCATCAGATTCAGTTCGTAAAGAACATCTATTACAACAGCAACCTCACATAGTAGGTTTATGTTGTTCTTTAAATAGTAAGTTAAGTACCTTTTAAGCATGCACCTTAAAGAGGGCATTTTTCAGGATGGTCTTACAAATCATTACCTCCCTTTTCAGAATCTCACTAAAAATATGGCTGCCAGTTACACAGCCACATTCTCACAGCTCCCAGAATGTCATGTGAAGGCAGATGGGAGAGGAGAAAAGGAATGTTATAGTACAAAGAGCAGACAGAACTCAGAGGAGCGTTCAAAGCCTCTCTGCTCACTTCATCATGTACCATGTGACTGTTGTTGCCATGGTAGTACATAACATTGTACAGAATTCTAAATCATTAATAGCAGCCTGAAGAAACACATGATCTTGTTTATTAGCATATATATATATATATATATATATATATATATATATATATATATATATAAATATATATATACATATATATATATATATATATATATATATATATATATATACATATATATATATATATATATATATATATATATATATATATGTGTATATATATATATATATATATATATATATATATATATATATATATATATGTATGTATATATATATATATATATATATATATAGCCCACCACAATTATTTATCTTAAAAAATACACCTTGTTGTTTCATTGGATTGTTGCTTTATTATGGAGTCCCATTTTCAAGGGTTGCTGCATTGAGTAACTTCAGAATTAGGCCAGCTATAGAAAAACAGTGAGAAATAATAAGAGACAGGATAAGCAGCAGTTCAGCATCCAATGCTATAGTGCAGCAATATCTATTAGAGATGTGCTCTGATCCCCTCGTTTTGGTTTTGGATATAGTTTTGGTTCAAAGATGTATTTGTGTTTTGGTTTTGTAACTGGTTTTGCAAAAAAAACCCGTAATTTTGTAGGGATGTGCACCGGCGACTTTTGAGGTCTCGTGTTTTGTGTTTTGGATCCGGATTTTCGTTATTTTTGAGGTTCGGATTTGTCTCGCAAAACACTTGACGAAAGGTCTTGGTTCGGATTTAAGGTATTGGATTCGGATTTTTTTTGAAAAAAACATTAAAAGTTTAAAAATCAAGTTTTTGGGCTTATTTTCACTCCTAGGCTATTATTAACCTCAATAACATTCAATAACAAGCATTTCCACTAATTTACAGTGTATTCTGAACACCTCACAATATAGTTATTAGTCCAAAACGTTGCAAAAAGGTATCTTTCTGGACTGCGTAGAGGAGTGGGTCACCACAATATATATTAAAAACCCTGAACTTTTATGATTCGCACCAATAATTGTACCTGGACTGCGTAGAGGAGTGGGTCACCACAATATCTTAAAAACCCTGAACTTTTATGATTCGCACCAATAATTGTACCTGGACTGCGTAGAGGAGTGGGTCACCACAATATATTAAAAACCCTGAACTTTTATGATTCGCACCAATAATTGTACCTGGACTGCGTAGAGGAGTGGGTCACCACAATATATTAAAAACCCTGAACTTTTATGATTCGCACCAATAATTGTACCTGGACTGCGTAGAGGAGTGGGTCACCACAATATATTAAAAACCCTGAACTTTTATGATTCGCACCAATAATTGTACCTGGACTGCGTAGAGGAGTGGGTCACCACAATATCTTAAAAACCCTGAACTTTTATGATTCGCACCAATAATTGTACCTGGACTGCGTAGAGGAGTGGGTCACCACAATATATATAATAAGAAAACCACCAACTTGTTTGATTCGCACCAATAAATGTACCTGGACTGCGTAGAGGAGTGGGTCACCACAATATATTAAAAACCCTGAACTTTTATGAATCGCACCAATAAATGTACCTGGACTGCGTAGAGGAGTGGGTCACCACAATATATATAATAAGAAAACCATCAACTTGTTTGATTCGCACCAATAAATGTACCTGGACTGCGTAGAGGAGTGGGTCACCACAATATATATAATAAGAAAACCATCAACTTGTTTGATTCGCACCAATAAATGTACCTGGACTGCGTAGAGGAGTGGGTCACCACAATATATTAAAAACCCTGAACTTTTATGAATCGCACCAATAAATGTACCTGGACTGCCTAGAGGAGTGGGCACTGGGCACCACAATAAAATATATAAAAAACCTTCAACAGGTCTGCATTACACTACACATACGGCTGCTCCTCCATCCTCTCCATCATATACATGTTGGAGTTTTAGCGTGTGACAACCTCTTGTTTTTGATAATGTCAGTGCATTTTGAATATTTTTCAATTTGCCCCACACCACTGAATGTACTTTATCTATGATACGCATCTATCTATCTTGACTGCGTAGTGTGGTGGCCCCGGTACACAATTTGGTACCGAGGCCACAATATAATTAAAAAACCCTCCACGTGTCAGAATTCTACCAAACAAGTATCTGGACTGCGTAGTGGGGTGGCCCCGGTACCCAATTTGATACCGGGGCCACAATAAAATAAATACACCCTCCACGTGTCAGAATTCCACCAAACAAGTATCTGGACTGCGTAGTGGGGTGGCCCCGGTACCCAATTTGATACCGGGGCCACAATAAAATAAATACACCCTCCACGTGTCAGAATTCCACCAAACAAGTATCTGGACTGCGTAGTGGGGTGGCCCCGGTACCCAACTTGATACCGGGGCCACAATACCTCCTCCAAACATGCTACAGACAATTCGTCATTGAGATCCCATCAAGTATGTTAAAGACAGACAGGGTCCAAGTGTTATTAGTTGACTTTGTAAAGAAAAAAACTGTCCCTGTTGCACATAGTCGTGCAATGAAGACTTACTTTTTCATTTAAAGGCACGATCTTTCAAGTGTAGTGTTTGTAAGTCTAAGTCATATTATACTTTTGGTAAAATTGGTTTTTTTTGTTCCTCTTTATGTTAATTAATTAGTAATAGAATTAAAGTAGGAAATAGAATTAAATAGAATTAAAGTAGGAAATAGAGTGGTATAGAGTTGTAGTGTGGTATAGATAGAGTGGTCCACACAATATAATAATAAAACCCTCAACTGGTCTGAATTCCACCAAACAAGTATCTTGACTGCGTAGTGTGGTGGCCCCGGTACACAATTTGGTACCGAGGCCACAATATAATTAAAAAACCCTCCATGTGTCGGAATTCCACCAAACAAGTATCTGGACTGCATAGTGGGGTGGCCCCGGTACCCAATTTGATACAGGGGCCACAATACCTCCTCCAAACATGCTCCAGACAATTCGTCATTGACAGACCCCAGACAGACAGGGTCGTAGTGTTATTGTTTGACTTTGTAAACCCAAAAAAATGTCCCTGTTGCACTTGCACATAGTCGTGCAATGAAGACTGACTTTTTCATTTAAAGGCACGATCTTTCAAGTGTAGTGTTTGTAAGTCTAAGTCATATTATACTTTTGGTAAAATTGGTTTTTTTTGTTCCTCTTTATGTTAATTAATTAGTAATAGAATTAAAGTAGGAAATAGAATTAAATAGAATTAAAGTAGGAAATAGAGTGGTATAGAGTTGTAGTGTGGTATAGATAGAGTGGTCCACACAATATAATAATAAAACCCTCAACTGGTCTGAATTCCACCAAACAAGTATCTTGACTGCGTAGTGTGGTGGCCCCGGTACACAATTTGGTACCGAGGCCACAATATAATTAAAAAACCCTCCATGTGTCGGAATTCCACCAAACAAGTATCTGGACTGCATAGTGGGGTGGCCCCGGTACCCAATTTGATACCGGGGCCACAATACCTCCTCCAAACATGCTCCAGACAATTCGTCATTGACAGACCCCAGACAGACAGGGTCGTAGTGTTATTGTTTGACTTTGTAAACCCAAAAAAATTTCCCTGTTGCACTTGCACATAGTCGTGCAATGAAGACTGACTTTTTCATTTAAAGGCACGATCTTTAAAGTGTCAGAAAGAGAGAGAAGACACAGGAGAGGAGAGTTGTAGCTGGGGACCTGGGGTGGAAGCTCCCAGGCTCCCCCAGCATTGCCTGGAAGTCTGAGCGTGGTGACTGAGCCAGGGCAAGGAATGTGTGCCCTGGATGAGGGGGAGAACTCCATGCCACTATAGTGAACCCAAGAGAGAGGGGGACACTGCACATGGAAGAGGCCCTGGAGTGAGGGCTGCTACAAGAGGCATGGTAGCTGTAGTGTCAGATCCTGAGGCTGAGAGTACACAGAGTGACGTGTCAGAGCACAGGAGACATTATCCCCGCAGAGGAGGGATGAGCTGCAGTTGAGAGGTCTGTTGTTGAAATAGGACATGCACACTTTAACAAACCAATCATTTCAGCGACAGGGCCTACCAAACAACTTTGACTGAAATGATTGGTTTGTTTGGGCCCCCACACCAAAAAAGCTATTCATCTCTCCCTGTACAGACTAAACAGGCTCTACTGAGGCAAGATGTCGTCCTCATCCTCAACCTCTGATTCCTCTCCCCCTACAGTGTGTACTTCCTCCTCATCACACATTATCAATTCGTCCCCGCTGGACTCCACAACCACAGGTCCCTCTGTAGTATCTGGAGGGCAGTGCTGTACTTCATTGAGGAATTGATTATTCATTTTTATAAACATCATTTTTTCAACGTTGTGAGGAAGCAACCTCCTTCGCCGCTCACTGACCAGGTTCCCCGCTGCACTAAAAACTCTTTCCGAGTACACACTGGAGGGGGGACAACTCAGGTAAAATAGAGCCAGTTTGTACAGGGGCTTCCAAACTGCCTTTTTTTCCTGCCAGTAACAATATGGACTGTCTGACATGTCTACTTGGATGGTGTCAGCAAAGTAATCCTCCACAATTTTTTCAATTGTGACAGCATCCAATGCAGCGAGAGTAGACATGTCTGCAATGGTTGGCAGGTCCTTCAGTCCGGACCAGATGTTATCAGCATCCCCGCCAGTGCCTCTTTTGGGAAAACTGAGCTTTTTCCTCGCAGCCATAGATGTGGAAGAAAATGAGGGTGGAGCTGTTGGCATGTCACGGTCCTCTTCAGAGGACAATCTCCTGACCAGCAGGTCTTTGCACCGCTGTAGATTTGTGTCCGCCGGAAACAGAGACACAACATACGCTTTAAACCGAGGATCGAGCACGGTGGCCAGAATGTATTCCTCTGACTTTAAAAGAGTGACCACCCTCGGATCCTGGCAAAGCGTACGAAGGGCTACATCCACAAGAGCTACATGCTTGCTGTAATCGCAATGGCTTACCAGCTCCTCCCTCACTTTCTCCAGCTGCTTCTGCAACAGCCTGATCAGGGGAATGACCTGACTCAAGCTGGCAGTGTCGGAACTGACTTCTCGTGTGGCAAGTTCAAATGGCTGCAGAACCTTGCACAACACGGAAATCAGTCTCCACTGCGCTTGACTCAGGCGCATCCCCACTCCTTTGCCTATGTCGTAGGTGGCTGTGTAGGCCTGAATGGCCTTTTGCTGCTCCTCCATCCTCTGCAGCATATAGAGGGTGGAGTTCCAGCGCGTCACAACCTCTTGTTTGAGGTGATGGCAGGGCAGGTTCAAGCTTTTTTGATGTGCCTCTAGTCTGCGGTAGGCACTGGCTGAATGCCGAAAGTGTCCAGCAATTTTGCGGGCCACCGCAAGCATCTCCTGCACACCCCTGTCACTCTTGAGGTAATGCTGCACCACCAAATTAATGGTGTGGGCAAAACATGGGACGTGCTGGAAATTGCCCATATTTAATGCCCGCACAATGTTACTGGCATTGTCTGACACCACAAATCCCCATGAGAGTCTAAGTGGGGTAAGCCACTGGGAGATAATTTCCCTCATTTTCTCTAATATGTTGTCAGCGTTGTGCCTCTTATTAAAGCCTGTAATGCACAATGTTGCCTGTCTTTGCATGAGCAGCCATTTTGTAGATGCTGCTACTGATGCAGCTGTTGCTGTTGCTGCGGAAGGGGATGCATCTACCCAGTGGGCTGTCACAGTCATATAGTCCTTCGTTTGCCCAGAACCACTTGTCCACATGTCCGTGGTTAAGTGGACAGTGGGTACAACCGCATTTTTAAGAGCACTGAGGACACTTGATCGTACTTCTCTGTACATTTTTGGTATCGCCTGCCTAGTGAAGTGGAATCTCGAGGGGATTTGGTACCGGGGACACAATACCTCCATCAACCCTCTAAATCCCACTCCACTGATGGCGGACACCGGGCGCACGTCTAACACCAACATTGCAGTTACAGCCGCAGTTATACGCTTTGCAATAGGGTGACTACTATCGTATTTGGTGGTCATGGCAAACGACTGTTGGACGGTCAATTGTTTGGTGAAAGACTTAGCGGTCTTACGACTTCCCCTCTGGGAAGATGACCGACTAACAGCAGCAACAGCAGCAGTGGCAGTAGTAGGCGTACCGATGCAGGATTCCTCGGATGAATCCCGTATTGAGGAGGACTCAGTCTGGCTGGTGACTTGGGCTGCAGGACTGAATCTGATGGAGATTGTGGAGGAAGTTGACGAGGAGGGTGTTGCTGGTGTGTATCCAACTGGACCACGGGATTTAGGTGTCCCTGTACCGATGAGGGTCCTAGCCCCAGTTCCTGAACTAACCACTGAACTATGAAGGTTATTCAGGTGACGTATAAGGGAGGATGTTCCTAGGTGGGCAAGATCCTTACCCCTGCTTATTTGAGCTTTACATAAGCTACATATTGCCATACATTGGTTGTCTGGATTTGGATAAAAATAACTCCAGACCGAAGAGGTGCATTTTTTGGTCTTCTGACCAGGCATGACGATGGGCTTTTTCATCCCATGGACATCAGCTGTTTCCCCCCCTGGTGCCTCATTTACAATAACCACATCACCATCCTCATCATCAAGTTCCTCCACAGCGCCAGCTACATCATCAATAGCCTCCTCCCGAGCCACCTCTTCCCGTACAGTGATGGGAAGGTCAGGCTTGACAACCACCAACACCCTTGGACTCGCCTTGGGGATTTGTGATAATTTCTCTTTAGAAGGCAGAGTTGTTTGCTGTTTTGTTGCTGACAGCATAACTCTCTTCAATTTTTTGTAGGGGGGGGGAGGAGGAGGAGGGCTAAGATCCGTGGGTGAAGCTGAACCACTAGTCATGAACACGGGCCAGGGCCTAAGCCGTTCCTTGCCACTCCGTGTCGTAAATGGCATATTGGCAACTTTACGTTTCTCCTCAGATGATTTTAAGTTTCTCTTTTTGCTACTTTTTCTTAACTTGGGCTTTTTGGATTTTACATGCCCGGTACTACGAGATTGGGCATCGGGCTTGGAAGACGACGTTGATGGCATTTCATCGTCTATGTCATGACTAGTGGCAGCAGCTTCAGCATTAGGAGGAAGTGGGTCTTGATCTTTCCCTACTTTATCCTCCAAATTTTTGGTCTCCATTATATGTAGCACAAGATACTGCAGAATGTGTGAACTTGGTAATATTGCAGTACCAATGGACTTATACTGCTGGATTGGTTTTGCAAATTTGGTTATAATTATTATATATTTTTTTTTTTTTTTTTTTTTTTACTTTTTTTTTATTTTTAAAAAACTTGGGAATAGTGGGGAAATAACTATGCCCTTAGAAGCACAGAGCACAGGACACAGCACCACTGGACTGAACAGGACACGGCACAGGACCCAGCAGCACTACGGAACTCAGCAGGACAGAGCACAGGACACAGCACCACTGGACTGATACTGCAGAATGTGTGAACTTGGTAATATTGCAGTACCAATGGACTTATAATGCTGGATTGGTTTTGCAAATTTGGTTATAATTATTATATATTTATTTTTTTTTAAATTTTTTATTATTTTTTACTTTTTTTTTATTTTTTAAAAACTTGGGAATAGTGGGGAAATAACTATGCCCTTAGAAGCACAGAGCACAGGACACAGCACCACTGGACTGAACAGGACACGGCACAGGACCCAGCAGCACTACGGAACTCAGCAGGACAGAGCACAGGACACAGCACCACTGGACTGATACTGCAGAATGTGTGAACTTGGTAATATTGCAGTACCAATGGACTTATAATGCTGGATTGGTTTTGCAAATTTGGTTATAATTATTATATATATTTTTTTTTTAAAATTTTTTATTATTTTTTACTTTTTTTTTATTTTTTAGAAACTTGGGAATAGTGGGGAAATAACTATGCCCTTAGAAGCACAGAGCACAGGACACAGCACCACTGGACTGAACAGGACACAGCACAGGACCCAGCAGCACCACTGACCTCAGAAGGACAGAGCACAGCACACAGCACCACTGGACTGATACTGCAGAACACAGCACAGCACAGCACAGCACAGCACAGCACAGCACAGCACTAAACAGCACAGAACTAAACAGCACAGAACTAAACAGCACAGAACTAAACAGCACAGAACTAAACAGCACAGAACTAAACAGCACAGAACTAAACAGCACAGAGGACCACCTAACACACCCTCCCTCTACCCTGATCAATGCCCGAGTGAAGATGGCGGCGACTAGCGGGGAATTTATAGGATCCGAGTATCGCGAGATCCGACAACGGGATTATGAGTCAGAGCCTCAGTTTCACTTTTGAATTTGGCGCCAATACCCGGATCTGTCTCGGATCCGACTCGGATCCGCAACGTTCGGGTGGGCTCGGATTTCAGAAATCCGAGCGCGCTCATCCCTATAATTTTGTTTTTGGATCTGGATTGAATTAAAACTTGTGAAAAATAGGTAAAATAATGTAATGTTGAGCTGTTTTGCTCCTATATTACTATTTATAACATGAACATTCTTTTCCAGTGATTTCCAGTCTATTTTCTAATGATTTCTTCACAGTTGTACCAATTGTCACCCTTTACCCCAGGGTTGGAGGAAGCTCCCCCCCGGGGGACTGATTCTTCAGCCCTCCCTATAAATATATACAAGTGCCCTTGTTTGATTCAGAAGATTACAGCACAGATTTACCGTACTTGTAACTCCGGTCTTGGCTAACGATGAATGCTCTGCCTATCGAGAAGTCCATAGTACTAGTTTCTTCTTATGAGTGCATGCCACCTTTGTCTAGCATCATCATTTATTTATAAAGCGACAGCTAATTAAGTAGCACTTTACTACTTGTCTAAATATCTACTGATGCCTCTGTCCATCTAATGACATCTGATTGTTACTGCATCTTCAGTCTCCATGATGCATGCAGTCTAACGTTCCAAATTTAGTGTGTGCGTAATGTTTCAACATTTTTATCGCTTCCACCTTACATTACATTTTTTTTTTTTGCTGCTTAATTTATTTAATGGGCTTGCTTCAGTCGGTGGAATGGCAGATATCATTTTTTGTGCAGCTGCTGCAATGTTCTACATGCGTTTGCTGAATGTCGAAACTGCCCCCGAAAAACTCTCCCACGCAAACACTATTTTATAATATAGATGTCCCTGAATGACCCTTTCAAAAGTGACAACTATTGAAAAAATATAAAAAGTTTAGAATGTATAGCGTGTTTTTGGGGTGTGCAGCTGCGTTCACGCTCACTCGCAAACACCCATATGAAGTATTCACAAGGAAATAAATGAGGTCTTCTGGCTTTACACCAAAGATTCAGGGGTAGATTTTCTTACACCTTCTAAAAGGAAAAGTGGAGCTGTTGCCCATAGCAACCAATCAGATTCTAGCTATCATATTCTAGAATGTACTAGAAAAATGATAACTGGAATCTGATTGGCTGCTAGGGGCGACACCTCCACTTTTCTTTTTAAAAGGGTTAGTAAATTTACCCATCATACTTGTTTTTTCTTTTTGCTGTACTGTACAGTGTTTTGATCTCGTGAAGATGGCACGTAAACAGTGTAAATGGATTGTGATATTGCTTGGTAAACTTCAGATTATCAATGTTTTAGTGCTGTTGTAGGTCTCTGTAACATAGCATTAAAATCCATTGGTTCTGAACCTATAATTGATTAATTAAATAATGAAAGTTGCCACCCTTTTCTTCCATCTGTGATATATGTAGCAGTCATTAAGTCATTACAGGAAGTAGTGATATGGTGGCTTCTTTCAGAAACTCGCAGCCTGAATGTGTCTCAGGTTAAGCTTAACTTAAATAGTGACTGCTTATTCTCCTTGCAGGTAGCACTCTTGTTGGGGCGCCCTCAGTGGTGCTTGCTAGAGTGTCCTCTTGTAAACATGTTGCATTTCTCTTCATCTGCAGCAAGAAAACTGCTTTTAAGGCAAGTTCGGTTTCCATATCCTGCCAAATGTAGTTGTTGTGATCACAATACAAAAGATTACAAAAAAATGAGCTGCACAGAATTACTACTCTGCCATGTGAGGCTACCATTTCCAGTATAGCCTTAACTTTCCAGATATAACTGTACACTATATGATAGGCATTTTTAATTGCTCTCTGGAGTTAGTGTGCCAGAAAATTATACTGACAGACCTTAAGGTTGACATGACGACCTCTGAAGAGTTCCTTTGGTGTTCGACTGAGGATTGGGTTATTTCCATAATATTACCTTCTCACCACAACAATTGCTTAGTGGGTGTAGAGGGAGATATTATAGGAGGAAAACCGATGCTATTTATTGTATATTTATTGTGCGTCATCGAGTCAACGAGTACACAGTGATGTGCCCTGTAACGCACGAGGCATTCCTGGTGTAATACGTGCAGTTTTAAGCAGTAGAATCAGCAGGAAGGAAGTATATTCAGATATTAAATAGAAAAAGATGTCACTCTGGAAACAGGGACACATTTACCATTGTCACTGATGTACATTTTTGGCATATAAGTGTGGAAGACAGGAAGTGACATCACATCATATTATCCTGTTCGTTGTAAAGAAAACCCACAGAAGTCAGTGCCATTGATTAATGACTGCATATAACAGGAGGTCACATTAAAGAAACATTGGATGCCTGTTTTACTCAGCCTCAGTCTCAGTATTTGTTCTGGTTAGATATGTTAAGATGTTAAGAACCATGAATTCTAGAAGGATGGCAGTAAGTAAGTATACATTCAGTTTTGAGTGTACATATTATATAGGAAACGCCTAAAATATTTAAATTTGGAGAATAACTAGCTTCTATGTCATCTATATTTTTCTTTCTAAATAAAATTTATAGAACACCGAGTGGTGTATATTTTACTGTTCTACCTGATACTGATGCGCATTCCATTATGAAACATCTTTAAATTGAGTAATATCATACAATATTCAGGGTGTTTATCTTAAATAAATCATCATCATCTGCAGCTATTTATATAGTGCCACTAATTCCGCAGCGCTGTACAGAGAACTCCCTCACATCAGTCCCTGCCCCATTGGGGCTTACAGTCTAAATTCCCTAACATACACACAAACACATGCAGATGCATACCAAGAGAGACTAAGGTCAATTTAATAGCAGCCAAGTAACCGGAGCACCCGGAGGAAACCCATGCAAACAGGTGGAGAACATACAAACTCCACACAGATAAGACCATGGTTGGGAATCAAACTCATGACCCCAGTGCTGTGATGCAGGAGTGCAAGCCCCCAGGTGGCTTAGTGACAATATTAGTGGTATTCTTATAAAAACATCAAACACTATGGTGGAGATTGATTTGCCAACGATGTTGCACTAAGCTATCACCAAGATGTCAGGTTGCACACATTGCCAGCAATTATGGTAGGAATCTCTGCTCATTTTGAGGGAGATCAGTGTATTCCTGGCTTGATCTTAGTTCAATAAAAAGAAAGTTCCTTTTATAGAGGGATATTCTATCTGGTGCGAGGTGTCTCCAGAACGTCTACGGACACATCTCAAGCTGATTTTATGGCTGGAATCTCCGCTCATTTTCCATCGCACTCCAAGTTCAAGCCATGAATATACCTAACTCCCCCAAATAGAGTTCCTGTATACGCAGACAGATAGACAAATGAGGTGAGCATCATACATTTTTCCTGCATTAGGCAGAGCACAATAATAAAACCCTTAACTCTATTACATATTACAGTTAAAGAGCATATGGCTACCTGTCGGTGCCCTTTCACCTTGCCTTAACTAAAGAAATGACACAGTGGCCAACTTGGCAGAAAGACAGGGTTACAAGTGTATTTACATTATTACATACCAGAAAAAACAGCGCCCAATAGCTAAACGGCCATGTGACCAGTATTTGGCGCACAGCTCCCTTGTTTCTGCTAAGCACTCTGCTGTTTGTGGCCCAACCATTGAAGTTGGAATGAACCACACAGCTGTTTTCTTAGGATAAGTATGCAGGTTGCTGCTTATATGGGCAACTGGGTGCCCCCATATGGGCATCCAGTTGCCGGCCCCAGCACACATCCTCACTACCACTTTCAACTTTGGCATCTGTAAGGAGGTCATGTAGTGGATCACTGCCTCGTTCCTCCATATGTATGCAGAAAACAGTGGCTACCAACTCCACACGCCTGTACTTTGCCTTTGACCTGTTTTGTATGGTACTTGCGCTACCACCTACTGTCGCTATCCAGTGACACTAGATAGGTGATTTTGCTCAGGGATTTGAGACAGTGTACATTCCAGCTCAGGCATCCTAGAGCTTGCTCTGATGTGTGGGCATTAGAACAATCAACTTCTGCTCAACTTCAAACTCTGGAGTGTGCACCCTGATGTTACAAATTTTTTTGCTTATCTGTGCAAATAGGACACAAGTAGATGTGGTGAAAGAAGGAAATAGAGGTAATTGATATGAGGATCTAGGAGGGGGTAGTGTAGCAAGTTTTGAGGGAGCATTTGAGGGATTTTAGATTGGTAGAGAGTCTAGAAAGGTTTGGCAAGGAGTTTCTCAGTTGGAGACCAGAGCTGGAGATGCCTTGAAAATGGGAGCAGTAGGAGGTTATGAAAGGGGAAGAGAATTGAAGATCAGAAGAGGAATGGAATAGTTGAGGTATGGTGGATCTCATGACAAGGGATGACAGAGATGTATGTTAGTGAGGCCCTTGTAGGTGAGAGTGAGCAGCTTGAACTGAATTCTGAAAGTAATGTAGGAGTCAGTGAAGGGATTTGCTGAAAATGGCAGTGGATGAGGAGTCCCAGCATTCAGGAGGAGGTTAAAGTTACTTCCTGAATGAGGAAAGAACGTATTTTGGTAATGTTTTTGAGGAGGAGGCGATAAAACTGTATGCAATGAAAGAATCTGAGGGCAGGGTCAAAGATGGCACTGAGGCAGCCTATGTGGGGAACAGGGGAAAGAGCAACGTTGTTGAGGGAGATGTGGGGAGGCAGCTCAGATTTGGACATGTTAAGTTTGAGAAAGGCCCCCAAGTCTCTCAGTCTTTCTCCCTGCATGGGTCCCACTTAGACCAGTTGCAGAGGCATCCACATACTGTATTTTTTGGAGACCTTTTGGACATACAAGTGACTTTCTCCACTGAATTACTAACTTCTAGGCCACACTCCATTGGGCTGGCTATGGGCTTACCTCCACTGGTCAGAGAAGGACTCAGATTAGGGGCACAAGTCTGGGGTGCTTGGGCTGTGGGACAATTCAACTATATATTGTCTGATTTTCCCACAGCTATAACAATTACTCTTGCCAGGGCTTTCTCAGCTGGGGCTCTGAGCACAAGGAGCAGTAGGTGGCTAGATGTACTTAGGTGTATATGTACTTGTTTGAGGTGCTGGTGAGCAAAAGTGGGGAGTTCCACTGTTTGTACAGTCAGTTTTTGCTGGCTGTTAGACTGGAGCTTCTGCCAGTGTGGACAAATTGATCCAGCAATCTGGTATTCAATGTTTTAGTTTGCCAATCAAGCACTCATTCCTACGGTTCTTTGTAAATCGAATCTATTATCGCATCCCAGGTTTAGGCAAATCCATACACTGAACAACGAAGTCCCACAGCTAGTTGACAAATTCCTTGTGGTTGATGTGACTGACCTTTTATAACCCGAAACCTGTAGTTCTTTGGGGTAATAACATGAAGCTTTAGGAGGGCCCCTTTTACTATCTCATAGGCTTTGGACCATAGTTTTAATGCTTATGGGTGAAATCATGGAGGAAAACTTGGGTTTAAAACAAGTGAGTTTGTGAGGGAAGTTTGTGATAAAATGCGTTTTAGCTCTCTGACCTTACTACCTTACTAGCACATAACGATGGGACCTGTCATAGGGTGAAAAATCTTTGGTGGCAGTTGTACTCCTGGAGCCATACAGGGGCGCACAGAGGGTTTTTAAGGGGGGAAAAAAAAAAAGCGAGAGCTGCAGCGCAAGCACCCGCGCATGAGCAGCAGCTCCGTTTAGGCAGCACTGTACTATACAGCAGCCGCGGCGCTGTCAAAGAAGCGTCCGCGGCGGTGCTATAAACAGGACGCTTCTTTGACAGCACCGCCGCTGCTATATAGTACAGTGTCAATATGTAGGGCACTTCTTTAACGGAGGGGAGGGGTTTCTGGAGACCCAGAAACCCCCCCTGCGTGCGCCCCTGCCATATTAATTGTGATTGCATTTCTCCAATGGTAACCTATTGCGCATGACCGCTTGGTAATAGCTCATGAATAGGAGGAGTTGTAAGCTGCCCATGTTTTTACACCTATGCAGAATGTCCTAAATCTGAACGAGATCTGCAAATCCTTAAAAAATATATTTAGTACATAAATTGGCAGAGATTGCAATAAAATCAGAATCTTATTCAATGTATTCATTTCAATAATATTGAATCTTCACCATTCAACAAAAGTTTTGGGGTCTTCAACTCTTGTGTTCGGAGTGAAAATGGGGTGAAATTGGACTTATAAAGCTGAGAGAGATACTTTGTTATTGTTATCAAGTAGGGGATGAAGAAACTGGATTAATAATTATTACCAAAAGATCTTGCGCAAAAAGAGCCAGTTTACATTTTGTCTTTCCCAATCTGACCCCCGACACATCACTGGTTGGCCCCAGCCAAAGCTTCCATACATAAGACAAAGATTGAAAGAGATAGACAACAAGTCTGCAATGTGGCAGACAAGGAGAGATCCGTTGATTTTAATGCTGGCTGAAGGGTTCTTGTATAGAAAGAATATCAAATTTAAGCTAGTAGGACCAATTCTCATGTTCTCAGCAGTCCAGGGACTCATTTTGAAGTGGTGTATTTGCACACTAAACTAGAAAAGGATGCAAGGAAGAAAAAACTTACTTGTTGAGACGGATAGATTTCCAGAGGCATCTAGTTCAAAAGCAGTAGCATTTACTACAGACATAGGACAGGTGTACCTATGTTCAACTCCTCCGATAGTGTACTAATGTGGCTTGCGTAAAATATGCCTCCAGGTCACATCTTTGTCCAGTCTTCTATCCTATAGGATTCTCATGTAGTGATTCTCTCTCATTGTGAAATAAATAGGGCTGCAAAGTATCCCTCAGCTTCATTTATTTTATAATTTCACAGCATATTAACATAGTGATAATTTCAATGACCCTGGGAAATATAAATGGGATTATGTTTCCCTTACTGTAAATGAAAAGGACATTAAAGTTCCAGGTAATGAAAATCCATGGTGACTAATATCCATAATAATAATCAGTATGAGGTTCATTGTTCCTTATAATGCACAAGTGTTCTTGTTTATTTGGGAGAAAACATTAGAAGTCTCCAATTATAAGCAGCATTTATAGGGATATTGTTTATGGAGTTTATATATATATATATATATATATATATATATATATATATATATATACTTGTGAAGGGCATACCTTTAGGGTCGGAGGTCCGATGAGTCCCTCCGATGCTGTTCCTTTCTTGGCCGGGGGTGGTGAGCCAATCAGGGGTCATCTCCTGGGCGTTTAAACATTTGGCGTCTCACTGCGTGACATCACGTCAACACCGCATGATGTCACCACGCCGCCGGCTATTTAAGCCAGAGTGCGCGCCACCATTTTCAGTTCAAAGGCGGAGAGCAAAGGAAGAGGACGTCGGACAAGAGACGGTGCGAAGAACAGAAGAAGCAGACACTGGACAGAAGAAGATGGCACGGACAAGAACAGAAGAGGAAGACGCCGGAATGAAGAAGACAGCGCGGACCAGCACATAAGAGAGAAGATTGCGCGGAAGAGGGAATGGAGGGTGAGAACCCTTGTAAGGGCTAAGAACTACTCTGCTTCCTGAAGACCCGGCGGGATCAAAACCACAAGATGGCGGCAGAGTATTGAGGCGGCGGCAGGTGGGGAAATCCTTGGAGAAGTTCCCCGAAGACTTGGGAGCCAGGTAGGGCCCTTTTGGGAACCACCATCCAACTGGGCCCACGGCCGCACTCCTCCTCACTTCAAAGTGCACAAGGCCCTGCTGCGATTCGGGCATTAGGCCCGTGAGACGGGGGGGGGGGCAAGGTCCCGGCGCAGTTAGGACATCTGGGCATTAGCCCTTAGGTAGTTAGGGCATCAGGCCCTTTAGTTACAGAGAAGGGCACAAAGCCCATTAATTAGGAAGTTGAGGCACAAGATATCCAGTAGTGAGAGGGTTATAAGTCCCCAGATAGGTGGGAGAGGTACTAGGCACTATTTAGTTGTTGAGGGGGCCTTATGCCTCAGTTGTTTAGGATGGAAATTAGGTCATTTTGGTTAGTAGGGCAGTAGGCCCTTGGAGTAAATAGCAGGGTGCTAGGCTCTGGGTAGAATAGTAGGGCAATAGGTTCTGTGTAGCTAAGTGTTAAGAAGAGAAGAGTGGCATATAAAGCCCCTCATTTGTCCGGAAGGGCAACTAAAGTCTTGACCCCCAGGACAAGGCAGGCTTAATAGCCACGGTTCAGGCCGAGGGCGGAGGCCTGCGGAGTGGCTAAGTTCCAGCAGACCCTGGTGACCTAGGACTTGTAAGCAAGCGTGAGGGGTGGTTCCTGTTTGTGGAAGAGAAGAAACAGTGTGGTTCCTCCAGATTGGGTGAGTACCTGGGGTGTTGGGAAGGGGATTGCAGTTTGTGTGCCTCCCATAGCACCCGTTACATACTCAGTTATCTACATAAAAAAATCCAAACTTTTATTTATTCCTTTTACAGAGTCTGAGGCTAAATCCACTGTATAGGAATTCTCTAGCTTTATTGCTCTTACTCTGATGAGCCTGAAGTTCTGAAACATTAATGTATATTTTTAAGTTAAGTCCTGGCCTGTAAAAGACATTCCTCAAAATCATTAAACCCCAGCCTAATTTACAAATTCACTCTTATGCGGACTGTCCTATTAAAATCAGGACCATTAAGGAGTGTCCACATATCTCAAGGCCTATCCTTAAAAATGGACATACCATAGTCAAATGTAAATACTTCTTTACCAATGTTTTCATTACCCTTGCCTTTATTAAGGCTAATTTTTTAAAATCTCCTGAAAATTGCAGTTTGTCCAGAAAATTAAAGCCGCTAATTAGATCATGCCCCAGGTTACCCAAAGTGTGTGTATCCGTGGAACAGTATAAAAAAGCCACTGCTATGAAGTTTTTGGAGGAGGGGACTCACTTTTAATTTCTACCGAAAATCAGGCCAAATTTTGGCTGATTTAAAAATTATCTTCAATACAATCATTAAAAATAAAAGCCTTGAAAGGAATGCATTTATTTTTAAAGATGATAGATACCTTGGGAGGTAGACTGAGAAATTAAAGAGGCAATAGAAAAACTTTTGAAAGTGTCCTCATGTAGATGGGAAGTTAACTGTAATAGGGGCAACACACAGTAGATGGGTTAAAATACATTTTCCCTAGTCGTGTAAAAGAAACAAAATTCATCTTGCTACCTCTAGACAACGTCTTTGGGATGCAGATCCTCCCTGATATGTCTATTCTAGTGCAAATTTTTCTCTTTATTGGCCTCCCCTTTCAGGTGGACTCTCAACACCAGTTGGCACTCACTACCCTCCCTGCTATTCTTAGGTCTCTTTAGTTTCTTCAAAGTTTCAAGTATATTGCTCAGAATGGCAAATATTTTTTTTCTTTGAAAAATGTTCATTTGTCAGATTTGCTTAGTCTTCAAACCTTTACAACTTTTAGCCTTCTCATAACCAATGGTACCATTTGATGTTTTGTTTGCATTATGTTGCACCTTGAACTGTTAGCATGGAGAACTAATGTCTCTTTCCCTTTGCTCTCCCCTTCCCTCCCCTGATCAGGTGGGTTTTATCCCAGGGCGTCAAGCCCCTGATAATACTAGAAGGATTATTGACTTAATTCATACGATACACAATGATAATCTTCCTTCCCTCCTCATGGCACTCGACTCTGGGAAAGCGTTCGACCACATCTCCTGGTCGTTTATGGAGGGGGTGCTTCGAGCGATGGGGTTCACAGACACATTTCTGACAGGTATATTAACCCTCTATTGTTCCCCGTCGGCCACTGTTTCTGCTAATGGTTTGACCTCGACGCCTTTCCCAATTAGGAATGGCACTCGCCAAGGCTGCCCCCTCTCCCCACTTATATTTGCTCTTGTTATTGAGCCATTGGCCGCTAGGATCCAAGACAACCGTGAGATATCGGGTATACAGGTGGGCACCACTACTCATAAGATTGCGCTTTATGCGGACAATGTTTTGTTGTCCATTACTCACCCCAACACTTCGGTGCCTCCTCTTTTGGCTGAGTTAGACATATATGATTATTTATCAGGCTGTAAGGTCAACCGGGACAAGACAGCGGTATTGGACTTTAATGTTCCTGACGCAGACAAGATATTACTAGAGCGCTCCTTTCCATTTCAAAGGGGTCACCCTAAAATTAAATATTTGGGTGTTTTTATTACTAAACATTATCTGCACCTTTTCCAAGCTAATTTCCCCAGCCCCCTTTACCAAATAAAGTCATACCTCATAGCTTGGTTTCAACTTTACATTTCTTTGATTGGCCGCATTAATGCCTTCAAAATGAACATCCTCCCCAGATTGCTTTATTTCTTTCAGACTCTTCCTATTCGTATCCCACACTATGTCTTTAAATTTCTCCAATTCCATGTAACTAGATTTGTTTGGTTGGGTAGACGGCCCTGGGTCCGACTTAAGGTTCTTCAGAGATTCCCGAGGGGAGGGGGCTTGGGCATCCCTGACTTCTGAAGATACTATCTTTCCACCCAACTCGCTCAGTGCATTTTATGGTGTGGTCTGATAGAAGCTAGAGTTTGGTCTAAAATAGAGGCTGAAGGTCTGGGGCTGCTCTCATTAGCTTCCCTCCTATGGCTCCCAAGGTCTCGTCGACAAAAACACTTTTTACTCCATCCAGTTATATCACATTCGTTTTCCATTTGGGACTCATCATCTCAAAAATTTGGCCTGTCACCTCATCCTTCCCCGGCAGGAACTCATCCTAGCTCATTTCCACCATGGCACTCACAGGGAGTCAGTTATCTCAATCAACTAACCACCTCTTCAATTTTCCCTCAATTTTCTGACACCCAATCACGTTTTTACATTCCCTCAAAGCACTTTTACCAGTTTCTGCAATTACGTAATTTTCATTAGTGTTGTCAAAGACCGTATTTCATCCCGTCCATTCTCTACCTTTGAATCCCTCTGCTTATGCCAATGCTCAACAAAAGGTCTAATCTCTACGCTCTATTATGAACTTACTTCTTGCACCTCGAATCTTAGAGCCCCCCGTGAATTAGCCTTGGAGTGGGAGCTTCGTGAAGAGCTGTTTGATGAGGAATGGTCTGAGATATATGAGAACGCTGCCTCTAGTTATATCTGTGTTAGAATTAAAGAGAACATCTATAAGGTGCTATACCAATGGTACTACGTGCTTTCGCGTCTCTGTAGAATCCTACCTGACTCGTCTAATCGGTGTTGGCGGGAGTGCTCCCATGAGGGCACATTCCTCCATATATGGTGGACTTGCCCAAAGCTGTCAAGTTTCTGGGTTGAGATCAAAAGCTTGATCCACTCTTCAGGTGGACATTCCCCTGGAGCCTAAATTCTTCCTCCTTCCCGTGGGAGCTCCCTCTGCATCCCGACACCAGAATAAATTAATTAGGTACATTTCTCAGCAGCTACTTGCCAACTACCGGCAGACTAGCGACTGCAATCCCCTCATTCCATTAATATTTGGTTGACTTGGTGACTTCCATGTTCTGCGCTGATCGTAGAACATGTGTGATTCTCGGTTACCCTTGTGTGTATTCACTCTGTCAATCGTAATCTTTTGTTTCTGTGAACTTGCAAAAATAAAACTTTTAAAAACAATAAAAATAACTGTGAGTACTTGTAAAACTAGCATCAACAATAGAACAGATGCTATTTTTCTGTTTGAACAAAATATACTCTCATTAATGCACCATGTAAAATGTAATATAAGTAAGACAAAGCAGGTATTATACTTTATTGTATCTATGTCTCACACAAAACATTGCAAACATTTTAATTCATGCACTCATCATCTCCCGCATTGACTATTGCAAATCCTTCTTTACTGGTGTTCCCTGAATAAGACTCCTACAATATATTTTCATGCAGCAGCTAGATTGGTTTCCTTGGAATCTTTCTTTCTCCATGAGCTACCGGCCTACATGGAAAACGCCCAATGAGGCCTATGGCCAATCTGCCCCTGGATACGCTTAATATAACCCTATATCACATATTCTGCAGAGAGACATTTCTGTGGACACTTTACTTAATCATACAAAGTAATTAAATTCTATTGATAGCACTTGTTTATAAAGAGAAATGAAACCATGACTTTGGCAACCAGTCCTGAGAATGAGTACAAGTTCTGCTAATTGTAATATAGCCTACTTTATGAAGAAAGTGATATACAGGCAGCATTAAGTCCATGCTTGACAAAAAGTTTACCAGAGTCAATGATCAAAAATTTATGTCACCGATCAACAATCTATGATTCACCATTTCTATTAAGGGGGATATTTTGTAGAATTTACCCTCTTTATAATCTTACCCCGGCCCCTATTTGGTCAGATGCTGCTACAAGGTGACTGTATCATGTGCCTGCAGCTCAGGGTGAGAAAATTCACAGGGATAAGTGTATTTGCTTAGCTCTGTGGGAAAAGAATGGATTTATTTAGAAAGAGGGGAAGTTCACATTTTTGTACAACTTCCCCTTTCTCTAAATTAATCCATTCCTTCTCTGTAGGACTTTAAAATCCAGTCTAATGTTATTTTATTTTGATTAAATCTTTCTTTATGCTATCCTGCTAAAGCAATTATAAAACCACTTTTGCCCTACATGTCTCAAAAAGGACAGTAAAGTTGTTCCATAAGATTCTATTGAAGTAGCAATGCAAAATTGGATAATTGAACAGAAGTATAAGGAAAACTCATTAGAATCTTGGAAAGAACAGGGAGTGAGGAGGTAAAATAGGAGGCAAGATTAAAATAGTGCCTTGATTCTAGGCTTTAAATGGGGTGGCATTTCTTAGATCTTTATCATCATCATCATCATCATCATTTATTTATATAGCGCCATTGATTCCGCAGCGCTGTACAGAGAACTCATTCACATCAGTCCCTGCCCCATTGGAGCTTACAGTCTAAATTCCCTAACATACACACAGAGAGAGAGAGAGAGAGACACACACACAGACTAGGGTTGATTTTGATAGCAGCCAATTAACCTACTAGTATGTTTTTGGAGTGTGGGAGGAAACCCATGCAAACACAGGGAGAACATACAAACTCTACACAGATAAGGCCATGGTCGGGAATTGAACTCATGACCCCAGCATTGTGAGGCAGAAGTGCTAACCACTTAGCCACCATCTATCTAAGATTATCTAAGATTATGTTAGGTAATGCAGCCCTCCCGCCCTGATAATCAGTGCCAGACTATGTGGATGCAACCTCCTCAGGTAGATCATAAGACTGCTGACTTTTATAGCTATACACAAAAGACAGCATAACTATCATGCGTGGTAGTTATCTCTTATGCATTATGCTTAATTTCTTAATCCTGCATTTAGGCATCAGGAATGATCAGCATTTTGACTTTGATTGCACTGTTTAAGTTTGGCCACTATGCTGTATGTACTGTGCTGCATTACAACATTGCAAGCTTGCACACAAGTACCGGTGCTAAGTAATGTTGTGGAGGCTATGTTTTGGTTTTGGTTTTTTTTTAAAAGCCATTACATCAAATATGTTGGATTTTATACAAAATATTGTACATTTGGCAAAAAGTTTGCAGGTTGCGGTCTGGTCGAGGCACGGAAAATGGGCTTTGAGTTGACCAAATGTTTGTTCTGTGACCTATCTAGTGGAGGCATGTGCCCAATTGTATGCCGAATCTCACTGTCTTGATGGATGTAATAGAAGAGTAAGGAGTCAAACTGCAAAAAGAATAAACACATTGTTAGACAAATGACCAATGTGTGGTTACATCCAATCCTAAGTCTGATAATTATCAGTCAATGTATTGTGCTGCTGTTGTAAGCATCATACAATTTGAAGGTTTTTTTCTTAGAAAAACAAATGGTGTATTGTGTGCAATATATTTAGTTGCCTATAATATACTGTGCTAAAGGGGTAAATATGCAGCAGGAATGTTTTTGAGAAATATTTGAAGTGGATCGCAATCAGACATTTTTTCGTGTTTTACCAGCATGCACAAAGCCTACAATATTCACTTAAGTACACTTATCTTTTGATATCTGGCAGAATATCTGTGCTTCCATGTGCTGGGACTGCTGATAACATTGTTTTTGTTAATTCTGTTAACATCACCATCACTCCTAATGCAGCACCATTGTTCTAAGCAAAGCTTTGATCAGATACATGGAGCAATGTAGCAGCAATGGGGATCTCTGTACATTAATATACACAGGTCCTAATTAGAGCAATAACATGATAGCCAACAATATATTAAAGATTAATATGTAAAATTATTACTTTATAGACTTACCTAATAGTTCCCATGTTCACTTTGCCTTTGAAATCTTTGCTATATTTCTGATTGCCTCTTTACAAAGGAGTCATGGGTACTACCAGAAAATCTGGCACACAAGCTATTGATTAGGATCATAGGAAACCTGTACACTGATAGAATGTTAATGTTTCCGGTTACAAAATATTGAGTAATTTTATATTTGTGAAACAAGTGCTACGTATATTGCCCCTATAAATTGCGGAAAATGATTAAAGTAGTAAATTTGCTCTTTCCCACAATTTCCCACAAAAGCCGAGTCCTCCTCCAATAGCAAATCTATAAATTGGTTGATGCGCAGCAGGAATGCCCGTATGACCTGTTTCAGTACCTTGTTGAAAGCAAGCTGGCCACATCCCTCCATGGTGAGGTTTGTGGCAAGTAAGAAGAGATTCCCTGAAGAAATATTCAGATATAAAACTTGTTTCCAAGTCAGAAGTTTAAAGGCTTAGGCTGACATTGCATGGAGAACCTTTTGAAGGATTTTTTTTTTCATGATTTGATGCTGATTCTTGTTTTTTAGGGAGTTCCTGGACAGACTGGGGGGTAATTTTATCAAGCTGCATATTTTAAAAAGTGGAAATGTTGCCTATAGCAACCAATCAGATTCTAGCTGTTATTTATTTAGTACATTCTACAAAGTGACAGCTAGAATCTGATTGGTTGCTATAGGCAATATCTCCACATTTTCAAACCCGCAGCTTGATAAATTTACCCTTGGGACTGCTGGAGTAGGTAAGTTGGAGGGTGATGAATAACTACTGCTGCAACTAAATTCAGGGCCCCCTTGGCTGGTTGAACAAATTTCTCAGATAAATTGCCCAATATGGCAGTAGATGTATGTGTTAATATGAATGCTCCTCCTTCATTCAAGTCTGTGCAGTTGTTTTAAGTTTTCTGGTGGTCAAGAAGTGGTTAATACACACATATTGGTCCTGGAATACAGGGTTGATATTCACTGGTTTAAATACTGTTCCCCACTGTGTTAAAGATACACGTTGCAGCGAAAAATACATATCTTGTAAGATACATTTTTTATAACTTATCTTGTTGAGATATATAGGTATGGAATTTATTATTTGGTATGTTTTGGACTTCAGTTTGCCATATCAGGAGTCTTTCCATAATGTGGAGCACCAAACCTAAGGCTGGATACCCACCTCATGTCAAACGAGATCACAAGTAAATAGAGCAAAGAGTTTTCAAAGGATGCAGCTGTGTTGTCGCCTGCAAATGAATATAGGGCCATTAAAACCAATAGGTTTTAGCCAAATACACATTTACATGTCTTTACTATTGGTGAAAACTTTAGTAAAAGCATGATCTTTGATGCCAGTGGGTAGGGGACTTAAGGTAAACTAAATTGCCTTTAAAAATGATCCCTGTATTTCCACAAACTGCCCCTAGCATCGCATCACCTCCTTTTACAGAACTCCTCACAGTGACTATACGAGGATATACATAGTGTGCAGCCACCGGCAGCCTTAGATGGCAGAAAGGGGGCAGGGCCTAAATCCCCCCCCCAAATCGCCAGGGTAGAAATTTTTCTAGATCTGCTCCTGACTTGGTTATAATATCTGCATGTAAGACATTATCATCAAGCAGCAACAACTTCTGGATAAATGGTTTTCGTTTGAAAGAGCCTATACTCTAGTTACTGCTTGGAAATATGATGCCAGGTGACCACTCAGGCAGTAAATGTCACCTCTTGTGTTTTTTTTGGGGTTTTTTTTGCAATTGTCTATGCATAATAAATAATTTTATTTTATAGAGCAAATGGAATGGCAGTTCTCTCTCCTGTGAATAAACACCACTAGAAAGAGGACTAAAGTTCACGGTCCAAAATAATTTATGCTAATATGTTAAAATAAAGCTTTTACAGGTATATTTGCCCTTTACACTTGCAGTAGTATTAATATAAATCATAAAGAGTTAATTTCTGATGTCTTTATCTCATTTTAGTGTGTGTGTTGGAAGGAAGACAATTTCCCGAATCAGACCGGACACAGGCGTGCACATATGACTGGTGATCAAGCTTTTATTTCCTCTGCCTGAGACACATTTACAGGTTTCCAAAGAGGGATGGGCACACTAACTAAAAATCTATCAAGACAGAAGTTTCTGCAAGTGGGCCTGAGTCCTCATTACAGCAGATCCTTATTTGTATATGGAAAGCAATGGGTTAGACTACAGTGTAACTACATATATATATATATATATATATATATATATATATATATATATATATATTACACTGTGAAGGGGACACACAAAGTAGGATATAAGTCCTTCTGAATGTAAAAAGGAAATGCTTACTAGATGATAGGTCTCTATGGGCTAGATTTACTAAGCTGCGGGTGTTTGAAAAAGTGGGGATGTTGCCTATAGCAACCAATCAGATTCTAGCTGTCATTTTGTAGAATGTACTAAATAAATGAAAACTAGAATCTGATTGGTTGCTATAGGCAACATTCCCACTTTTTCAAACCCGCAGCTTAGTAAATCTAGCCCTATGTCTCTGTGACTGAAAAAGGACAGGCATATTTAATCATAGCTCTACTATACTTTCCTTTATTATCTCTACAGAGACAGAAGCAACAAACAAGTTGCAAAAACATCTAATAGTGTTTAACAAAAACAAATGCAAATTAAAAAAAATACATATAATGCTGCTATCAAAAATCTGACTTATTAATGCTCTTAGCATGAACCAGGCCTGTCCGCTGACCAAACGGAAATTGAGAAGGTGGCACTCAGATGGCAGTAAGAGATTTGCGCTGTGCTCCATGTCGAATAGATGCTGATTTTTCCTTCCCTGATATATGTAGATAACAACGCTATCAACGGGTACCGGGATCTGTGGGTTCCTGTTCCAAGTCCATTCAGGCATTGTCCCTGGTGAATACCGTGGTTCCTGTGGCACTCTGCACACCAGGTTGGCCAGAGCAAATTATTACCGACATAGTGGGTTCACATCTGGACCAGACATTTCAGGTATGCTTTGGTAACAGTGGGACACTCTCTCTCTATTATCTTGTGGTCTGTGACAGATGCCATCTGCAACTGCATTCTAATCTCTCAATGGAGTGCAGCAGAAGAAATTACCTGTCCCTCACCCCTTCAAGGTATTCGATAAGGAGAGTTCACTTTATTTGGAGCACAGTGCCAGATGTTACATGATTCTGTCCTTTTATGGTAATAAGTCAAGTCTACTTATTTAATGAATTTTAAGATCGAGCCTCCAATCAAATCAGTAAGTGACCTACATACAGAGTAGTCCAGTGATATGCCGAGAAATTTTTGGTGGCCAATTTACATTAATTAATGACCACTATTCAATACAGAAGCATCCTCATGATCAATCTACTCTATAGAGAGCATACTAGTGACCTGTATTCAATAATGAGAGATTTCTGCTAAACAATTTACAATACAAAGAGTATTCTAGGCACCTCTATACAATAGAGAGAGGCTTCAAGTCATTTTACACAATACAAAATAACTAGTAACTATTTATCATCATCATCAGTTATTTATATAGCGCTTAGTAAATATACCCCTTGGTATTGTACTACCCACCGCTTACAGGATGTGCACAGAAAATCCAAAGAGAGACACTGTGCAAAACTGTAAATGTCACATCAAGGTCTAATCTCTTACTATTTTACACTCCTTTTAATAAAATAAAAATAACCATTTCTGTTTATATTCATCAACAACACAAATGTGGTCTACTGATTGAGATCTACTGACTTCTGAACTCATTGTCATGTCCGTGGAACCAGCTTGAGTTGATGTGTGCTTTGCGACATTGTGCGCTATCCTGTTGAAAGCAGCCATTAGATGATGGGTAAACTGTAGTCATAAAGGAATGCACATGGTTGTAGCTGCACATGGTCAGCTACAATACTCTGGTAGGTTGTGGCATTTAAAAAATGCTCTATTCTTATTAACTGATCTAATGTGTGCCAAGAAAACATTTCCTCACCATTACAGAACTACCAGCAGCGTGCTTCATTGACACAAGGCAGGATGGATCCATGGATTCATGTTTGCTACAAATACAGTCAACATTTTTCCAGTCTTCAGCTGTCCAGTTTTGGTGAGCTTGTGCTCACTGTTGGCTCCATTTCCTGGTGTAGAACCTGGTGTGGTCTTCTGCTTCTGTAGCCCATCCTCTTTGATGTGTTGTGCACATCAAAGTGGAGATGCTCTTCTGCGTTCCACGGTTGTCCTGCATGATTATTTGAGTTACAGTTACCATCCAGCCTGAGACAGTCTGGATATATATCTATATCAATTAGTACAATATGTATATTAGTGATAAATGTTATGTTTTCTTTGGAACCACATATATGGAAATCCCTTTTAGAAATCTTGCATTTGCCCCTGATGGCCTCTTAGCACCCAAGCACAGCAATGTTGGAATCTGCCCAGCCATAAAAGACAGCTCTTTCCCTAGTAAAGAGAGACTTCAACTCAGACAGTACCAACTAGGGTAGAGGTGCTTAAACAGTTCTCAAGAGCTACTGTCACGAATCTTACATTCTCCCCCCGTTTCAGCGGGCGTCCAAAATTTCCAGTTTTCGGCCATTCACATAATCGAGCAGAGGGCTGGGTAATTTAAATGCTGACACTAAACTTCGCTATTACACCGTAGCAGTGTTAGAGCAACAGGTTACTACCACCTGACTCTTTGTGGACTCCCTCCTGTTCCTAGAATCTCTGGCTCCCCCTGATCTTCTTTGTATCCTGTGTTATATTATATTAACGCCTCACGTACTAGTCTCCAACTTGCGTTCTGACCTCCTATAGGATTCAGATTCTGTACTTCAGTCTCTGCTCTTGTACTAGTCCCTGCCTTGCCTTCTGACCTTCCGATTCTGTACTGCATTGCCCACCTGTGTGCCAGTTGCTGAATTACTAGACCTGCTCTTGGATATACACTCTACCTGACTCCCAGTGTTCCTGTTACCACTTCAACCCTGCCGACATCTCTCCGGCTTCCGTGTTGCGCCTTGGGGCAGACCAGAGAACCGCGACCTGCGAGTTCTAGGTCTTGGGAACTCGCAGTAGTGGTACTTGGAGAAAACCAGGGAGCTCATTAGCACCTTTGGCTAGTCAGCGTCAATCTTGGCTAATACTAGGAATATATATTTCCTTAAACTGATTGTTACAGCTACCAACAGTCCGAAATTATTCCACCTGTTTCTACAGATAGAAATCCTGAAAACATGACCTGTTGGTAGCTCTTGATGATTTTGCATCCTTGCTGGCAATGCAGTGAAGACCACAGGTTAGTTCAGCTGAAACAGCATCCATGGAATAAGTGAATATAGCTCTATCTGGGATAAGGTTGTGTGTAGTGGTATGGTGTGGTGAACCATTGATACATTTAGTGTACATTTCTATTGTCTTTGGGGTGTTATAATAAAATTATTTTTACCATTTAACAAAATACTTACTTAGGTATAATTCACTAGGATTACCGGGTGTGCTCGATTAGTACTGAAACTGTTGTTGGTTCAATCTGGAACATATTTTATTATTCTTAAAAGAGTTATCCACAAACCCGATATTCTGACAAGTTATATCATGTAAATCAAGCCTTAATCAATAATAGAGAACATATATACCTTAAAAGAATCAGTAATAATGGAAGCTGTATGCTTTACTAGTAGAAATATCAGTTTATTTAATGAAATGTAATCATTTCTTTTAAGCAATGTAAATCTGTTTAAAACTGTGTTCAAGGGAAAGCCCTTGAACACACTCTCTCAGTGAGATAAAACTCGCCAAAGGATTCGGCTGTGCGCAAGGATTATTTCAACTGTATTACGTTAGATGTCTGACCAGATTTGGATACTATAAGGAGAAATCTATGTGCGAAAGAGAGTCTTATACTGGACATACTTTATGATAAAGAGAATACACAATCAGAAGCTGCTATTGAAAGGTGGGCACCAAGAAAATGTACTGTGACAACATTTGCATGCCAATCATGGAGACAGTGCTGATGTGTGCCTACCAGCTAATCATTCCGGAATTTGGGTCTTAAATTGTGTACCATGGATGACCATCTTCCCCTTCACCAACACCTTCTTAAACTAAACGTAACTTTAACTAAACTAAAAACACAGAGACATTGCTTAAAGTGGCTAAAAGGTCACAGTTTATTATTAAATACAAATTAGTGGTGGAGAAAAACACTGCGGGACAGCTGACTAAAATGGTACCTAACCAAGCGTTGAAATGGCGAGACCGCCGTGCATCCACTTATAACAGGGAACAAATCCCTAACTGCCTGGCCAGCACTAAACCTGGCATCATTGTGATTGCACCACCTCTAAACTCGCAATGCCAGACTCTCACTAAATCGTCAAGAAATTACTATTCACCGAAGGACCAAAGAGTTTCTGTTGCCTCAAAGGTGGTCAGTGACCTTCAGCCAATAAGCGATAGCCCCGTATGTATTAGCAGCTGATCGCAGTGTCTTCCTACCAACTGTGCATGCTCTGTGACGATGGAAGAAATATGTGTTAAAACGGGAAACTAACCAAACAGAAAAAAACGCTACAAATGGTGCGGGCAGGCGGGATCTTGTGAATAAGAGTGAGTCAGCTAGGAAGTGATGTCACCTATAAGGAAAACTCCAGGACACTCCCCTGAAATATTCATTGGTCGGCCTGGGAGAAGGATTTAACCCCTGCAGGTACATGTCAGATTACAGAAGTACACATGTCCACCATTTAAGGGCTTTCGTCTATAGGGACTCTCTTGTAAATAGAGCCGCTATTTAGTATGGGACTATATCGGTAAAGCAAATTGCAAATCCAGAAAGTGTGTTTATTATCGTTGGAAAAACTTCTCCTGGCTGCGTTGTTTAGACTGCATATTAAATCCTTTAATCAGGAGTACTTCGCTCCTACAAATCAGAGTCCGGTTTGAATTAAGAGAGTTTAATAGTGAAATTTAATTGTTGTTTTTATTTTGTATATGTTTAATGAAATGCATTTATTGCCAATACTTCCATGTTGCGTTGTTGTGCTTTCTGCCATCTATTGATTAAATACTCAGTGCAGGGTTTAAGTTTTTATCATTGTGTGCAGTTTCTATTTTGGGTGGGGAATTTAACTCAGGTTCCCCTAATTACCCTGCAGCTATTTGTGAGATAGCAAAATGTTTTTTTGACCATAATTTAAGTATTTTAGACTATCCTATTCCGGCTTTATCGGATGTATGCAAATGTTCCTCATTTGTGTGCAGTTCTAAAGTTATTCTTAGAAATTTGCTGTGGCACGTTAACCACCCTCCCCCCCCTCCCTCTCTTGCCATCTGGGGGTAAATGTATCATACCCCGTTTTTTTCAACTCGCCGGGAATCGGCGAGTTGACAGCTGAGATTTAAAGCGGCGCTGGCTTCTAAAGGCAGCGCTTGCCTTTACAAGCCAGCGCCACTTTAGCTGTCAACTCACCGATTCCCAGCGAGTTTAAAAAACTGGGGTATGATACATTTACCCCCTGATCTGAGAATTAAAAAGTATGAAGTCGGCTTGATGTGACTCTTTACTGTGTCCATCATGCACATTTTCTGGAGCGTCTGTCAACTTGTAAAACTATGCACATATTGATGTTCTGGAGGTATTTCCAAAGATGCTTATGTACAGTGCACCTGGAATTGTGCTTGGTTGACAACTAAACCCTCTTGTACACAAAGCATCTGAGATGCACTTTTTTTGGTTTGTAAATGACATATAATACATTTAATATATTTAACCAAGAAACCCATAATATCCCCAGCACACTGCTGTCAATCTGTAAAAAAAAAGACTAATTGAAACTGTCTTCTATTTATAAATATACTGCAGAAGTCTTGGCTACACACATTTGCATATATTAGCATTTTGAGCATTATTGTTTCTGAGGCCTGTATGATATCAGTAGCTGACAGGGAGTGCTGGACCGTGTAGTGCCTGCGTTTTGGAGGCTTTGGGGTACCTCCTGTTAAATTTGCTGTCAATTTAAAAAAGCCTGAATATATGACTCATGTGAGTACTCTCACTATTAGCAGATTGAACGTCCTATTAGCAGAGGCACTGATGTGGATGTCTTATATATATTGTCACACGTGTGTAACTAAGACTTCTGCATTTTATTTATACATAGAAGGCCATTTTAATTAGCCTCTTTTACTGGTTGACATCAGTGCGCTGGGGGAATTGTGTGTGTTTTTGTGTTTAATTTTTATATAACCCCTTCCTTTTTGATTTTATGTGCCGTTTGGAAACCATCAGATTTACTAAAAGCCAAACTAAACCTAAAATTGCATGTTGTGATAGCACACGGTTTAAAACCACCATCAGGAGATGGCTGTCAGGAGGGCATCTGCGTTCATATGGGGCCACCTGCATTTTTTTCCCTTTAAAATCTTCCTAATAGCATACTTGCCAACTCTCCCGGAATGTCTGGCAGACTCCCGCATTTCGCGTGAGTTTCCCGGACTCCCGGGAGAGTGTGGCAGTCTCCCTGATCTGCCCACTTCCTAGTGAAACGGGCAGAATTTGGTTCAAACGCTGCGTTTGACGCAATTTTTGGCGCCCCACCCACTGCACGCCCACCTCCCCCCCGGCAGCTCCCGGAAGCCCAATCGAAAATGTTGGCAAGTATGCCTATTAGGCTGCTGAGCAGAATCTTACCCCAGGCTAAATTTTCCCAGCCAGTCCTGACCACCATCCTGAATTTTTTTAAACGGTAGGTATACAAACGGTGCGATTTTATAAAGCTGCACTTAAAACCACTAGAAAAAAAAAAAGTTGTGTTTTTTTTCAGACTGGGTTCTGATAGGCGAGATGGCTCAAACAGCATGAGGTATCTTGCCTGTCAGGAAAATAAAAAATTGCATACTAACATATGTATGTTGCGTTATCTCCAGATCATTCCAGCTTCAACACTGCAAAATTTTTGCATCCGATGAAAAACTATGTACACTTACACCTAATGATAGAGTAGGGCGTCGTTTTGACAGTGTAATAACTGTGAAATTCACATTACCCTATGTGTAGATGGTGTAATAATGTTATGAAGTGTCATATACACAAGAGAATTATGTCTTGACAGTGTTATTAATAAATGCAAAAGATGCTGTGACGAAATGAGTGTGATAACCCTGTAACCATTCTGTTTCTCATTTCTAACATAATGTGGATTATAGTACTTTTTATAGCCCTTGCTTTTGTTCCCCAGCTCACCAGACTACAACTGCATTGTCTAATTACATGTGGCTAAGAGGACATTGTAGCTCAGTGTAAATATGTATGTTGTGTATTGTTTATTGAAGATGTGGCAGTGAGTATGTTATTCATTGTCCTTAAAGTGAAGCCAGGAGGGTGATGTGTAAAGATCAGGTGGTGTCCAGGACACAGGTGAGAGGGCTGGAGCTACATTCATTCTCCCCCTCCTTCCTCTACAGGAAGCATGGAACAGCTGGGGACCCTGTGACATCACAAAGTAGTGTAAGGTGTTAATTTTAGGAGGGGCTCACTGCTACCTTATCCTCGGAAGTAGGGAAAGCCAATTAGTATCAATTGTTCTCCTTAGGACTAGTCCAGATGTTCTGTCTGCATCCCAGTAGGGTGCTTCTGTGGAAGGACAGCTCATCTTCACTGCCCTGTCCAACCCCCCTAGTCCTGCACTGACCAATGGTTAAGAAGAATAGACCCAGGGGTTTGCCCAGGGAGGGGAAAGACTGTGGAAATTAGACCTAAGATATAAGGAGCCACTCCAGGGGGAGGGGTGTTCATTCTGGGATTTCATTCATGAAGAGTGCAAGATCTAGTTTTGAGTTGTCGTTCTCTACTAGAATCTATATATGCAGCTGAGAGAGATCCATGGGTCGTGAAGTCTGGACAGCCAGGTGACTATAACGCCTTAAGCTATTGGGGTAAGGGACAGATGATGTGGTAAACCTGCCTGGCATTTATTTACTGTGTGTACATAATATTCTAGTGTTGTTTATATGACAATAAATGTACTGTTGTACTTTTGTAACTGCATTTGCCTGAGTTACTATATGAATCCTAGAAGTGTAGACTTCTCTGGCATAGGAAGGCACCCATGGGTGGCCAGCCAGCGTGAAGTTTGTAGCATTGGGCCAGAAAACCCGGTATCTTCACAGATGCACTTTTCATATAAAATCTGGTGCCCCCTATCCTGCAGTAATTCAAATGGAAATGACAAATAATGTAATGCAAATAGACCAAAAAATACTGCATGTTCGAGGCTCATTTATGTCTTAAATTAATCAGATACTTCAGGGGACTCCAGGGGGAAAATTAGTAAAATGCAGTTAATGTAGTGGTTGTAATAACGCCGCACATCGCTGGCGATTTTGCCCTCCAAGCCGCTGGATTTATTATCCAGCAGAATGAAAAGTATTCTGACAGATGAGAGGCAGCTTTAGATAGGTTGCCTGCCTAGTAAGTTAGATATCCCCAAGAAATTTAAATAAAGGGCAGAGCATGCTCAATAGTAACCACCACAAACCTCATAAAAAAGCGAAGGTAACACCTTTTCTTCATACATTCGTTTGCACATGTACAGTGTATGTTCCTTCGCAACTGCTCATAAACCAATATTTTCACTAATATGGATACTGTTAAAGAACAACAAGCAACTGCTCTTTTTCTGCTCGCTGTGGCAAGAAGACTGCAAGTACAGACCCGAAGGGAAAGAAGGAGAATGTATAGATCTTGTTAGACCAAAGAGTGGTTCTAAAGGAGAGACTCATATGCCCCTGCTGCAGGAGATATGGGACAGCAACACCAATAACTTCAAGAATGAATGAACCCACATTCCAGGAACTCCCCCAACTAGTTACCGCCATCATCCAGAAGAAGGGCACCTGTTTAAGGAGACCCATATCTGCAGAGCAGAGACTGGTTGCTACCCTAAGATTTTTGCCAACAGGAAGCACATTGGCTGATCTGAAATATAGCACAGCAATTTCACCGATGCTATCATTGAAGTTCTCCATGAACAGTAGATGAAAGTTGGTAAACTTAAATAGTCTTCTTTAGATCCAAATGTGTAATTTTATTAACATACATAAAATTTACAATATACATTAAATAAATAAAGTGCAAACCAATAAAAGCAGCCAAATAAACAGTTTATAGTTGTTCTTATTGCAACACTTCGTTATTTTATACATTTGTGATGAACTTCCACTGAACTTTTGCATGTTTGATTTGGGCATAGGGGTAAAAGTCATGTATGGTTTTGGCATTAAATATTGTCCTCCCATACTACCATGCTGCATCTATGTATGCCAAAATGTGTACAATGGTATCTGCCTGTGGTTTGCTAGCATTAGAATTTGCACATGAGGTCACACACCAAACGCTCCATTTCCACTTGTATCGGTCTAATAGCACTTTTCATTTTGATTGCTATCGTTGCTCCAAGTAGATCAAATGTGTGGTGTGCAGATTTTTTTGGCTATCAAAGTGTTTGCGCATTCCATCATCTTTGTAGTTAGCGCATCACTTTGATCAACTTCACGGAGCATTTTTTTCTTCCTCATCTATTGCGTTTGTGGTGGAATTGCAACCTCAGGTACATCTTGACTGTCTACTGTCACCTGGCTTCCCTGTACATTAGTTGTACTTGTCTCTTCTTGGTTAGCAAATTCCAACATGAGCTCCTTTGACAGGATTGCAGTCTGCATGAGAAACAAAAAAGAGTATGATATAAAATGCATGTAATTAAACTATTTCACAGCTCTTTATGTTTCAGTTTCCTGCAATGGTAGAACAATGGCAAGTTGATGAAGAATTTGAGAGGCAATGGAATTTTCCAAACTGTGGCGGTGCCATTGATGGAAAACATGTCTGAATTATGCCTCCATCCAAAGTAGATCTTTTTATTATAATTACAAGGGTAATTCTAATGGCCATAGTGGATGCAAACTATGAATTCTTATTTGTGGACATTGGGAAAATGGGAAAGTGTCTGATGGCGGTGCATTGGAGCAGACTCCCTTTCATGCAAAACTAAAAAAATATGAACTTAATATTCCATACAGAAGTAATACAGATATGAACTATATTTTGTGTTTGTGGCTGATGAAGCATTTGCATTGCACAACAATGTATTGAAAATGTAACCGAAATGCAATCTGTCTACAGAAAGGCGGATATAGACTGTCGTGTTGTTGAAAATGTGTTTGGAATTCTCAGTAACAGATTCAGAGTTTTTCATTCAGCTATTAATCTACGTTTGGACAAGACAGACAAAGTGGTGATGGCCTGTTGTGTTCTGCATTACTTTCTAAGACGTAAAATCCCTTGTGTATGCCGTTCACATACGTATTAGGAAAACAATGTCGAGGAAATGGAGGTATTTGCTTTGACACCTCTAGAGTCGGGCCACCTCAGAATTGCAAGTCACAGTGAAAAATTAAACAGGGAGGCATACCTTCAATATTTTAACAGGGAGGGTGCAGTGCCATGACAGAATGAGTGTGTGTAACAATTGTTCATAAGCATGTTATGTGTGCAAACTTTATTGTTATGTATTTCAACTGTAATAAACCTGTTACACAGCAACTGCAAGATATACTTTACTTACAGTTTCACTAGGAGGTATGTCATCTGCTTGGACCACATCAGTAGGAGAACTACTGTCCGTAACCAGGCTGCAGGTGGACTGGCGTGTAATTCCATTTTCATGGATGAAGTGCTGAAGGTCAAAGTACCACAATTTTGGCACATAAACATCATCTGCACCTGCCCCAGATTTCTTGGCCTCAAAATTATTTAGTTTATTCTTGTATACAGTCCGAATGTTCTGTATTTTGCTCTTTGCCCATTCCAAGTTTGCTCCAGGATAATGTGGCGGCTTTCACAAGTTCTTGCATAGCCAGATTACGTAACATTCTGTTACAATATTCCTTCGATTTTATTTTTCACAAACAGGGGTGTGCCCTATTAGATTCAATGAAATCCCTCATTGTGGTCACATGACATTTTCAGGTTCTCTTTAAATGTAAAAATAAAGAGTCATGTTAATCTTTTGTCTACTGATGATATCAAAGAAACTTTACAATATATTATAATATTTTTACCTAATATTTTCACTATTATTTTAGCCAATTTGTGTATCATAAATAATACTAATAAGTATTGCAAAAGTATGTTGAATATACACATATTAACAATCACAAAATATAAATGTGTGCAGTTGTTATGATAAGCACAATGGTACAAGAAAACTCATAGTCCTTCCATAAACAACTTACCTTGTATGGCAATGGATGTAAGGTGTAAAACGCTCTTAGTATCCGTTCTTATTTCTCAGACCATTAGGGGTTAAATATATTGATATATTTGCCAAACACAAGGGTATTATACATGAATGGCCTTCACCCACAATGCTCCATTCTTACAGGTACCAGTGCCACCACTTGAAACGAACGTCCACGTCTGAGTGTATAAAATTACCGAGGAGCCTGTCTGGCGCCAAGGGACATGAGAAGATGGCGGATCAGGAGCAGGTGTCGGTGGGGGTGCGAAAAGTTGAGGAAAAAAATGCAGAAATAGTGGTGGGGAAGAAGAAGAAATACAATTAAAGGGCGTGAAAAGAGCAAAGTAAATGAGCCCGAGAGAGGTGGAGTTAATGGTAAAAGTACTGGATCAGTGCGACTACGACTGCCAATAGAGAAAATACAGCAGAGTTAACACCAGAAAGGAACTAATAATGCAGAAATTACTAAAACAAATTAAGGAGAAACTTGGAAAGAAAAAAAATAAATTTCAAGTGCAGAAGCGCTGGCCAGATATAAAACATAAAGAAGAATGGAGACTGATGCGAATCTGCAGAGACATAAAAAAAGTGAGTTTGACATGTTGTACAATTGTTTAAAGGACTTGTTAGTGTAGATGAAAGACTGACAATAGTATATAGTATATTGAAAATGTATTATTTCCAGAAAATAGAATGCATGATGACACATACTGCGTAGGTACCGAAAACTTTCAAGCTGAACACGTACTTGTTAAAGCAGAAACAATATATGCCGAATTAGAAGAAATTAAAGATGAATTAAAACATGGTATTTAAAGTCACATGTGGAACTGTAAAATGTTTTTGGGAGAATTGTAAACCGTTGTAATAACCAAAATGGTGCCTGTTTTACAGAACCTATGGAGATAAAGGGCACCTTTGCAGAGATACAACAAGAGGGACCACAACATAAACCTTTCAGTAGCACATTGGTAAGGCCAGGTACACACTGAAGAATTTTCCGACCGACGTGTTATCTACAATGACTTTCCCTTTGACAGAAGGTACGATCTCTCAGATGATTAATGTGTACAAACTTGTCACGTTTTAGACGATTAACGAAAGACCGACTGTTTAGGAAGCGACTTTTCACCGCCATATTGTCATGAGCAAAGATTAGAAATTTCTACACACTTAAACGACTATGAGGGACCACAACATAACGTTATTATGAGCAGTGTAGAAGGTGAGCAAATTGGGACTTTGCTTGGTGTTGGAAAATAAATTAATTTTATTAAAGATATAGAAGTTAAATGCTAAACTTATTTTTTTCCATTTCTTGTAGATACCATCGTCATATCGGACGACAGTTCTGATGGAGAAAAGAATGTTGGTAGTCGTTTGCAGGGTGTGGTAGAGAAGATGGGAAAGCTTGAAGAATATTTTAAAGAATTAAGGGCAAACATCAGTGATGTAAAAAGAAAATTCAGAAGGTTATGCCACAAAGCACTAGCCACTTTCACCATTAAAAAGTCCAATGTTATATAATGCTAATATAAATATGTTGAAACTTTTTGTTTTTCAACTGTTAATTTTTTCTACAGAATCCAACAATAAATCTATTGGATTTACAACGTGTGGTTTATTCTGTGTATTTTACAATTATATGCATTAACAAGTAAATAAAGGTTCGATTATAAAACATGTTGAATCTACATGTAAAGGGTTACAGAACACAGGAGCTAGATGCAGGACCATTTACAGAGGTGTACTAATATGCAACCAGACATATATAAAATACATATCTATAGGAAACACAAAAAAACGTGTTATATACAAAAATGTATATAATTATGCAGGCAGACAGATGTAACACACATATTTTGCATTTTTATCGATGTGTATTAAGTGTACAATATAGTGACAAATTGCTATATTTAAGGAGGCAGACATAAGCTATACACATCTAAATGAAATGTTGTTGTTTTTATAAAACTACCCAGACAAAGGCAATAATGCAACAGACACCTGCTATTGCTTTACAGCTAGAAGCACCTAATTATCAAATGAGTGATGTGCGGACACCACATGGGACTGGAACAGGCATCAGAAATTAACATACACACGCCAAAGGAGTCGCAGCTCGAAGAACTATCGTCAGTTGCTCGTGGATCAATCAGAAACTTATACACACTACTTGATCGTTAGGTGGATTGGTCAGAAAATATTAAACAGTACGACCAACCAAATGAGCCGACAATAGACACTTTGGAATGACTTTCAACCATCGTGTCACTATACACAGTAACCCAACTTCCGACCGAACTGTCGTGTGTCGGCTAGTTTGCCCGATTATTGGACGAAAATGCTCCAGTGTGTACTCAGCTCTAGTCTCTATTTTAGATGGTCTTGAAAACACAGCTACTCCCTCCCACATCTGACTTAACCAAACGGTCATGTACAGGGCCCGATTAAGGGTTCCGGCCGCCCTAGGCTATTTCAGCTGTAGCGCCCCCCCCCCCCCCCCCTATCCAGCCACCTCACCTGCCACCTTTATCCTGCTCACCTTCCCATCTGCTGCCCCTCCCCCCGAGACATTAGACCGGACTTACCTGCTGTGGAGTCCTCTCTTCAGCGCTGTGTATGACAGGCAGTCTGGCAGCGATCGCTGCTAGCCGCCTGTCAGTGTGGCCGCGGGCGCTTCTTACTCTGGTCACGTGAGATGTGGAAGTCCTGATCTCACGTGACCAGAGTAAGAAGCGCCTGCGGCCACACTGTACCATGTGATAGTGACAGTCGGGACCGCTCCTTTAGACCAGGGGCGGTCCCGATGAATCCGGCTGCCACATTTAGAAAAAAAACAAACAAAAAAAAACATCTTGGCGTCGCTGCGCCCCCCCTGGCTCCAGCGCCCCAGGCTGCAGCCTGGTCAGCCTATTGGCTGATCAGGCACTGGTCATGCAAGGTTCTCTGTTTTATGTTACAAAACGTTTGTTGGAATTCTTTTACTATTCTATGCCTTCTTGAGGAGTCAGTGTTTTCACATTTAATTTGGAAATGAGATGGTAATTTTAAACAAATCTGCATGTTCAATGTTTTCGTCAGTGCTTTTTAAATCACATTGAATCATAATATCCATCTAATTTTTAAGTATATTTAATGTATCTTCTTTCCTATCTCCTAACATAAAAAAATAAATCGGGACACCTTAGATCACACACATTATCTACCCAGTCTATATGACCAACCAACTAAATTCACCCAACCATGGGTATAGTTTCTTCCAACTTTCTAAACTCTTTCACAAGATGTTGGGGTTTGGGGAGGGGAAATGATCAATTTACCTTCCTTTTCTTAGAGAAAATAGCACTGCAGACTGAAAAATAACTGCTTGTAATCTGCAATACTTTACAATTATAAGTGACTTTTTTACTGCTGTGGGATGACAACTATAGTAGAGCAAAAGACTGTTTCTATCTCTAGATTTATAGACTAGTAAAGATTAGTTTACAAAGATCAATCAACCAGGACCATTATATCACAAAACGAACATCCTCAGAGTGAATTGTAAATTCATCAAAGGAAAAGCAAGGACAGACGAAATACTGGATGATTTGGTGCACAGGAACAGTCCCAATTGCTCTACCAAATGTCCTATCATCTAAATTCAGAAGATATCATTAAAATATAACTTTTATTGATCAGAATATTTATTAAAATATTGTGTTAAAAGCAGCAAAATATATGTGTAACAAGTGAAAAATAAATGTGATTTAAAATACTGACTCTTACTCTCGATCTTTTTATTAGTATTGAAAATAAATTGATTGCTATTATGATTTTGTATTTTGGTAGGATATAAATCCGCCCACAGTTAGAATCAGAGTATTATATTAATTAGTAGGAAGGTATTAACTTACAAACAACTGATTGCTTGTTAAACACCCAGAAGCTTGGGTTAATGATTCGTCTTTGTAAAATAATCAGCTATGCCTCCCATCCATACAATCACTCCTGATACTATTTAAATCTCTCCCACTTTACCTACTGCTAACTACCATCTTGATTACATAGCCAGCAATTTCCTTACACATAAAAGTGGCGGGGGTGATTTGCTAACTGTCTAGCTCGTTTTTAAATCTGGATTATAGCAGTATAAATCAATCCTGTCTATAAGAATTGAACTTATTCAGTTTTAAAATCCAGAGTATAATTTAGGTCACAGACAGCAAAGCCGACGCGTGTTTTGCTGTCTCAGCTTTTTCTGGGCAAAATAAACAGATAATTGAAATTGTAAATTCAGTAAGATCGAGTTTTGGTTAATAATAAGTAGGGATGAGCGCACTCGGATTTCTGAAATCCGAGCCCACCCGAACGTTGCGGATCCGAGTCGGATCCGAGACAGATCCGGGTATTGGCGCCAAATTCAAAAGTGAAACTGAGGCTCTGACTCATAATCCCGTTGTCGGATCTCGCGATACTTGGATCCTATAAATTCCCCGCTAGTCGCCGCCATCTTCACTCGGGCATTGATCAGGGTAGAGGGAGGGTGTGTTAGGTGGTCCTCTGTGCTGTTTAGTTCTGTGCTGTTTAGTTCTGTGCTGTTTAGTTCTGTGCTGTGCTGTGCTGTGCTGTTTAGTGCTGTGCTGTGCTGTGCTGTTTAGTGCTGTGCTGTTTAGTGCTGTGCTGTGCTGTGCTGTGCTGTGCTGTGTTCTGCAGTATCAGTCCAGTGGTGCTGTGTGCTGTGCTCTGTCCTTCTGAGGTCAGTGGTGCTGCTGGGTCCTGTGCTGTGTCCTGTTCAGTCCAGTGGTGCTGTGTCCTGTGCTCTGTGCTTCTAAGGGCATAGTTATTTCCCCAATATTCCCCTGTGTTTAAAAAAATAAAAAAAAGTTTTTTTAAAAAATACCAAAAACTACTTTAATATTTTTTAATTACCACAAAATTTTCACAACCAATCCTGCAGTATAAGCCCATTGGTACTGCAATATTACCAAGTTCACACATTCAGCAGTAAAAGTCCAGTGGTACTGCAATATTACAAAGTTTACACATTTTGCAGTATCAGTCCAGTGGTGCTGTGTCCTGTGCTCTGTCCTGCTGAGTTCCGTAGTGCTGCTGGGTCCTGTGCCGTGTCCTGTTCAGTCCAGTGGTGCTGTGTCCTGTGCTCTGTGCTTCTAAGGGCATAGTTATTTCCCCATTATTCCCAAGTTTTTAAAAAATATAAAAAAAGTAAAAAATAATAAAAAATTTAAAAAAAAAAAAAATATAATAATTATAACCAAATTTGCAAAACCAATCCAGCATTATAAGTCCATTGGTACTGCAATATTACCAAGTTCACACATTCTGCAGTATCAGTCCAGTGGTGCTGTGTCCTGTGCTCTGTCCTGCTGAGTTCCGTAGTGCTGCTGGGTCCTGTGCCGTGTCCTGTTCAGTCCAGTGGTGCTGTGTCCTGTGCTCTGTGCTTCTAAGGGCATAGTTATTTCCCCACTATTCCCAAGTTTTCTAAAAATAAAAAAAAAGTAAAAAAAAATAAAAAATTTAAAAAAAAATATATATATAATAATTATAACCAAATTTGCAAAACCAATCCAGCATTATAAGTCCATTGGTACTGCAATATTACCAAGTTCACACATTCTGCAGTATCAGTCCAGTGGTGCTGTGTCCTGTGCTCTGTCCTGCTGAGTTCCGTAGTGCTGCTGGGTCCTGTGCCGTGTCCTGTTCAGTCCAGTGGTGCTGTGTCCTGTGCTCTGTGCTTCTAAGGGCATAGTTATTTCCCCACTATTCCCAAGTTTTTTAAAAATAAAAAAAAAGTAAAAAAAAATAAAAAATTAAAAAAAAAAAAAAAATATAATAATTATAACCAAATTTGCAAAACCAATCCAGCAGTATAAGTCCATTGGTACTGCAATATTACCAAGTTCACACATTCTGCAGTATCTTGTGCTACATATAATGGAGACCAAAAATTTGGAGGATAAAGTAGGGAAAGATCAAGACCCACTTCCTCCTAATGCTGAAGCTGCTGCCACTAGTCATGACATAGACGATGAAATGCCATCAACGTCGTCTTCCAAGCCCGATGCCCAATCTCCTAGTACCGGGCATGTAAAATCCAAAAAGCCCAAGTTAAGAAAAAGTAGCAAAAAGAGAAACTTAAAATCATCTGAGGAGAAACGTAAAGTTGCCAATATGCCATTTACGACACGGAGTGGCAAGGAACGGCTTAGGCCCTGGCCCGTGTTCATGACTAGTGGTTCAGCTTCACCCACGGATCTTAGCCCTCCTCCTCCTCCCCCCCCCTACAAAAAATTGAAGAGAGTTATGCTGTCAGCAACAAAACAGCAAACAACTCTGCCTTCTAAAGAGAAATTATCACAAATCCCCAAGGCGAGTCCAAGGGTGTTGGTGGTTGTCAAGCCTGACCTTCCCATCACTGTACGGGAAGAGGTGGCTCGGGAGGAGGCTATTGATGATGTAGCTGGTGCTGTGGAGGAACTTGATGATGAGGATGGTGATGTGGTTATTGTAAATGAGGCACCAGGGGGGGGAAACAGCTGATGTCCATGGGATGAAAAAGCCCATCGTCATGCCTGGTCAGAAGACCAAAAAATGCACCTCTTCGGTCTGGAGTTATTTTTATCCAAATCCAGACAACCAATGTATGGCAATATGTAGCTTATGTAAAGCTCAAATAAGCAGGGGTAAGGATCTTGCCCACCTAGGAACATCCTCCCTTATACGTCACCTGAATAACCTTCATAGTTCAGTGGTTAGTTCAGGAACTGGGGCTAGGACCCTCATCGGTACAGGGACACCTAAATCCCGTGGTCCAGTTGGATACACACCAGCAACACCCTCCTCGTCAACTTCCTCCACAATCTCCATCAGATTCAGTCCTGCAGCCCAAGTCAGCAGCCAGACTGAGTCCTCCTCAATACGGGATTCATCCGAGGAATCCTGCAGCGGTACGCCTACTACTGCCACTGCTGCTGTTGCTGCTGTTAGTCGGTCATCTTCCCAGAGGGGAAGTCGTAAGACCGCTAAGTCTTTCACCAAACAATTGACCGTCCAACAGTCGTTTGCCATGACCACCAAATACGATAGTAGTCACCCTATTGCAAAGCGTATAACTGCGGCTGTAACTGCAATGTTGGTGTTAGACGTGCGCCCGGTGTCCGCCATCAGTGGAGTGGGATTTAGAGGGTTGATGGAGGTATTGTGTCCCCGGTACCAAATCCCCTCGAGATTCCACTTCACTAGGCAGGCGATACCAAAAATGTACAGAGAAGTACGATCAAGTGTCCTCAGTGCTCTTAAAAATGCGGTTGTACCCACTGTCCACTTAACCACGGACATGTGGACAAGTGGTTCTGGGCAAACGAAGGACTATATGACTGTGACAGCCCACTGGGTAGATGCATCCCCTTCCGCAGCAACAGCAACAGCTGCATCAGTAGCAGCATCTACAAAATGGCTGCTCATGCAAAGTCAGGCAACATTGTGCATTACAGGCTTTAATAAGAGGCACAACGCTGACAACATATTAGAGAAAATGAGGGAAATTATCTCCCAGTGGCTTACCCCACTTAGACTCTCATGGGGATTTGTGGTGTCAGACAATGCCAGTAACATTGTGCGGGCATTAAATATGGGCAATTTCCAGCACGTCCCATGTTTTGCCCACACCATTAATTTGGTGGTGCAGCATTACCTCAAGAGTGACAGGGGTGTGCAGGAGATGCTTGCGGTGGCCCGCAAAATTGCTGGACACTTTCGGCATTCAGCCAGTGCCTACCGCAGACTAGAGGCACATCAAAAAAGCTTGAACCTGCCCTGCCATCACCTCAAACAAGAGGTTGTGACGCGCTGGAACTCCACCCTCTATATGCTGCAGAGGATGGAGGAGCAGCAAAAGGCCATTCAGGCCTACACAGCCACCTACGACATAGGCAAAGGAGTGGGGATGCGCCTGAGTCAAGCGCAGTGGAGACTGATTTCCGTGTTGTGCAAGGTTCTGCAGCCATTTGAACTTGCCACACGAGAAGTCAGTTCCGACACTGCCAGCTTGAGTCAGGTCATTCCCCTGATCAGGCTGTTGCAGAAGCAGCTGGAGAAAGTGAGGGAGGAGCTGGTAAGCCATTGCGATTACAGCAAGCATGTAGCTCTTGTGGATGTAGCCCTTCGTACGCTTTGCCAGGATCCGAGGGTGGTCACTCTTTTAAAGTCAGAGGAATACATTCTGGCCACCGTGCTCGATCCTCGGTTTAAAGCGTATGTTGTGTCTCTGTTTCCGGCGGACACAAATCTACAGCAGTGCAAAGACCTGCTGGTCAGGAGATTGTCCTCTGAAGAGGACCGTGACATGCCAACAGCTCCACCCTCATTTTCTTCCACATCTATGGCTGCGAGGAAAAAGCTCAGTTTTCCCAAAAGAGGCACTGGCGGGGATGCTGATAACATCTGGTCCGGACTGAAGGACCTGCCAACCATTGCAGACATGTCTACTCTCGCTGCATTGGATGCTGTGACAATAGAAAAAATTGTGGATGATTACTTTGCTGACACCATCCAAGTAGACATGTCAGACAGTCCATATTGTTACTGGCAGGAAAAAAAGGCAGTTTGGAAGCCCCTGTACAAACTGGCTCTATTTTACCTGAGTTGTCCCCCCTCCAGTATGTACTCGGAAAGAGTTTTTAGTGCAGCGGGGAACCTGGTCAGTGAGCGGCGAAGGAGGTTGCTTCCTCACAACGTTGAAAAAATGATGTTTATAAAAATGAATGATCAATTCCTCAATGAAGTACAGCACTGCCCTCCAGATACTACAGAGGGACCTGTGGTTGTGGAGTCCAGCGGGGACGAATTGATAATGTGTGATGAGGAGGAAGTACACACTGTAGGGGGAGAGGAATCAGAGGTTGAGGATGAGGACGACATCTTGCCTCAGTAGAGCCTGTTTAGTCTGTACAGGGAGAGATGAATAGCTTTTTTGGTGTGGGGGCCCAAACAAACCAATCATTTCAGTCAAAGTTGTTTGGTAGGCCCTGTCGCTGAAATGATTGGTTTGTTAAAGTGTGCATGTCCTATTTCAACAACAGACCTCTCAACTGCAGCTCATCCCTCCTCTGCGGGGATAATGTCTCCTGTGCTCTGACACGTCACTCTGTGTACTCTCAGCCTCAGGATCTGACACTACAGCTACCATGCCTCTTGTAGCAGCCCTCACTCCAGGGCCTCTTCCATGTGCAGTGTCCCCCTCTCTCTTGGGTTCACTATAGTGGCATGGAGTTCTCCCCCTCATCCAGGGCACACATTCCTTGCCCTGGCTCAGTCACCACGCTCAGACTTCCAGGCAATGCTGGGGGAGCCTGGGAGCTTCCACCCCAGGTCCCCAGCTACAACTCTCCTCTCCTGTGTCTTCTCTCTCTTTCTGACACTTTAAAGATCGTGCCTTTAAATGAAAAAGTCAGTCTTCATTGCACGACTATGTGCAAGTGCAACAGGGACATTTTTTTGGGTTTACAAAGTCAAACAATAACACTACGACCCTGTCTGTCTGGGGTCTGTCAATGACGAATTGTCTGGAGCATGTTTGGAGGAGGTATTGTGGCCCCGGTATCAAATTGGATACCGGGGCCACCCCACTATGCAGTCCAGATACTTGTTTGGTGGAATTCCGACACGTGGAGGGTTTTTAAATTATATTGTGGCCTCGGTACCAAATTGTGTACCGGGGCCACCACACTACGCAGTCAAGATACTTGTTTGGTGGAATTCAGACCAGTTGAGGGTTTTATTATTATATTGTGTGGACCACTCTATCTATACCACACTACAACTCTATACCACTCTATTTCCTACTTTAATTCTATTTAATTCTATTTCCTACTTTAATTCTATTACTAATTAATTACCATAAAGAGGAACAAAAAAAAACAATTTTACCAAAAGTATAATATGACTTAGACTTACAAACACTACACTTTAAAGATCGTGCCTTTAAATGAAAAAGTCAGTCTTCATTGCACGACTATGTGCAACAGGGACATTTTTTTGGGTTTACAAAGTCAAACAATAACACTACGACCCTGTCTGTCTGGGGTCTGTCAATGACGAATTGTCTGGAGCATGTTTGGAGGAGGTATTGTGGCCCCGGTATCAAATTGGGTACCGGGGCCACCCCACTATGCAGTCCAGATACTTGTTTGGTGGAATTCCGACACGTGGAGGGTTTTTAAATTATATTGTGGCCTCGGTACCAAATTGTGTACCGGGGCCACCACACTACGCAGTCAAGATAGATAGATGCGTATTGCGTATCATAGATAAAGTACATTCAGTGGTGTGGGGCAAATTGAAAAATATTCCAAATGCACTGACATTATCAAAAACAAGAGGTTGTCACACGCTAAAACTCCAACATGTATATGATGGAGAGGATGGAGGAGCAGCCGTATGTGTAGTGTAATGCAGATCTGTTGAAGGTTTTTTATATATTTTATTGTGGTGCCCAGTGCCCACTCCTCTACGCAGTCCAGATACATTTATTGGTGCGAATCATAAAAGTTCAGGGTTTTTAATATATATTGTGGTGACCCACTCCTCTACGCAGTCCAGGTACATTTATTGGTGCGAATCATAAAAGTTCAGGGTTTTTAATATATATTGTGGTGACCCACTCCTCTACGCAGTCCAGGTACATTTATTGGTGCGAATCATAAAAGTTCAGGGTTTTTAATAGATATTGTGGTGACCCACTCCTCTACGCAGTCCAGGTACATTTATTGGTGCGAATCATAAAAGTTCAGGGTTTTTAATAGATATTGTGGTGACCCACTCCTCTACGCAGTCCAGATACATTTATTGGTGCGAATCATAAAAGTTCAGGGTTTTTAATATATATTGTGGTGACCCACTCCTCTACGCAGTCCAGGTACATTTATTGGTGCGAATCATAAAAGTTCAGGGTTTTTAATATATATTGTGGTGACCCACTCCTCTACGCAGTCCAGGTACATTTATTGGTGCGAATCATAAAAGTTCAGGGTTTTTAATAGATATTGTGGTGACCCACTCCTCTACGCAGTCCAGGTACATTTATTGGTGCGAATCATAAAAGTTCAGGGTTTTTAATATATATTGTGGTGACCCACTCCTCTACGCAGTCCAGGTACATTTATTGGTGCGAATCATAAAAGTTCAGGGTTTTTAATATATATTGTGGTGACCCACTCCTCTACGCAGTCCAGGTACATTTATTGGTGCGAATCATAAAAGTTCAGGGTTTTTAATAGATATTGTGGTGACCCACTCCTCTACGCAGTCCAGGTACAATTATTGGTGCGAATCATAAAAGTTCAGGGTTTTTAAGATATTGTGGTGACCCACTCCTCTACGCAGTCCAGGTACAATTATTGGTGCGAATCATAAAAGTTCAGGGTTTTTAATATATATTGTGGTGACCCACTCCTCTACGCAGTCCAGAAAGATACCTTGTTGCAACGTTTTGGACTAATAACTATATTGTGAGGTGTTCAGAATACACTGTAAATTAGTGGAAATGCTTGTTATTGAATGTTATTGAGGTTAATAATAGCCTAGGAGTGAAAATAAGCCCAAAAACTTGATTTTTAAACTTTTTATGTTTTTTTCAAAAAAAATCCGAATCCAATACCTTAAATCCGAACCGAGACCTTTCGTCAAGTGTTTTGCGAGACAAATCCGAACCTCAAAAATAACGAAAATCCGGATCCAAAACACAAAACACGAGACCTCAAAAGTCGCCGGTGCACATCCCTAATAATAAGACTACAATGGGCTATCTATTGCCATCTCACATGCAAAACACATCATCAATAAAGCGATACCACATAGCAGAATGCTGGCAGACAATATGGAAACATTCCATACCAGTTTTGGTTCCCGTTGTTGGCCCTAGCAGGCAGGGGCGGACCTAGACTTTATGTTTAGGGGGGGGGCGATTTTGCATAATCACGCCCCTCCTTTACTCTGATTGGCTGGCCCGCATTAAACCCCGCCTTTGGCCCCGCCCCCTCCCGTTTTGAGTGCCAACTGGGGCCACTCTGATTGGCCGGTCCACATTTAGCCCCGCCCCCCGCTCGCGCTTAGCCCCGCCCCTCCTGTTTTGCTCGGCGGCTGGGACCTAGCTTTTTGCTGTTAGGGGGGGTGAATGCCCTGATTGCCCCCCCCTTGGATCCGCCACTGCTAGCAGGCATTCTGAGTAGAAAGATAACTTACCCCTCTTTGCCTAGGTGCATTTTATTGCATAAGTGCATTTCTGAATGAATAGTTAGGAATGAATGAGTTACTGAATGAATCATAAAGGCAGCCCAGATGTCCTCAGTTGGGTAGCATGGTGGCACAGTGGTTAACATTTCTGCCTCACAGCACTGAGGTCAGTGATGTTTGTATGTTTTCCCCGTGTTTGCGCGGGTTTCCTCCGGGTGCTCCGCTTTCCTCTCACACTCCAAAAACGTACTGGTAGGTTAATTGGCTGCTGACAAAATTAACCCTGTTTGTGTTTGTGTGTGTGTGTATGTTAGCGAATTTAAATTATGGAGCAGGGACTGATGTGAATAGCAAATATTCTCTTTGCAGCGCTATATAAACAGATAAATAAATAAAATGAGTTATGTAATTCATATCTGAGGGTCCCATTAGCAATATTTTCAGCAGTAGAGGATAAAGTAAAGCTATTATTATCATCAAATGGGAGGTCAAAGGCATATGATGATGCTAATTTCATCACCAAGCCCATGTTCACTCAGTATTCACTGAGGGGGCCAGGGCTTAAGGATGCAATTTGTATCAACATGGCATGTCCCTGCACACATTGCAGTCAGGTGGACTCACTTTCTGGAGAATTGCTTGCCCTCTTGGGCATCCAGGTAGTCTCTCAAAGAGGAAATGAAAATGTGAAATGGGGCATGCACTTATACAGTATGTGGTTAAATAGGCAAAATGATTTCTATGAAAATCCAATACTTATTCATTTTTTCCAGTTTATAAATGTCCCCCATTATTTTGTATAAGCAGATGCACAGTACCATAGCTGCCAAGTGACTGTAATTTCCAGCGACAGTCCCGGGTTTTAAGGTTGTCTCCCTTGAAATTTATGACCCTGGAATGCCCCATTTTTCAATAATGACAAAATATACAGTATACAGTTAGTCTGTATAGAAGATGACATTCTAACTATCAAGTCTCATTTTCAAGATTTTATAAGTTAATATTTAAGTTAATATTTATTAAAGGGAGAGATTTGTAAAATATAAAACTTACATTATAATCATGTTCAGTGACTGTCATGTCATGACGGTAATTGTAATGAACTAAACTTTGCTGACAATACACTTTGTGAGCTGGCCTTAGATTTACACGCACAGCAGCAAAGTGCCATTGCAAATTACTTTAAAGTGTTGGCGACAGTATGACTTCTATTTCAGTATGATGGATGAAATTCACATGGACGTGAGCCAGCTAAGTAAAGGGTTTTTATGTGTTAATTGATCAAGTTCCAGTTGCAGACTGTGGGCCTCATTTATGATGCGCAACATAAAACACATTGGTTTTATACTAGTGCGTCCAGTTGGTTCGCCCTAGGTGTACGTCTAATTTCTGCAATTGGGAGAAAAGATTGTGACTCTGCACAATCTTTTAAGGCTCCTGTGCTACAGAACTCCAAATAAAATGATAGTATGACACAGAAAAGTCTGTATTTTGGCAGTTTTTTCTGTTCCTTATTTTTTTTAATGAACAGTAACCTTGAAAGACACAGAAATGATTTACTGATCCTGAAAAAGCAAATCAGACATTGGAGCTTAAGAACTGTAAAAATACAACCGCCAGCTTATATTTATCAGAAATCCGTCTTTTATCCTCCTTGCACACCCACATTTTCCCAATAGGAATTTACCCACTTTTGTAGGTTTTCGGTTCTGGCAGGAAACCATAAAAATGTTCCTTTAAAGTCCTGTCTGCTACTACTTTAGGACATCCCCTTTCAATTTAATCTTTTTCCCTTTTTATTTTAAAATACTGCTGGTTTACCTTGATGTATGACTTAAATAAACCATGAAAGTGAGGGAACATTGAATACAGACTTAAAATGAGGCTAGCTGTTTTGCATTTTCACAAATGACCCTTGTTAGTTCTAACTAATCTGCTCCACTCCTATCCTACACACCCTTTAGTAGCCCCCCTCCTATCCTACATACCCTGTAGCAGCCTCCACTCCTATCCTACATACCCTGTAGCAGCCCTCACTCCTATCCTAAACACCCTTTAGTAGCCCCACTCCTCTCCTACATACTCTTTAGTAGCACCCCTCACACACCCACACTTTAGCAGTGACACTCTTTAGCAGAGAGAGAGACACACATACACACACATTTTAGCAGAGACACACACACTTTAGCAGAGAGAAAGACACATACACACACACACACACACACATACACTTTAGCAGACATACACTTACCTTGTTCCTTCTGCAGACTCCCCTCACTGCACACATGGGACGGCAGCTGTCATGTGACACGTCCCATGTGACCTGTGTAGGAGACTGCAGCCACAGAGGGGGGAGAGGGGAGAGACCATTTTCCTCGGCCACATTATGGTAGGTGGCTGGTCCCGGAGGAGGGGCCAGCTACCTAGTACCACACTGCTTTTCCCCCTCCCCGCCGTTCGGATAATTACACATAATTATTTTTATTTTTATTTTTTAAATAAACCCCTAAAAAGACACTAGTCGGCCTCCTGAGGCTGTCGGCCTCCCGGGATTTTTACAGGTAGGTTACATTGCAAATCCGCCCCTGAATGGAAGTAACAAATTTGTTTTCCCCCATTTTTTCTGTCTTGGGCAGATTTTCCCAAATCAAGAATATGCAAGTGGCATGTGATAGGACAGTTTAGAGACGCTTAAAAATTTCAAACCGGTTCGAAATTTGATCAACTTTCACCAGTTTGAAGTCCCTAAATATGTTTGCAGTATAATCACAAATAGATCCGATTCAAACAGTGGGTTCAAAATTTGCAGCCTGGGTTCCCAGTTCATGTTTAAGGTTCACCATTTGTGTTTACTTTAAAATGGATGTGTTTAAGCGGTTTTAACAATTCCAGACTACTTTACTAAACATAAAAGTATAAAAACCTGTATATGGGAACACATGAATGAAGGCTTAACTGTTGTTTCGTCCAATAGAGATTCTATGCAGCCAAAGCCCTGACTCTAAGCTCATCCTGTATAGCTGATCCAGATTCAGGAATTAGTATTATTAACATCAATTGCAGCCAAGGAGCAATATTACAAAAACCATGACCAACAAGGGCAGTGCATTACACCGACTGCTTATTACCAAGCTTCATCACACATAAAGCGATTTACCTGCTCTGTGCCAGCGGGTGGTTTGACTCATAGACATGACTTCAGATGACTCTGATTATACACTAAGCTATGAGATGGACTCAGATACACCTCCTCTAGAATCATGTTGTGCATCAGATTGAAACTACCAATAAACTCCTGACTGGGAGGAAACAAGTGATTGAGCTTCTGGCTGTGGGAGCTTTAAAGTCGTATTGAAAATACTTCTGATTAAGTGAAGCATAGTTGTGAAACGTATATAAGCAAACACGCTGACCATTTTGGTAGGTTAGGGAGAGCAGCCGCTAAGCCGTTTACTTCTGAGCTTATGTACATCATACAAAAGATGACAGTGAGCACATGTACTACTACAGTAGACTATTAAATGGTTATAGAGGCAAAGTGAAATCCTGCTTACAATATAGTGCTGAAGATAAAATTTAGCTACTAAGGGTTAAAATAGTGCACCGTGCTAATGAAAAAAAAAGCAATGCACTCCTGGTGGTGAGGGACTCATGCGTTACTAAGGTAACAGGGACTCTAAAGTAAAAAATGGAAATACACACCTCACTAGAGAACAGTGAGATCCAATAGACGTAATAATATTGTGGATTAAATATAATCAATTGTCATTTATATGCAGTTAAAACCAGATTTTATGAATGTGCTCTCAATAGGGGGAAAAGTTAATGACTGATGTAAAGTGTAACATGGTAGAAGATACTAAGTAAACTGTTACAATAAGTTGAAGAAGAGACCTATGCATGTAGTGAATTAAAATAGAGAGTGCACTAAATGTTCTATATAGAAACCATGTAGAACAGTCTTCAATGCAAATCTCCAAAATAAATGAGAGACATTGTATTTTAGCATAATAAACCAGAGAGCAATTGTAAGATATACTGCAATTTACCATGCCACATTCATCAAGTTAATAACTCTACAGTAATAAAATCAGCTTACGTACTCTACAAAAATGTATATTTTTTATTATAACAAGAAAAATCATAAAAATTGTATAAATTAAACGTGAATACTAAATGTAATACATTTAACTAGTAAGATGGAACATGATGACAATAATTGTTACCCCACAATATCGATTCCCTCATTAGGGGAGTCAAAGAGCTCAAGTCATGAAATCAAAAAGATCCTTATCTCCTCCTCTGGGTCCTATTTGTACATGTCCAATGCCTCCAAAGCAGAAGGTCTTCAAAGTGCGTGAGGATATCATGTTTAATATTTTTTTTTCTGTTTTTTTCTGTTTCTGGATTTGTGCTTCTAATTGCCTCTTTGTCTTACCTACATGGAGTAGGTTACATTCACAATTAATAAATTAAATTACATATGTAGAATTGCATTTAATATTACGCCTTACATTATATATTCTTTCTAGTTTGAAAGGCTTGGGATCCACACTTCTAGAAATCTTGCAATGCTTACACAGATAGCACTTACATTTTGTATCAGCTATGATAACAGGGCAAGCATTTAAACCAATATTCACAATTTTAAAAATGTATTATCTTCATGTAACCCACAGACCCTGAGGAGGAATTAAACATGACTGTTGTTGGGTCGGTTGCCATACTCAGATTAGCCATAGTAACGCTGAAGCAAGTGCTTGCACAGCTACTGAGGCTGCTGGAGAGCAGATAAAACAGAGTGTGAGTACTATATACTTGAGAGTCCTAGACAGACAAAAGAGCAGAAAGTTTGCACAGCACTTAGGCTGGGTACACATTGGAGCATTTTCGTCCAATAATCGGGTAAATCAGCCGACTTACGACCATTCAGTCGGAATTCGGGTTAGTGTGTATAGTAACACGATGGTTGAAAGTCGTTCCAAAGTGTCGATTGTCGGCTCATTTGGTTGGTCGTACTGTTTAATATTTTCCGAACAATCCACCTAACGATCATGTAGTGTGTATAAGTTTCTGATCGATTCACGAGCAACTGCCGATAGTTCCTTGAGCTGCGACTCCTTTGGGGGCGTGTGTTTCTTAATTTCTGATGCCTTTACCAGTTTATTCATCCTCAGGAAATTCCTGAAGTCATCGGGGTTGTTGTCCCGTATCTTCTGCAACAGGGGCATAAGAGAAAATGAGTCTCTTCTCTTGAACCACTCTTTGGTCCCACAAGATCTATTCTTTCTCCTTCTTTCCCTTCGTATCTGTACTTGCAGTCTTCTTGCCACAGCGAGCAGAAAAAGAGCAATAGCTTGTTGTTCTTCAATAGGATCCATATTAGTAAAAACAATTTGTTCATGTGCGGTTGCGAACGAACATACACTGTACACGTGCTAACGAATGTATGAAGAAAACGTGTTACCTTTTCTATGAGGTTTGGTGTGGTTACTATTGAACATGCTCTGCCTTTCATTTAAATTTCTTGGGGATATTGATAATAAGTCGTTTCAGTGTGTACGAAATTCTAATCTTTGCTCACGACAATATGGCTGTGAAAAGTTGCTACCCGGACAGTTGGTCTTTCATTAATTGTCTAAAACATGACTAGTGTGTACGCATTAATCGTCCAAGCGATTGGACCTTCGGTCGAAGGTAAAGTTGTGGTAGATAACATGTCGGTCGGAAAATTCTTCAGTGCGTACTTAGCCTCAGGCACTGTCACCTAGACAGAGCTACAAGCCTCAAGAAGCAATATTGACAAAGAGAACTGTAGCACTTACTGACAAGGCTGCAAATCTAGTCAACAAAGCTTCCAATCTATCAGGGAGGGCTGCAAGATTGCTAGAGCTAGCTGCCAGACTTTCAGAGGGAATTGCCAGTCCCAGAGTAGAGTCAGTCACATCCAAAGACTAAGGTACCAGGGTCATGTACAAGCTGTACAAGAGACAGCATTTCTTGTTGTGAAGTAAATCTCTAGTTGCCCTATAAATGGATGTGTTACTTCTCCCCTAGCCCTCCTCATAATAATTCTATTATTGGAACTACAGCACTGACTATAATTTTCTTCTTTGCCTTGCAAGTTGATTCAAATTGAATTGAAATTTGCACTGTTGTTATTAATGTTGTAATATTGCTATTGCTGCCTCACACTAATTTAAGCTACTTATGGTCTAAAATGTACACTTGCCATTTGTGTTAGCTTCTCCAATTTGTAAATGTCTCTTGTATCTGATGTCTTAGTTTCAGGGTGTGTATCCCCAGGTGATTTTAGAGTATAACCCATCTTCATTACTATGTTAGCCCTTGATACTTGCAGAGTATTAAGTGATATAATACTGATTCATGGCCACATTTTTAATCTATTGAATCGAGTAGGTTATTTTGTCTGAGTATTTACAGTGTCTTAAAGAAGTTTGTAAATATACACAGAGAACATAAGATGCCTAGTGCGGACCTACCTGCTCTATCCATATATAGTAATAGTATGCTTCCCAAGAGTATAACAGTGTTATCTGTTATTAATAGAATCCTAATCAATAGTCAAACTCCCAATTTTTTTAATCCATCTTCCTATTTTATTTTTTCAGTATCTTTAACTATCCATTAAATAATTTGATAATAAACATTTTAATAATATATTTCCTATTTAGTTTAAAAAAAAAAAAAAAAAAAAGTATTTGGATTTTAATTAAACATTGTGGTTCTGTAGAAGGCCCCCACAGATATTAACTAATCTTTATACTGTGCTATTGTCTTCAAATGTTATTATTACAAACTATTGTGCAGTTAATATTGCTCTTGAAGTATCTTGTATCTTATTGTTATTATATAATTATTATCTTGCACTTATATTACTCTGAACCTTTTCCACCATATCAGAGAATAAACTAATTGCTATAGACCAAACCCCTACTTATCAGATTTCAGGCAATTCAGTTACAATGCCTCCAAATTATTATGCTCAGTGGCTTATCCCGTTTACGTGGGAGTATGTATGTGTGTTCCTGCAAGTTATTTTAGGGAGTCAGGACGGGTTTTTCCAAGTCGACCTCTAGTGGACCCTGCTAGGATCTACAACCTGAATAGTGTGAACGTCTCAGATGGAGGCACTGCGTTGAGAAGTCTGGAGAAGGAAAGACGAATCTAACCACAAGGGTTACAATCCCTCTCCACTACAAGTGCACTGAGGTGCCAGGTGGTGCAGAGGCTACATTTCAAATGGGGGAAAAATCTCTCCCCATTAAAAATCTACACCTACACACTCTGGGCTTCATGCAGAGATGAACACAACTTGGGCGTAATTTACAACCTAAGAATGTGCATGCAAAAATAGCATATTTCAGCCAATATGCTGAATCTGAAATATCTCAAGATGAGTCCAGCTATGCACCTGTAGCATATGTGCCACCCACTTACATATACACAGAACCAGCTTGTAAGCATAATAAAACTTTGCAAACATTTTTTTTCATAAGGAAAATGCATGTGCTATTTTACTTAATGTACTACAGCAGACATAACCTTCCTTCTCATGTTTGAATGAAAGAACTTTTTTTTTATTTTTTTTAATACACTCAAAATCCCATAACATATGCACAATAAATGAAAAACGCCCCCCGCAAATACAGAGTTGAAACTGCAATCAGCCAATCAAAAGTGGTTATCTAGTGCTGCCAATTGTTTTCAATATTGGCGTGTATTTGCACAAGACCTCTAGGGTAAAAGGTGCAACTGCGCCTGTGTTCAGGACTGCATCAGCACACAATTCCATAATTATGCCTTTACTGTACTCTGACTACATTATAATGGCACTTTACTGCCCTGCCACGCTGTGAATGTGTTCAACTCTGCTTAGGCTGGTGTGCAAACATGTAATTTACACTACACAAATCGGTGCAGCGGCGGATTGGCAACTGGTGTTTCTGGGAATTTTCCAGGTAGGTCGGTACCCTAATGGGGCCACCCGAACGCCGCCTCACTAATGAACTCATTTTTTATTTTTTTTCATTGTACACTCAGCGCATGTGCCAGCGGCCAGGTTGCTGATGGGGTTGGCGGTGATCCAAGGAATTTGGGTCCCACAATGCTGTGCGCTCTCCTCAGACAGGAAATACTGTTGAAGAGCGATACTGCAGACCGGCGCCGGCAAGGTAAAGTGTGGGAGCTGCTCAAATCTAACTATAGGGAGGGGCGCTACAGAAATGTAACTACAGGAAGGGGGGCTGCCAAAATCTAACTATAGGGGAGGGCTGCAGAACTCTAACAATAGGGAGGCTTCAGAACTCTAACTATAGAGGGGGTGTCACGAATACCCAACCTGTCCCAGATACAGCAATCTGAACAGTTGGCCGTGACTGGCATCACCTTAGTCACTTAGCGATGAATACACCTTTTCTGCCACCATGAAGGATTTACTATGGTGTCCTTACATTCACTAAAAACACTTATTAATGTTTCCCACTTAAATCACATACACATGTAGCATGAGTCTCCCTGGGCTTCGTAAGTTCACAAAGAATCACGGAGAAGATGCTAGATTTAATGTATTTAATCTGAAAAATGTTTCCAAGGCTTAGTTACAAAAAATTAATATAATGATATAATAAGTTGCACCAATAAGTTTCAGCGCTTAAATTTAAAGCAGCATTGCCTTGTAAAGGGGAGTTTCCCTTTACAAGGCAGCGCCGCTTTAAATTTAAGCGCTGAAGACGGCGAACTCACGGGAGTTCAACAAACCGGAGGTTAATACATTTACCCCTTGGTGTGTATGAGGGAACACAATTGAGAAAACATAGCTCTCACCCTCCACCTTTGGAGTTTAACTGTCAATAAGGACAGATTGATATCCCAAATGTCACAGGGATTTCGAAGCTAAGGAAGTCCTGAGATCTGGAATGTTCACAGGGCCTGAGTTCTCACCTCTGCTATTTCAGCTTGTCTGGTCAAGTCCACATCCTCTGCATACCAAAAAAACTTCTCAGAGATGCTTATCTATCTCTTTATGGCTAATTTCAAAATATTATTGATACTTGCACAGGTTCAGACTCATGTCATTTAGCAAAGCACATGTTGAGATTACATTACAAGGTTACATACAATATACCTTGTCATACCTGATTATTAAGGGCATATAACAATAATACATAATTGTCACAGGGGGCTGCAGAAATTTAACTATAGGGTGGCTGCAGAACTCTATAGTGGGGGCTGCAGAAATCCTCATAATTTATTTATTTATATAGTACCACTAATTCTGCAGCGCTTTATATAGAATGCACTCACATCAGTCTCTGCTCCTTTGGAGCTTACAGTCCAAATTCCTAACATACACACACACACACAGACAGAGAGAAACTAGGGACAATTTGATAGCAGCCAATTAACCTACCAGTATGTTTTTTTTTGGAGTGTGATGGGAAACCGGAGCACCCGGAGGAAACCCATGCAAACACCGGGAGAACATACAAACTCCACACAGAAAAGGCCAGGAATCGAACTCATGACCCCAGTGCTGTGAGGCAGAAGTACTAACCACTAAACCACCGTGCAGCCCCATGTAACTATAGGGGAAGCTGCAGAAATGTAACTATAGGGGAGGCTGCAGAAATGTAACTACAGGAAGGGGGACTGCCGAAATCTAACTAAAGGGGGGGGCTGCAGGACTCTAACTGTAGGGGGGAGGCTGCAGAAATGTAACTATAGGGAGGGTTGCAGCGTGTAACTCTAGGGGGGGCTGCTCAAATCTAACTAAAAGGAGGGGGGCTGCAGAACTCTAACTATAGGGCTGCTGCAGAACTATAGGGGGCTGATCAAATCTAACTATAGGGGGTCTGCAGAAAAGTAACTATGTGGGGGGGATGATCAAATATAACTATGGGGGGACTGCTCAAATCTAACTATAGAGGAGGGGACTGCAGAAATCTAACTACAGGAAGGGGGGCTGCAGAAACCTAACTATAGAGGGGGGCTGCAGAACTCTAACTATAGCAGGGGGGGCTGGAGAACTCTAACTACAGGAAGGGGGGCTGCCAAAATCTAACTATAGGGGGGTCTGCTCAAATATACCTATAGTGAGGGGGCCTGCTCAAATATACCTATAGAGAATGGGCTGCACATAGAATACTATAGGGAGGGAGCTGCTATAATGTCTGAAGGAAAGGAGGGGAGGGAGGGGGCTGCTAGAAGGGTGTATGCTGCTATAATTTTTGAGGGAATGGGGGGTATTAATATATTGTGTGATATGAGGGAAGGGAAAGGGGCTGTCTTAATAGCACATCGTTGGGAGGTAGGCTATTTATTTAATGCTGTAGTTTAGGTGGGGACTAATTATTTAATGGGTGCTATTTTATTTGTGGGGTGATGGTGGGACAATTTAATTTATTGGTGAGGCTATTTCATTTAATGCTGGGGTGGTTTGGGGCTATTAATTGAATGCGGGGCTGAGTTTGGGTAGGAGGGTTATTTACTAAATGTGAATATTAATTATTTAATCCCGTGGGTGTTTGTGGTAAATGGTTATATTAAACGTAAATGCTATTAATTTATTGCTTGGTGCTGTTTGGAGGGAGGGAATAGGTTTATTTATTAAATGGGAATACTATTAATTTAATGTCAAGGCTGGTTGGAGTTTTCTAAATTTCATGTACCTATTTTTTTTTCCAAATAAGGCGTCTAACATTCCAGGATCCAAACAACCAGAAACTGATCTAAAGAAACCAACAGCCACAGGTGGTGAAAGTGACGAGCAGGTAGGAGAGAGCAGGACAGTCTGCCAACTGTCCTAAATCTGGTAGGGCAGTCCAGAATTTGGGTGACTGTCTTGCTTAGTCAGGATTTGTGTATAATCTGATAACTAAAAGCCACCATATGCCAGTGATCTTACCACCCAATAGTGTTAAGCGTACCAACAATCAAAAAAACATTGCTTATCTGTCACCGTCCCTTATGACTGCCCTCTGGACAATCATTCCACTTCCTGGCAACTCTTGAGTACTTCTCTCCATTAGTGAGACATGAGTAATAAAGTAGAATATGGCATATACTGTAGTATGTAACAAAATATTTATTATATATAAATTACAATTTATGCACTCACAACGATAAAAAAATATAGTGCTTATCTGTTAGCCATTTTAGTTGTTTATATTTATATATATATATATATATATATATATATATATATATATATATATATATATATTAAATAGAGAGATGTCTAACTAGTAGTTTGCATCTCAGGATGTCAGGGAAAGATATAACAGTGCATGAGGTACTCATATGCTGCTCTGGCTGGTCAAATACAATGTGCCAACATGATTCATTATAGTTAAACTTATTAAGCAAAGTTAGATATGTTCATTTGAAGGGAATATTGAATGGATGTGTTAGTAGGCAACTAAGCAAGTTAGCACAGAGGCATAAACCAGTCACAGATCATGCAACAGGATTCATGTATTTTTATAACACAGGACTGGCAGCTTTTTCCCGGCATTGCTTTAGAGATGACCTACTGTGTATTAAGTCATCATGTCCAGGTTTTCCTGAATGTTAAACAATACCAGGCAAACAGTGTGCACAGAGATGGGTCCTTAAACGATAAAGTTCATCAAGTAACATTGAAGATGTGTAGGCATACTATGCAATGTCCGTGATTCTATACTTCTCACGGTCTCTCTCATACCAGCAGATGTTTGTCCGCGTGTCCTCATCTTTCTGACCCGATCTCCACGGGCAAATGTGATTATAGTACATACAGAATTAGGGAGTAGGTTTCCGTATAAATGTTTTAACCTTAAAAATATTTTGGTTATAACTCAGTTAGAGTCGCTAGAGAGACAATTATAAAGAGTGATCTTTCGAACAAACTGTCATTTTAATGCAAGTTTTTATATATGAGAGAGGAGTTGTTCACATACCTTTATGTCCACATTTGCTGATAAGTAAACAAAGTGTTATATTTGTTATATTTGTGTATATGTGTGTGAGAATATTGAGTTGCCATAAAAAAGATAGCCTGCCTCATTAGGATCCACCCGTCCTGACGAAGTCCCATGTAGCGAAACGCATAGAGGGTCTGGATGAAAATTGCCAGCTGTGAGGTCCACTCTGAAGTGCCTAATAGGAGTAATGCTGTGTTTTTATATATATATATGCCTACAATCTGAGGCTTTCTGGTACGTGCAATACTTTTATATGATTTTAGTAATAAAATAACTTTTTTAATGCACTATTCCTAATTTTTAAACTTTTGTGCTGGCCCCACTTACAGTTGATTTGGTCCCACCCACATGAGGACACTTCAAGAATTTTTTCCAGGGCCTCTTTAAGTTCCCAATCCGCCCCTGAATGGGTGTACGTTCAACTCTGCTTCAGGCCCTCTATTGCCATTGACGCTAAATGAACAAAACACCCACTACCTGGCCAGCCAATCACAAGCGTTTTCCCACTGGTAATTGTATGGCATTGGGAAACACTTGTCAATGGAAGGTTTTCAATGATATTGGCACTAGACTGAACAGGTGCCATAGCACTCCAATCATTTGCAACTTTCAGTCCATAATCCTTGATGAGAACTGTTGGCTGGTGGCTCTACTTCACCAGCAGCAAAGATGCTCAGAAAATGCTAGAGGGGACAGAGATACTCACCAGACTTCTACCACTATGACTTTGCACATTTTTATCTAGAGATCTTTAGCTCTTTACAAGTAGGGTTATAATACCTTCTTAGGGTAGGTACACACTGGAGCGTTTTTGTCCAATAATCGGGGAAATCAGCTGACATACGTTCGGTCGGAAGTCGTGTTATTGTGAATAGTGACACAATGGTCGAAAGTCATTTCAAAGTGGCCGATCATCGTTTCATTTGGTTGATCGTAATGTTTAATATTTTCCGACCAATCACCAATGGATCATGTTTTGTGTATACACTTATGCTCATGATCCCCATTGAGTTTTACAGAATCGGACTCTTTTCATCCGATGCTAACAATGAATGTCCTGGTGAATAAACATAGAGAGTGCTGTGGAAGAAATAATTCATTTGTTTGTTCTGAGACAGAATGTTTTGTTTCAGAGTCACAGAAGCTAACGAAATACGTTAGGACATTTGTACAGCTATAACAAGGGGTTTTACTCAGTAGGACACTGTGACCAGAATGAAAGAATGAATATTGTGCTGTCATTCTCTGAAGACTGGAGGATCAGATAAAGGACCAGATGAAGAGCACAGATCTGAAGGTAAATGGTGTCAGTGTGTACGTAAGAATCGTCAGACTGATCGAACTTTCAGTCGTAGGTATAATCGTTTGAGATAACAGGAAAATTATTCAATGTGTATCTAGCCTTAAACTAGCCCCAATGTTACCCCCCTCCCTCAATATGCTTTTTATATGGAATGGTATTATAAATTATTGTGTTTTTGCTTCTGATTATTATCTGACTTGGTATTAAGGTTATTTGATTTTGTCTGCAACATCACAAAGTAATATATTATAAAGAAAAATCTTCTCTCATTACAAGACCAAAGTAAAAACAGTTCTGCCTGGAGGTAAATAAATGAAGTTTGAGAAAAACAAATGTGAAATAAGGGATTACATGTCTCATATAATTTATAATGTACTGGAAAGCAAGGTAAAATGTCCTATGCAAAATATAAATCAAATTACTCCAGGAGCACTTTTGCCCTAAGCAGAACTGCAGTATAGTAGTCTGTTTTTCACATATATATCTATATGTGATCACAGCTTTCAAAAATCTTGAATAGTTATCAGTTATATGGCGATGGGGCCCATCCAGATGAGTAAGTCTTTAAAGGGCATTTCACTTTTGAAGATTACGTTAAGTAATTGGCTTGTTTATGCCTTCCTCACACTTTTTGTAAATGCATTGCTTTTCCTTTCATAGCTTTCTCCTGAACTATACAAGTTGTTTATTTTAATTGTCACGGCAGCTATTTTTCCATGACTGCATCAAGTGTAGGAAGCACAGCAGGGTTGGGTCATATCCCAGTTCGATAAAAATAAACAGTTCTGCAGGATGCTGCAAATACGAGGATGCAAAGCATAGAGTGAAGCTAGGAATAAAATGCAATGTACTTAGTAAAAGTTACAGGAAGGACATGTACAAGACAATAAATTAAAGTTATGTGAAGGAGACAACCCAATTTAAACAAGTAGAGTCCGGTAAGGCATTTTTTAAAAACATAAATTTTAAAGCAAAATGTATTGTCAGAGCCTTTTGAACAAATAAACTTCTCAAAATCTTTAAAATGACATAAATGTGTGTAGAACCCAGAGAGTAAGAATAAAATACACTTGCATCACCCAGTTGTCTGCAATTCTAGATGGCTTCCTGCCCAGTGTCTTCACAATTGCTCTAGAAAAAACCCTGTGTAGTTGGAGGAAACTTCTGTAGAGCAAAGTGGAAATGTCCATCGACATCTGGAAGTGTGCTTTGTATGGGTGTTAAAACAGACAACTAATCAGTGGACCTCATTTATGCCTAAGCATATCTTCATGCAGCAGAAATGCCAGTCTTCTTGATGATGATTTCTTTTTTCTGGTTACCATTAAGTGTGAGGTCTACCAGCAACGCAACTACATGCATCTCATGCATACCATTTAAAATGAGTCTACTGAACAAAGATAGATCAAAATGTATCATACGATGTAAGTGCACCATGATGTGGCAGAGTTGCCAATTGACAAAGAAATTGAATTTAATAGCTTGCCCCCCACCCAGAAAGATCAACCAGCTCCAGTGCTCATAGTCTTGGCTATATAAATGTCAATAATGATAAAATCAAGGGTACAAACAGAGTGGGGGGTCTCCATGAAAACGATACTACCAGAATTAGGGGGGAAGGGCAATACTGTTTTAATTTAAAAAAAAAAGTATCTACTTAATTTTTCCATCTTTACCCAATTGCAAGGTCTGTGCTTATCATAAGCATGTATCTTGCACCAGAGTTTGAGCACCTGCAACAGAGATGTCTCATGACAAGCATATTTGCGGGTGCTTTTACCTCTGCAGGCTATACAATTTGTATGAAATGCCCTTACTCTAGATAGCCTACGTTGTAATGTTTCTTCCCGCCGTCTGTTCACTTCTTTAAACATAAGGAGTTGCAAATGAAGGATGCAAGTCTGCTTGCGCATTTTGTGCACATCTGCAGTACTGAAATGCGTATTTTCTGGAATAAAAGACACTTATGCCGACTCTACAGCAGGCATGTTAGTAACCATCCTGAAATATTCTGAAGATTTATATGTACTTAATTCGTCATACCTCCATGTAGCTCCTGAAATCCTCAGTAAAATGTAAAGCAATCTGTAGAATGATAGGGTAATTGTTAATTACTTTACCTCTTCAATGACTTGTTGGATGGCTTTGGGATTATTTTCTAATGTCTTTATCTCACTCATTTCCTGAATTATTTCATGTAAATTTGTAGCGCTGTACACATACTACAAGTCATCAGAATGATTCTAAGATCATCATTTCTGAACTTGGAAAATATTTGCCCAAACGATCATAACCTTATCCAAAGGATCTACTGTTCTTACAACATTGTTAATATTTTCCTTGTATATTTGTGATTATTATTAGTACTTATTTTATATATTTGTATTTTAGGTTTTGCGGTTCTATCTTTAATTAGTGATAATGCAAAGAGCTCTATGTACTATTGTACCGTTCCCAGAGCATCAGCATATATAACATTTATTTATTACTTTATAATTTGACAAAATTTGGACAGAGGTGACGGAGAATACCAGTGCATGAAGAATTGGGGGGACCAACTTTCTAAAGTTTAAATACAAATGTCATCAATTTTAATGGTGTGGCAATCTAAGTCACACTACACATACAATGGTTATTGGTGTAATTCTAGCAGTCTCATTTTACACTTTCGTTTATGTATATCCAATTTGGCTGTCTGATCAGAGTAACTTTATTGTCACTATTATCTGTAAACTAATTGTACTATAATTTTTTTATGTGTATTATATAGTAAATGGTTCTAAAATTAACAGCACAAATGGTGCACTCCATGATATATCCAACATAGAGATTAGCATACAGTTAAATATAAACTAGACTACTCTAGAGGTCAGATGTAAAGCCTGAGCCGACCTTCTGAAAAATATCCTCACTCTAATGCTTTGCACTTTATAACTCCCCGTGTATGTTATCAGTGTTTTGTTAAGCCCTGCCTAGTAATAACGACCCTTAGTGAGAAAGTGACTTGAGAAGGGTGGAGGTTAACTGATTGCTATTCTTAAGGGTGGAGAGAGGAAGCTGGTAGTATTTTATTTACATTTTCCTACAATATCTTTTTCCTTCTTGCTGCTTTATCACAAGAGTCAGCCTCCCCCAGCTCAATGACTTAAGGTCAGGATTGGCTTCCTCCCCTCCCTTCTGTTGTGGGTCTCTGATTAACCAATTCTAAAGGAGTCACAAGTAACCCTTTCACCCTTTCAGCATAGTAAGGCTGCAACTTTCTTTTTTCTTCCTTTTTAACCATTATCATCAGATCAGGGTTGACCACGTGCACCAAAGAAAATCAGATTTATATATATATATATATATATATATATATATATATATATATACTTCTAACAAAAATGAATACAAAAACAAGAGTTAAACGGATTAGTTTTATTATTAGTAGTACTACTACTGGAGTGTGATTAGGAGTTTAAATTTTAGATCATCTAAGATGCTGACAAGAAAACAAACACTAGTACTGTTTTTTTCCTAACAATAAACATTTTATATCAGTGGTAGCAGGGCAGTGACTAGGACGGTGCAAGAAGGGCAACCACTGAGGAGTGCAGAGAAATGTAATATATTATTTTCATTTGACTACAGTTGAGGGCTAGGGGGCGTCATCTTGCCCCTGATGATAAAATTTATAGTTATGGCTCTGAGGGCTAAGTACCATGCGGCCTTCATAATGATGAACTAGTCTCCTGCCCTGGAGTATAACTAGCCCACAGGCCCTCTTTTTAGTGACTTGTGATTCACAACTAAAAAAAATATCCCAGTGTTTCTCACTTAGCACAATTGTGCATGAATCCGCATGCTTGCAATACATTACTATCACATCTGCCCTTCACTGTGGTAAAGGTGCTAATTGGCCTTAGTGGTTTAGATTAATATGCCTTGCCACAAACAGTACTCGCCTGAGCCTACGTGACATGTATGTGGCAAAAGGTTGCTCACAACAAAACCATTTGGCTTGCCTTGAAATGATTAATATCCCCAAAATGCTTTTTCACACTCACTGTCTTGTCCAAATATCTGCTACCACCAAGAGTTGTTTTCAATGCTAGCACTTTACAAGAACTCTTAGTTTCTTCCTAAACTTATATACCACTACAATCAAGCTTGAAGATAATCAGAGTTGTTGTTACACAAACAATCCCCTGTATTTCAATTATATAGCGTTTATAAATGACCAAGCTTAACTAGCACATGAATTCATTAAGAACACACAGACAGAATATTATTAAATGGAATTTAATATAGGCACAATGCTAAAAGTAACAAAACATTCTTATGACAAAGTATTACATTGTAAAAATTTTCTTTAAAATAAAAAGGAGACATACAGAAACAGAAAATAATGTACACAATTTTTCATCTGTTGTGGGAGGACGCAGAAATATGGACCCTTTCCCCAATACAGATTGGCCTCCAGGAATATGACAATTATGCAGGAGATTTTTAAACATGCTTCTTTCTGCCTACAGCCCTACATCCTGCGAGGTCAATAAGAGAAGGCAGAGTGTATGCTAGTCTTTTATGACCTGTATTCACAAATCACTTCTTAATCAGAAATTCTGCCATATCTATTCACTGACACATTGCAGAGACATAATTTACCACTCAATAAACAGGTCATAACTTTTCACACAATTGCATATGAAATGTGATAATAGGTCAGATATTCAGGAAGATATGTGATTACTATAATTTCCATGCGAGCTGAGCTTTTAAATTTGACATAAGTTTTAGGCCTAATTCCATGTCACATGACAAACCCAGCATCTGGCACTCTGTTCTTTTGTTCCTCTGAGCCGCTACCCCTACTCAGCATCATAGCGACAGGCGACCTGCACTTCTGGCTTCTTTTGGCTGTGGTCAGCTGACCAACGCCTAATTAGCTCATCTGACTCAAAACAGGGAGGCCTATTTAAACAGCATTCTGTGCACTTTTCAGTGTGAAAAAGCATTAGGTCCCCTAGCTCCAGCATTAATCCTTTATCAACTGCTTCCTAGCATATTGTGTCTCCCTGCATCCTAGATCCCAGCATGTTGGACCATTCTAAAGCCTTCTCATTCGGATGTTTGCTGAGACACCACGTGTACCCGACCTCTGCCTGCGACCTATTTCCAGCTTGCCATTTTGATACCTTACCTCTCTTTGCTTGTCACATTAAAGGGCAGATTTGCGGATCGTCCTGTAGCAAAACCCAAACCTTTGCATGAATCCATAAGACTCCACACCTCTGTTCTGCCAGAGTAAAACTTAGTTGGCAACAGAGAATCCATTACTCCCACATCCTGACATTCCAACATCCCACTGTTGATAAATGCACATAGATTTCTGTAATTATGGATCAAAAACAATATTTCTTTGATGGAGAAGTGGGCTTACATGATTACAGCATTGTCCTTACAACTTCAAAGAGGCCTAAGATCTTGTTGCATCTGGGGGGAGCTGGACCATACACCTAGGTGACAAGTGCATCTTATCTCTATACATCCTGGATAGGAATCCAGACCTCTTTAAGATGTAAACAATCCCCAGCTCAAGGGACAAATTACACACTTTGACATCAGACATCTCCCAATCTAACATGACACAGATGTTTGCAGTAGAAATAAACATAGTTTAACCCTTAAATTGCTTACACCTTCTTGCTAGGTGCTAGACAAAGATTCCAGTATTAACCCCTGGTGTACGCACAGGAACCTCACATGTTGCTAACAATTCAGGTCTACGCAAGTTATCGGTTATATATTCCATATTTTATTTTAGTTACTCCTGATTACGCCATGATTCACAACAAGTCCTAAGTTGGTAAAGTAAAAATGTCCAATTGAAACTGCCTACTTTTATACTTGGACCTTCCTTACTTTTAATTCGAAATATTGAAAATGTGTGTGGTACATGGGTAAGAAAAGCACTGACTGACAGGTCACCTGGAAGAATCTGTGTGCAGAAGCCTAGCTGAGGTTGTATAGATAAAGTGTACAGAGTAAGAAGTCAGCAGACCGAGTAAAGGAAGCAAACAAGAATATACCTAATTATCAATATTATTACCATTGCGGCAATAAAAAAGTGTTTTGCCCTAAGACAACTTAGGAGAAAAGTAACTGTTTGGTGAGTTTATTCTTCCCTGGAGATAACTTTTATCCAGCGTTATCAGCGGGGAAATTATTATCCCTTCTGTTCTCCATTTAGTTTCATCTAGTATAGCAAAAATTCCATGCACACGCCATAGTTGTTCTGACTATTTAGGGGCCTGCTTAACATTAATGACAAATCAATCTATCATACAAGTTAATAGGGGTTGCTTGAAGGGGGGCTTATTAAAGTCTAATAACATTCTTACTCTGCTACTGTTTAGTGAGTAATGAATGAGCAATGGCACAACAAAGCCTAGAAAAATAAAGATATAAAGTTGAGGCTCTTCTGGGCTAAGCTGTTATCAAATAGAAATATTTCATATTTCAGAATAAATGTTGGGTTCTTTCCACACATTTAAAATTAAATTCTGTGAAACATTACCAGGGTGTAAAACTCTAGAGATTGTTTAAATAAAGTTTAATTTATTGGTGCTGGAACTCATAGCACCTACTCTGGAGCTGTAGGGTGTACAGAATATGGGACACCATGCTTCTGTCAATTGGGAAGAAGAGGGTTCATTGCTTTAAGCCCTAAAATTTGCATCGGAACAATTATTAATGTTTATACCCACATGCGTGCAAATACATGGCTGATTTTCAAAACCAAATAGGACAATCTGTCTCTGGTTCAGAGTATAGTGCAATTGACAACAAGCTACACTTGCGTAAGTAAAGAGTGAAGTTTTCCAACCAAGGTAAAGAATAGATTGATATTGACTGGATGGCATGCTAAAAACTGGGTGTACCATCACAGAACAGACTTAAGAATAATGAACTTTTATCACAGAAATCAAAAGCGTTCTCTCTTCTGAGTAGGGTCAACTAAGTTGCTGTCTTCAAAAATATTATCAAAATATTATCATGTAACATTGCTTCACAGGCCAGTAAAAAAGCTGACAAATTACCACAATGGGCTGAAAGAGATTGGAAAGCCTGACACTCTGCCTAAGTCCAGTAGATCCAATGTGACTCACCATTAGCAACAACCATCAATCAATGGTAAAATATATAGAGCAGTTGCTTTTAGTTCCTATTTTGCATTGTCAATGTGACCTAATGAAGGGGCTTCAACACTTAAAGATATAACAAAAAGACACCACTTACTAATATACCAGCTATACCCTAGGACAGACAGAGCTGTGTAACTGGTTAAGAGAACTGGGACTGCTTACATCCCATAGCAGAACAATCCTACGGGCAGGTTCCCAACCAAATCAACTATCAACCAGTTTTATCGTTAGTTGAATGCTGCTCAGGTTACTATCCAGCACTGACCGATTAGCTGCCAGAGGCCATTACAGGCTGGAAAACAGTACTATTGACAAGAAGGCTAACAGATATACTGAGTGGCACCCGGCAGGATGAAAGAGAAAGGTCAGCGATGGAGTGGGTCTCTGTAAGTAAAGCTCTGCATGTGAAATTTTTCACCAGATATGGCTTTGCATATGATTGATTTGGCATCAGTTATGGCTCTCTATATGATTGGCTTGGGACAAGATATGGCTCAGCATATGATAAATTTGGAACCAGATAAGATTGTCAATTTTATACAGATTTCTGCAAATCAGGATACAGGCCAGAGGCCTGATTCATTAGTGATCTTATCTGCCGGTTTTTGCTTATCTTAAGCAAATCCACTCTGTGCATGCTCAAAAAAGGGAGATAAGAAGCAAAATCCACTGCGTAAGTGAAGAATTTCTTAAGTTAATATGAAAATCCATCTTATCTCTTATCTCCCTGTTTCTTCTTAAAAATAAGCACCATAACTTTTGCACAAGATAAGATCACTAATGAATCAGGCCCCAGATGTCCAGAAATGGGTTTATATAAAATGAGGCCCTGAGCAGAAATTATAACAGGGTCCCTACAAGATGAACGGTGAACTCTTGAACTTTCTCATTGCCCCACTGCCAGCCATATTGTTCTTACCATGACGTCCTCAATTTTATACAGATCCTGTTGCACAAATCATCCATAACACAAACCTCTTCCCCATTTTTTACTTGTTGTCATAAAATGAGGCATTCAAGAATAGCATAGCTCCCAAATGTCCTGATTTAAGCAGAACAGTACAGATTTAAAAACATTTGTCCCGATTCCAGGATAGTTGTGCGGTATAGCTCTCTCTATGCCTATTATACCGGGTGTATTTGGAAGAGTGGAGCAGCCCAGCACTTTGGAAGCGCTGGGTGTATACCCTAGGGCAGTGATGGGCAAACTTTTTCAGTAGCGGGCCAAATAAAAAAGAAAAACTTTAGGCGGGTCAATATAATTTATTAAAAAACTCAAATATCGAAATATATAATACAAATTTTTTGAATAGGACGGGAGGGTGTTATATAGCAGTGTTACCTCTATAAGTGCAGCGATCGTACAGACACAGCACTTATTTCAGCAGGTTGATGCAGATCCGTCTTTCTGGTGAGCCACTAACTGACAACACAGCAACCAATCAAAATCCGCCTTAGTATATGGCCCAGCCCATCTCTTCTCACATGACTTTCAGCCATTAGGGGGCGGGCAGGTGTTTGAGTGATTGACATACGAAGTGTCCTTTTAGGAAGGAGGATGAAGTGTAATGGAGGAAATAGCTGGGAAAGCATAAAAATGAAGGTTCTGACACACAGGGTCGGCCCTAATAATATTATGCATATTTTAATGAAATTTTTAAAAATATTGGCAGGCCGAATAGAACCTCTAAGTGGGCCGCATCTGGCCCGCGGGCCATAGTTTGCCCATTACTGCCCTAGGGGATCTGGCACACCCTAACCTGACATTGTTAAGCCCCCATCTCATGCTGCCACAAATATATTTTTTTTTCTTAAATTGCACCCATCACCTACACATATAGCAACATCCATCTTAAAAATGCAGGGTGTTAATTCACTATAAACCCGTAAGATCATGGAGGTACTTTATCAGTGGTTCCATTTCATTCTTATGAAATTTGGTTCAGCCTACAAAATGCCTACCTGCAATGTGTATAGCTCTCCACTCTTTCAAATACGTTCATACTGGAAAACTATTCCCTCATGCATACACCATTAGTTACAGGTTGGATAAGACTGTCAAAGAGCATCATAATGGTTAGAGAACGGGTTAAAATGTTCATATTGTTGCATCTTTGCTGGGGATATAGTTTACTTTCAACAAACTCTTTTTTACAAACTTAAAATGGCATTCACATGGTACCAATATAACAGCTGTTGTCAGTTAAATAAAAAGTTCATGAGTGTTTTGAAGAAATGCCAAGATTGAAAACACAATCTGAACAACTCAGTATTACACATTAGGCTTTTTAAAAAGACAGTAGCCATGAAACCAACGTATCGGTAACAGTTAAATTACATAAAGAAAAAATGTACTACTCTGTCAACCTATAGCTCCCAATACTAATGCAGTAATGCCAACATTCCAAGTTGGTCATGAGGGAGAAATTCTTGAACAGTCATGGAAAAACACGTTGGCACCCTTGCACCTTTTTCAAATCACTTACAATTTCTTCTAAACAAAGTTGAAATTAAAAAAAGTATTTTTCCTCCACAATTCTTTCTCTCTTAATATTACAGAACCTAAACTTTGTTTCTGAATGTAATACTTTATATCTTTTTAAAGCGGAAAATGAAAAACAAAAGGCATGGAAAAAATGTAAACTTTAGATTTAATATTTGGTAGCACAGCCTTTGGTCAAAATAACTATAATCAACCACTTCCTATAGCCATGAATAAGCTTCCTGCACCAATCTGCCTACGGACAGATTGATCCAGTGTTTTTGTGCAAACTGCTCCACTTCTCCCATATTTTAACAGTTACTTCTCCCAACTATTGTTTTCAGATCGTTCCTCTGGTGTTGTAATGCATTTAGATCTGGACTCATTCTGGCTATTTCAGAACAGTTCATCATGTTGCCTGGGTCCAATACTGCATGCTTTTTTAAATTTGTGTATGAGGTCATGTCCTGCAGAAAGACCCATGACCTTTCAAAGAGATCCGTTTTTTTGACCCTGTGTTCAACGTTGCACTTCAAAATGGTTTGGTAAGCTTCAGATTTCATGATACCATGCACATGTGCAAGGCACCCAGAGCCAGTAGCAGCCCAGCAACCCCAAAACTTTACTGAAACTCTTCCATATTTGACTGTATGTAATGGGTTCTTTTCTTTCAAAACTTAATTTTGCTTTCTGCAAACGTAGGTATGGTGTGCTTTAATAAAATGCTCCAGGAGGAATTTGACTTGTGTGTTTAGGCAAACCCCAGTTGAGCTTTACATCTCTTCTCTCTATCTCTCAGCCCCCCACATGGCTCTCCTACAATATAACTTCCTTTTATTAAATTGTCCCTTGTGCTTAAGGTCAAATTGAATCTTTATGGTAATTGTTCAAAGTGATTTCTCCACCATTCGAACAATCCTGTCTGCAATCTTTGATCAATTTTTCTCTTGCAGCCAAGTCCAGGGAGGTTGTCTACCTTGCCATGAGCCTTATAATTCTTAACAACATGATGCATGGTGGTAAGGGAACATCAAGGTCTCTGGAGATTTATATTTAGCCTTGATGTTGTCCATTTTTGGCTACAATCTTCTGCCTAACCTCCTCAGACAAGTCTCAATTCATCTTTTTTTCTTTTCTTCATGCTCATTGCAGTACACGCTGTGACACAAAACAGGAAAATGAGTAAGTTTCTTTATTCAAGCTTGTTTAATCAGTGATTTATTTTTTTTGTCATAAAACTCACCTCTCCTCGCTCCAGCACTGTCTCTGCCTTCTCATGCCGAGCCATGCTTCAGGGTATCGGGGTGGGGAATTTGAATCTGCAGTGTATTTAAACCTTGCTCTGACACTCATTCAGTGTCAGAGCAACTTCTAGATTACTTGACTCCTGCTTTTGATCATGACTTGTACCTTCACTGTGCCTCTGCTGATTCCTGTGAACCAGACACTCTGCTTGGCTGACCATTTTCTGTCCACTGTTCTTGGCTTGTCTGACTATCCGCTGCTATTGCAGCTATCTCCGTTATCTAGTGTACCAGACCCAGCTCAACGAGAACCTGACTCCGCCTTCTGATTCTATACTTCGCCGCCAGCCTGTCTACCAGACCCTGCTAGACCAGACCCTGACTCCATCTTCCGATTCTGTACTTTGCTGCCAGCCTGTATTTCCAGACCCGGCTTGCTTGACTACGCTCATTCGTTATCTGCCATTCCTGTGTACCATTTTCGATCACCAGCCACAGTGCTACATCTAGAGGCAGACCAGTGGACCGTGACCTGTGAGCTTCCGGCAGCAAAGCCCATCCTACTTTGTGGTGGTTCTTGGTGAACACTGGGGAGCTTGTTAGACTCCGCACCTCTGGCCGACCAGTGTCAATCTAAAATTAGCACTAGTATTCTTAAATCATCCGTTACATTTTTATATTGCAAGTACCTGGTAATAACGATAATCATGAAGAACTGTAAGTCTCTCCAATGAACACAATGAAGAATTTATGTCACTCTGAAAACCAGTTAATTATAATGTGAAATACCTGTCTCTCTCTGGCAGCTATCCACGTCATTGCCCTATTGTCTAGCTTCTTGTCACTGGGGAGGGGGGGGTCAATATTAGTAATACTGCAAGCATTACAACATCATGAGGTGTATTACTTTATAGAATCCTAATGACTAACCCTCTTAAGGAACATGCTTAATGTTAAAGCATATGCACAGACCAGGAGATTACCAAGAAACAGGTCATATGGTCATATTGGATTACTCTGCCTGACCGTCCAAAACATTTTATTATATGTGAAATAATTCAACTCATCACTTGTTCTAAAACTATGGAGCTTTATGTAGCAGAAACCGGATCCATAATTCCCTATAAGCTTATCATAACTCTGCAGAGCTATAACACTTGTACAAGATCAAACGGTTATGTGCTCATGGGATCACTAAAGTTAGCACAACACACACATTCTCTCAACCTTTTTTAAATTAAATTCAGAGCATGCTTAGATCAAACGAAAAGATATCTCTCTATTATATATAGTGTATATTATAGCAGCCAAGCTCTTATGTGCCAAAATTTCCCCATATGCCTCTATCACGGTACTCTTTGATAGAGGAATAGAGGACAATTGGAATCAATACTATTCCAACCCCCCCCCCCCCCACACACACACACACACACACACACACACTTTCACCTATTTATTCTTATTTTTCTTGTTTTGTTTTCTTATCTGTCCCCATTTCATTTTACCACCCCCCTGTAGGGGGATCATGTAGTAGGCCCCTTCTGGCCCAACTGTATCTCTCGTTTTTTAGTCCCTAATAAACATCATCTCCTTCCCTCCTAATTCAAATTTTTTTATTTCCCTCAATCCATTTTTAATCTATTTCCCTTCTTCTTTATTTTTTTCTTTTAGTTCTCTTTTCCCACTCTACCTCTGTTTCCCCTTTCAAAAGGTATTGAGCCTTATTTGTTTTGTCACACCTATACCTATAATATAGCAGTGTCATTATTCTTCAGTTATATTCTCTATCTTCTTTCTCAACAAACAAAGCATCACCTCCCCAGAAGGGTCATAGACTTCCTTTATTATCAGGCTTTCAAACCACAAAACAAAAGTGGTGGCAGAATAAGATTTGTCATCAACTAATTCCTAAAGAGTGGGGAATCTAATTCCCAGGAATAGTCCGGGATTAGGATTAATGACACTTAATTTTTGGGGAGTTGTAAAATGTTGGCCCCATCCAATAGGTATCCCCGTACCTGCTCCTGTACATTCCGGAAGGGTCAAGGAGGAGTTACCTCCATTTACTAGACATTCCCAATACACTGGAGCAGACATGGGTAATAGTAATATGGCTTACCTGGCTCGGGAGGAGGGAGTAAATAAGGTAGTCATGACTATCTTTGATCACAACCATGTAAAACTTTTACGGGAGTGGGTATTGCTAACACCTTTCTAAATTACTATAGTGCACTTTATGAATCCAAGGTATCTTATAAAGAGGTGCAACTTAATATATATCTGGACTCCATCCACCTTCCTAGGCTGTCTAATGGGGCTGTTGCCCTCATGGATGCCTCCCTCACAGCAGAAGATGTGGAGTTGGCAATCACCTCCTTTCCCAATCACAAGGACCCGGGAGTGGATGGCATTCCGATTGAACTGTATAAAAAATTTAAAATTTAAAAGAGGAAATCTAATACCAATTCCTATTCAATGTCTGAAGCATTAATTGTAGTTTTACTGAAACTTGGCAAAGACCTCCTATATCCTGATTCCTATCTCATTGTTGGGGTTGGATGTTAAGATACTCGTTAAAATTCTGGTCATCCAGCTTGATACTGTCATAAGTCAGATCATTCATATAAACCAGACGAGTTCCATGCCGGGCAGATCCGCTGCCACTAACCTGCATCGCTTGTATATGCATTTGCAGGTGGCTCATGTCTCCGAGCCAGGGGCTGCAGTGGTATCTCTGGATGCCGTCAAGGCTTTCGATTCGGTAAAATGGATTTATCTCTGGGAGGTGCTGAGGAGGTTTGGTTTTTGATCCATCGGCGCGAGTGTGAGTAGGTGGATATACTTTGGCCCTGTTTAGTCTTGAAAGGGGTCTCTGGATAATTTATTAACAGTTGTAGATAACTTTAGCCATTATTCTGGTTTGAAAGTAAATTGGGATAAGTTCTGCATGTGGCCAGTTGATGATGTCCTCCCATCTGTGCTTCCACCTGGGATCTCTCTTGAATCGACGCTGCATTTCAAGTACCTCAGTATCTGGATTACCCCTAACTCAAAAGAGTATATTAAATTAAATATTGATCCAATAACAAATCACTTTAAGCACAGGTCTCACACTTGGAAGCGACTCCCGTTGACTGTGACAGGAAGAATCAATCTATTTAAAATGATTATACAACCCAAATATCTTTATGCTTTACAAAACTCACCTATATATACCCCAAATCATATATTTCAATTCATTAATTCTTTACTCTCCACATTCATGTGGAGTGATAAGCGGCACAGAATTAAATTGAATACTCCTTGTAACTCTAAAGGGGAGGGTGGCCTGGCGTTACCCAATCTTAAATTTTATTATATGGTAGCGCAATCATCTCATTTACAAGACTGGTTATATGCCACAGAGGATAGCACTTTAGTTGGTTTTCTTTACTTTCCCCACTCCAAATGCTTCTGATAGGTCTGACCCTCCCATTGTGTCTCAGGCAATTAGGGTATGGAATATAGCTCACATGTTAATGGGGGGAGATGGCCTGGATCCAGACACTACGATTTGGCACAATACTATGTTACCGAAACTGAATAAACTAAGTGATAATATATTTTTAAGCAAATATGGGGTGTCTGCAATAGGTCATCTCTATGAATGTGGGGTATTTAAATATTTTGATCAATTCAGGCAAGACTTTGGTTTACCACACACTGCATTTTACCATTACTTACAGCTCAGACATGCTATTCAATCGCAATTTGCTGGCTCTCCTCCCACACTTCAAATTTCACCCTTTAGAACTTTGTTACAAAAAATGGGTGAGCCTAGAATTATCTCCAATGTGTATACAGAACTATATTATCATTTAGTCTACTACCCCTTAAAGCAAAATAGGAACTTAATATAGTGGTGTTGTCAGAGGAAGAATGGTCCCATATCCTAAAAGGTTTTGAAAAAAAGCCACGTCATGTATTCGCTATCAACAAATTCATTTATACATATTACATAGGGTCTATTATACTCCATGTTCACTGGTTGAAATTGGGAGAAAACATGACTCTGACTGCCCAAAGTTGTGCAACTTCTGGCACTTGCTATGGCATTGCCCAAAAATAAACGATTTCTGGACCAAGGTACGTCAACATATCTTTACCCTCACAACCCTAGCCAAGGTTATTATAGCCCGCACGTGGATGGCAATGGATGCCCCTGATTTACAGAAATAGAAAGCTCTTGTGAATGACACCATGAATCATGAAAAGTATATATATACTGAAAGACAAGCAAGACACAAATATGAAAGCATATTGTTTCCCTAGTATTCTTCAAAATACAAACTACACAGGTCTGAACTAGACCTTATATAAACTCGATTTTTCTGAATTGTCATCCTCATCCTTTTTACTCTGTGCATTATAGCTGTAGCTCCTGAACACCTGCTTTATTAAAATCTAATCCAGTGCTAACTGGATTATATATATATGTATATATATATATATATATATATATATATATATATATATAATATATATATATATATATATATATATATATAAAATGTGTTTAATTATATACATCCATGTATCCATCTGTTCTGCTTGAATCAAACTCACCTACTTCATATACCTATTTCTGCTGTACAGGTTCATCTTGTTTTGTTTTTTGTTTAATCTGTTTTATTGTCTTTTGTCTAAACTCTACAATAAAAACTACTTGATTTAAGAAAGGAGGGGTTACCTCCAATGTGCTACATGGGAAGGGCACAGATTAGGAACAAGGAGCTTGTCCAAATGTGGACATCTCCTTTAAATCCTGCAGCATCAAAGCTGCATATGAGACCAGATAATACATATAATAATCAGCACACTGGCGCTTTTAGATCCTCTCTGTTTTGTACCTGGCCAATAATAGCCAAAAGTGAGCATCAGACCTATATGTTTCTGTGCCAAGCTTAGTACAACAAATTGTAGGAACCAAGGGAAGGGACTTCCACCAAAGTAATAAATTGGGTAAGGGAGGGCAAGTCTACTGAGCATTTGTCTATGAACAAGAAAAGATGCATCTTCTACAAATCATAAGTGTCTCTGGTCATTTTAAGTATTCTGGCAGCATTGCTGGTAGCAAGCTGATTTAAATTAGACAGTTGTAATGTTTTCATTACCACAGTCTTGTAAAGAAACCATTAATTCCTGTGGGCAAGGATTTAAAATCAATAATCTTGAAAGGATACACACGTTGAATGAAATAACCATTATAAGTTAAACAAATGAAAACCCTTTGTAGTGGCATGATACCCACTGCATCATCAAGAATTAGTGAGTGTTACTACTCATACCTAACAAATCTCCAACAGCCCTTTCAGAGTTGGAGTGAGGAGTTGTTACATATATAAAATGAAGTTCGCGCATCTGACTTTGTTTTTTTTCTGAGAAGCCAAACAATAAATGAAGGCAGAGGGAAAACCACCCCTATGTTGTTTTATAAGCATCAGATGGGAGAAACTTGAGTTCAGGAAACGGAGGCCCAGTAACAGTAAGGTCGGTACGGGTGGATGTTGTGATGGTTGCTTTGAGCAGGTCAAGCAGATGCTGAGTTACACGCTTCCTGTTTCCAGCCCTGTTGCTTCTGAACACTGGATAAGCATTAATTGCAAAATGCTTTTATTCCTACACCTTATTTTCCCACAGGCAAGCTAGAGAGGTGTCAGTTCTGTGCTGCTGATCTCTCAAACATGGATACTATTAGGTGAAATCATATCTTTTTTGTGAAATAGGCTAAAACCTAAACATGCTACTGGTTCCCATCCCATAAACAAAAATGCATACAAGAACATAGCTGTTCCATTCCTTTTACTATTTACTGCAGTTAACACACATTTCATTTTAGACATATTTCCCCAAAGCCCATAGTTACCAATTGCACTTGCATTGCTGGTCTTATGTAATAAAATGGTGCTGTGCACAGATGTGCTAAAGTCCACAGCAACCAATCGGATTCTGTTCATTTCTAGAGTATCATATTGGAGTGCATTGTACAAATAAGCATAGACAATCACAGTATTGTTCAATTATATAATAAAACATCCAGATAAATATTAAAGAAATGCACGTACAATATAAAACAGTAACATTTGCTTTGTATAACACGTCTGTCATGAATGCAGTTGATTGCCTGGCTATATAATGGCTGTATTCCCCACTGGCTCATACACACTAAGGCTAGGTACACACTGGGGGTTTTACAGCCAATCATCGGACCAATCAGTCGACATATAACATTGCTTTAGTGTGTATACTTACACGATGAACAACAGTTGTTTAAAAGTGCCGATTGTCGTTTCATTTGGATGGTCGTACTGTTTGATAATCTCGTTCCAATCCCCTTCTGATCATGTAGTGTGTAGGAATTCACAATCAATTCCACAACCAACTGCAGATAGTTCCTCAAACTGTGACTCCTTTCGGGGCGTTTGTATGTAAATTTCTGATGTCTTTACCTCTCCCACGTGGTGCGGTGTCCACACGTCAGTCAAATGGCAATTCGGTGCTTCTAGCGGTAAAGCAATAGCAGCTGTGTATTTTCCTTTTTAAGAGTTTTTGGGAGGTTTTTGCCAGAGATGTTCTGTTCTTTATTTAAACTTCTTTGGCATACCGCTGCAGGGAGCCCATATGTCGTTTCTGAGTGTACTAAATCAAAATCTTTTAAGACGACAATATAGCAAAAGTCACTGCCTGGACGGTTGGTCTTCCACAAATTGTTTAAAACGTGTCTTGTCTGTACACATGACTCGCCCAACCGATCAGACATTCAGAGGTACAATCTTGTAGATAAAACATCGGTCGGAAAATTTCTCCAGTGTGTACCTAGCCTTATGTCCTGATAAAGTGCTACGCTCAAAGCTAGTTGTCGTCTGGTGTGGTATGAATGTCCAGTTTTGTTTTATGAGGTGTAATGAATAGCCCTAAGTGTTGCAGAGCGAATGTTACTATTTCATATTTTAAGTGCATTTCTTTTATATTTGTCCTGTTTTTTTTATATTAAACACATGGAGCCTGACTTTGAGTTTGGAGCAAAGCATAGAAAAGGAGCAAATTTGCATAGGAACAAAACCATGTTACATTGCAAGGGGTACAAAGTGCCTTTTATTGATGATGATACTGGCTGTTTTTTGTGCAGCACACAAATACTTAATAACTTTATTTTTTACACTGATAATAAAGTAGATCTATAACTTGCCCTATCCCAACCTCCCCCTCTAATGCAACATGATTTTGCCAAAGTGCAAATTTGCTCCTTTTCTTTGCTTTGCTCCTAACTCAAAATCAGGCCCTTGATCTATACTCGGATTCTATCTGCTTATTTGCACAGTGCTCTCCTATATGAAAAAAATTGATATTCCGCCCATATAATAGCGATTGCTGAGCTGTTTAATTTAAAGGGGTTGCTGCTTTGCCAGTATCTAAGCCAGGCAAATGCTTTGTGCTGGCTTTGTAGCCTACGTTTGCTATGTTTGTGGGTAATTGTATTTCATTTTTCTAGTTTAGTTAAGCAAATTAATCCATACTGGTTGCTTAACGTTACTGCACATGTTTGCCCATAATATAATTTTATTAAATAAGCCCCATTCTGTCTGTTTTTTCGTGCATGGTAAATACAGCACTGATTTTAATCCTAACAAGGTAGGAAATCAGAAAATAATAAAAGACTAGAAAACTTTGAATTGTACATGGATCTCTTGTATTGCAGCCATATGCAAACACTGGCTTGTAGCCCATTGTAACCAATCAAACTTTTCTGGATTTGTTTCCATGATATTTAGATTGTATAATTCCCACTCATGTGGCCTCACAGTACTTTATCATTGCGTTCATCTATTACAATAGTGTCTCCCTGCATTTATAATCATTTTCTGCTGCAATTTGTTTTATCCGCAGGCTGAGATTTGTGATATAATAAGACAGAGCAGCAACCGGCAGGAAGTTCTGTGCTATGTCCCAGACACATCTGGCAGGTAAGAGAAATGTAAATATTTAGAGGAAGTTGGGGTCATTGTGGGGGAGCAGAGAATGAAAGGGTTAATGGAGTACAGCTTAAGGAAGGGGGCGGGTCAGATAGATAGATATTGTCATTTTAAAAATTATTATTATCAGTCTGTATTTATATAGCACCAACATACTATGCAAAACTGTACAATCATAGAATTAATACACATCAGTCCCTGCCCCAGTGGAATACTACAGTCTAAATTTCCCAACACAAGCACATAGACACACAAACACAAATTTTTAATATGAATCAAATTGCAACAGTGGACAAAAAGAAAAAAAAGAATAAAAGTTTCAAACTATGACATAGGAATGGGATTGGTACAAAAAAGCATTGCATCAACATAATTTATTTTATCTAGCGCCACCAATTCCGCAGCGCTGTACAGAGAATATTTGGCATTCACATCAGTTCCTTCCCTAACACACTTGGACTAGGGTTAATTTTGTCAGCAATCAGTTAAACTAATGCATACACAATAGTGTTCTCTTTTCTAAAAGCAAACATCATTTAGCATATAGCTACTTCCCACTTAATATGAGTGCAGAAGTTAATACCTCAATGTAAAGGGTGGGGGACAAGGTCACAAAGGTCATATGACCACAGGTCAAGTTCAGCTTTTAGGAAAGTGAAAAACGTGCCGTAAACAGCTTTGCTACTCTCTCAGTGAAAGACTGTCCATGCGTCTCTCACAGCACGTGCCAAGCTTTTACCTTCAGTCCAGCTTTATATCATTATGGCTTCCTATCATTTGATTATGTTATGTAAAGCCCCCAGACCAGATGTAGATGTCGTCTGCGCCAGATGTGTGTTCCTAGGCTGGATTTGCTTGGTGCTGCTGATGAGTGGTGCAAAGGTCTGGTTTGACTTGGCCAGCTTTCAAACAGGTTTTCATTTCACACATGTGCCTCCTCCCTGCAGACACCCCTAATCCGTTTCCTGTTGCAATATGACCTTTTATGTTGATTCTTATGCATAGCAATGCATCAGAACATGTAAAGAGGATACTTTATAAGTACCGTCTCAATTTATATGCTTATTTTCCCCCCAAGGCGAAAGAGTGCTGAACCAAAATCTGTAGCCTGTGATAGCTGTATTTACAGACAAATGTAGAATTTTATGGGGATAACAGTATGCCTTTCATCAGACACCTAGGGGTAAATGTTTCAAGCTGCGAGTTTCTAGCGAGCTTGAAAAGTGGAGATGTTGCCTGTTGCAACCAATCAGATTATAGCTATTATTATGTAGAATGTACTAAATAACTGATAACTAGAATCTGATTGGTTGCTATAGGCAACATCTCTACTTTTCAAACCCACCAGAAACTTACATCTTGATACATTTACTCCCTAATGCTACATTGCATTACCTGCCACATTTATGTGCCTTGAGTTGCATGCATAAGATATGTGCAGCTCAGCATAATGTGTTAAATGTGTCCGCAAGAAGATCTGTTTACAGCTCATAAGTGTACCATGATGCGGCTGCTTACTAGAGACATTGATAACTAGTGTTTTAATGCTAGGACTGAGCCCCTGTTATAGTGTGGCCAGTCTATCATAGTCTGGTACTGGTTGCAGCTTTTATGGAGGGACCTCATGCTATTGCAGGATCCTTGAGATAGACCACAAAGGTTGAAACGCGTTGGATGTGAAGGCTTGTGGACTCTGGTGTGCATATGTGAATCCTACGACCAAGATCTATCACCTGAAGGTACAATCTGGTAGGAAGGAATCCATCTATTCTCAACAAGTTTAATTAAAGGCATATAATTTTTAAACACTATTACTCTAGATATTGCTTTATTATTTTTTATGGTCTCCATACACATACCGATATATGAATGTATCAGCCCATCACAACAAGGACTACTAAAGAATGTGCCTACAATGCTCTCATTGATATGGAAAGCCTGTGAGAACAATCACAAGAGGGTGTGGTGAAGGCAGAAGATATCACTATATATTGGAAGGAATATATTCACGGTTATATATAAGGCTCATATTAATTCTTTTTTAGTAAGTGCACTCCCTAAGGGAACATCACCACAATTTGATCTTGAACAGACTATCTACTATCAATATATACATGTTCGTAGAAAACCATATATTTGTGTTTACATGTAAACAGTGTCACGCTATGTTTGTATTTGTATTTTTGCTTTTTTATATGGTTTATTGCACCGGAATTGAAATATTATGCAGTACTTCAACACATCTTATTGAAGAGGGAATCAGATCTTCACCTACCATATAAGTATTTTTTTCACTTATTATAATAATATTATATATGTATTTAACACTATCAGCGCTTGAACATTTATTCACTTAATGTTTTGTGTAGCATAATTGTTGCCACAGCTAAAACTATAACTTTATAATTGTCTTAATATTTTTGCAGTGAAATACTGCCATATTCTTTGTTTTTAAATCTATATATCTTAGTGTTATCCATAAATATGGACAGCATGCTCTATAAGCCGTCTACAAGGTCATAAATAAAATTATTACAATGAGCAGGGTCCAATACTGATCACTAACCACTGTGACCCAGTCTGAAAATGTTCCATTTCTAATAACCTCTTTGGTAATGCTGTGCACCATGATTTGTGCAGGTTCACCTACATTTCCCCTATGGATTTGCAGAACAAGAAGGCACTTGTGGAAGATTTTCCTTGCTGAGTACAGAGTAGACAAATCAGGGCACCTAGTTCTACAGAGCAGTGCAAAACCAAGAATTCACTTTGTGGAGATAGATTATTTAAATTGGCAAAACCAGTTACAAAACCAAAACACGAACAAGTTTTAGATCCAAAACCACATCCAAAACCAAACCAACGGGGGTCAGCACACTTCTCTAATATTGCCACACCAAAAAACTGAAAAGAACCACCAAGCAATCCTAATTGCAAACTGCAACTTTAAATGTTAGACTCAATGTTTAAAAGATATTAAAGTGCATATATCTGTAAAAGAAGTCAATATGTATTATTGTGTCATAAGTGTAAACCTACTCGTAGAGGACATCTGTTGATAACTGCTAAAATCCAGTATTGCTCAATCGTTTGTAAGTACAGCTTAACGTTAGTAATGTATATAGCTCTTTTAGTCAGATGATGACTGGAGTAAATGTTTTTAGGTACAGTCCGATATTTTCCCTGTTCTGTTCCGTGTAGTTTCCAATGCGTGACGATTTTCTCAAGGATAATGTGGCTCCATAGAAGCTGCTTATTTATAGAGAGCCTCTTTTGGCTGATTAAAACTTTATTGAAAATCAGTTAAAAATGTTTTTTTTTTTTTATTGGTTAAGATCCTATTGCTTTATTTGAGTAGCCCAAATAGATTTTTGCGCAATTCTATTAAAGTCACAGAATGTTGGCAAGATGATGTGGCAGAGAGGTAGGCGTAGACAAAGGGCTCGCTTCAGTCACCCCCTGAAAATATCAGGAGCTTCAGGAGAGGTAAGAGCAACATCCTTTGTGCTCTACGAGAGCGTGTATATAGCACATGGATAGGGGTTATATTTGCAAAATAGGCGCTTAAGGGTTTATCTTTTACATTTAGGGCCTGATTTCTTAAGGAAAGTAAAGCAAAATAGGAGTAACTTTTCCTCTTGGCAAAACCATGTTGCATTGGAGGGGAGGTAAATTTAAAATGTGGGGACAGATTTATATTTGGGATAGGGCATGTCCTAGATGTAAATTTCAGTGTACAAATAAAGCTATCAAGTATCTGTGTGCTACATGACAAAACAGCAAGTATTTATCTTGGGAAAAATAATACACTAATTTGCAGCCCTTACATTGTAACATGGTTTCGTCCAAAAAAACACTTACCGGTACTCCTGTTTTGTCTTACTTTCCTTAATTAATCAGGACCTTAGAGTGTGGTTTAGAGTTAAACATAAAAGTTGCCTGTTTGTGTATGTGCAAATGTTAATGTGCCCACTTAAGTTTCCACATCTATATTTGGAGCTATATGTACCTTGATTTAAGTACAACCTTAAACCTATAAACAAATAGATGCTTGCTGTACCTGATCTCTGATTTTATGTTCAACGCTACATGTAATGTAGCCTGATAGCTAAAGTTATGCATAGGATGCGTTTTCCGTATATACCTAACAATGTAGTACATACAGCTCATTTTAAAAATTAGGTTTTTTTAGAAACCATGAATATTTATTAACATTAACAATATGTATGACATGTATATAAAAATGGATTATGGCAAGAACACCTCTTCTACCTTAAAATGATTATAAAGCTGTCAAAATTAAATTTCACACTCTCTATTAGCAAAACTGCCACCACCAAGATTTGGTTTCAAAGATCCCATTAGGTTACCCCCTTAACTCTAAAATCTAGCACAACTTATATCTCACTACAATGGAACTTAGCATATTTCTTTCCATCGTCCAGCCCCTATCTTTTGACCTCACTAGAAGAGGTATCTGGGAAAGGTTGTATGTGTTTATGATCCAGGGAGACTCTCTTTTGTTTACTTTACTCAGTAACTTTTTAAAAATTACATTTCTTTTCTTGAGAGCATCATGCAAACATAATTTTACCTTCAATAAGGGGAACATATAATTACACTAAAAATACATACCAAACATGAATATGACATTAATAATGGAGCCAATACTTACTTTCTATATCTTTGTTATTAAGCTGATCGCTAACCTCAACACATTTCATATGCCTATTTGTACTGTGTATAAATACATACAGAGCCTAATATAAGTGTGTATTATTACCAATGTTCATTTAAAGTGATTCATGAGGACTTGATCACAGATATCATCCTGAGTTTACAGCTTCGGGCATTTGGTCAGTGCACTAAAACGTTATCTACCAGGTTGTTTTAATACTGTAATTGTCAAAAGTGAATTACAGCAATTCATCTTTTAAATTTTTACCTCTGATTGTGTCATAATTGCAAAAGATACATCATATAAACCCACTATAAATAACATTAAATAATAATCAATTAACATTAACTACAGATGATTAATACACAAAACAAATAAAAATTAAGCAAGATCAGAGAGGAAAAAAATGTTTTCTTATTTGAAGAGTGTATCTCATGGTCGCTAGATGACTCCAAATGACCATGAGATAAACACTTTTCTCACTTGTTCTCTTCTCATCCTTTTCCAGTGTTCGTGACTGTGCCTTATCTCAACCACATGAGCCCTAATTATTTTTGTAAAGTTTATTTGTAATGATATATTTTTGGAAGTGCTTCAGTAAACACTTTGTGATTTTGATTTGTGAGCAAAGGCAACTGCATTGAATAATTCCTCAAACCATTCAACACTTCTCATGGATGCATTTTAATATATCAGATGTCGAAGTCGTATAATTGGATGAACGAAAGTATATTAGTTAATATTGTTTTATCGTGCGATTGCACTCAGTATGCCACGATACACGTGGCATAGCGCGATCACACTGTAAAATACGCACGCACACACTCGCACTACAACATTTAGTTATTTATATATTTCAGTTATATTGATTCCAATCCACAGTGATTTATGAGCAGATAGTATTTAGTTTATTATTAGTTTATATATTATGATTATATGTACACTTTAGTGTTATTTAAGGTTCAGGTTATAGGAAATGTGTCATGTCTGGTATCATTTTAATCCCCTATTCATCAGCAGTTATTATTATTATTATTATTATTAATTTTTATTTATAGGGCGCCACAAAGTATTCGTAGCGCCGTACAAGGACAAACAATGGCACAGTACAAGGTGAAACAGTACAGTACAAGTAACAGTAAGCACTATAACTCTGGGGGCTCAGGCACAGCATGAAAGAGAGGGAGGGAGGGGAAAAGTGAGTACAGGCAGGTAACTATGGCCCAAGAGGGTGGGCACGGATGACAGGTTGAGAGTCACTGAGGGGAGCGGAGAAAAGCGAGAGGAGACAGAGGGCAGAGGGACTGAGAGGAGGTGAGCTGAGTAGCTGGAGAGCGCAGTTAAAAGTGATGGAAACAGAAGGTAGGAGAGCCCTGCTCAAAGGAGCGAACAATCTAAAGGGAGGGGAAGACAGACAGACACATGGATGAGATGGAGAGACAGGAGAAACGGAGACGGAGTCGAGGAAGGGGGAGAAGGGAAGAAGGGATGAGAAAGAGAGGTAGCCGACCGGTGGGAGTTTAGGCATGAGACTGGAAGGCTTTAAGGAAAAGGTGGGTTTTTAATGTTCGTTTGAAAGAGGACAGATTAGGGGAAGTTCTGATGGAGCGGGGTAGCTTGTTCCAATGGAGGGGAGCGGCGCGGGAGAAGTCTTGGATACGTGCGTGAGAGGAGGTAATCAGAGGGGAAGAGAGGCGACGATCGTTGGATGGTTGTCCGGTTCTTTCGCCGAAGAGATCGCACATTGCATACTCTGGTTAGTGATGTTAGGGAATAAATACTTAAAGTTATACTGACTGTAATGTGTAAATAGACTAGCTTAAACTGGTTTCTGGGCGGGAGAATCATCTGGAATGTTGACCCTCAGCCTTAGAGGGGGTTGTTTGAACTAGCCTATGACCTGTTTACACTGGACCCACCTGAAGTCTGGACCTATAGAAGCAAACCACGTCATCTGCATTGTTCTCTCTGTAACACTGAGTGTATATAATATAGCTGTACTCCCAGTGGGAGCGCGGTATGTATTTATCTTTTGGTATTGGCTGTACTGTATTATAATTATGTATTGAACTGTTACATTTTACATCTGCTAAAATAAATTACTTTGTGCCTTGGAAACACAACACAATCGCTTGTGCAATGCTTATTTGAAAACGATAAAATTACTTTAATACAGAACACATATACATTCATATAGATTGTGCAACATTTTGCCATGAGTTGGCTCTCCTGTCATGCATGCAACATGTTATTTTTACGTATTCTATAATATTTAGATGCTTATTGACCCACTTGGGACTCCTCCACCTACTTCTCAGGCTCTGCCTCCTATCCCACTTCCATATCCTGTGCCGCCTTCACCTCCTGCCCCATCTTCTACTTTGGCACTGTCCTTTATTTATTTTATTTTTTCAAATATCTGATGTACTAATTCCATATAAAAATTATAATCATTGGCCATGGTTGAAATATTAGTACATTTTTTGCAAATACCATTGCCCAGTAGCAAATTACGTGTTTTCTGATAAAAAAAAAAATATTAATAAATAACAGTTAATATGGAAAAAAAGTTTGGAAAACGTATGTTATTTTCCGCCTAATCTTCTGGATTGTTTGTGGCCGCCGCCGAATCATGTTACTCCATTGCCACTGGAGCTATTCTTTTTTTTAGCTTTCTTCGCCTGACACACCTCTTGCTGTTTGTTTTTAATTGTTGCGTAAATTGAGGTTGTCAGCCTCAATATATTTGTCCTAATATTATACAAGGAGGAATATTTTTTCTTTTGAGTCATTTATTTTTCTCATTTTTCAGGGGGGGGGGGGGGGGGGTTCCTGATTTAAATTAGAACTTTAAAAAAATGTGATGGAATGTATATTTCAATACATAATATACCAGGAACTGCATCCATCTGGAAGAATGGTCATACAAGACAGGCGGTAAAACAGCAGACAAATATAAAGACCCATTTTCACACATGGCACAGGCACACGTTATCAAATAAGGACTTGAATTGCTTCACTATTACAGAACACCCAGGCTCCATAACAAATGGACCCAAAAAAATATTAAATAAATGTGGTATGTACTGATACAACAAGGTGCTCTAATGTCTAGTTGTGGAATAGGAACAATTTGCACACACTCTTCAAAGATGAGGAGAGTGTCTTGCTAACATAATAGAACATGATGTGTCAAGAGTTGTGGATCTTCAAGCTTGTTCACCCGCATCAGTCCCACCTTGCTCTCATATAAGTGAGTGTATAATCACTGATTCCCCAGGATTTTCTCATAAATAAGCCACTTCTTTCAATGAAGAGGAGGTGTGGGTTTTACTATATGAAAGAAGAGATTTGAATATTATTAAACTCACTCACCTGTTATAGATGAGTGCAGACTGCACCTATTTCTCAAATGAGCACTAGAGCACCTTGTTTATCAGTGCACACCATATTTATATTCTCTTTGGCTTCATTTGTGGTGGAGTTTCTGTTGTTTAAAGAGGAATCACCTGGAGGAAGATTGGGACTTCCATAATTTCCTGGCAGCATCTTGTAAACTGTTTGTTGATCTAATATTGGAGTTCATTATTATATATTTTATTTGAGTTGTTATTTTATTGTTTATTATTTAATCATTTATTTTAAGTTGTATTTTTTGGGTGTAAAGACAGACATTACGATCAATTGTATCAGTTTAGGTTGGTGTACGGCCCAACAGATGGGACATTAGGGTTGCTGGTGAGCAAAGGAGGGGAAGTGTATGTTAAGGTGGGGATGGAGGGATATTGGGCAGGGTGGAGGGGGAGAAGGGGGACAGGGAGAGTAATGTAAGATAGAAGGGAGACGAGGATGGAGAATTTGGGCCAGATTAAGGGACTTGATGGTGTAAACACAGACGCTCCTTCAAATGCCAGTAACTAACATATTTAATAAACAGTGTCTAATAGTATTGAAAACAACAAATACCATGGGGGTGGATTGTGGTCACATGTAATGTAACACATGCAATTAACCAACCTTCAGCACTTTCCCATAGGAAGCACAATGTTTAACACATTTTACATGTGTCACACTTTAACATGAATACATCTGTGTCTAAACAGGGACTATTAGTCACATAATTGTATTGTATCTTAAATTGGCCAACTGCAGTAATGTGATCTCTTATATGTTCAGTCTATACACTAATCACAAATTTAATTAGATGTATGCATTTTCAAGTATGAAATGTCTAGTTGTTGTAAATATTTTGATTACTATGGGTGAGTGCAGAGTGTTACTTGTCTGAATTACTGCATATATTTTGACCAGTTGGACTGAAATCTAAACCTATACCATGTGTCTCTTGTCTTTTAAATACTAAACTTCTGGACTTCCTTCACATGGATAAAGTATTAATTGCTAAATACACTCCCTGTTTACAGATATCTTTTTGTCCCTTACCACCGTTACACTAGAGACTGTAAATGGATTTACTGGAGAAGGAGGATTTTGCACCCATGAAGACCACCACACTGTGTGTAAGGATTCTGTAATGCTTCCTGTAGCAGTTACTATGGCATGCATTGCAGCAGATCTGGGGGTAAAGCACTTTCAACACCTCTGAAGCAGGTCGAGCCTGATCCCCATTGCCAGATCATCCTGTTTAGTCTGTCTTCTTGTTTTTTTCCTGGTCCCGGTTTGATTTCTTGGTTTTGTCCCTTGGTGTTTAAACTTATTGCCTTGTGTCTGATACCATAGTCCTGCTCTGGGTATCTTGCATGTGTTACTGTGCTATTGATTTGGACTTAATTTTAAGTATCTATTTGGTCTTGCATTTTTCAGCAAGTATTGACATTATTTCAATTGTATTTCTCTTCACACTCCTTCTATTGCACTTTGAGCATTATATTCTTGTTTTTGTGCTGACACATTTAATAAACATCAATACAAAAATGGAAGTTGCTCAATCAATTTATAGGTTCCCAGCAGGTGCTTGAAAGGGTGGGGTTATTCAGAATGGAAACATACACAGAAAAATCCCCTAGTACACTGCAGTGAACCAATAAAAGAGCTGCTACTCTACTTGTACGAAAAAATGCAGAAATCTCAGTTACACACATTTCCAAATGTATGATAAGTCACCTGCCCTGTCAAGGCGCTTCTGCTAATAGGGTGGTCCTAATTCTGAACTCTTTTTTAAACATCTTAAATAATATTTTGTTTAAAAACGGTACATCCTTACATTACTAAATACTATTTAGCTCGCAATCTTTTTCAATTGGTAGCTTGGTTTGCATCTTCAAATGCTTTGAGTTGGCTCCAAATTAAGACATGTACTGCTGAGGTGACCTCTTTAGTGTCTATACTAGGATGACCAAGGGTCTTGAAGACCCAGGGCCTAAGTCATTAAGGCAAAAAAGGAGTAAATGTTCTCTGGGACAAACCATGTTACAATGAAAGGGGTGCAAATTAGTTTATTATTTTGCACATAAGTTAAATACTGTGTGTTTTCTAATCTAGCACACAAATACTTGATAGCTTTATTATTACACTGAAATTGAAAGTTGATCTAGGACATGTCCTACCCCAACTATGAATGTGTCCCCACATTTTAAATGTACCTCCCCCTCCAGTGTAACATGGTTTTGCCCAGGTGCAAATATTACTCCTTTTTTATGCTTTGCTCTCCTTAATGACTCAGGCCCCCAGTGTTCAACTTTTCTTGTTTTCTGTGGAACAAAAAATTTAGCGTTTTAATCTGATGGTGTTTCCCTCCCCTTATACACCAATTTGAGATAACCCCCACTTTTCACACCAGGTCCTCTTCTCTGTATTCTAACCCTTGACCAAGACTTGAGTATGCCCTTAAATTTCATTTTGACTTACTTGATGTTGAAACCTGCAGACCATTAGCTTCCTTATCAGAGAGATATGGCAACCCTACTACTATACGAGTATTTAAAAATTGCTATTTTTTTTCTCTTCTGATAGATAAACTGTTTAGACCAATTTCCGTGCTTGAAAGGTTGTTACTATAATCCTCTTAGAAAGGGTGTCATATCTATTTTGTATAGTATGTTACGTTATTCTACACCATACTGTCCAAGTGACACAAAAATGTAACACAATTGTGCTGATGCTTTCACATTGCACAATTTTCAGATTTTGCAGAATGACATGAGGTGGTGGCCTGAACCAGCATATTTCCTCAGCATCATGCATGCTAAGGCGGTGAGGGCATGGAGTTCTCATGTACCACCTTTGCTGGTTCTGTTGTCGCTCCTCTGCAGCAAACAGAGTCATGAACATAAAGAACAGTGGACTGATGTTATGTGTGCGGATTTTGTAGCCAAATTATGATAAGAACTGGAGGCTACATGCACAAAGCTGGGTTGCTTGATTAGGTTTCTTCGCCTGGGAGAGAAAGAACTTGTACAGGTGGTGGTTGCTGAGAGTTCAGGAGATTACTAAATATGAATGGCACTGGAGACTGGCAAGAAGTCAGGAATAGCAAGATGGTGATCAGGTTTAGCAGAGGAGACTAGACTGGAACTGGATTGCCGTCCTGGCTGGAACCGAATCGGACTGGAACTGGATTGCCAGACCAGGCAGGGACTGAATAGCCGGACCCGAGCAGGGACTGGACTGGAACTGGATTGTCAGACCAGCCTGGAACTGGATTGCTGGACTGGACTGAAAACAGATTGCTGGATCAGACTGGAGCCGGATTACTGGACCAAACTGGAACTGGATTGCTGGACCCAACTGGGACCAGATTGCAGACCGGACTGGGATCCGATCTCCAGACCGAACTGGTACCGGATTGCAAGCTACATTGTCTGCGCTGAGATAATCGAATAGACTGCAGACTGCTAGAAACCAGGTTGGCGTCTGAGGAATCAATGTTGCACTGGCAACAGGTTAGAGATCCAGGCAGTCCTTTTATAGGAGCTGTTATCCCCTATTTGGAGTCCACGGTCTGCTGCACTGAAGCAACCCTCTGAGTGCCTGAGAGGGAGCAGGTGACTTAATCCAAGATGGTAGTCCCCAGGCACAAGTCCTGGAGGGATATCTTGAAAAACCTTCTCCCAATTGCAGCACACTGCTGAATCTTGGGGGGGAGGAGTTGCACTCTACTCCTTTTGTTGAAAGAGCAGCATTAACACAGGGTTTCCCTCCCTACAAACTACTAATATACTAAAAGTTAAGCGCTAATTGACTTATGTATTAATCCAAGTGTAAATAAGTAATAAATTATACTTTTGTACCTAGAATACAATACGTGTATCTTAATCTTGTATTATACTGTGAACAATAGGCTCAGTCTAATTAATGGAATAACATCTAATGTGAGTTAGATCACAATTTATTGAGGCTAGGTTAAAATGCATAAAATACATAAATATAATCATATAAAATCAAATAAATACTCCTATTGAAAACATTGATTCCCATATACATACATATGGTTTGGAAACTATTAAAAGAATCAGCCCAACTCTAGGTTTATAGAACTTGACTAGTCTGGCTACTGGTGGGCAATTGCAAATGGTGTGAATGCTGTATAGACCTAAATGTAACACAGCCACTGATAGCTCAATAAAATAATGTTCATAGTGTACAGGTAGGCAAATATCAATTTTGATGATCAAAAGCTGTATTAATCCAGATATAGCACAGTCACCGATAACTCAATGAAATAATAGTCATAGCATACAGGTCCAGTGGGTGGAAAAAAGGGTGTTCCTTAAAGTCTTTGCTATTGCGATAGAAATATTTGGATCGCTATTCACATATATCGCATTGTCTGTGCTGCGGTACTTTGAAATTAACTTTGTTTACTTGCGGTTTTGATGTATATCGAAACGGTGGCCGGGTGATAAGCTTGTTAAAATTAGAAGGTATTCCTTGTGGTCTGTGCTAGCTGCTGTTTGGAGTGGAACGCATATGTTACTTCCAGTTCTCACGTTTGTCCAATAGTTGAATTGTAGGCGTTAACCAACGCGTTTCGTCTGAGGACTCTTTCAAGGGAAGATGAATGGGTAGATCATATGTACTTATATATAGCATTCCCATTTGCCATCCTATTACCTAATTGGCTAATATAAATTATGCTACATGTGGTACAGCTTATACGCTGACAGCGAGGGCTAATACATACAATCAGAATCTGTCCTCTATCATCAAAAGTAGGTACAAATGATTAATACAACCAACTAACATTTATGTGGATTTAGCTTCTAACACTCATGTGTAACTTTACTAAAGCGTGGTCTAATATTTGGATTGTGGAAATCTATATTGTCCAACGACTATAGGAATCAGCACATATGAAAATTAACATTTGAGTAGTATACAGGTCTAATAATCTAAATTTAACATGCCAGTTAACCATTACTAAAATGCCCGCAGTTCATATTTGCTTTATATAAAATGTCACCCAGAAATGTAGGAAACTCCCGTTTCCCTAACAATATCAATGTCACAATAGGATAAGTCCATATCGTGTTTGTATATATAACTGATGGTACTGGTTAATGCACCTCTTATAATTGAGGATACACATGTTGTCTTGGATCCCTGGTTGCTTAATACATTAAAGGGGTCTCATTCCTCATCAGGGTTAGCACAATGCCCACCTTCATCCAATTAGTTTATTGTCCATTATTGAAAACACTTCAATCAAATAAACATGATCAAGGGAAAATAATGGCCTTATTTAGCTGCTTTGGCAATTTTTTAGAACCATTCAAAATGCTGGAGATTTGCCCTGCTGGACACCTTAGATCCTATATTTTTCTGTACTCTGGCTTCAGCAGGAGACATTACAACATGCAGAGAATGTGTTGAGTTTTATTTTCATCTCTTTAGCTTTACAAACATCCATTAAGGGTGAACTTTTGCTCATGGAGCAACCTGCTGTTCAGTGACTTCTAATAAAGTCTATTCAGATCCCAAAAGGTTTGTGGTCCAGCCAAGGCTGGAGAGAAACAATGGCCCAGCCAAGAAGTATGTTATACATATGCGAAAGTAACAGTGTGATGTCCTCCGTGTGCAGCACTGGGGTCAGCGGGGGAATCTTACTAGGAATATTTCTGTTATCCTGCGAAATATAAAAGCACATGTGGGGCCATTTATACTTGTCTTGCTATTATATAAATAAATAATGTTTCCGCCCCCACATTTGCCTGTTTCATTTCCTAAACGTCTATCATTCTCACTCTCTCTTTCTAGCTTTCCTGTGTATGCATTTATGCTTAACGGTAACTTTCAGGAGGTTATGTAAGGTTATTTAGCCAACACCTTTTTAAATAAATTGACTTTCAGGGTTAATTGACAGATGTGGACTGACTGGATACCTTCTATTTTGCAGTTGTCTTCATTTTCTCAACTCCAGGGGATAAATGTATCAAGCTGAGAGTTTTCCAGTGGGTTTGAAAAGTGGAGATGTTGCCTATAGCAACCAATCAGATTCTAGCTGTCATTTTGTAGAATGTACTAAATAAATGATATTTTTCGGTAGTTTACTAATGTGGCAATCTTACTTACATTACTAAACTAAACAAAACATCACTATAGTAGTAATTTAGGATGTCTATAAATAATCTCTTGAAAAGGTTTATTTTATTATGTGTTACTGCATTGTTAATCGTGGTGGGTTCAAATTGGTCTCCTTGTATGTAGAGCACTATGGAAAACACTGGCACTATATAGATAAAGCCTGGTAATAATAATATTCCTACTCCAGTATGGGAAAGTTTATGTTCTTAACCTGCATTAACACTAGGGTTTATGACATTACAGTGCATGTTGACATCACTCAGCAAAAGAAGACAAGGGGTATGGTTGGAAATGAGCATGTATTATCTATTGTAACTTCATGTCCTTCAAGGCCTTTTTGTCTTCCTCAGAGCAGTAAGGGGGCTTCTTCTGAGTGTTGAAGGAAGAAGTCTCCACTTTGCTCTTTTAGAAAGGAGAAGAGCGACTTGACATTGTCCTGCCACCTTCAGCTCCAGAACCATAGCCTCAGCATCAGGGCAAATAGATTTTTGAGCACTGCAGTTATTAGTCTTATGAACCTGCAATTATTCCAATGTTCCAAATTTGTCTACAAGATAGTCAGTCATCAACTGGTTGATGGTGATAAAAAATGTTATCTGGAGTGTCATTCCAGAATATCCCATAAATGCTTAATTGGGTTTTGAATTACAGACCTCACATGCTCTGTGATTGGGAGCATTGTCATGCTGGAAGACATGGTTCCCTTCAGGAAAGAAATACTGGAACAATGACCTTGCCTTCTAAGAGAATGACTGCATCCAGTCCATACCAGGATAAGGCACCACGCAACATCACAACCACAACATTTCACTGTTGGAAACAAGCATTCCGACTGTAAATTTGTTTAGGTGGCACCACGCATGCCCTTTCCCATATGTCGAAAACATAGTGAAAGATAACTCATCTGACCGTACTGCCTTACTCCACTGCTCAGTAGAATATTGTCTGTGCTCTTTGTATCAGTGGACATATCAAACATGGATTACCAATCAATTTATGCACTGCAAGCCGCCTATGTTATCCTGCTCTGTGGAGTTCTCACGGTAGGCACACAGATCTTCCAATCAAACAGGGAACAAGGATAAAGGCGTTCGATTTGCTGATCCTGCTCCTTTGTTACAGTCTCCAGCTCTTAGTCAGTCCAGTAGGAGCCATAAGTCCTCATTAGTTCCTACAGCCAACTACATAATCTTCCAGTTGGACACACAGAGTGTCTCTACTGGTCTCTGGTCACAGACTTTCATCCTGGCCCTGGTTCCCACACCTGAGGCTCCTGGGTACAGTGATGGAGCTGACTCAGCTGGCTACCAAATAGGCTGCCTTTAATTTCTGAGGCACAACAGGAACAGACAGCTGCCCATTTCACTGATGCCTCTACAAAGTCTGGAGATAACATACTTATGTAACAAGCGGCGGCTCACTGCTGCCCGCTCCTACCTGCGTCCAAGCTGCCATGACAACAGCCGCAACGTCACTTCCGTGACTTCCGTCTCAGCCTCTGCTTCTGTAAGCAGCGCCGCGTCCTGGCATCTGGGCTAGCCGGGTGCGTGTGCAAAACATGATAATTAATTAAGCACACTATGGGGGGTATTCAATTGTTCGTCCTGACCTCAGAAAAACTCGCGCTCTAAAACTATTACCGTTAATACGGTAATTACTCGCTGAATTTCAGCTCGCAGCTCCCTGAGCTGCGAGCTGACATTCAGCGAGTAAATTACCGTATGAACGGTATTTACGCGCAATATATTACCGTATTAACGGTAATAGTTTTAGAGTGCGAGTTTTTCTGAGGTCCGGACGAACAATTGAATACCCCCCTATGAGGGCTTATTAGTGCACTCTCCTTCCCTTACATCTATTGGTCAGTTTCTGTATCTAAGGCATGGAGGGCTTAGCCTCCCTGATGGTTATAGCTTCTGGCTTCCTGTTTGCTGACCTGCTTGTGAGTACTGTGTGCACTGTTATTCTCTGGATTGACCGTTTCGCTGTGACCCTTGGTTCGTTTTTTGGACTCTACTTGTTTGCTGATTGCCCTGACCTCTGGACCTGTTTCTTGGATATTCTTGTTTGCCGCCAGCCCTGATCTTATTGCTCATCCCTGACCATCCCTTCTGCTATGGACCCCTGACATAGGCCTGCTTACGGACTCACTGCTCGTTTTCAGATCGGCTCCTCCTACCTGTTCGCTATAGTGTTGTGCATAAACTTACACTACATTAGAGTTCCTGGGGCATCTGAGTACCTGTGAGCACATCAAGTTCTACGAGAAAGGCAGCTGCTATAGGTGAAAACCTCTACCACCAGTTCTGTAAGTTTATGACAAGACCCGCCAGCATAACAACTTACACATAGGTTGTTATCAAATGAAGTCTAATCACTGATTTTTAACTTAGCTCTGGTATCTAAATGAACCCCTTCCAGTCTTTTAGTGACATCCAGATTTAGTACTTCCAGTGTATTATTATTATCTATTTATATAGGGCCATCATGTTTCACTGCACTGTACAGAGAATGCGTTAGCGCACCTATGAACAGACTGCACTGGGATAAGTCTTGGCAGGTTTAGTCTGTCCCCAGGGTGATTACAGCTATTTTACAACTTTAGTAGCATTACAATCATAAATACATAGTAAAAACATACAGGCTACATACATAGGCATACAGAGCAACTTGGAGGGAATAACCAGAGTAAAGCAAGTTCTGACAGTAAAAAGTATTCCTTATCACCCATGCTGGAGTGAAGTTAACCCTTTGTTACGTCATAGTTCAACTTAAACAAAGCTGCTTGTGAAACATTAGTAAGTTGAGCTGTCTTGGTCCCTGAAGTTTCTACCAAACACTCCCCAAATATCACTCATCTTTCACTGAGGTCTCTTTTGACAGTCATGTTACCTATAATTCTAGGCAGTCATGGCAGAACAACATTTTTATAAAGTACCCTGATCATACTGGTATGTTATTTGCTTAATTAACACTCGAGTCACACCTCTGTGGAACCCTTGCTTTCAATGTGCTTTGGGTCACTAACTTGCTTGTTTTCATTTTTTGCCCACTACTTGTATACATAGGGCATATTAGATATTAAAAACCACTGTTTATAGTAGAGGGGGCAATATCCTTGAGAAGTAAGACTGGTGGAAAGTGGAAACACATATGTAACATTCCATTTGTCGTACCTTTATATGTGGTGGCTGTATAGAATTATGTAGAGTTGAATGCATGTTTTGCTTAAATTTAACATTTTAGTACTGCACTTGTGCACTAAAAATGGGTGAGCACAAGTTCCTATTCAGACCTATAAGATACAGTGCAAGTCAGCATACCGCATAAAGCTAGACATATTTTACGTCTGTGTTTATCATGTAAACTTCATCCAGCTCCGCATTAGGCCCAGAATAATTATTTAGGGTTCTTTTCAGAATACGTATCAAAGGTAAATTGTTGTACATCTGCTCTAATACAAGAAGGCTTTCAAAATAAACAATGGTGTGAAAGAACACAATACTTCAAAAGCTTTTGTTTGATAAATCTGAACATATAAACAAAAAATAAATCATCCACACATGTCACTGACAGGAAGAGAACTCAGCCTGACTGGCATTAGAGTAACAAACTCTTTGAAGTCAGTAATGGCTTCATGGAAGATTCCAGCCATCTCATCATGACAGCCTGATTATTCCTTACTGCTGTGCTATGATCATTGTATGATCCAGATTCCCCAGCCTTGGTAGTTCATGCACATTTCTACTACTAACAACATTTACAATTCTTCACAATTTTCTTTAAATCTCTGCATTCTGTAAGATCTTTAACAAACCCAGCTGAGCAGAGGAGCTGTCAACTTTGATCCGGGGTTCAAACACAAGCAAGCGGCCCAAGCTCTTCCACCAACATGACACAACGGAAAAAGGGGTATTATGAAATGCATGGTTTGTTTAATGCTGTAGTGGTTTTATATAGTCAGTGCAATATATGAAAAAATGTTATGTCAAAGAGCTACAATCAAATAAAATACCTACCCAACCCATATCTCTAGTATTCAATGCAGGGACTATTCTAGTGACCTATATACAATACAGAGAACATTCTAGTCACTTTTATACTATACAGAGAGCATCTTAATAAGCAATATACAATACAGAGAACATTCTAGTGACCTCTATGCAATACAAAGAGCATCTTAATATACAATACAGAGGACATTTTCATGACCAATATACAATACAGAGAGCATACTAATGAGTGACATAAAATACAGAGAACATTCTAGTGATATCCATACCATACAGAGAGCATTCTAGTGAGCGATATACAATACAGAGATCATTTTAATGGGAGATATACAATTCCCAAATCTTTCATGTCTTTACTATACAGACACAAAAGGTTGTTTTACTATACAGACATCAAATCTCTTGTGGCTACATAATCCATCCCCAACCTCTGTTGGTGGCAAAATCAGACCCTAATCCCTGGTGATAACACAAATGATTTACTTACCCCATCTGTGGTCCCACTCTATTTCCCTATGTGGAGAACATGTGTGACTGTTCTAAGATTCCATTATATCTGATATACAGATTTCTGCAATCTGGTTGGTGGGTAGTTTCATCCATAAGTCTATCAATGAGTATGTGGGGACTTCTTGACATTTTGTTTAGTGAATGGCCAGTCCCATCCACCAATCAGTTGCTAGGTGCTGTCTTCTGTAAATGACAGCATACCCAGCAACTGTGTGGCTGCAATAACTCAGCTCTTGCCCTATACTTTTATAGGGACCCATTGCACGTCTGCATATTGCACTCCAGGTATTGTAATAACACTTCACACACTAAATTGCCACCTATAATAAAGACAGTTCTCATGCACAGTGCACAGTTTAATCAGCCCCAGCACTAGACAGCCTGGGCCATTTCCCATTATAACAGGGAGACCACAAGCATAGATTTCCCCTAGTCTGAGCATGACCAGCACAGGGCTGGTGCCTCTATCAATTTTGCCACCCCAGTGGTCCCAGTTATACCAGAAAAATAAAAACAAAAGCACACAGAACCTGTGGCTAACCAGGGTAGAAGAAAGATGTATGGCCTCTGAGATCTGCAAAATTCTAAGACATAGCTAAAATCATTGTGTGAAATACCCATATATTCTGGATCTAGAGTGTACCAGAGAATGTGTAGAAGAGCACATAATCTTTTGGGATGGAGAGTATGACTATATTACAGCCAGCTAGCCATACTTGCAGAATGTGGCCTTCCTGTTCACCGACACAGAGGTTGGCCAGGATACAGAAGTCCCACCAGTTTTCTCTCCACAGGGTTCCATTATAGGTGTCATCCATGATTGCAAGTAATTAATTAGATTGGATTGTCTGGCACAATATGCCCGAAACAGTGTGTTGCTTGAGGCAGCTCATGTTGTTAAACTTGATCCTGTTCCTGCCATGAGTAAATTCATTGGTGCTGGTTTATCATAACCCTTTCCTGTCTGCCTACATTCAGTGAATCTATATGCAAGAAACGAAACAACCATTGGTGGCTGTTCTGTTATAACTAGGCCAATGTCATTCTCCGTTCCTTTCTAGTGAAACAAGGAAAGGATCCTGATCTGCCACAACCCACTGCTAGTCTATTTCAGAGTTAGAGTAATTGCATCTCCAGTGTTCTGTGTGCCCCATAACCACTCTAGAGACTCCAGCAGAAGACCAAAGAGAGTACCCACTGTAAGGGCTCCTACCTCATATCTTGCAGTGCATCCAGCACTGCCTCAGCTTTCAGGGAGTCAAGCCCCAACAGAGCCATCTCATGTGACTTCAGCACAGTCAATGAGGAATTAGATAAGCTTTCCAGCTTGCTTTCACAGATCCTGAGCAGCAAGTGCTCTTCGATTGTCTTTTAACAGCCTGGATTCATCCCAGAACAAGCTGCTTTGAGCTGTATGTATAGCCCTAACCCCTCCTAAAGGAACAGACATCATTTGGAGGTCAAAAACAATACCCCATACAACACAGGACATTGTCTGCTTATTTCTATATACCTAATACCTCCAGCTTTACTAAGATTATCTACTTCCACTCCATCTACCAATGTCTCTACCACCTGTACCTCCTATGGTGCACAGAGGTGAAAATTACCGCAAGGGCCCCTACCCAGAATTTCATCTCATATAGAGCTCTATCTAGTCCAGTAGCACACAAGGCAAGTTATCCTACTGGGAGTGCAGCTTATAGGCTGTCACACAGCCTGACTGACTAACATTTGTTTTATCTATTACCAAACTCTCTAAATATTGTGATGTAATCAGCTAATAAATGGAGGGGGCTTTTGAACGCAGCATTACAGCACTTAGTGTTCTTGTTCTGACCTACATAGTAATGGTCTGCACTGTCTTCTTTCATCTGATATGATGTCCCAAAGAAGTCATAAGGTCGCTACCAGAGATGTGCTGTCCTTCTTTAAAAATATGGCTAAAGCATCCTCCCCTATCATGCTCACAACCTGAGTATACCTTGAAAGCCATTTTAAAATTCCCTCTGCAAACTTAATACATTTTCCCCCTGATGTCTTATTGACCCCATGCATGCAGTCAAGATTACTATCCAAACAGATATCAGGGCCTATGTGAATGAGTTCAAGGTAGAAATTCTCTCAATTAGCACTTGCACTGAAGCGCTAATGCGCAATTCAGATGAGTTCATCAAGTTCAGACGGAACTGGAAAAGGAGATGAATTGCTTTCAAAATTATATTGAGATGCTCTGTAACCAAGTTGATGACTTAGAAAACCACTTTAGCCATAACGACCCTTAAAATCAAAAATATTCTGAACACTGTTGAAGCCACTGACCTATTTCCTTCTTTAAAGTGTTATGTTAGTATTGTCGCTATCAATAAATATTGTCTGATGTGATTAATGTGGTTCCAAATCACAAAGAGATTTAATAGCAAAATATATCATAATTACAACAAACTACGATGAATTTTAAGAAAGTATAACAAAATGCAGAAAAGTATAACTGAACACATTACGCCTGTGCCCCTGGATCCAGGTACAGCTTCAGTCTTGAAGTCTGCAGTCAAAGAGAGTAATACAGGCTTGCTTATATACAGTTTGAGTTAACAAAGACAGTGATGATGTTACAATATACACAGATAATACTAACAATGTTCTTCATTGGTCCAGGGTTTACGATGTTCCAGAAGTCTGCTGGTCATAGGTCAGTTCATTTGATCTCTCTCCAAAGGTGGGGGCAACTCTCTCCAACTGTTGCATACCAGTTTAAACTAACCAACAAACAAGGTGCTTTTGAGTATTAATCTCATAGCATTCATAACTTGCGATCGCTATGTGCTACTCTGCTGACACCGGATTTCTGCTGGTAAAATATGGATTAATATGAGACCAAACTCCACACATTTCTGAGGACCTGAGCCATTAATACCTTTACTGTAGTATTGTATAAATAATCTCTAATATATTTACTAATAAATTAATGTGATTGAAACTTTAATAAATGTGTACTATTTGCAAATGTAAGTGTGAATGTAAGTGTGTGTTGTTTACCTGTGCGATTGCATTATTAACCGTAGGGTACTAATCACAATCGCACGGTAAACCAATATTAATCAGTTTAGCCGACTTCATCCAATTGTTTGACCTCGACAAAAGTGATTGTTCACCCAGTTACTTCCAGAAGGATATTGTTCTCTGATTTCACTACTACAGTGTAATATTTAGAATCCTGGCGACCACTAGGAATTTCCCAGCTATACCATAAATATGGGAAATTTTCCAAAATGTTGCTCCAAGTACACTCAGAAAAAAGAGAGATGCTCAATTTGACCAAGGCCCTATGTAATTATAAAATCAGTTACAGATAGGGGTTCCCCTTAAATCTAATTTTCACACAGGATGGTAAGAAACATACTGAATAAAGCCAGGACCAAGAATTGGACTTAATTAAATTATTAGGCATTATGTCAACGAGCCAAAATCCCCTCCACCTCACCCAAGAGAGGGAGGACCCTGCATCCTGAGTGATCACAGGTCTAAGAACAAGTTCACAGTACCAGAAGATCTTTACAGTTGGACCATAACACTTGCTTCTGAATGTTATTATTCCAGCTTAAGGAACTGCCCTAGCTATCTCTTGGAAAATCTTATGGATCTCATAAGGATGAAACAAATAAATTCCAACCAGTGGATAGGAATTATGGCACCAGAGATAAATAATTTCTTGCTATCATGTTAGATCGGGAAGAGTGGAGACATCTATGTGAAGTTGCTATATTTCCAGTGACCATATATGTCTACAAACTGCCAAGTGCTTATCTCCTCAACAAGTAAGGTGGCCATTACCGTTTTCATGCTTAAATCTTCTGCTCACCTATCAGACAGGCTCAAAAAAAACGAGGCTAATGCTCTATCTTGATCTTTTAACCTACCTGTGGATTTGCTCTGGCTTCTTCTTTCACAGTGAGCAATACCCCGGGTTCTATCTATATTCCTGTTTTGTTTTACATATATTAAGATTTTTCAAAAATGCTTACTTGGTGTTACTATCCAGTGAAAAATGTGGAACATTTTATTTTTCAATCAATAAACATAATGTAGTATCTTCCTCCCCTATTTTTTCCTTACAACATGTGAGAGGAAGTCATCTGCTTAAAGTGATTTATGTGAGATGGTAAAGACGGAAGATTGTACTGGATGCAGGTGCTGTAATCACTTGGATTCGTACCACACGCTTGAAACAAGACTCCTAAATTTATCTGCTAAAAGTGATCTGTGTAAGGCAGCAAAGATGAAGGATCGTGCTGTGTGCAGACACTGTGGTTATTAAGATTCATGATACACGCTTAAAACAAATCTATGAATTGTGAGTGCATTACCAATGTAAAATGGTGTTTGTGAATGGGATTAAGTACACTTGCACACATTGGATTTGGATTATAATACATTATTAAAAGAAGAGTTTTTCATTATTCATTTCTTTATTGATATATTCATTTATTCACATTGAGGAGGATATTGCTATACATTTTTTCAGTTATTTACTCTATTGTATAGCTTTGTTATGTATTGTATAGATTTTCGCTGTTTGAACAGTGAAAGCCCTTAATTTGTATATTTCTCCCTTTTTTAAATATATATGACGTGTGATCCTGTTCAAAGTTGGGTGGACTGTGGCCATAAAGGGATACACATGGTCAGCAACAATAATTAGGTAAGCTGTGATACCTAAATCATGCTAAAATGGTATCAAGGTACCTAATGTGTGCCAAGAAATTGTTCCCCACACCATTACACCGACATCAACAGCCTGTACCATTGGCATAAGGCTGGATCAATAGATTCATGTTGTTTACAACAAATTCTGACTACCATCTGCATGCCATAGCAGATACCAAGATTTGTCAAACCAGGCAATGCTTATCTAATTTACATCTGTCCATTTTTGGGGAGCATGTACCCACTATAGCCTCAATTTCCTGTCCTTAGCAGACCGGAATGGAACGTCTGTGGGTGGTCTTCTGCTGCTGTATAACCTCACCTTCAAGTTGTAATGTGCTGTGTGTTCATCAGCATCTACTTATATAGTGCCAATAACTCCACAGCGCTGTACAGAGAGCTCATTCAAATCAGTCCCTGCTCCATTGGAGCTTACAGTCTAAATTTCCTAACATGCACACACACACACAGACTAAGGTTAATTTAATAACAGCCAATTAACCTACAAAATTTGGAGTGTGGGAGGAAACGGAAGCACCCGGAGGAAACCCATGCAAACACAGGGAGAACATAAAAACTCCACACAGATAAGGTTATGGTTAGGAATCGAACTCATGATCCCAGTGCTGTGAGGCAGAAGTGCTAACCACTAAGCCACCATGCTGCCCATATCAGAGATGCTATTCTGCATACCACCATTGTAATGCATTGCTATTTAAGTTATTGTTACCTTCCTGTCAGTTTTAACCAGTCTAGCCATTCTTCTCTGAACTCTCTCATTCACAAGGCGTTTTCGTCTATAGAACTGGATATTTTCTGTTTTGTGCACCATTCTCTGTAAACTCTAGAGACTAATGTGCATGAAAATCCCAGGTGATTACCAGTTTTTGTGATAATCAATCCACCCTTTCTGGCAGCAACCATCATTCCACAGTCAATGTCACTTAGATAACATTTCTTTCCCATTCTGGTGTTTGGTCTGAACAACACTGATCCTCTTAACCATGTCTGCATGCTTTAATGCATTAAGCTGCTGCCACATGATTGGCCGATTAGATATTTGCTTTAACGAGCAGGTGTACAGGGCACCTAATAGGTGGCCACTTTGTGTGTATAATAAATGCATGGGCTTAAAACATAACTGGGCAGTGTCATTGCTTGATGTTATATTGTAACACTTTGTTTAGTGTATCCAGCCAAATAGCTAATTGAGTCAAGCCAATACATTGTATAAGCAAAGTAACAGAGACTGTATGTCTAACAGTTAAAGTATCCACTGATAGACCCCTGCTGAACGGGGGAAGATTGAAACATTTGACCCTACTCCCTGTGTATACAGCCAAGAATATAAGGAGAGCAGAATGCCAAGAGAGCTATTCTAGCTTGGTGGATCCTGGTGTATAAGACATCAGCGAAAAAGGCTCTGAGCCAAGGATCGTGGTGCCGCTGGAGGAAACCCTACCAGGACAGGGTCTGTGTGAGCCAGTATCCCAAGCTGGGAGACATAGTAACTGTCTAGTTAAATGGTAGTGGTAATATTGAGGAACAATAGGACTCTGAAAGAGACTATTATTACTTTGGAGTGCTGACTACAAGAGGCTGCTAGAGGATACATGCTACTATTTACCCTGTATCTTGTGAACATCTTATGGTGTTGTGCTCTCGTAATAAAGCCTTATTTTGGATATACTCTGGTCTACCCAAGTGAGTTGAATCCCACAGAGGGTAACTGCTAACCCAGCTAAGGGTGGTATTCTCACACTCCTCTTAAAACAAGAAATAGTCATGAAAATCGAGTCCTTATCAATTAACCAATCACCCAACCCCCCCTCTACAATATGGGAAGCTCATTAGAGGACATCTCAGAAACACAACCAGTTCTCAGAAGAGAGCAGGAGCAGTTGCAGAAATCCTAACTTGAAACTCAGATTAGCAATCTAACCATTAAGCACTAGCAACATACTATGCATTCCATATACAGGAAAATGTGCACACAGCAGGGGCCAGATTAATCAGATACTGTCAGCCAGTGTAGTTGTCAGGATTCCCAATTAAAACCACAGAGAGAGCGTAGTGAAATGAAGTGTTTTTTATTAACACCGGATACAGGTTGCAGTACGGTAGGGTATGGCAGAAATAGCTAAAGAACACAGTGGATAACAGATGCAAAATGCGGTGGTCCGCAGGACTTTACCACAAAGTAGTGGAAATGGCACACAAGGTGCGACGGTCTGTGGAGCAAGGCACTGAAGATTCAGAGAACAGGTAGCAATAATAAGCAGAGCGTTACCACAGGATACTGGAGTAGACACAGTGGTTGAGATGATCTGCAGGTAGATGTGCTGGAAACTCAGAGAACAGGTAGCAATAATCTTCAGATCGTTATCACAGGATACGGGAGTAGACACAGTGGTTGAGATGATCTGCAGGTAGATGTGCTGGAAACTCAGAGAACAGGTAGCAATAATCTGCAGAGCGTTACCGCAGGATACTGGAGTAGACACAGTGGCTGAGATGATCTGCGGATAGATGTGCTGGAAACTCAGAGAACAGGTAGCAATAATCTGCAGAGCGTTACCGCAGGATACTGGAGTAGACACAGTGGCTGAGATGGTCTGCGGATAGATATGCTGGAGACTTAGAGAACAGGAGCCAGAGAACAGGAACAGCCACACAGGTAAATGCAACAAATGATCTGGCAAAGGTTGCTTGGGACAGGCAGGCTTATATAGGCCAGAAGCAGGTGTTTGAGCTTCCAGCAATAACGAGGCAGGTAAGATCAGCCTAAGTACCACAGTGGCCCCTTTGGTGGACAGTGGTACTACAGGCAGGATACAAATATATACAAAGGTCCAACAAAGTACCTGCAGAAAGGAGCTGCAGGATGCAGGTCGTGACAGTGGTTTCCCCTCCTTCGCAGAGATTCAGGATAGGTTCCATGTCCCGGATTTGGGGCTTTTTAAACACTATAATAAGTATTTGAGAGATTTTGATGGTATCTTGTCAAGATTTTGCTGGAGACTATGCGGGCTGGAGGGTGTATTGTGTCCAAAATTAGCACCAGTCTTATCACCAAAGTATGTATATCAGGACTTACAAACATATGCACAGCCTAATATGGCACATCCTACATGCAAGTACGGTAAGTTCCAGATTGTCTCTTGCTGGAAAAAACTGACCCGCCTGCAATGCCCTCAGTTATTGAAATAATCTGGTAGAGCACATCACACCCATTATCACCAACTCATTTCACAAATGTGCTGCTACTTTTACATCATGGCTAGACTACCATGGCGCCACTCCCCCACTAAATCTCGGATTATAATTCCACTGAGAGCAAAGCCCTGGAGACAAGATAATATAGAAGCTCTATTGTTCCCTTCTACTTCTCGCCCTTGTCTACCTCCACCAAATCCACACACAGAGATGTATTTCATGTTAGCAGCGATATTGATATAATCCTTCCAGGGATTGGCGAGTGGAGTGACCGGGAAATTATGTTCTCTATGTTGTGTACACAGTGCTGAGTTATTACGAGTTATACACTGTACCGCCCCCATTCCCTCCTCCCTCCCTGTTTCTCTTCTGTACCCTCTGTCCTCCCTCCTAAAACTGCTTTAGAGCAGAAAATCAATAGAATATTGTCAACAACAAAAAATAAACGCACACACAAATTTTGAATAAACTTGTATTTAATAAATTACTTTCCAGGCTCTTGTTCATCACTTCTCTCTTGATCTGACGTAGCCTGAATAATACAAGAAACAAGCATCCTAAAATGTGTATTAATAACTTCCTATTGGCACACTACTGCATTTAGTGCTCAATAATTAAAGCCGGGATTCCCTGGGACTTACCTTTTAACAGCCAGTCAATTACAAGCTGCCCAATCGGACAGGAATTCCCATAGACTCTAATGACAGGGGTCCCATAGACTCTAGGCTTTAATCACTTAGTGGCGGGTGTCAGAGTGGGCTGGCATTTTTTGGGGATTTTGTAATTCAAATAAAGCTTATTTGAAAAATGTATTTTTTTTTTTTTACTCTTATGGTATAATAGACAGGTGTCAAAGGAACTAGATAAAACCCGTTTTGTGCCTTCATATTGTACTTTTATGGAGAGGCGCATTTGTAGAAGCAATCCATGCATTGTAATAAAATGCTTCAAATACACAAAACTGAGGCTTATTAAAAACAGTCCTAATGTCCCCTCGTATTTTTTAGTCATGAAAAAAATACGAGGGGAGACATAGTAATAAACCAAGCAGTATTTTATGAGACAAAATTTTGCACAGTGCTCCTCTTAAGATTTTTCGCCTCTCAACACATCGAAGCGCACTCTTACTTTGTAGGTAAGAGGTTGCTGTACAGAGACACACAGTAACATTCCTTGATGAGTACTGGGCAATCCATAAAACCAAAGTGCTCTGCGATGCATATTGAAAATATTTCATAAATTACCTCCTATGAATATTTTTTTCAACTATAGAATGGAATTGTCCATGTGCCTAGCTAGTCCCCGGCACTTACACATTAGAAGCAAAGAAATAAAGTTTGACCCCTTGGGAAATTTTCTGAAGAACCCATAATGTCCCTGTGTTTAACTCTACTGATATGCACAGAGAATATGAGTTATATAAGAGAGTACAAGCTTAGTAATTATTTACATAACAGTGTAAGGGTTTTATGCAATGCTTGTCATCAAAGTATAGGGTAGTTTAAAACAAATCCTCTAAAAATCTGAATATTCCACTGCAAATAAATACTGAACATTTTCTGTCATCTCCATCCAAGATCTCTTGGTGATACAAACATGCGTCAGTCCTCAAATGTACATGTAAATTGTTTCCTTCTTATGTTTGCACAGTTATTAACAATCTGTCATAACTCAAACAAAAAAAGAAAAGTTGTAACACTGGAATGTAGCAGATTCACAGAGAGAAAGAATTAACCCTAAAGCATAGACTTCTCTGATCTTAAAGGGCTTGTAACGTTTTTATGTATTATTTATGAGATTTAATTTAAAAACGCAACGTAACACAAAAATAAATATTTCAGTTTTCACACGCTTCGTCTGTAGTAGAGATAATCCAAATTTTCAAAACTTCTACGTGAAATTTGCTCATTTCACTGGCAGAATTTCATACCTCAAATAGACCACAACAGAAATGAATGAATTGATCGTTGTCCTCCCATTATGCAAATGCGAATTTACAACTACATTGCAGAATAGCTTTTTTGTGGTATGGCAAAGCAAAGGTGCTTCAAAATTGTATCACTGGAACTTACACTTCTGCAAAACCGGCCTGTTTCACACAGGGCCGGATTAAGGGAATGGAGGCCCCTGGGCTAAGGGGGCCTCCATTCCCCCATGAGACCCCCAATGGTTGCCGCCCGCCGCCCCCCTGTGAGCCCCCCCCAAGCACTTACCTGTTAGTGCAGTCCTCCTTCCGCGGCGCGCTGTAAGTTCCCTCCTGAGGAGATTGCGAGATCTCCTCAGTAAGCAGATTACTGAGTGGCGCCGGGGACGGAGGACTGCACTGACAGTGCTCAGCAGCATTGATCGGGATGGGGGCGCCCTCGCCCCCGGACCGATCAATAATGCTGCTGAGGACTTTGAAGGGCCCCCTGGATGCCGGAGGCCCCTGGGCTATAGCCCAGTTAGCCCTAGGGTTAATCCGGCCCTGGTTTCACAGCAAAACTTGATTTGCACAAAATTTCACTAATCTCCAAACTCAAGTAATAAGAAATACATTGAAAAACAAAAAATATATATAATTCAATCAATAAGTACAGCAGATGCAAATATGCTGCTGTCTACACCACACTAAGTTTCTCTAGTGTGTTTGAAAAACTTTTTGAGACTGTATAACAAATACTTCATGGATATTGGCTATGAAGTGCCTTAGTTAAAACAAACTGTAAATAAAAAATCTGGCGCTAAATTATAATCTGCACCTCTCTAAGAATTGCCTCATTGATGTCACTGGATGTTTCTGAATTTAAGTCTGTATTATCATGAATATTGGTTAATCCCATAAAATGGTGACCCCGCCTGTGTGTGGATGACAGGTGCACTATACTGAAAAATGACCCATTTTCATAATATTTATTTCATAGAACACTTATTGTTGAGTAAATTAAAAGCAGTTTCATGACTAAGAGAAGCTTTGTTTTAATGTTAATTTTCAATAGAGCCAAGAAATATTCAACCACATTCCATGATAATTTCACCACTAGGGGCACTGTTGCATTGGAACTTTACATTTAGTGTAACATTTGCTGAGCCATATGGCATCTCTCAATAATATTAAAGAAGGCTGATCTGTTTAGAAATTAGGTTCTCTGCTCAGATGCTTTGCAAATTATTTATACAAACACAAAGTAAAACTACATTCTAAATATAACTGTCCAGTCCAAGCCAAGTGCATTAATTTGTCTTTTGGACAGCCCTAACAAATAGTTACATGAACTGCTGGAAAGGAGCTGGCCACTATCCAGGATTATCAAAACTATTAACATATATGAGGACAAATTATCCACATTCTATTTTTACCACCAGAGCACCTATAAATAACCAACTGAGAGTGACAAGATAAAAAACATTTACTACAACTTTAGTTTAAAATAGCATGGGGTTCTATTAATCTCACTACAGCCCATCTCCTTCTACATGCAGTGAGCAAGAAAGCCTCTGATCTGTAATCTTGGAGATAAAAGATCAGGATTAGTCGTCAATTTTTTATTTACTTTGCTTGCAAGGGATATTATACTGAACATTTAGTAAAAAAAAAATAACATCTATGTGCAGATCTCTTCTGAACATCTTTGTTGCTATTTTCCCATTTATTTAGCCACTGTCTGGTACCGCTTTTAGATGATCTGGCAATTTAGCTTCTTACAGCAGACATACAAAGACACTGGGAGCTTATTATAATGAGCAATAATGTTTTCATCTCATAATTAAACAAAAAATGCATATAAGCAGGGTTATTCCCACCCCTTGTGAAACTTTATCAATATCGCCTATCACAACAGGGGGCGGGCCAGGATGACACATTTAGCCCCACCCCCACCACTTCACCAATGAAAAGGACTGGATGCAGGAGCAGGGCCATCTTAACAACATTATGGGCCCCTGGGCAAAGCAGTGAACCGGGGCCCCTAGATATAGATATATAGATGTATACAGATATAGATATAGAGATAGAGATAGATAGATGTACTTGCTCAGGGACCCTTGAAGGGTTTTTTTGCAGGTTTTTTTCTTTTGCAGAATTATTTATTCTCATTAAGAGCCGTGCCTATGGGGCCCCCTTGCCTGTGGGGCCCCCGGGCACCTGCCCATCGTGCCCAATGGAAAAGATGGCTAAGTGTGATGCAGTAAAGCCATGACGATGATTAGCAGGTATACGGCCATCGCTGCCGCCTGAGATGAACGATCCCCTTAAGTCGGTGTGCCCTTGGCTGAGAACCACTGGTCTAGAAGGTAACTCATGTGATGCACACCAGCTCAGCAGCAAAGAGTTTTATTATAAATATATTACAATGAATATAGTTGTAATATGTTATATATGCTATTGACGTGTAAATTGTTACAAAACATGTTGGATTAAAACAGATAGCTTAAACTCTGCATGCAGTATTTCCCTCTAGGAGATCCCATCCGGTTCATAAAATAAAACAAACATAAATTAGCACCACAATCTAAAATCTGGGACATTTGATATATGAAATACCAGCCTAAAATAAATTAAACTTCTTTCTGCAATTCAGAAATTCAATTCTGAATTTGTTTTGGCTCTGTCTCCTGGCTCAGTAGACTTTGCCTTGGATAAAGAATGCCTGTGAATTTCCTCTCTAGTTACCAAGTGAAGAACTTTACAAGGGTTTATTAAACGCCTCAAGTAGTATTTTTTCTTTGTCTCCTACGTATAAAGTGATAACAGATTCTAAATGTAAGGAAATACCTGCCCTGTATAACACGCTTGCTCATTTGTAACAGAGTTTGTCATCTGTTTTCTTATGTGAGATTACAATGCATTATGTGAAACAATATAATTTCTGCTTTACTAACCGTTTATACTAATGAACTGCAAAAGTGTAAATTAGCTATGTTACAGATGGACACGTTACTTCAGTAAAGTCAAACGGACATTTCTTTGATTGACTGAATTACCAGTAGTTCATAGTTATACAATAAGCAACAATAAAGCTATAAAAATGAAGAGGGCATAAAAAACATATACACATTATAGGCACTGAGTTTTGCTTCATGTATAGGTTACTTCTACATGTGTCCAGTCCTGAGATTGTTACGTACTTTCATGACCAAAGGGTTCTCGTCCCTTCAGGACCAAGGTACATTCCACAGTTCTCTGGCATATCTTTATTATTTATATAGCACCACCAATCCCACAGTGCTGTACGAAGAATATTTGTTATTCACATCACACCCTGCCCCATTGGAGCTTGCAGTCTAAATTCCCTAACACACAAACACACACACAGGGGATAATTTTGTCAGCGGCCAAATAACTTACCAGTATGTTTTGGAGAGTTGGAGGAAATCGGAGCACCTGGAGGAAACCCAAGCAAAGATAGTTATAACAAATATATTTCAGACAGATAGGGCGCTGTTCGGGAATTGTTAACCACTGAGCCACTGGGCTGCCCCACATATCAGTTTTGTTGCAAATACAATCTTATTCAAACCCTTCTCTCCCTATCTAGCTACATCCTGCTGCAGAGGTCCTGCATAGTCTAGATCTATGTCGCATGTCGTCGGTGGTCAGTGTTTTCTACCTCTTCCAACAAACTGGAATCTATTTACACATGTCTAATTATGATGGCAGGCAGGAGAGACATAATGAAGTTATCACAGGACTTGACTCCATTTAAACGCTATTGAGGCACACAGTGTTCAGTCTAATTTATATGGCCGTGATCAGAGGTGGATTGGGAACTTAAAGTGGCCCTGGAAAAACTTATTAAAGTGGCCTAATGTGGGCTGGACCAAATCAACTACTGGTGGGGCCAACAAAAGAGTGTGTAGTATTTAGAACTTCTGGAATTTGATTGTAGTAACATTTAGGAAAACCTAGATGTGATGACTTAAGACACAGTGGGTCATTTCTAAAGCAATGCAGGGAAAAGCTCAGTCATCAGTCATGTGTTAGACCAGGGTTTCCCAAACCCAGTACTCAGGGCTCCCCAAAAGTGCATGTTTTCCATATCTCCTTGCTGGAGCACAGGTGTATTCATTACTGACTGACACATTGTAACAGATCCACAGGTGGTCGTAATTATGTCACATGTGATCCGGAAAACCTGCACTGTCGGGGAGCCCTGAGGACTGGGTTTGGGAAACCCTGTTTTAGACAAATACACAAATGCGTTTGCATTGTCTGCGACTGGCTAATACCGCTGCCTACTAACACATCCTTACAAAATTCCGTTCATAGAAACATATCTGACTTTGTTTAATAAGGTTAATTTTTACAAAACATGTTGGCTCAATCATATTTGATCAGTCTGTCAGAGCAGCATATAAACAGGTTACATCACTGTTGCATCTTTCGCTGACGTCATGAGATGCAAACTACCAGTCAAATATCTGTCAATAATATATATATATATATATATATATATATATATATATATATATATATATATATATATATATGTGTGTGTGTGTGTGTTTCAAAAAATGCATTTAAGGTAATAAATGGCTTTCCAGGTGTGATCAAGGTGAAGTGCTTTAAGCATCTGCAACAAAACACTTATTTTGAAACAACTGTGTATGAGCTCTAAATTTGCCCAGTGATTTTGAGTGGTTGAATTAATAACAGTGCAGGGAGGGTTGGCAATGAGATCAGTACACTGGGGGCTGAGAATGGAATAAGTGAAGGGGAGAGCTATTCCAAGGGATTGCTGGTGATACAGTAAGTGCAAAGGAGACAGGATTGGTGATATTGTCAGTGTAGATAAATGTGTAGATAAATACACAGGTAATACAGTGTGCACGCAGCTCTGGCTTCACGAGCAGTACAGTGTGAAACAGGACATAACTCCCAACTGTCCTTGCCGTCGGACCAAATACTGACTGAGACAGTCACTCAAATTCTGGACTGCCCCTCCAGATTCAGTTGGCTGACTGTCCTGCTCTCTCCTACCTGTTCTTGTCACTTTCACTCCCTGTAGCTGTTGGTGTCTTTCATCATCATCATCACCATTTATTTATATAGCGTCACTAATTCCGCAGCGCTGTACAGAGAACTCGCTCACATCAGTCCCTGCCCCATTATGGCTTACAGTCTAAATTACCTAGCACACAAACACACACAAAGACTATGGTCAATTTTGCTTAATTACCCTACCTACCAGTATGTCTTTGGAGTGTAGGAGGAAACCGGAGCACCCGGAGGAAACCCATGCAAACACGAGGAGAACATACAAACTCCACACAGATAAGAGGCCAGGGTCGGGAATTGAACTCATGACCGCAGTTCTGTAAGGCAAAAGTGCTAACCACTTAGCCACAGTTGCTGCTTGTCTGGATCCTGGAATGTTGGGGGCTCTATTTGGAAAAAATAATGGGTACATGAAATTTAGAATACTCCAACCAGCCCTGGCATTAAATCAATAGCACTCACGTTCAACAATAAGGCCTCCCTCCAGCCCCAACATTAAAAAAAAATAGTACTCACATTAAATAAATAGATCGATTTCCCTCCAACCAGCCCCAATATTAATAGTATTCCCATTTAATAAATAAATCTATTCCACTCCCTTCAAACAGCCCTAGAAATAATTTAGTAGCATTTCCGTTTAATAAATATAACCATTTCCCATAACCATTCCTGCCATTGAATAATTGATATTTACATTTAATAAATAGCCCTGTTACCCAACCTCAGCCCTATATTCATTTAATAGCCCTAAACCACCCCAGCATTAAATTAAATGTCCTGTCACCTCACCTTAAAATAATAGGGCCCACTATTAAATTAAAAAGCCCCAGCATCACTCCACAAATAAACTAATAGCACCACCATTAAATAATTAGCTCCAATCCAGTCCAAAATTAAATTTATAGCCTACCTCCCAACCAAATTACAGTAGATACTCCCCCAGCAATAAATTAATACCATTTACATTTATTAAATACAGCTATTTCCCACAACCATCACTGCCATTAAATAATTAATATTTAATAAACAGACCTCATTTTCCCGAAACAGCCCACGTTCAATTAATAGCCCAAATACCACCTCAGGATTAAATTAAAGCTTCGATCAGCCCATCTTAAATTAACAGCCCCCATTATTAAATTAAATAGCCCCATCACCACACAAATAAAATAGCACCCATTAAATAATAAGCCCCCACCAACACTCCTCCATTAAATGTATAGCTTCAACCCACATTATTTTAAGACCCTCCACTCACTTCCATCACATATTATATCAAGACCCCCCCACCGGTATTGGAGACTCCTCTGTGTCGCACCTCTCACACATGGGGACGGCACCTGTCATGTGGTGCAAGTCTCATGTGATGTGTGGTTGTACAGAGATTGGAGGAGACAAAAAAAAAACAATTTAATTTTTAAAAAAAACACAAAAACAACATCAGGCGGCCTCATTAGGCCACCGGCCAACCGAAAAAATTCCCATGAAGCTTTTGGATTTCAATTATTTGGCCTTGTCTGTTTCTGACTCTGATTGCTGCCTGTCCTGAACCTTGGCTTGGACTTTACTCCTTTGGATCCTGAATTTGTACTTATTTGGCTTGTCTATTATTGGCCTTTACATTGGACTGACACATCACATTGATTGTGAATTTTGGTACCTTACTTTTCTTTTCTAACTGACCTCTGCTATGACTATGACTTATATCTGTGTTTATGACATTTTTAGTAACAACAATTGTTTTTTGTACTCTAATAATCCTGCAGACAAATCCTTCCTTATGTTTATTTAGTAAGTGTTTAGAGTGTTTATTTTTACATATATCCCTACATGATATATTCTTATATATTATATAATATTTATTTTGCTCCTACAGACATGGTGTCTTTTTCAAAACTGTATTAAGGTTTTTTAACTTTGTCTATATTTTACACTTAATAACTGTCAACTTAATGTTTTCAGCTCAGTGGTAGGTTTGTCACATGACCTACAGATTACCTCAGGTGATGTCACAATACCAATGCCACCTCACAGAACCCTGGTAGGTATAAATGTGATTGTCACAACTTCACCTGCTCAGTATAGGTGAAGCAGTAAGTCAGTGGAGTATAGGTGAAGCAGTAAGTCAGTGGAGTATAGGTGAAGCAGTTGTCTGGGCTAGAACTGAACCTAGAGAATGCCATCTTTCTGCTTCCCATATGTGCGCTGGACTCCTGAGAGAATAAGCAGTTTTATATGCTGCCTATATATATTCGGAGAGATGTTATTATGCCTGAGGACACTGCTCGCCATCTATACCTTCAAGTCCTGCAGTATCAAAAACAACTGCTGTAGAACTGAGGAAGTCTTGGGCCCTACCCTGGCCGTGATTGGCCTTGGTGTGATCTTTCTTGCAAGATATAGAACCAGGTTGGAGGGTCAAAGGGAAGAAAACGACCCAGATAGATATTTAATCTGCGGTGATTGTCGGCAGTGCATACATTTTTTTGGTTTGTGGCTGCTGCTTATGATTTTCAGACTCATTCTTTGTTTAATTCGATCCTGGGGAGCTGAATGCAGAACCACCATTCAAGAAACAAGTGGCTCAGAGAGAAAACCTAATAGCTGTCTATCCCTGGAAATAACGGGAGCTGTCATTTGTATAATTGGATTTAGTCTCTTGGTGATGGCATACTTCCAAAAAAGAAGCAGCAGCAATGAGCCAGTTGTGGACGTAGAGGTACAGCCCCCAAAGCGATAGGGCCATCCAAATTACTATGGGCGGGTGAGTATTTAACCATGCTATGTTGTAATAGATTATAAAGTCATGGTACAAGTTTGTAATCTGCAGGATATAACTTTCCTTTTTACAGGCTGATGGTGTATAATTTAAACAATAGATCAGCTAATGTATATCAACTGATTTATCCCCACTCTCACCATTAAATTAATAGCCCACACACTTCCACTGACATTCCTTCAAGAGTGAACCCCCCCAACATTACCCATGGGTGCAGGGTGGGCTCATGAGTCTTGTGCCCCCTGGATCATGAGCCCATAAGAACTGCTCACCCTGGAACCAGCACGTTACTTTGCCTGTAAAAAAACATGGAAGTCAGTATTAAATGCAGGAAAGTGGTTTTTATTTGTATTTCTTAATTTTGAATATTGAAAATTTATTATTGAAAGTAACAATGATTTTTCCAGCTTTCTTAATGTGAATACCAACAATAATAGACTCATTTGTCTTTTTTAATGTTTTTTTGCAGATGAAGAAAAAAAAGGATGTTCTTTAACGTGGAGCAACACACCCAAAAAGTAAATATATTTATTTCTTTAAAAATCCCAAGTGTTTCTAACTGATTGCAATTGTGTGAAGGGCAGTATCAGTGACAGCTTCAGTAAGAGGCCAAAAAACAGGGTGTTCTAGTATAGCAGTCCCCTCCATTCCCTCACATAGTATAGGAATATAGCAGCAACCCCATTCCCTCACATAGTATAGGAATATAGCAGCCCCCACATTTCCTCAACTCGCCAGAAATCAGCGACTTTTCAGCTAAAATTTAAAGCGGCGATGGCTTGTAAAGGCAAGTTTGCCTTTACAAGCCATCGCCGCTTTAAATTTTAGCTGAAAAGTCGCCGATTTCCGGCGAGTTGAAAAAATCGCAGCATAATACATTTACCCCCGGGATGGGATAAGTTACCAGGCAAACACTAGCTTTCTTCCAGCCACGTGCCTCCTATTTAACCGACAAGTATTGTAAGTTACTTATAGAACAGGGCCATGAGTAAAAATCTAAGCGATGGCCCAGGAGACAAATCCCTGAATTTATTTGCACAAGGTAAGAAATATTTAAACTTATGAACAATAACATAGTCTTCCTGTAACTACAATTAAAAGACATTGGCAAAATTATGATATCCAACATCTATATACAAGCTGAATCTCCCAGATTAGGGTTATTCTCTGCGACAGATATTGTGTAAAGCATCTGTAGAAAAAACACAAACAAACTATTTTTGACACTCCTCAAGGTATAGCTGGCAACATCTTCTATGCGACACTTGCTGTGTGGTCAGCACTTCCACCTCATTCACCAGACGTAATAATAATGGAAGACAGGGTAGACCTAATATAGTTATCCTTTGTGCTGCCTTCTGCTATGAGATGTACTAGTGATCTCAATACTTGTATATGACAGACATTGTGCAAAAGCATCAAGAAACCCTGGCCATAAAATGTCCTTGCTATAAGACATTAATTGTCTGTGTGTTTTCTAAGATTAAATCAGTATCAAAAGTTTAGTAAATATCTCTTTCAACAGCAGTATTCTGCACCGTATCTTCTAGATTGGAACAATTCTCATGTTTATTTTCATACATCCGACCTTTCACCATTGATGACCTCATTAAACCCTATCTGGCATTATGTGGCAAGTTTTCCTACTTAGTTTCAGTGCCATAAGTCATTTTAGACGAAACACAAACAGGATTTTCCTTTTCTGCTGGTGCCAGCCATGTTATTGCTGTAATCAGTCTACCAGTATTCAATGCCCAAAGATTAAAGTACAATGTGCATTACTTGTAAGTGGTATCTCACTTCCTTTCCAGAGTCTTGCTGATTGTAGCTTGCATGCATGTCACTAGACCTATTTATCCTTTCTTACACATAAAGGGCCTGAGTCATTAAGGCAAAAAAGGAGTAAATGTTATTTGGGACAAACCATGTTTCAATGCAAGGGGTGCAAATTAGTTTATTATTTTGCACGTAAGTTAAATACTGGCTGTTTTTTTCCTCTAACACACTAATACTTAATAGCTTTACTATTACACTGAAATTTAAAGTTGATCTAGGACATGTCCCACCAAAACTATAAATCTGTCCCCACATTTGAAATTTACCTCCCCCTCCAATGCAACATGGTTTTGCCCAGGTGCAAATGTTACTCCCTTTTTATGCTTTGCTCTCCTTAATGACTCAGGCCCAAAATGTGTAAGTAAAATGGGTCACTCAGACAACCATTGTTACATGGTTGTGGCCACTTCTCTGATAAAGTCACACTCACATTACAGTAGCAATACTTTTTTTTTTTACCTTTTTGCAACTCATATATATATATATATATAAATTAGATACATTAAACAAAATAAAGTACAGTTACCAGGCAACTGCACCATACAATACTATATCGTACCACTTCTCTTGTTTTGTACGCAAAATCATAAAGCCAGAGAGTGCCCAAGCAGTATAGTAGTATAATAGTTGGAATAGTTATTAGAACTCCTTAATAGCATGAACACAGTCATAAGTTTATGTCTCCAGTAACAGCTTACAATGAAGAGTCCTTCCCATCTTGGATGCACATTGGGTACTGGGTTCAGGCAGGCTGCAACTATAGCGAAAATTGAAATGCTGAATGCTATTGCCTTGTTGTTGTACATGTCCATTAACATTTTCAGCAAAATGAATACTCAAGAACTTCATGTTTATTGCATGTTATGACACAGCATTTTAACAGTGTTTAATACACAAATGTCTCTTATTGTGATTATTTTCTCTTTGGTTTCTAAAGTGTGCTCTTCCGTTCAGCAGTCGTGTACCTTTACATACATACATTCTGTCTTTGTTTTGTGTCTGAACATTTTGGGGGAAATTTACTAGAATGGGTTTTACCAACCTGCAGGGTATTTGGCGTTTTTATGTGCGGTTTGTAAGCCATATGAGTCACGAAAGGCTAGACTGCATCAAAGTGTATGAATGAAAACTGCCAGATCTGAAACCACAATCCTGATATTTCCAAGCGGAAAGAATACAATTGTTAGATTTGTGTAGATATTATTGGCTACATAATAATCTTTAATACTAAGTATCATATATTCATAGTTACTGCTTCATTGTTCTTTTTCATGTAACATAATATTATATGTCTGCTGTTTGTATTGCTCCTCTTTCCTTGCTTTAATACATGTTTGTGTGCATTGTTTTCCGAGATGCATGCAAAAAATCTTTCTGTCACTCTAACTGGTAAGTTAATTGCAGAAACCACTCCCTTGTTGCTGCAGCTCAGGATTCTAAAGTTTGCTGTATAAGTGCCTACTTCTAATAGCCTGCATATGTTATTCTGGATATGACATATGGATTTAAATGACACTATTTACTATCATGCGCAGATTACAAAGATTTTTTTCAACGCCACTTATTGTAGCTATAGAAAATCCGTTATTGGCGGCTGCAGCAGTAAGAGTAGTGTTGGCAGTTCGCCAGGCAGTATTGAGTGCATGTTCTCATGTATGACCTAGCTTGCAGGTTCACGCATGTGAAATGGAACTGAACTTGGGATCCCAGTTGCACTTGTTAAAAAAAAATAAATAAAAAAATAATAGTAATCTAAAAACATATCTAACAAATATTTTATTTTATTTGTTTAAATAATGAATTTTTTAGGCTGGCATTCCAATTTGGGAAAAAATGCTTTGTTTAAATAAATGAAGCATTTTTTCTATGAATATCCTCCTGAGTTGGCGATAGCTAAAGGAGGATTGCAGATTTCGCTGGTAGTCCTTGATAGAAGGTCTATCTAGTGGAAACACTCGTTTTCACCGGAGGACTCTGCGCTTACCGGGGCACCCCGCCTGTGCAAAAAAAATATTTTCTTTGAACAAAGCAGGGATCAGAATAAATGCAGCTGTATGGGTGAGTGCCAAACAGGGCCGGGCTGGTCCGGGGGGCAGGGGGGCATCGGTCCCCCGGGCCGCTCAGTCTGACCCCTGTTCGTGCCGACCCCCCCCCACCCATGGATGCACGTTTTTCTTTAATATTACCTGCAGCCGCATCACAAAACACCCAATGTGGCCGCATCAGCGCACAGGCGGCCGCATCACATGACAGCCGATGCAGCCGCGTCATCAATTACGTGGCAGCATCGCGTGTCATGTGATGCGGCCGCCTGTGCGCCCACCAGGCTGAAATTTGCCAGCCTGCGCCAGCTGCTCTGTTGGAAATAGGGCTTTTCTCTGCATAAATAGAGCCCAAACTATGTTAATGTTAAAACTTAAGTTACGCTGTTTTAAGCTGGGCAAGACATGATACCACTTCAAACCAAGATAACGAAAAAAACAGACTGACATTCATGTTTTGAATGAAACAAACACTGTAACGACCCATTATTTTCATATTCCTTCTGTCTAACCCACACAACCACATCATCCAAAGCACAACACAGAGCCAGTGCCTGTTGCATAAATTACAGACTATATCTCATATCCACTCCTAGCACACCTCTCCAGCATCATCTTTCTCCCTGTCCCTATAATATAGAAAAACTCTTATTCATTCTCCACCTCTGACTGTTATTCCATACTATCACTACTAGAAATCTCCCCCCACAATATTGCTTTAAATGTGCTAAAACTAGTGAGGCTGGCAGAGTGACACCCAGTGAGCCTGTCAAGCCAGACCAGTAGCGGATCCAGGGGGGTAGGCGATCGGGGCGATCGCCCCCCCCTAGCAGGGGCTTGCTACTGACGGCTGCATACTGTGCAGGTCCGTTCAGCATTGACAGTGTGCTGCCCGGCTGCTCTGATTGTGTTTTAAACACAACTAGAGCAGCGGGACAGCACACTGCCAATGCTGAATGGACCTGCACATACTGTGCAGCCGTCAGCAGCCTTAGAAATTAGAAAGGGGGGGGCCTAAATAGCCCCCCCTAAAATCGCCCCCGGTAGAGCAGTTGCCTAGATCCGCCCCTGAGCCAGACACAGTTCAACTCGCATGTCACTCCACAAATGTAAATCGTAATACCTCAGATGTGGTTGAGTTTTCACTCTCCAAACCACTTGTTAATAAATCCTGGGGTTTGGAGCTGAAAACCGCATACATTGTGTGTCTGTATGCACACTGCAAAAAAAAAAAGTTAATTTTCCCGTTTGTATTATTATTTTAACATATTTAAAATACTTTAGCATAACACATCAAATGATGACATTTTGTATGTTCCTATTGGTATAGAAGATTAGCATAAATGCTATTATTCTCACCCATAATGACAGCAATCTGTACATTGCAGTTAGAGGTTTACTTTTTAAACTCTTAATATTGGTATACTATTAATACTTATAATTACAGATTAAATCGTTAATCATGTCTTTTGCTAAATATGAACTTTTGCAATCTTATTATTATGACATTATTTTCAAAGACACTAGCAAGTCACATTATTTTTGTGTGTTATATTTTAAAGATATCTGGGGATCAACAAAAATTACAGTACTAATTAAATAATGTCTTACAAACCTCTCCTAATCCTCCTCATATTCCTAAGCGCCCATGGCTGCCTGTGGCTCATATTGCTCCACAGACTTTGAAGCTGGTGGATGAGGAGATCCAGCCCTATGTTTGTGGGGATTTTATGCTGCACGTGCCTGTAGGCCTGCAATGCCATGTATTGCTGTTAAGGTACTTGCCAGCAAGTTATTTGTCCCTGTATTTTGATAAAATTAGGAGGTTTGCATTTTACTAACGACTGAAGGTTTAAAAAAAATAACAAAAAACACCAAGATAGTGGTTGGTTGAGATGGTTCACGAGGGTGTGTGACTGAAACAACATTAAGCAGACTAGTTGCCGTGAAAACATTAAATGCCTCAAAAATATGGCCGACCACATTTTCCTGTGAGAAAAACCAACTGAAACTGGTTGCACTTCCCAATGCTACAGAACAAAAAATGAGATAAATGTGCAGGAGGTGTCAGAGTATTCTGGAAAAGAGAAACAACATGCACAACCAACAATCATAGAGCCCGCCACGAACAAGCAGACAGCAACCTGTCAAAGAAAGACAACCAAATTTTTGCTTTGCTGAAGTTGAAATAATATGATATATATAATATGATGGGAAGGCTGCTGAAGGCCAGCAGGCAGCTGTCAGCATCAGCAAAGCTTGCCATATGAAATAACTACCTGTGTAAATGCAGATAAACGTCAAAGCTAACAACGCCATAGGGAGATCGGTGGGGGCCAAGACTAGAGTTGGATTTTACCCCCATTGTAGTGGTAGCATGGGCTGAACAATATAAAAAATAAATGGACAAAGGTAGTTTGGTGGATGTCTATGACCCCCCCCTGCCCTCCACTTGTAGTGGAATAGAAAAAAAACAGCCTGCATAGACTGAACAATATAAAAAATAAATGGACCAAGGTAGTTTGGTGGCTGTCTATGACTCCCCCCCCCCTCACCCTCCACTTGTAGTTGAATAGAAAAAAGCAGCCTGCATAGACTGAACAATATAAAAAATAAATGGACAAAGGTAGTTTGGTGGCTGTCTATAACACCCCCCCCCCCTCCACTTGTAGTTGAATAGAAAAAAAGCAGCCTGCATAGACTGTAGAATTAGAATATAAAAATAAATGGACCAAGGTAGTTTGGTGACTGTCTATGAAGACCCCCCCCCCCCCCGCCCTCCACTTGTCGTTGAATAGAAAAAAAGCAGCCTGCATAGACTGTAGAATTAGAATATAAAAATAAATGGACAAAGGCAGTTTGGTATCTGTCTGCATCAGACCCCCTCTCCACTAGGAGTAAAATAGAAAACTATTCAGCCGTTATAGAGTCTAGAATATAAATAGAAATTGAGAAAGGCAATTTGGTATCTGTCTGCATCATAATCATCAACATCATTATTAGTGCCCTCGTGGCCTACACAAATCTCCCCCTCATCCTCTTCTAATTCCAAAGTGGCATCCTCAATTGGTGCATCACCGGCTACACTCGGGCTGTTAAGGCACACCATAAGCAGAACTGCTGAAAGGACCCTTCTTTATGGGTACACTAACAGAATGCTCACGATTAGACATACCACTGGTGGATGGACTCTCCACAGGGATTGGTGTCATTTCTGATTCAGAGCATACATTATTCTCTAATGCCTTACTGTTTTCTTGCAGCTCGGCTTTGACGCGTAACAGTAGTTGTGCACCACTTTTAGACTCCAAATTACTTGGTCTTGCTTGGTCACGAGTGGCCGTACAAGAAGAGGGCTCGGTAACATTTTTGGATCTGCCACTAATAGAGGAAGGCGAAGGCCTCATTCTCTCTTTGCCACTGCGTGTGTAGAATGGCATGTTGGCAATTTTTTTTTTTATCGGCACTTAACTTTTGCTCAGTTACACTTCTTTTTCGCTTTAACACGGTAAAATTTTTTTGGGTGTGTGTTTTTTTCCCTGATTTAAAAAGACTATATACTTTGACATCGCCTTTCCCAGATGACGTACTGGTAACACTACCATCAGGACTGGTGACAGAACCGGGTTGCTGATTCTACTCATATGTGGACTGCTTTGATCCATTTTAATGAGGCCGAAGCACTTTAGTTGCCAAAATTGTATTAGATAGATACTGCTGACAAATATGACTTTTGACAGCCAGAAAAATTAGTGCTTCACACTGGGGAATATGGGAGACCCCAAAAGCACTTGTAGTGCTAAATATTGTTTTAGATACTGCTGACAAATATGACTTTTGACAGCCAGAAAAATTACTGCAAAAGAATGGGGAATAAGGGACACCCCAAAAGCACTTGGAGTGCAAAATATTTTTTTACCTACTGCTGACAAATATGACTTTTGACAGCCAGAAAAATTACAATAAAACAATGGGGAATATGGGAAACCCCAAAAGCACTTGGAGTGCCAGAAATTGAGAAAAAAAACCCTCCTCTATCCTCCTCTTACTGCTGTAACAATTGGTATTAATATTAGAATTGTATAGAATAGAAACAATAATGTGTCCAATTATTGCTCTGTCCCTGCGCTGGTATTGCCTGTGACCTAACCCTGCTCTCTCCCTCTGTCAAATGGCAATGGATTGCTGTGGAGGCTGGTATTTATGCTTTTCAAATCTCGCGAGAACCGAGCTCAGAAATACGATTACGTCACAATGACGTTTTGCCTCGATTTCGATTCCGAATGGGCGGGAGAGTACCGAGCCGATAGGCGAAATTCAGATGGATTTGGATCTCGGGGAACCGAGCCCGCCCATCTCTAATATATATACACACACACACACACACACACACACATATTATATATATATATATATATACATATATATATATATATATATATATATATATATATATATATATATATATATACACACATATATATATATATAAACATATATACACACATAGATATAGATATGTATACACATAGACATATATATATATATGTACACATATATATATATATATACACATATACATACATATATACACATATACACATACATATACATACTGTGGAAAGAGCCCGCTAATGCAGAAGCACATGCGAACAACTTCTTCCTTTTTATGTAGTTTTATTTTCAGGATGGTAAATGTTTTAACACAGTATAGATTTCACAGCAATTCTTGGAGACCCTAAACGCTAGCTAGACATAGCTCAGCTCTCTCAAGACCAGCCAGCTTCCCAGCGTTGGTCTCAGTGCACAAATGACACAAACAAACTTTTATGCATGATACTCCTCCCCCAGCCCTAGCTTGATGGGCAGGTGACACACCCACCTTCTCTTTAAGAGAAAACGCCCATCACTGGCTCTGTTTGCACTAACAGACACACCCTGTCTGTTTGCTGAGAGGAAATCATGTAAGTTAACAAAACTTTAAACTACACATAAGTTTTTACCTGGTTTAATCTCAACCTAGGTGCATAACTGCGCCAATGTTTTATTCTGCTTGTATGTTTTCTCTGCATCTTGTCAGATAAATGCCTCCCTTTGTTACAATACATACATACATACATACATATACATACATACATACAAGTGGCTGGAAGCTACTTACCCATAAGTTGATTTTAGCAGCTTCTCTGCTCCTTGATGCTCCAGGCAATCAGCTGACAGGGAAAGGGGGCGGGTCACATGATCGCAGCTGCGATCGCATTTGAAGCAGCGGTGACACCGGGGAGGACAGCGGGCTGCCTAGTGCGGACAACGGATCCGCACTAGGCAGCCCGCTGTCCTCCCCGGTGTCAATCCTGCCCCCCCCTCTCCTTCATCACTCGGTGCCTTTGTTTTCCTCCCTAGGCCTCCGCTCCTTTACTTACTTTTGTATTGGCTTATTTAATCTCTTCTCACCCCGGGCATACTGGGCCCAGGTAATTAGTACCCGCCCCCCCACTCTCGGCGGTCCTGCCTATGATCCTGCTTCAGGGCTTCCAGCTCATCAGGTGCTGAAAAGGGGGTGTGGCCGTAAGGCAGCCGTGCCTAACAGTGCATTTTACCGGTAGCCCGCTGGGCCAGTCCGACGCTGGTTCTATAACAAATTAAACTCTCACTAGCAGAGCCCTCTCTCCTCCTCATGTGTTCTTTCTCCACTTCCACCTCATCCACACGTGTGTGCTTGTCTCATGACTTTTGCATGTCATTTAGCATGACTTACATAGCTTTAAAATATGTAAGCCAAGCTCTGTTTTAATACTGGGTTTTTTTTTTAAAAAAAAGTTAACCAACAAACACAACAAGTGAAGGTTAGGTTCACGTATCCTGGTCTTTATAACTCTGGCCGTTGGTATTGAGAAAGCACCTGGATACAGATGACCTTAACTTTTGTAACTGATATATGTGGTAGTAATAACATCTCAGATATTATGGCTATTTTATTAATATTGTTGAATTTTTAGCATGTTGACCTCCATATACTATACTATATTTAAACAATGTAAGGTGCTAGCTAATGTTACTGAGGATTTATTTGAAAAGATAATGTGATTCCCACATTAACCGGTATGTTTTAACTATACAAATACTCAAAACAATGGGTTTGACACTGTCTCATATTCTCTAATTTAGTCCCTCACCTCCATGACAAATTCCCTTAACCACTAGCCAATTTTTGGAGGCAATGCAAGCAGATCTACCTGATGGCAAATTTTTCAACATCTGCATCAGGATTAAGTTCCCTGCAGCAGAAGCACAATGAAATTTAGAGAGAGTTGATATCTGCCATCCATATAATGTTGGCCTCATTGCAACAAATAATACCCGCAAGAAACTTTGCATCGGGCACCTGTGAGGCAGGGCCAGAGGAAGCATAAGGTATAAAATCTACTTCTGCTCCAGCAGCCACCACTACTTGGCTCACCCATAGCCTGGTGTGATCAAAATGACCTAATTAATGGCCTGGTGAAAATAGATTCCTGAAAATCACATATATTTTTGGTTATTTTCTACATTGTCTTCTGCTTCCAGTGGGGAAATGTTTGGTGTTTGGACGGTAGCATCTTCTAATATTATTAACCTATTAAGTATCAGAGCACAGCTTACCAGTATTTTGATGCAGCATTCATTTATATGGGCTCTATGTATTATTATTGGTAATACCTACATTTCTCCATATCCTATCATAGTCTCAACAGGCATGTGTTTGGCATAAACTTGTAAGTACCCATTTGTGACATGGGCACCCTGCCAACATCAACACACCAACAACTTTTTGTTGTAGATCAAACGTACATTTATTGTTTGCATCACGAGAAAACGCCAACACTTCTTGTCAGGATGACACCAGCAGACAATACCCTTTCCTTAAAATCTGCGTGGGTTTCCCAGATTTTCATGCAACCAGCACTAGCCAAACCAGCTAAAACAGCCTGTACACTGTACAAGCTCCGATACGCAATGACTATAACAGAGCCACAAGCTCTATCTATAGTCTAAGGGATTTCCTCATGACAGCGTGGGAAAAGTGGAACTGTGTGTTCATACAATTGGTGCGTAGCTATGCATCATTGGGGCGTAGCTAGCCGGTGAAAAGCGCTAGGCCACCCTCTTACAGAAAAAAACCTGCATTGTTGTGTATACCTTTGGCACAAGGGTGCAGTGCCCGCTCTTGACTTTCAGGACATCTAGCACCATAGTGTAGTATATAAAGAATGCAGTGTGTACATAAAGAGTTCACAGTCTTGGCCTGCCCCTTACATTGGGCAGAGCACTCACCAAAAATTGGGATTGTCCCACTAGAATCACAACATTTCACAGACTGTCCTGCTCTCTCTTAACTGTTCTTGTCACTTTCACCACCTGTGGCTGCAGGTTTATTTAGTTGCGGCTTGTCTGGATCCTGGAATGTTGGGTGCCCTATTTGGAAAAAAATGGGTACATTTAGAAAATTCCAACTAGCCCCAGCGTTAAATCAATAGCACCCACAATAATTAGGCCTTCCTCCAGCCCCAACATTAAAATAATAATATTCCCATTTAATAAGTAAACCTATTTCCCTCCTTCCAAACAGCCCCAGCAATAAATTAATAGTATTTACATTTCATAAATATACCTATTTCCCGTAACCATCACTGCCATTAAATAATTCATAGGCACATTTAATAAAGAGACCTCATTCTCCCCAAACTCACCCCCACATTCAATAGCTCCCAAACCACCCCATCTTAAATTAATAGTCCCCACTATTAAATTGCCTCACCATCACCATACAAAAAAAATTGCACCCATTAATTAGCCACCACCTACCTCACACAACATCTCCTTCATCACTGTGCCATGCTGCTTCCCCCTCTCCTTCATTACTGTGCTATCCTACCCCCCTCTCCATCATTGTGCCATGATGCCCCCGTCTCCTTTATCACTGTGCCATCCTGCCCCCCTCTCCTTTATCACTGTGTCATCCTGCCCTCCTCTCCTTTATCACTGTGCCATCCTGCCCACCCTCTCCTTCATCACTGCGCCATGCTGCTCCCCTCTCTCCTTTATCACTGTGCCATGCTGCTCCTCCGCTTCATTACACTGTGCCATCCTGCCCCCCCTCTCTCATCACTCGGTGCCTTTGTTTTCCTCCCCTGGCCTCCGCTCATTTACTTACTTTTGTATTGGCTTATTTAATCTCTTCTAACCCCCTGGCATACCGGGCCCATGTAATTAGTACCCGTCCCCCCCCTCTCGACGGTCCTGCCTATGATCCTGCTTCAGGGCTTCCAGCTCATCAGGACCTCAGTGCTTCACCATCCTGCAACCTGTTACTCTCCTGTGTACTTCTGTATCACCTCCACAGTCAACATGCTGCTGCCATGCTACAGATTGTTGCGCATCAACTCTGATCCTACTCCAGGGCTTCCAGCTCACAAGGACCTCAGCACTCTGACTTATCCGCATTACCACCTTTATCTCCTGTCCATCCATTTAGTTTTACTCATCGCCCCGCAAAAGGACCACGACCTGCAGTTAAAGAGCTGCTAAGTCCATATCCCCTTGCGGGGCTTCCTGGTGAAAACCTCTCTTCCATTAGACTCCGCGCCTCTCTGGGGGCACCTGAGCAGACTTCGAGGCCCATCCTGACTCTGAATCCATGACAGTAAGATCTGGCCAATGGACCCCGATTGTGAATTCTCCGCCAAGGATATGTTACATGTTGTTGGACAAGTTGAACAGCAGGATGCCACTCAACTTCAGCTTCTCCAGTGTCTGCAAGCCCTAGTTGCTCGCATGGACACCCTACAAGCTCCCCTGCCGGCTTCTCAGCCTTCTGCGGCCCCTAAACCACATGATCCTGCTCCGGCAGCTACATCTACTTTGTGTCACTCACCGGACTGTGAGTGCTTCTTCCCGGACATTTAGGAACCGTGGTCGTCCTCCATCCTGAGGGACTGCGCATGCGCAGCCCTTCCTAAACCTTCAGTGTATGTTCCTTTAACTTAATTGGCAGATCAGGCAACACTCCCTATATTAAGCACCTGTGGTCAACACCACGTGGCCTGATCTTGGAGTCTCATTCCCCATGAGTCTCTGAAGGTGTTCCTGTGTTTCCTCGTGTATTCAGCGCTGCTGATTCCTGTGGTTTCCAAACCACTTCTACCTCTGTGGTTTCCAAACCACTTCTACTACTGTGGTTTCCATACCACTTCTACCATCCTGTGTATCATCGTGACTGTTAGCTGATTCCTATCCGCTGCCTCCGTGCACTACATTCTTCAAGCCACTTCAACTCTACCATATATCATTGTGACTGTTAGCTGATTCCTATCCGCTGCCTCCGTGCACTACAGTCTTCAATCTACATCTACTCACCTGTGCATCATCGTGACTGTTAGCTGATTCCTATCCGCTGCCTCCGTGCACTACAGTCTTCTACCTGCAACTCGTCTGTGTTTCATCGTGACTGTTTGGCTGATTCCTATCCGCTGCCTCTGTGCGCTTCAGTCTTCAGCTCATCTCAACTCTCCCGTGTTTCCTCGAGACTGCTGCTACTATTGCTATCCGCTACTCTCCGTGATCAACAGTTCCAGCTCAACTCTGCTCTCCCGGGTCCCATCGTTACTGCACCTGCTGGTTGCTATTGGCTACCTCCGTGTGTCCGCAGAGTCCCGCTGCTGCTACTATCAGCTCTACTCGTCCATCTACTGCTGATCCGCTCTCCACGCTTTCCTGTGTTCCCGCTGGTCTCTACCCCCCTGTCAGCATTGGATTCGTGTCTCACCATTTACCCCTCTGCTAGACCATCGCCATTCTCCAGGGTCCTCCAGGAGTCCAGTTCCACGCTCTACTGATTCCTGTGTATTCGTTTCCCTGCTGGTCTACTTACCTGTGCGCTGCACCTACTAGACCACCGCTTCACTCATCCAGGGACTTCGCATCCTGCCGGCCTCCTGCCGCTCAGGTATCTCTGCACTCCTGTCTGACTGCCTGCTTCTGAACCACGGTATGCATACTTCTCATTGACTGTGCTGGTGTATTGCATATCTTGCTGGACTGTGTTGGTTCTCCTCTGGAGTTTGCTATCCGCTGACTCTATTGCCATCATTGACTGTGTTAACTTGTGCCGGATTACTTCAAGAGACTTTCTATAATTGCAGGGCTGTTCAGTCATTTATATATATTGTGCATATTACTGTGGATCGAGTTTAAGGTGCCCGTGTATATCCTGTGTTGCAGTCTCTCCCCGTGCACCTCCTCACATATATATTCAGTGGTACAACTTGCTAGAGGCAGACCACTGATCCCTGTTTCCTGTATCACCTGTTCCAGTATCCTCTCACATAGCAGTGGTACAACTTGCTATCGCAGACCACTGACTCCCCGGATACCTCCACTTGGATTCCATTCCTTCACTCAGACAGCGGTACAACTTGCTATCCGCAGACCGCTGACTCTCATCACCTCCTTGTTTCTGTTGGACATTCCTCCTCACTATAGCAGTGGTACAACTTGCTACCACAGACCACTGACTACCTTCACGTGTCCTTTGTCCATACAGTTCCTCGTGTATTTATACCTCCATATTACCAGTGCTGCTAGTCATAGACTTTCCTGAGCATCTCATCATCTGCTATTTCCTGTTCCGTGATCACCCTGCTACCAGAGTACCATATTACCACCTATACTGCTCTGGTAAGCCTATCACCTGGTGATCCCTGGGTAAAGACTCCTAGTGCCCGTGACACTTTGATACGTTTACCATCGCCCCAAAAGTTTGATGGTGACCCACGCTTCTGTCGGGGATTTTTGAATCAATGTTCTATCCAATTCGAGCTCCTCCCACGAAATTTCCCCATGGATCACTCTAAAGTTGCCTACATTTTCTTACTCCTCTCCCACCAGGCTCGAGCATGGGCCTTCCCACTTTGTGAGAGGGATGATCCTATTCTTCAAGATTGTGCGGCTTTCATCTCAGCTTTTCAGAAAACTTTTGATGAGCCAGGTCGTGTTTCCTCAGCCGCTTCCAGTATACTCGGACTCCGCCAAGATTCTCATATCCTCACCCAGTATGTGATTCAGTTCCGTACTCTTTCCTCAGAATTATGGTGGAACAATGAAGCCCTTGTCGCTGACTTCTGGCAAGGTCTCGCTGATCGAACAAAAGATGCATTGACCTCTCAAGAATTGCCTACGACTATGGATTATGGATGTTCTAATCTCCCTCTGCCATTGGGTGGGCATTCGCTGCCGGCAAAGGGCCTCCGAGAAAGAGCCCTCTCGGCGCTTCTCATAAATACAAATAAGGATCTCTAATAATCTTTGTATTTACTGTGCCAAACTGGGACACCTGCTGGCCTCCTGTACTAAACGCCAGGGAAGCACCAAACCCTAACCTGTTCACGGGAGGTGGAGGTCAGGTTAGATCCTCCCCTTAAATCCTCCCCTAAACTCAGTAACTCTTCGATCTGTGCCATTCCTGTTACCCTTCATGGACCCTCTGGACTGCAAAACCTTTCAGCCCTCATAGATTATGGAGCAGCTGGAAAGACTGTACCCTATGTCCTTGCATCGACTATAGGGGTCTTAACGCCATCACCCTCAAAAATCAATATCCTATCCCATTGGTGACGGAACTCTTCGATCGCATTAAGGGAGCCCAAATCTTCACTAAACTTGACCTTAGAGGTGCTTACAACTTGATCAGATTCCACAAGGGAGATGAGTGGAAGACTGCCTTCAACACCAGAGACAGATTATGAATACATTGTAATGCCCTTTGGTCTTAGTAATGCTCCAGCGGTATTTCAGAGTTTCATCAATTACATTTTCAGAGACCTTCTCTACTCCTCAGTGGTGGTTTATTTGGTCAATATGTTATTCTTTTCCCAAGACTTGTCCACCTACCGTCATCATGTGGCTGAAGTACTTTCCAGACTCCGGACTAACCAACTGTAATGCAAGCTTGAAAAGTGTGTATTTGGGACCGCTCAAATATCTTTCCTGGGTTATATTGTCTCTGGAGAAGGTCTGCAAATGGACCCCGAAAAAGTATGAGCAATCTTCGATTGGCCTATATTCTCAGGACTAAAGGCCATTCAACAGTTTCTGGGGTTCGCCAACTACTATAGACAATTTATCTGCGACTACTCTTCCATTGTGGCTCTCATCACTGCTCTGACCCAGAAAGGAGCTGACACTAAGATCTCGTCTCCAAGTGCCATATGTGCCTTTACCACCCTTAAGTAGGCATTTTCTACAGCTCCTGTTCTTAGACAGCCCAACACCTCTCTGTCATTTTTGTCGAGGTAGACGCCTCATCAGTAGGCGTTGGGGCAGTTCTATCCCAGAAGTTTCCCCCAGAGAAACCCTTCCATCCGTGCACCTTCTTTTCGTGCAAGTTTCTACAGGCGGAGAAAAAATATTGCATCAGTGACAAGAACTCCTGGCTATGAAATTGGCACTTGCAGAATGGAAATACCTCCTGGAAAGGGCATGTTTTCCCGTCACTATTTTTATTGATCACAAAAACTTGTTATATCTTCAGTCGGCTCAGTGTTTGAATCCACGACAAGCTCGTTGATCTCTCTTTTACGTGATTTTGACTTTCCTAAATCCAATCTCTAGCAAATTGTGTCGATTTTTCTGTCTCACAGCAATGGGATCATGAGTTTGATTCCTGACATGACCCTATCTTTGTGGAGTTTATATGTTCTCCCTGTGTTTGCGTGGGTTTTCTCCGGAAGCTCCGGTCTCCTCCCACACTCCAAAAACATAATAGTGCGTTAATTGGCTGTTCTCAAATTGACCCTTGTCTCTGTGTATATGTTAGGGAATTTAGGGCCTGATTCATTAAGGATCTTAACTGAAGAAACTTATTAAAGTCTCCTGGACAAAACCATGTTACAATGCAACGGGTGCAAATTAGCATTCTGTTTTGCACATAAGTTAAATACTGACTGTTTTTTCATGTAGCACACAAATACTTGATAGCTTATTTGTACATTGAAATTTAAAGTTGATATTTGTGTGCTACATGAAAAAACAGGGTGAAACCACCATCAAAGCCGCCATCCAAAAGACAGGACAGTTTTAATACCTGCTTCTGAATGGCTTGATAGCTCATACATGCTGTTTGAACTATTTTGCCATCCAGAACATAAGAGAAAGCACCATTGACATTTAAATTATTTTGTCAATCATTATTTATTGATTAAAGGGCAAAATGTCATTATATTAAGGGGACAAAATGATTTAATTATTATATTATTCGGGCACTATGCAATGGCAAATTGTGCAACATAAATAATTATATCCAACATTAACAATCAGTTAATAATATTATATATTCACATTTCTCACATAATCTAATACTATAATAGTGTCCCCTTAAAGAATATATTAAAAAAAAATTCCCTCATAAGTTAATATTAAATTAATTTTGCCCCTTAATTAAAAAAATAATGATTGCCCAAATAATTTAAATGTCAATGGTGCTTCCTCTTATGTTCTGAATAGCAAACTAGCTCAAACAGTATCCTGTTTAATCAATCTCACCATTCACAACCACCTCCTTTATTTTGGTCATTTGGATGGCTGTTTTGCAGCAGGTTTGAAAACCCCAGCTTAGAAAATCGGCTGTTTGTATGCTCATCATTGTTAAAATCGGGGTGATGAGTTGTAAAGTGGTGGTTTGGAAAAATTTCAATTCTGGCCGTTTTAACGGAGGTTTGGACTTTAGTAAATCCGGCGGTTTCAAAACAGCCGGAAAAATGTCCAAAAGTGGCGGCTTGAGCAAACCGCCCTTTAGTAAATCTAGCCCTAGGTCTTATCGATCTCATTGTCAAAATACAGGCAAGAGTGAAGAGCCGGAGGAAGAAGGGATATTACAAAAAAAAAAAAGATACAAATGTTGTTTACATTTGTACCTTTTTCTTTGTAATATTCCTTAATTGTAATTTAAAGAGTTTGTGCTGTTTGTAAGCTGTATTGTATGATTATGTGTAAGGCTGGGTACACACTAAAGGTTTTCCACCCAATTATCGTGCCAATTACACGATAAATGAGTGTTAGGTCCAATAGCGCATCAGTGTGTACGCTCCGATGATCAATGATTATCGTTCAAAAGCACATCATATCGTTTAATTTGATTTTAAAAACGTACTAAATATCTCAATAAACAATGGAACAATGTTGGGGCGACTCTGCAGTGTGCATGCATTCACAACCAGCAGTGTAGGCAGATCACTATGGAGTTTACAGTCACGATCTTTTCAGCAGATGAAGAGCACAGATCTGAAGGTAAAAGTTAAAAATTGTTGTAAAATGAGTATAGTGTGTACACATGAATCGGCATACTAATTAACAATATTGCAGCGGGAGAAATTAATGTCTGACTACGTACATGTGTATCTATGTACACATAAAACATTACTATTTTTAACTTTATTTACATACTTGAAAACTAGGTCTCCCGGAGAGTAAGGCATCCTCCTGCAGCTGCCCGCTTCCTTGTGAAGTGGGCAGAATTAGAATGGCAATGATGCGATTCTCATGGAATGCCGCTGTAAAATGATGCAGACGCGGCATTACATCACAAGGGCGGGGCTAAAATGACACCATTTGCCAAGCCCCGCCCCCTCCTACCCTCCGGGAACTCCGGCAAAGATGAAAAAGTTGACAAGTATGTATAATTATTTGAAATGTTTGAAGGTACAGTAAATGATGTTTTGTCCAAGGCACATTATTATTAATGCATACTTTTAACATAATAGAATAATACAGCATTATAACATGCCAAGGATCACGCAGTAAATTTGTAAAATCCTCTGTTAAACAAAGCTGACTGTGAGAAAACTACAGATAGTAAGTAAAATGTGTTGCACTGACCTCTAGTTGCAAATCCATATAAAACAATCTATAGCAGCAAAGATTGTTAGCCAAAAACCTAACTATCAATGGTAAATAAATAGTGCATTGCAGAAGTAAGTTCAGTGCATATATTATATCCTTCATTTTGATACGCTACATAGCTCTGCAGTCAGACTGAAAATTTGCCACATTTTGATGGTGGAATGTTTCCTTAAGTGTTCTCAGTCCTACCCAGTGACTAAGAGATCTGCATCGAAAACCCAACAGCCAAGTATGGCCCTAATTACTCTGTAAACAAGCAGATACCATAGCTGGGAAAACTGATGTATTCCTATATCTCAGAGTTGTTGAGATTTTATTTGGAAATTTGAAGAGAAGCTCTAATTCCGAAATAAAGATCCTGGATAGTACCATAAGGGTCCAATAGCGTTTTATACGTATTCATTTTACGCATTTTGTACCCATTGTGCCACCTAGCACATACAGTGCAGTCTGATGTTTTTTATCTGCATTCTGTTTAGCCTCATTTATGTAACTTAATCATAAGTGAAATTATATCAGGTCTCTCCTTGTTGCATGTGACAGCTTTATCTACAGCGTATTTAAATTTTTAGATTTCATTACTTGAAGTACGGCTATAAATGCAAATTCCCATATAATGTGTCCCTCAAAGGTGTCCCATTGAAAGTATAAGCCAATAGATAGTTTTCACAAGCTACAATGCGAAAAATTCAAGTCCTTTTGCAGGAAACCACCCTAAATGCACCTTATTCACCCCTTCAATCTCATATAAATAATTTCATCTTGCAAAATCTAATCTTGTGCCCCACACAATATATGCATGTTTGCACAAAACCACGTAATTGGTAGATGTGTTAGTAGACATCTTCAGGCGCTATAGCAAAACTTTAGGGGAGGCCTGTATATGTGTATATACCTACCGCGCTGCTGTTCTGACATGCGACTGGGGGAGGATTCAAAACACAGTGGAGTCAAAGTGGTAATTATTCTAATTCCTAAGAATTTTTTTATGTTGCTACAGCCTCGGCTGCTAAATTAAGAATACAAACAGGATAGAGTGAAGAGACAGTTTTTAGGTGGGGAATTGAATTGTGTACAAAGTCCCATTGGAGCATTGAGTGATGTGAGCCTGTGTGCACTTCTTGGTAATATGATAACTAAAACATTGCTTATATTTGATCGTACCTCTGTGAGGTTCAAGCAAAAATCAGCAATGTTTTAGTGCTGTAAAATGCTGCATTCTCTGAAACTCTCTTGTGCCCATATTGACTTGCACACTACTCCATTGCACTTGTGCCATTTACAATAAGAGGAATTATATTAAGAGAAAAAAATTACATTGTCTTGAATGATTAAAAACTTTATTTATTTTCACAAAATCTGTGCTTGAGTAACTAAATTCATGGTGAATTGGAGCCTCCAGATTTCACAATAGTTTAGTAAAAGGGAGGAAAAAAAATAGGGTACCTTCTGTTTGGCTGAGCTCTATTCACAAGAGGAAGACACTCAGTGGTAGAAGTCCTCACCCTGGGACCTTATGTGTTACCTTACAAACACCTCTAGCACTAAAAAAATATGCGTCAATTTCGAATCTAACAGGAGCTGGAATGGTCAGGTCACTGTGTAAGATTCAGAAAGCTGTCATTGGGCAGTGTGCTCTAAAGAGACACCTGATTGGATCAGAGTGGCACTTGTTTAGGAGCTACTTTCAGGGAACATTCCATGAAGTTTACCTGGTGGTCCTACCTCTCCAGGGCAGGCCTCATGCTGCCTACTTCAGTTCCACTGTAAGGTAAGGGACAAGGTCCCAGGGAAGGGGCCACCACTGGACTTACCTGGGGTGGCCATTTACTAGGGTTGTACAACATTTGAAGTAAAATTATATTGTTGAATATTTTAATATTTCTCATCAGCTTTACCTTAAAATAAGTGATATGTTTTATTAAAATGTTACTGGTTATTTAATGTCAACATATTGTCAATGTCATCATATTGTCATAGATGCCAATGTGATAATGACAGAAGTACATGCTGTCTTGGGATTGCGTGCTTTTAATAGATCCAAACACCAAGAAAAACCTATGGGCAAATTGTCACATTGGAATTAAGCCATCTTGAAAGATATTTCTGCCTATACACATTTCTCACGGTATGTAATCACTGGGAAACTGAATCATTCTAACTTAATATTGTACCCCTGCAGCATGTGCAGAAAATCCGGTAAGCTGTGTATTACATTCATGATGGATTCCTTCACCTTTCTTGTAGGAACTGGGCCAATATCATGATCTTAGTGAAAGAGAAGAAGGTGCACTTCTTTAAGTTAATGAAACGTGTACAAGTGACTAAAATCATTTGAGACGGCAGCCAAGGACATATAAGACCAATGTGCCAGTGCAAATAATAGAAAAATGTTGTCCGGCGCTCAGAAACAAACAATATATAATAAAAGCTATGTGTCAGCACATACATAAAGGAGAATGTTGTGCACAATATAGCTATATTGGGGTTAAGCTCACCTGCCAGCATGAAGGCACCTCCCGTAGGTGAGTCCCTAAGCTAGTGATATAAATTTATATTCAGGGTGTCCCATTTAAAACCTTCCCCTGAACCTCCATCTTATAAAGCCTGCAGCACCTGGAGGGAGTGGTCAACTCCCAGAAAAACAAACTAGATAATAGTGAAGGAGAAAAAGGTGTGCTTCTTTAAATGAATGAAATGTGTATAAGTGAATCAAATAATTTGAGATGGCAGCACTTGACAAATAAGACCAATGACTAATGTGCAAGTGCAAATAAAAGAAAAATGTTGTCTGGCGCTCAGAAACAAACAATATGTAAGAATCACTATGTGTTATCTTTCACTTTTTTCAAGTTTGTTTTTCTGGGCGTTGACCACTCCTTACAGGTGTTGTATGCTTTATAAGATGGAGGTTCAGGGGAAGGCTTTAAACGGGACACCCTGATTAAAGTTCTGTAACTGTGAATTAGAACAGGTACAGGTGCAGATCTTGGGCAGAATGGAGTTGGGAGATAGAGTAGATTGGTGCAGTTTGGTTAATTGTTTTGTAAGTTAGTAAAAGTATTTTATATTTGATTTGGATACCTACAGTAACTAAAGTAGGGACTGACAGAGGGGGTAGTAGTAAAATGTTTTGCAAGGAAAAATTGTGTAACCACTGCATTCAAAATAGATTGCAGGTGTAAAAGTTTGGTTATATGAAGACCAGTAAAAAGAAGGCAATTGCAATAGTTAAAGCGGGAGATTATGAGTGCATGAATTTAAGTTTCTGTAGTGTCTTGTGTGACATGCATTGCATATTCTGCAAATCTTTCTTAGATGTAGGTAACAGGATTTGAACACAGATTGGATGTCCAGAACAAAGGACAGTTCTAGTGCAAGGGTGACACCAATGTCGCAGTCTTGAGTGTTTATTGTTGTGTTGTCATCGGAAACAAATATGTTATGTAGGTTGTTTCTGTTGATTGGTGGAAAGATTATTAGCTCAGTCTTTGAAACATTGAGTTGGAGGTAAGGGAACATCCAAGATGAAATGGCAGAGAGACATTCTGTAATGTGAATCAACACTGGTGGAGACAGAGGATCAATAAATTTGGGTATAATCTGCATGGAGGCAATACTGAAATCCAAAGGAGCTTATTAGCTTTCCAAGAGAAGTAGCATAAATAGAGAGGAGTAAAGGACTTAGGACTGAGACTTGTCTATGTAAACACCCACTGGTTTCTGGGAAGAAGAAGAGTGAGCTAAACATGGGTGGTGAGTAAGAGAATCTCCATAGGTACATAGGTTGGTGCCAGGTATTGGTGTCAGAACTGATCGTACCTTGAGTATGCTTTTATGCCACCCCACAGATGGACAGTAGACTACATAATAGCATGGTATGAGCACCCCAAAGTTGGGCTATTTGCTGGAGGACACAGTGACATGGATGTACAGACAACTCGAATGATGTAAACACCACTGGGGTACTCTGACTGACTGTCTCTGGCTCCCCATCCAAACACAGATTCCCTGCAGGGGTGGTACATCACTAAAGCATCTAAAAGAGGCAGCGAGTTGCAAAGTAATCTCTGCTGCTTACAGCCATAATAACAAATAATTAGGACTGCTACAAGCAGCAGCCAAATGTCTGGGAAAAGGACAAAGTGCCACCCTAACTTAAAGTTTTTAAGGTGGGGAGGGTAAGGGCCGGACTGATCATAGGCCTTACCGGGAAATTTCCCAGTAGGCCAATGACCTAATGAAGCCGCCTGACAATTTTTTTGGCCAATGCATTATTTTTTTTTAAACAAGGAAGGTGACTGGTCGGCTTCCCCGGGACCAGCCAACTTCCCTAAAGTGGCCGTGGATCTGCTGCCCCCCCATGTGCGATCTATCCCACAAGAACTAGATATCACATGGGACGCACACCAGGTGACAGGTGCCGTCCGTTGTGAGCAGAGAAACGCCACTGGAAGCTGCAGAATGGTAAGTGTGGGTGCAGCGTTGGGGGGGGGGGGGTGATGGCAATGTGTGTGTGTGCACAGTGGGTGAGGGGGGCAGTGTATAACTTGTGATGGCACAGGGGGCATATAGCAATGTAATATGTGTGTGTTGGCAAAGGGGGCTTGTGGCAATGTAATGTGTGTGTGTGTTTTATGGCAAAGGGGGCTTGTGGCAATGTAATGCGTGTGTTGGCAAAGGGGGCTTGTGGCAATGTAATGTGTGTGTGATTGATGGCAAAGGGGGCTTGTGGCAATGTAATGCGTGTGTTGGCAAAGGGGGCTTGTGGCAATGTAATGTGTGTGTGTGTGTGTGTGATGGCAAAAGGGGCTTGTGGCAATGTAATATGGGTGTGGTGGTAAGTTTTGGCTAATTAATGGGTGCGATTTTGTTTGTGGGGTGATGGTGGGGCAATTTAATTTAATAGTGGGGCCTATTAATTTAAAATGGGGTGGTTTGAAGACTATTAATTGAATGTGGGGACGACTTTCGGAATAATGAGGTCTATTAAATGTGAATATGAATTATTTAATGGCAGTGATGGTTGTGGGAAATAGGTATATTTATTAAACGAAAATGCTATTTATTGCTGGGGCGGTGGGCATTTTCTACTTTTATTTGGGTGGGAGGTAGGCTATTTAATGATGGACTGTGGGTTGGCGCGAAATATTTAATGGTGGGCGCTTTTAATTTATTTTGTGGGGCTATGGTTGTGCTATTTCATTTAATTGTGAGGTCTATTAATTTAAGGTGAGATGTCGGGACCTTTAATTTAATGGTGGGGTGGTTTGGGGCTATTTATTGAATGTGGTGCTGAGTTTAGGAAAGAGGGCTATTTATTAAATGTGAATATGAATTATTTATTTCCAGCATGGTCGTGGGAAATGGTTGTATTAAACGTAAATGCTATTAATTTATTGATGGGGTTGTGTGGAAGGAGGAAAATAGTTTTATTTATCAAATGTGAATACTAGTTTTTTAATGTTGGGGATGGAGGGAAGCCTGTCCATTAAATGTGGATTTAACACGGAGCACGTTAGAGTTCTCTAAATTACATGTACTAATTTTTTTTCAAAATAGGGCCCCTAGCATTCCAGGATCCAGACAAGCGGCAACTGATCAAGAGACACCAACAACCACAGGTGGAGAAAGCAACAAGAACAGGTAAGAGAGAGCAGGACAGTCTGCCAACTGTATTTTTCTATATTGGCAGCTCCTCTGCACCATTTTGTTAAATAGATACGAATATGTATATTGGGATGAAATTCTCTGTTGCTGGATTGCTACTGCTAAATTTAGATGTTCATTTTGTCCTACTTTCTATGTATTAATGTACCTAATGTACCTATCACTCGTACACAGAGAAGGCAGGCATTATCAGGGCGAACCAATAATCATACCTCCCAACTGCCTCAATTTCAGCGGGACAGTCCAGATTGACTAGGAATGTTGGGGGAAGGGTGATATCTAATGGGCACTCTAGCAATAGTCAGCCCGCTGGTGGCATAGTCAACTTTGTACTAATCCCGCCTCCTTTTCTGTTTGCCTTCCCTACAGTTGATATGGTCCCGCCCACATAAGGCCACTTCCAGTTTATTTTTATTTTTTCCAGGGCCACATTATGTTCTCAATCTGCCCCTGGGGGGGGGGGGGGATGATGATCATCATCATCATCATTTATTTATATAGCGCCACTAATTCCGCAGCGCTGTACAGAGAACTCATTCACATCAGTCCCTGCCCCATTGGAGCTTACAGTCTAAATTCCCTAATATAGACACACACTCACACACAGACAGAGAGGGAGAGACTAGGGTCAATTTAGATAGCAGCCAATTAACCTACCAGTATGTTTTTGGAGTGTGGGAGGAAACAGGAGCACCCGGAGGAAACCCACGCAAACACAGGGAGAACATACAAACTCCACACAGATAAGGCCATGGTCGGGAATCGAACTCATGACCCCAGTGCTGTGAGGCAGAAGTCCTAACCACTACGCCACCGTGCTGCCACTGTGATGCCTGATGGAAAGAGAGTCTTGCCCCACACATACAGTGTGCGTCAATGGTTAAACTGTTCTCCTTAATGTCAGGGGTATGCAGCACAATGAGAGACCCACTTGAGACAATGTGAGGACTGCCTCTCTGTGAAAGATTCAGGAGAAGAGAGAAACAGTAAGCATGCTTTACACTCTTCTCTCTGATACCCCAGGAGTCAGGGCCCACGTCAAATTGGAGGACTGTGCATGTGCCATTTTCACTTTATATGTGGTGCAGAGGGAGAGCCAGACTGAGAAAGGCAAGTACCATTGCCCTAAGAGTATTGGGATAACATAACCCCGAAAGAAGCGTCATCTGGGTCAACATGGAGGCTATTTCTCATCTCTGCAAGTGGCAGTGGCAGAAGAGATACAGGAAGGGCATCAGAATGGGACTAACTAGCAGAAAATCCTAATGGTGAGAAAGACTACCAAGCAATTTGGATTCCATCAAGTATGCTAATTAAGGACAGAGCAGAGAAAGTAGTTAGAGGCAAGGTGCTGAGAAGGTGAGGTCACTATCAAACTATTCCCTGAATGGGTATTTGGTGAAGCCCAAAACCCACAAACACACTTGGATCTGTGAGGCAGTATTGGACTATTCCCCCAGACTGGAAGCACCACAGTGTGGATCACGGTCGAGAAGCAATTTATTTTGAGTTCTATCCCAGGCCAGATTGGACCAGAGTCAAGAAGCTGCACCAAGGTCACTATAATCAGTGGGTCTCTTAAAGTAGTTTGTTGTATGTTTCGCCTTAATGAGCCACCAGACTGTTTGACACCAAGGAAGGGTGAGTACTAGGCAGGCCAAGGCAGATTAGGCTGCTGCTAGGAGAACTCTAGATCTTGGAATCTTGAACTTTACTGGGCTTAACATACTTTTATAAAGAAACTGTTCCAGAAATTCAGTGTGAAGTGGAGAAAATAACTTGTTACGTAGTCTTTTAAATTGTTAAGGGAAATGTAAATATTCTTTGAAGGGGAATCTATAAATATCTATTGAAGGCAAACATGAATTTTATTGAGAGGATGATGAAATAAATGTTGAAAGGGTTTTATGTGTCAAGTGTACCATTTTACATTTGTAATGCTGCTAATGTTTTATTTTTGCATAAATCATTGATACATGTACAGAGTTGTGTTATACGCCCTCTTTATGCACTGAGTAAGTGCTTGGAGTGGGAAATTAGACTAATGAACCTCCAGGGCATAGCAAACATACATTATTCTAACAGGGGAGGTTTTAACACCCCCTTGTATGGATGTACAGTATATGAGTGACACCCCTGAGTGGTGTGTGAATAAGGGAATCACCTCTGTGGTGTGTAGTCAACAGTCATCTGTGATAGTACTGTGCAAGTGTCTGCACCACAACTAACTACATTGTTATTAAACTTGCATGTGCCAGGGCACCTGCCCATGTATATACCCACTGTTTCCTGGGATGAAGAGGAGTGAGCTAGACCAAGGTGGCGATTGAGAGAATGCAACTACATCGAGCCACAGGCAGAAAGGCAGCTATAAATACAGTTTGAAATTTGATAATAAAATGATATAATGTATACAGTACATAGTAAAATGATAGTACATATTGCCCAATGGACATCAGGCATGGATTAGGGGGGGTGTCATTACGAGTTATATGATGCACAGTTTGTCACAAAAAGTTTTTCTTCTGTGAATGACTTTATTTCCTCCTTTCTTATTAGAAACATCTGTTAAATTTATGGAGGGTTAAACTGTGTTTGGCAATATACTCCAGTTATACATTCAGCTGTTACGACTAATGCAGCTGGGAGAAACGTGTCTGAAACCTGGATGCCTCAGAGGGGACTACTTTCAAACAAAGCCATCGTCTTTCTGCATTTGTTTTTTTTCCAGGACGCTAAATCAATAGAATGATTTAACCATGAAATGTGAAACAACCATAAGATCATTTATTGCAATTTTGTAAACCAAGGCTGTCCAATGTGGCCCTTTAATGGTTTTTGTGGTATTTAGCTTTTTTAAAATAGGATTTAGCCAAAAATTGGTGGGGTTACCACATTTTGCTAATGCTAAAATCTGACACCAATTTGATAATTTTTGCATGCTATACGGAAAAGGTATATAATAAATGGGCTATTGCAAGAAAGTAAATACTTGACAGTCACTGTATAGTGTGACAGTAACTATTTTGCATTGCAGGACCAACAGTCCAGGATACAAAGTTTGTGGGCTCTTTTTGGTAAATATCAATGGAATTGCACAACTAATTGTATAAAAGCACCGTGTTTCCCTCTGTTTTTATAGTTTTCATAATAGTTTGCACTTAAAATAAAATTATTTATCCCATTATCTTATGAAAAAAAACATTATTGATTATATTTATTTCAACATGCTGCTCAAATAATAGTAATATACAGTCATGGTCAAAAGTTTTGAGAATGACACAAATATTATTTTTCACAAAGTCTGATGCCTCAGCTTTTATAATGGCAATTTGCATATACTCCAGAATGTCATGAAGAGTGATCAGATGAATTGCAATTAATTTCAAAGTCCCTTTTTGCCATGACAATGAACTTTATCCCAAAAACAACATTTCCACTGCATTTCAGCCCTGCCACAAAAGGACCAGCTGACATCAGGTCAGTGATTCTCTCATTAACACAGGTGAGAATGTTGAAAAACCCGGGTTTCACCATTCATAGTGCAGGCAACCCGGGTTGGACCTGGGAATTACCCCACCAAAAGTCCCAGGTCTAATTCCTGGTTTAGACCTGACAGCATTCATACTGTGTCTTTACCCGGGTCGCCTGTGCTTGCCCCGGCAAAAAGTTGCCGCACTATGATTGGGGTATTATAGAGTCTAAAGGTGAGTGAAATCTGATTGTGTGGGATTATTAAGTCCCATAAAAGGGGAGATATACATGGCATGAGGTTATGAGATGGGAAGACATCAGAAGGAAACTGGAGGAACACAGAGGGTGACTGAGAGAGGACATAAATTTGGGTGAGGACACATTCAAATCCCTGATACACCTCTCTTTTCATTACTCCCTAGACCTCTCCCTAATATACCCCGCCCAACCCAAAAACTAATTAGGCATATATTGAATGCAGCTAACTGCCTGATTGCTTTGCACTGGAAGAGCTCGATCCCACCCTCACTTACTACGACCATAAAATCTATCTGGTCAACATACCGCTTGGAAAGTATAACTGCCACCCTCAACGATACTCCAATTAAATTCTATGCTGCGTGGACCCCTTGGACATTTTTTTACAGAGCAGAACCGCCCCAATCTACCGTATGACATTCTTCTATTTTAACCTCACACTTCTTTCTAATTTGAGATGACTAAATATATCAGCCCCTTGTTCCAGCGACCATAGACAAATCCAATTACCCCTGTGCTCCATTCTGATACCTCCTGTCTCTTCCCCCTCAATCCCCTGTTTGTCTCTCCATACCTTCAAGTTTCTCCTCTTTGAATCGTATACGCCAATACAACATTTGGGTATAACTTCATTATACTTAACATGTAGTTATAAATGTTGCAAACACTGTACTCTTCTATATCTATGTATTACTTTATGTATACAATTCCTCGCTGATGTTATATATATATATATATATATATATATATATATATATATATATATATATATATATGTATACTTGTTCAAATAAATAATAAAACATTTTATTTAAAATAATTTTTTTTTTGGGTGAGGACGTAAATGTAGGTGGGGCCAGAGTTGTAGAGGTGCATATGCCCCCCAACCCAGCCCGTCCCTGTGTACACCTCAGACAACATACATAACGTGTGTAAATAATAACGCACAGTATAGCGCTTTGGTTATTGAGTTTACATGTCTACTCTTGGATAGGACAAAATTGTACGATCTGTGTAAGAATACCGAAGATGCGATTGTATACATACAATACTTATATATATTTTTGTATTGTTTTGTATGCTTCATTTAAGATCTGTATTCCCTCAATCTCTGACTTTAATAGAGAAAAAATTACCAACACACATAAAATAAATTACTAAGACATTGTATAATGTTATATTAAGTGCAGTATAAGTAATGAAGGATTTTAAACTCCAGTCCTTATTTACCACTATAATGTCATGTCAGAATTTATTGCTGTATCAATTTGTGAATTGATTACTTTACTGGTATAATAAATACATCTATTTGTTTATTGTTAAAGGGGGGGTCCATTAAAAAGGGCATATTTATTAATTAACAGGGATTGGGATCTTTATAAAGATATATAAATGTGTATATATTTTTTAAAATAAATGATCCCCTTAGTATTTTATCAAACTCCAAAAGCTGTATTATTTTGAAAAGTTCAGTCACTGTGTAATTCACTTGTAGAAGTAGAAATTAATAGATGTGTTTTATTAATTTTGAGCAATGAACAAGATATTTAAACTTGATTAGGAGTATATTTTACCACCAGTCTGTGGTTAACTGATGTCTATAGCAAAGTCTTATTTATGTAACAATCAGTGTTGTTTTATAATACTTGCAGATTTGGATACTGATAAGAACCCATAATAATTTGTCTGTAGAGTACACATTGCTTCAAGATGAGGTGTGTAACTCCCAAGGGCTCTACCAGCACCGTACCAAGGTACAGACACATATGACCATCCTTAAGCGTGCCTATCTTATGTATAGGAATGTTCTTAAATTTATTGGGCTATAGTCATGTCTGTAACTTTTAATTTCCCGACAGTTTTCATATCACTTTAAAATTCTCCAAAATCTTCTCTACCATATTAAGCTATAAATATCAGTGTCTGTCATGTTACCTCTTTTCAAGAGAACATACGTTTATGTGCTGTGTAAAGGCACTAGACCTCTATTCTAGCACAGATGCTTCCTGACTCACGTAATTGTTATGTTCCAGAAGGGTTGGCACAAGCTGGATGTCCTATAATTTAGCAATTGCCATGCAGAATCAATGGACAAACTATAAGCTTGCAGGAATCTATGACTTGCAAACTTGCTTAGTTCTAAGGAATGCTCTGAGAAACTCGATCTTTTTGTAAATTGAATTGCTTACAGTAATGTTTTACAAAAGTCTGAGCCGAGGATCACAAGCAGCATGCATTATTGCTTGTAAAGGTATACCCTTTGCAGTTGCCTTGGTAATAGCTGGCACTCACTACTATCTGAATTGGTTTGTATCGATACCAGCTTCACTCATAGATGAGTTAGGACTTTACAAGCTGGAAGGGTATTCCGACAGTTCAGAAAAAGCTGAGAAACATTCCCCCTCACAGGGGCTGTCAGGTAAGATAGGCTGACAATACAAAACTAGCAGACTTGGCTCCATAGTATATTGGATCAGATCGAATTCCACAATGGGCTGATTGAGAGAGGATGTATTATTGTTCTCTTTCAAAATAACTTGGTATCACTCTGTGTTAACCAGAGGTCTGTAAACTGAATGAGAACCAGCCATGCACCTCTAGCCACAAAGGCCAATGCTGACAGTGGCTATTATTTTACGTGAAAGCCGATAAATATTGGAACCTGTCTCCGCTGAGGCCTTGAAATGGTCATTGTCCAATGTGTTGAAGTATTTATGGCAACACAGTGGCACTGTCACTCACCGGACTGTGAGTGCTACTTCTAAAGTAGCTAGGAACCGTGTCCGTCCATTATTATGAGGTACTGCGCATGTGCAGTCCCTTTTAACCTTCAGTTCTGTTCCTTTAACTTAATTGGCTGATCAGGCAACACTCCCTATATTAAGCACCTGTGGTCAATACCACGTGGCCTGATCTTGGAGTCTCATTCCTCATGAGTCTCTGAAGGTGTTCCAGTGCCTCCTCGTGTGTTCAGCTAATGCTGATTCCTGTTTGCCGTTTGTGGTTTCCAGACCACTTCTATTTCTCGTGTTCCTAGTGACTTCAGCAGCTGATTCCTATCCGCTGCCTCCGTGTATCTACAGCTACAGATTACTGCAAACTCTCCTGTGTTTCTTCGTGACTCCAGCAGCTGATTCCTATCCGCTGCCTCTGTGTATCTACAGCTACAGATTACTGCAAACTCTCCTGTGTTTCTTCGTGACTCCAGCAGCTGATTCCTATCCGCTGCCTCCGTGTATCTACAGCTACGGATTACTGCAAACTCTCCTGTGTTTCTTCGTGACTCCAGCAGCTGATTCCTATCCGCTGCCTCCATGTATCTACAGCTACAGATTACTGCAAACTCTCCTGAGTTACATCGCTACTGTTCCCGCTGATTCCTGTTCGCTACTTCAGCGTGTCTACAGAGTCTGCTCGTCTCAGCGCTCCAGTCTGCATTCTACCTGCCGTCAGCTGACCCGCTGCCTACTGCTTCTACAGTGTGTCCATTTGTGTCAACTCGCCTGTTGCTTCGAGTCTACGCTCCTCGGCTTCCAGCTTTGCTACATCGCTTCAACTCTCCCGTGGTCTCCTGCTGTTCTATTCAATATACTACTGCTTCCTGAGTATTTGTCATCTTTGCTGTCCTACCTACAGTGCGCTGCACCTACCTGCCGCTTCCATTCTGCAAGGACTTCGCATCTCGTCTGTTCCCGGCCGCTCAGGTATCCCTGCACCTATCCCTAACAGCCTGCTCATCTGAACCACGGTATGCATACTTCTCATTGACTGTGCTGGTGTATTGCATATCCATCTGGACTGAGTTGTTCTCCTCCGGAGTTTCCATCCTCTGAGACTATTGCTATTATTGACTGTCTCCTTTTGCTGGACTATTTGAGTGACTTTGTTTATCTGTGCAGTGCTGTTCATTCATTATTATTATTGTGTGCAGTTCAACGTGGAATCAAGTTCAGTGTACCCGTGTAGACTCTGCATAGCATTTATCTCCTCGTGTCCTTCCTCACATATATATTCAGTGGTACAACTTGCTAGAGGCAGACCACTGATTCCTGTTTCCCTGTGTCACCAGTTGCATATATCCTCTCACATAAGCAGTGGTACAACTTGCTACTCGCAGACCACTGACTTCCCCGTGACCTTCACCTGGATTCCATTCCTTCACTACAGACAGTGGTACAACTTGCTATACGCAGACCGCTGACTTCCACCTCCTTATTACTCCTGGACATTCTTCTCACTATAGCAGTGGTACAACTTGCCGTGCGCAGACCACTAACTACCCTCACGTGTCCTTGTCCATCCAGATCTTCGTGTTCAGTTACCTATTGTTTACCAGTGCTGCTAGTCATAGACTTTCTGAGCATTCTCTAACCATCTGCTGTTTCCAGTTCCATTATCACCCTGCCATCAGAGTATCATATACCAACTCTACTGCTCTGATAAGACCATCAGCGGGTGATACTGGGTAAAGACTCCTAGTGCCCGTGACAGGCACAATGATTAGCATTGCTGTCTCATAGAGCTGAGGTCATTCGTTTTATTCCTGACCAAGGCCCTATCTGTGTGGAGTTTGTATCTTCTCCCCATATTGGCGTGGGTTTTCTCCAGGTGCTCTAGCTTCCTCCCACACATACTGGTAGTTTTACTTGCTGCTTAAAATGCACCCTAATGTGAGTGTGCTTGTATGACAAATAATTTAGACTATAAGTTCAAATGGGGCAGGGACTGATGTGAATGACAAATATTCTCTGCAGGCGATGGCGATAAATTAGCAATGATAATAAGCAGGTGGATATGCAACCTTTGTTAAATTGTAAACTAGCATATGGATCCAAGAAAGAGGAAGAAAAAATGACCAAAATAGCACTCCAGGTATAAGTGGATAATTGCTTTTATTCATTAATTTTTTATTGGTATACATTAAAACACTTAGGAGGATATACAACCAAAATAAGAGAGCGAATTAGTATAATTAAAGTGTTAAAAAAAATAGAGTTTAAAATTGAAAGACCCTGTGGTGGAGCCGATCCCACATATGTAATGCCTCAAATAAAGACCTACTGATAATGAGTAAATTGTAAACTACTAGGTAAAGCACAAATCCATATTATTCAATCATAGAAGATGCCATACCTACCTATTTATCATATTTAGTAGCTTAGAAGTATAGGGCTAAATACAGAAGAAACGATATATGAGTTCTTCCGCCAATGGTTAAATTCTCTCCTTATAGTGCAATACCTAGCCCTATTATGGGGCCTCAAGGAAGCATTAGTTAAAGCATCTAGCCAAGCCATTCTAAAATCAACTGACATTGGGGTACCCTGCTCCCTTAACATCCTCCAACAATTCCATCTATTTGGGGAAAGTCTGCGGAGGGCTTTAAGCCAACTAAAACAGTTAAAAACCCAACTTTCAGAAGGCAAACCCCACTCAAGCCTACTGGGGGCCTGAATACTGTAAGCTGACCGAGCAGAATCCTACGACCTTACCTCCAGACTGGCTCACCAGGTGTCTCTGGGACTTCCCATACGGGGCTGGAAGTGGCTGCTTCGAAGTTTGCGGGCATTGACGAAGGACGTTGAGTAAGTGGCTTTTCGGCCTTGAGGTCTGGATCTCCTACGTCGTTTGACTGCCATCGGATGAACGCTCTCACTGAGCACTTTCTGTGCTCCCAACAGAACTCACCTTTCTGCAATTCATGCCCACAGAGCTCTGGGGACCAGGTTACTCGGTTTGCAAGACAAACGTTTCTTTGAACTCTGTCTACCATGTGTGGGGCCTATAGCACATCTCCAGCCTGATAGCTTGTGGTCTGGTTTGACATACCAACTGTGCCACACCCTGCTTGCTGCAAGCGGCTGATCCCTGGTGAAGTCCGCGGCTCCAGTGGGATCCACTTCTACATTTTTCACCTGAACCTGATTTTGGGCACCCCAGACGACAGGCATCCCAGAACTCTTCCACACCGATCAATCAAGGCCTCTAAAGTGGCTAAATCTGGAGGAAAACATCAAGCTTACTGCTTGAGGTCTTGTGAACTCCAGCCGCTGATGATACCCAGATCCTGAGCCTGCTGCCCACCCTCCTTTTCTGCCTGTCTGATAGACCGATTCAGGAGGACCTCTGCAACCTAGAGTTCCACAGCTAATATCTGGCCACAGGCAGGAAGATCTGACATCTGCCTTGCTCCTAGCTAGACTCGATCTTCTGTTGTCTGTTCCTGAGTCACAACCCCTTCCGTTTTGATGGGGATACAATTCAGCTGATGAGTGCCTTTGTGCCCTCACAAATGTAAATGGGTTACTTCTCTGTTGGTGACCAAGAAAGACAATAGCCCACACAGTCTCCTGAATCCACATATAAGGGAATTTCTGTGAAGATGCTTATACCACCCTGAATATATACTCCTGCTGAGACACTTTAAAACACAACTTAGGGGGGTATTCAATTGTTGCTTTTAACGCGCTAAAACAAAAAAAAACGAGCGGTAGAAAAATATTACAGTTTATACGGTAATATGCGCGTAAATACCGTTAATACGGTAGTTTACTCGCTGAATTTCATCTCGCAGCTCAGGGAGCTGCGAGATGAAATTTAGCGAGTAATTACCGTATTAACGCTAATATTTTTAGAGCGCTCATTTTTTTTTGTTTTAGCGCGTTAAAAGCAACAATTGAATACCCCCCTTAGAGTGTTACATCATATATGCAGTGTTACTGCCATCTTGTGGTAGCTTATTGATAAACTCACTAAGCCAACCTGCTGTCTCCTGTACATTTCCCATAGTGCATTATTGTGTTTTAAGATAAGGGATATAACAGAGTTCTCACCCAGAGAAATCCACACTACAGTGACACCTATAGCCATTGCTCACCTCCTAATGTAAAAGGCTGTTTAGATCTACCATGGGGGAAAGTGGACAGTAACAGCCTATTTGCCAACAGTACATCTCACTATTACTCTGAGCAAAAACATAATGCTCTAATTCAACTCTAATTGTAGATGGGCAAAGACAATAAAGGTCCTTCCAAAAAAGAGCCAGAGAGAGTAGCCGGTACACCTCATCGCTCTGACTTACGTCAATTCTTGAAGATACCCTGTCATGAGTGACCATTTCCAAATAACTTCTCCAGCCCCCTCAGTTACCTCTGATCCATCATCTTTAACTGAAGGCCAGCCTCTCAACATTACAGTAGGAACTTATGACATAGCTGAAATAGGGCCTGCCTAATAAACAGGACTTTATAAAGTTGCAAGTCAAATTGCAGGTCACAATAGTCTAAAGGATTTTGTCAAACACCAAGCAATGGAACTGAAGTTGTTGCCCAATAGAATTGACGATCTAGATAACAAAAGTCGTAGGAACAATCTGCGCGTGAGAGGAATCCCGGAAGATATCCCAACTCAAGGCTTGGTTGACTTATTAACAAAGATATTTTAGATCAGTATCCAAATGAACTTATTACGTTTGACAGAGCTCACAGAGCCCAAGAGGTGCAGCAACTGAAACACCAAGAGATGTAATCTTGTAGGCTAAACTACATTGCCCATAAGGAAGATATACTCAAAAAAGTAAGATTCTGGAAAACAGGATTTGATGGCTATAGAATACAAATGCATCAACATCTTTCATAGCACATCTTCCAGACAGAATGCTGAAACCCTGACAGACGAATTCCGTAGAAAGAACATCAAATATAGATGGGAATTCCAGCTTAGTCTACAGGATACACACACAATGATTATTCGTGAGCCATCAGCTCTAGATTCCTTTAGCAATGCCCTTGGCCGTACAGAATGAAAAAACCACCACCAGCTCCTATCACCACCTGCTTCATCCAAGGCAGCCAAAAGCAAGTTGTAGGCAATACTAGGAGAAATACGAAGAGACAGCTCTCAATGCCGAGGGTACTTGAGAACGGATCCCAATACTCATCTGACTTTTTTAGACTTCACAGACCTCTAAAGTGAGGTGTCTTGGACAACATTTTCTATGATATTTATTATTGCTCGAACAATTGTGTGTTCTGTTTGATTCTCTTTCTATCCACAGGTAGAAAAGCATGGACAAAACAGAACTTTGGATGCTGACAAAGTGGACTTGTGAATCGTGATTATTTAGAATCTGCAGCTCATCATCCCCCTTTTTATTCTTTCCCCCGGCCTGTATGTTAAGTCTTAAGACTATTACAAGTTGTTGTTCCTGCCGCGATGCCCAGTCTATGCTACTAATAAACACACCGAAAAGGCATTCAATAGAATAGACTGGTCCTTTTTGCAAGGTGTGCTGAATTATTTAGGTGTGGGCCAAATTAGTATACACAGGATCCTTGCACTACACAAAACCCCCACATTAAAATAAATGGGACCTCACAGACCCAGTGATAATCAGCAATGGCAATGGTGCCCTCTATCACCACTTATTTTTGTGTTGTGCATAGAGGCTTTGGCTAGATCCATAAGAGTTAATCCTGATATTTCCAGGATTCAAGTAGATAACACCACCTACAAATTAGCACTTTTGGCAGAGGATTTACTGGCGGTGATCACTAATCCTATAATTTCCATCCCAAATGTAATTGAGTTCCAAAAATTTGGCCTCCCTCCATTGTTGGGACAGGACCCACTGTGAAATTCACTACTGGATTCATACGCAAACTACATCAAAGTCAATGCACAATTAAGAGTTGATCACTGCCCATTATCAAGTATATCTCATTTAGTGTTTGCACTACAAAAAAACATAGAACTTGCAATGCAACTTTGGGAAAAAGTATTGCAATATTCAAATTGCTGAATGTAAGCTTCAATGTGACCTGTTTTAAGACTCTTCGCTGGGATTAAACAATGGCTGAAAAGGAAAACATTTTTTTCCACCTGACTGCAGTAGAAATTTTGCAGTGTTTGTTGCTAGAACACTGCTCTACCTGATTCCCCATTACTTTCATATCTACACAGGAACATTTACACTTGCAGCAGCAGCAGCAGCAGCCTCCCCGTGTACCACGTGACCACAGCAGTCACATGACCGGTGATGTCAGGAAGGTCCTTTAGATGGAGGGGATCTAGCGATTACCCAGTGGGTGCCGAGAGCAGGGGCCGCTGGGTATTTTGTGGGGAGGACGCTGCTGGATTCTACTTGAGCAGGTTTAAGCAAGACTGACGTTTCTGACAGTGGTATCTAAAAGGAAAATGGTCCTGTCAGACTTGACCAATTCCTCAAAAAAAATCTTGTTTTTCTTTCCTTTAAAATCTCCCCCATAATAATTTAACATCACTCATCCATCTGTTAGGGGGGAAACATGAGGTTTGTGTTGTGTGTTTTTTAATATTTCTCCATAAAAGGTTACAAAGGAATTTTCAGTGAAGAATAACATTAAAAACATGGAAATGTCCTCCTTAGTGTACAGTAAAGGGATTGTAACCTGTAGTTTAATCCAGTAGCACAATGGAGCCTCCTAACCCACAGTACAGCAAAACTCTTCTGTACTGGAAGAAGAAGGTGCGCCTGGAGTATATGCGTCTGCAGCAGCTGAAGAGATTACAGTCCAACCAGTCTGCTGGGGTGAGTACACAAGATGTCACAATATACATGTCCCAGGCAGTGCAAAGTTAAATATGATTCAGATTTTGTTTTCTTAAAACTGGTCATACATAACCAAAATATAGCCAAAATAAAATAGAACGTTTCGCTACAGATGGATTAACATACATTGTAATGTGGGCAAGAGAATGACAGGTGCAGTTTAACACAGGTCACTGTAGTGTTAGGTACCTAGGCTGTGATAAAAATGATGTTATTTACATATTAAATGGGATACAAATGGGGAAATCTGAGAGGATTTAGGAATATTAGTTGATCATAAACTGCAGCAGGAAGTGTCATGCAACTGATGCAAAGGCTAATAAAATCCCGGTGCGCTATAGACACCTGATTCAAATGTAGTTTCACCTCTATATAAGTCCCTTACCACTCTTAATATTAATGTGGGATACCGTTTGGGGCATCTATCTACATAAAGAACATAGGAGAACTTGAGAAGGTTCAGAGGGTGGCAACTTTATTAATTAAGAAGAAAGAGGCGTAAAGTTCTAAAGAATGAACAGGCAAATTGGGCTTGTTTATTTTCTCAGTGTCTTAGAGGTTACATAATTAGCATGCATAAATATAGCCAAGGTCAATACAAAGATTTGTCCAATGAGCTTTTCATATTTAGAACTGTACAGGTGATAAACAGACATCTACTTCGGTTTGGAGGAATGATGGTTTCATCATAAGCATAGAGCATGGAAAGGGTTCTTAACTGTAAGGGTAGTCTGACTATCGAACTCTTTACCAAGTGTGGTGGTAATGACAAAGTGAATTTAAAAATAGATTGGATGAATTTCTTACAGGAATTTTTATCTCCAGGGGATTATTTTGTTTTTCATTTATGGGATCAGGAAATATTATTTATCCCCCCTACATTGTCAAGGTAAGTTAGCTGCTGCCTTGCTGGAGTTTTATTTTGCCTTCTACTTGATTAATATTTTTTTTAATCTTGGAGGTGTGTCAAAGAGAGAATGGTGAACTAACATTTTGGTGTATATTTACTAAACTGCTGGTTGGAAAAAGTGGAGATGTTGCCTATAGCAACCAATCAGATTCTAGTTGTCATTTTGTAGAATGTATTAAATAAATGATAACTAGAATCTGATTTGTTGCTATAGGCAACATCTCCACACTTTTCAAACCCACACTTTAGTAAATATACCCCTTAGTAAGGTGACAGAATTGGGCTGTCTGCTAGCTGTAGGCGTAAACTCTACATAATGGGGCATATTCAATTCGGCCGCGTTAGTACTATTACCTTTTAATACGGTAATTTTAACCCAGATTTTTACTTGCGGCCAGAGAGGTGCGAGTAAAAATCAGCGTTAAAATTACCGTACTAATGGTAATACTGCGCACTTTTACTGTAAAAAAGTGGCCCCAATGGGGGGAATTCAATTCCCCCCGAATTAGCGCGGAGTTAAAGTTATTACGGTTATTAGGGTAATTTGCACGCAGCTCAGGCGTTGTAATAACTGTAATTAAGCGCATTATTACCGTAATAACGGTAATAATGCGCAGGCTGCGTTACTTTTACCAAGAACGCGGCCAATTGAATTCCCCCCAATGAGTCTTACTGTATTGATTTGTTATCTAAATAGGCAAACATTCTAGTTGGGATAGGTTATATTTTGTGACCCTATTCAATGGCTGATTTTAAGGCTTTATATTCTTGGTGAACTTACAATTTAACTTCAGCTAAGGCTATTTTTATTTTCAACTGGACAGAATCTTTATGTGGAGAACTTGGTGAAAGCCCAGGAAAGAACAAACCTGTTAAATGATGACTGGGAGAAACTAAGAGCGCAACCAGTTCAGATAATGGAACCTGCGAATGCGCACCCTTTCCTCAAAAAGGTAAGCTCACAGCACTGACCTGCAACTGTCTTTAATATTACGGTGATGACATTTTCATTTGATTACAATTTTAGATATGTTGTTGTTGAAGAGTCACCTGCATGGTAATAATACAGTGGATCACCTGAATCTTTTTTTTTTGGTAAACTATTGTTTTTTTGTGTGTGTGTTACTCTGACTCATAGTAAGGGTAAAACACAATATAGTCAGTGCTTGCTTTAAGCTTACAAATTCCTGTAACATGCTTTTTTTTGGTATTATTTTTCATGTCAATTCACTATAGACTTGAAAAGTACATCTCGCTTAATGTAGGTTTTATTCTCACATTTATCCTTCCAGTGTACCGTAGAAAGTACCTTTCCTGGTTTTGATGTCCAGTCTATATATACAAGGTCTCTGAACACTGTGGCACTTGTTCCCATCATGTACTCTTGGTCTCCCCTACAGCAAAACTTCATGGTATGTTATATTACACCTTATGAGTATCACAATAATATTTAACCATGTAATATCCATAGCTATTATTTTGTATAGATGTGACTAGGGTCTGAACACCTGTTGCATTTGTTCTACCAAACTGGGGACACAGACAAAATAATTAGAACAATGTGTAAACAGTCATTGTGTTACTGTATACACGTGTATGAAATATAAATACATCTCTATATGGTGCTTGTGCTAACCACTTTTTCAATCGGACAGCAATCATACAAATAATGACCATTATGTGCCACAAACCTATAATTAGGGAATTCAATATGAAGAGGCATGTTGTAACATTAACAAACATACATGTAAAACTTTACATACAATGTGGGCAGCACGGCGGCGTAGTGGTTAGCACATCTGCCTTACAGCACTGGGGTCATGAGTTCAATTCCCAACCATGGCCTTATCTGTGAGGAGTTTGTGCGTGTGTGTGTGTGCTACGGAATTTAGACTGTAAGCTCCAATGGGGCAGGGACTGATGTGAGTGAGTTCTCTGTACAGCGCTGCGGAGTTAGTGGCGCTATATAAACAAATGATGATGATGATGATACAATGACCAATCTCTACATGTTTAATCCCTTGTTCACTAGCTAAGTGTAGTTAACCATTTTTAGGCACAGTTGCCTCTCCTCAGTGTCCCACAATAGGTATAAAGACTAAAGGCTCAAATAAAGTTGGTGATATGTCAGTTTTATTTGCATAAAATACGCATTTCTGTACTGTGCACCAAAAAATGAGTATACATAGGCCTACATCTGTATGCAGATTTAGTCACATCTCACACTTGAGACTTATGACTGGATAGACAGATCAGTGGAAGGAAGTGGTGAGTGTAGGATATGTACAGTCAGGTCGTGTCCATGAAATTGCTATTAAGGTAGATCTGGACGCTATATACCTGCCGGGAGCCATATCTGCAGGTTCTGGAGGCCTGGTGCAACAAGATGCATGAAGTATGATGACGATCAGCAGTATTACCTAACTTCTGATTGGATGTTTGTGGATTCACCTATCCAGCTGCTACAAAGTTGCATTACTTATCTGACATTTCCATTTCGACTGCGACAGGAAAGGCTTTTTATATACAGTAAATGCAATTTTCACCTTTATTAATAAATATCAAGACACTATTCTGTCTTATGTATATAACACTTTCTAATTAATTACATTTTTTTATTGTGAACAAATAAGGTAATGTGACTTAAGCATTACTACTTGTCAAGCCACATGTCTAAGCTACACTTGTTGCTTCTGAGGTACACCTGGTACATAGGCTAGTGTTACAGAGCTGGAAGCTTCGTGAACATTGTGCATCTTTTCCTCTTTGCATGAGTCCCTGAGTCTGATGTTCAAAGAAAACTTCTCCCCTCCATGTATCACTGCTTCATCTCAAATCACTCATATGTTCTTAAATCGTTTGCACATGTTTTTACAATGGAATTACTGTTGTTTTTTTTTCTTCTTCAAGACCATTAGCGAATTAGGTTCACTGTGCCTTCAATAATCAGGGTCTGGCATGAAGCTTGAATCCCTTCAAAACCGGAGGTGGTTTACACTTGTTTGACCAGACTCATTATCTATATTCACTGCAGGACGATGATTATCCCATCTCCTTGATTACATTTAACAATCTTAATCTTCAGTATGGCATCAGATGTAACGTTTCTAAACTTAATTTTTTAGTATTGTGAAGATGTGCTATAATTGTAAATAATTTATTTGGCATCAGGGTCCCATTTATTCTAGTGCCACTTCAGCACTTAGGAAGCCATTGCCTTTAAAATTCTGTGATGGCTTGCACTCACTCGCTTAGAGCTTAAGTGAACATGGAGGCACATTTAAGTATTGATTATGTGTTCTGGACTCTCAGTTATGGACTCGCAGTAAGGATAGAAGACACAGTGGGCCCTCTGAATACCAGTCTCTCACTAAAGGTAGCCATTAGTATACTGCATGGGTCATGCAGGGGTTACAGTGGATGTAAGCCCCCGCTGGGCATTTTATTGGTGGAGGGGGCTGTCCTGCTGGACAGCTGCCAATCAAGTGCTGGGCCCTGGGGGTAGGTGCTTTTTCCCTCTCTCTGCGTTTCCTGGCTGGTGGTCTCACGCCTAGTGTACAGTCACGAGAATAGGCAGAAATTTTGGAGATCCAACTTCTTCCTTCTCTGTCCCTTGTTTTATCTTGTCTAATATTTGTCTTCCTGATGGGCAAGGCAGTAATGTCATTGTAGCTGCTTATCTAAACCACCAAGACGGCACCCACCGTTCACTGACCAAGGCAGAAGTAGAGCTGATCTACAGGGCAAAAGGGGCAGATGCCATGCAAACGTCCATTTATATTCTTGGGGTAGAGACCTAGGGAGCCAACTTTTGACTTGTTGTGGACCTCATGGCCTCAAAACTAAACCAGATGGTTACCTGCTACTGTGCCTGCTAGTGCGTTCTACCGGCGTACAAGGTGGCTGTAATGGGCCGTCCTTCTGGGTTATGTTTCCTACTTCCTACATGTGAGTTTTCAAAGGGTCTGGAAGAAGATTATTAGGTGGGAGGACTTCCCAATTTCTGCTTGCTCTGGACTGTCTAAATTGGAGACTTCTCTCAGTCCATGCTTGCGTATGATACACTGCATCGGTCACTTATTTTTCCTAACCCCTTTCCATCAGCAGAATATCAGAGACCTAACCTTAATGCCATACTTCTTGAGGCCCTAATTCATTTTTTGTATTGGGTCATACAAACAATGATGTGGGCTGGAAACCAGACTCTTAACAACTGTCCTACAACAAGGTAAGGGACAAAGTTTTTTTTTTTTCCTATTTTAAATAACTATTCTGTGGTGATATTTCCACTTCCCTTGTGATACCTTTCGTCTCTTTGACCTACTGGCCTTCCTCCATGGAGACCCAGACACTGGGCTGGCTCACGTCTCCCTGAAGATTCAGGTCTCTGTACTGCCAGTTCTCAATGAGGCTGTTTCCGTCCCCATGGTCAGAATATACCTTCAAATATAGACTAACTGGTTCCTCAGTGGGACATAATTTTAGTGCATTCCCCTCTTCAGGTGAGTCACTTTTGAGTCCCTTGCAGAAATTCCTTTGAGGGCATATGAGTCTCCTTTCTCCTGGTCATATGAGTCGCCTGTAGGTTGTTTGAAATATCAGTGTTGTATTCAGCTTTTTCAAAAGTACAATGTGATTTTGAGTACACATGCTTCCTCCAGAAGGCTGTTGTGAATTTTCCTCTAAGACTTAATATTGACTTTTTTCTGCTGAGACCCAGCTTCAAAGCTTCAACAAAGGTGGTCATCCACACGCTTTGAATGAAGTGTAGGCGCTATGGATATGCTTGCAGCATACCAGTCTGTGATGAATACTCTTTGGGTGTCCAGATTTTGCTCTCATATGATATGTTCTTTTATTGGTGGAACATGATTGGGATATTTAATTTTCTTTAATTCTCAGTGAAACCATCTTTAGAATGATGAATAAATACCTATATTTCCATTGGTCTTAGGACCTACTAAAATTGCTCCACACTATTGTCAAGGTTTAGAATAATGCATGACGACTGCTCACAGTTCAAAGACATTTATTGGAAGCTTGGATTCCTTTTGAGTACAAAAACCCTGAAACTGAGCATGAAGACAGAAGGCTGGCATCCTTTGTGATTAAAGTCCAATTTTAAATTGATAAATTGCGTCCCCTGGCGAGAATCTGTTTATGTAACCACCAAAGAAGCAACTAACTGGTCTGCGGAGGCAGGTGAAATACCTGGGCCGCCAGATTCAGATGGTATTTGTTGCATTGCAACAGAAGATCCAACTGGGACTGCCGTGCATGAAACTGAGCAAACTGGACCGGCTAGAAAGTCGATACCATGTTGCCAAAAACACTCATGGCGAAATGTACCAAAGGCTACCTTGCCGCCAACCAAGATCTTTCCCTGTTATACAAGGCTAGAATCCTGTCTTGGTTGGTAAGAACACCCGTTTTAGACCCTTTTTTTTATAACCCTGCACCATTTGATATCATAAGCGTTATGTAGCGTACTGATTCCATCAGACACACTTGGTTTCAGGCTACTAACCCTATAGATCAGACGTATATCTATGTAAACGCTGCACTGCTTCATCATCATTTATTTATATAGCGCCATTGATTCCGCAGCGCTGACCAGAGAACTCCATCACATCAGTCCCTACCCCATTGGGACTTACGGTCTAATTCCCTGACACACAGAGAGAGACACAGACAGACTAGGGTCAATTTGTTAGCAGCCAGTTAACCTGCCAGTATGTTTTTGGAGTGTGGGAGGAAACCGGAGCAGCCAGGGGAAACCCACACAAACACGGGGAGAACATACAAACTGCTTGTTTCTGACTATTAATTTTACTGATTAGGGAGATCACTGCTACCGTTATTTTAGCGATTACACTGTACTAAGTATAACAGGGTTGGAGACATATGGATAATGGCTTTCAACAGGCTTGCTATAGACTCGTGTCTATTTATTACAACCCCGCATTACTTGATATCATCAATAGACTAAGAGAAGCGTGCTCTCCCACATGAGGGAACGCTACCTGGACTGTGAGGTGGCCTTTTTAGAAAAGCAACAGTCTCAATTTTATGTGGGGTTGTGTAAGAAGGAGATTAATCAGAGGGAGACGGACTGCGAGACTCTAGGCATAGAGCCAGGGGGCCCAGACCTGAAAGATAGGCATTTTTGATGTCTAGAACCCCCATGAATTTTCCTTGTTCCATGCCTTGAATGACCGAGCTCGAAGACTCGGTCTGGAACCTGGGCACTGTGACATGTGTTGAAAGATTTTCAGAGTCAGAATTGGTCTGAATAAGCCCTTTGGTTTTAGTACGAGAAAAAGGTTGTAATAGAAACTCAAACCTCTTTGAGAATCTGGCACCGGAATCATCACTCTGGAATAAAGAGGGATAGAATCGTTTCCCATAAAACCAGTCGCTTTCGTGGACAAGTGGGAAGCCCTATGGCAAAGAACTGTCTGGGAGAAAGACCGAGCAGATCGATCTTGTATCCTCAATCCACTACACCCAAGCGCAGACATCGGGGGTAGACTGCAACCACTGATCCCTGAACAAGAAAAGACGAGCTCACACCACTGGCGGAGGAGCAAAATGTCCGTCATGCGGACTGCTTGTTTGCAGGTTTCGCTACTGGACATCAAACCGACTAGGCCTGGCGCCCACGCAGCAAACCACCCCTAGGGGCGGATGATTGGCCTTAGGAATATTAACCCTTCCGGAGGACTGAATGGACTGGAATTTGGATAATCTTTGTTTGGGAGCATTATCTGGGAGAAAAGTGCCCTTTCCACCTGTAGCTTGACTGATAATGGAGTCAAGCTGAGGTCCATACAAAAGACCCCCAGAAAACGGTATGGTCTCAAGAACCTTTTCAGACTCCCCATCGTTCCAGGACTTAGGGCAGAGAATACGAGGAGCTGAAACTGCAGAGGCAAAAATACTTGCACCAATCAGTCCCGCGTATGTAGCTGCCTCTAGTAAATAATCTATCGCCCTCTGAATTTGCTCCACTAATGGAAGCAGTTCAGAGGAAGGCCTGCCTGCCAACAAACCTTGAAAACGGTGTTTTGACCAGTGTTCTACTGCTTTAACCCACGCAGATGCCAAAGCAGGCCTGAAAGAGGCACATGCTGTCACGAAAATGAACTTAAGGACAGCCTTAACCTAATGGTCTGTACCATCCTTAAGAGTGGCTATGTTAGGAAAAGGAATAGTAGTTACCTTGGCTAACCTTGTAACTGCAGCATCCACACGTGGAAGCGTCTACCATTTAGCAAAAACTTCAGGAGGAAAAGGATAAACCGACCGCAGTCACCGAAATACTTGAAACTTGCTATCTGGGGAAGTCCAAGGCTCTGACAACAAATCTTCCAATAGGGAAAAAAAAGATTTATTTTTTTTTCCCGTGCAATATGAGGAACCTCTTACTTAGGAAAGTGAAGTACCTGGCACAGAGCTTGTATTAATTCCTCCACACTCTGGCGATCAGAATGAATCTCCTCCACAACCGAAGGAGCATCCATGTCAGAATTCACAGCTACCTTCATTCTGGGAACTACAGTCAAAATATGGCTTATTTTGCTGAAGTTGTGGCACCATCCTCCTACGCTTATGTGAGGAAGACGGTGCCGCAGATTGTAACATCCTCTCTACGAGGGAGAAACCTAAACCAAACCCTGTACAGAGGATGCAATTCCCTGTACCCAAGCAGGCTGTACAGACTCCACCAGGGAGAAACAGTCAAACCTTGACTTGGCGAACTAGAACCCATGTCCGTTGCTACAGTGCAAGCAGAATCAGAGGATGGAGCGACCACAGCCTGTGACAGCACCAACTGAGCAAGTTCAGCCACTGTATTGGAGAGACCGAACCCAGGCATGTGTTGCCGTATGTAAAGCAGCAGCTGCTGTATTACACTGTATGCTCTTTGAAAGCCGGCAGGCTGCACACAGAGCCTGCGCGCCTGACTGACCTGATGGTAACTTAACATGACAGACAGCCCAGGTGGTGACATTGATGTAACACCAGCTTTACCATGCATGGTTTTTCCCCTTCTGACATGTTAACAGATGGGACAAAACACAAACAAAACAGTGTAATATACAGTGTAACAAAACACAATATAAATAACAAGCAGCCCACAAAACTGAACAGAAAGTAAGCCTGCAATACAGCCAATAAAGCCACACAGAGTAAAAATAATAAACTTTTGAAAATAACAATCCCCAAACCTTTCTGTCAGGACTCAGGACAGAAAAGGGGAGACGCTGGAGCCTGCTCAGGGACACACTGTGATTTTCTACCCCTCTCTCTCTCAGCATTGTGCTGGGAGAGGGTTTCACTTACCTTCTGCCACCGCTCCTCACGCAGTATCTGCAGTCTATCTGACTGTCAGATCAGGAGGACGGACACAGCCTGCGGCGACTGTGCCCAGCTTCTAGGAGGGTATGAAAACGTTGGGAGAGGGAGGCTGGCAACAGAGGCACATCTCACAGCACCTCGATTTCCCCCCCCCCCCCCCCTCCATACAGCGCTTGCCGCGCACTGCATTCCTGCCATAAAATAATAAAAGTAACAGAAGAACGCAGCCCAGACACAGCCCTTTCGCCGGGCACTTAAACTAAACTGAGGCTGAACAGAAGGTGGGGTGTAGAGGGGGAGGAGCTAGGACTTAGTTAAACAGAAATTTAAAGTGCCAGGTCACCCTGTCCCTACTCTATACCCCCAATGTCCCCGGTGTCCCCCAAAGGAAGCAAGAGAATTAATTGATGAGCTCATTGACATTTGCATACATTGCTTTCATATTTTTAAAACCTATTTTATGTGCCAACTCTGTAGATTTGAAATGAAAGTAATTATCATTGGCTATATGGTCCATCAATCACAGACAACTGGATGTGATTGGCCAGTATGATTATAAAAAAAAAACGTCATTTGTTGCTATGTAAATCCCTTGACAAAGCCTTTTTGTTTGGTGAAACATACATTGGGGCTTGGAATGTCCTCTGTGACGTCATTCTTTCAGAGGGAGACCTGGCAGCGGTGATCCCATAAAGCCGCGCTTATAATACTGACACATGCTCCATTAGTGCTTTGAGTTTTAGATATATAGAGGGATGACGCTGCTCTATCCAATACTATCCGCCTAGCAGGAAGCCTATTAGAGAGGTTATTTCACTGTGCCCAGCCAGAGACGCAGTTTAGATCTATACTGCCAGGAGATCCTTGCACTGCAGTGGCTCGCGAACGAGTCGGACTGCTGCTTGCGGGTCTGATCGCAGCTTGCTATGTAGCGTACTGATTTCATTTGATACACTTGGCTCCAGGCTGCTAACCCTACAGATCAGACGTATATCTACATAAATGCTGCAACGCTGGTTTTGACTATTAATCTTATTGATTAGGCAGAGCACAAAGAGCACGCTGTACTGCAGCCATTATTTTAGTGATTACACTGTTCTGTGCTAACTATAACGAGGTTCAAGATATACGGTTAATGGATTTCAATAGGCTTACTATAGGCCCTTTTTTTATAACCCTGCACCATTTGATATCATAAGCGTTATGTAGCGTACTGATTCCATCAGACACACTTGGTTTCAGGCTACTAACCCTATAGATCAGACATATATCTATGTAAACGCTGCACTGCTTCATCATCATTTATTTATATAGCGCCATTGATTCCGCAGCGCTGACCAGAGAACTCCATCACATCAGTCCCTACCCCATTGGGACTTACAGTCTAATTCCCTGACACACAGAGAGAGACACAGACAGATTAGGGTCAATTTGTTAGCAGCCAGTTAACCTGCCAGTATGTTTTTGGAGTGTGGGAGGAAACCGGAGCAGCCAGGGGAAACCCACGCAAACACGGGGAGAACATACAAACTGCTTGTTTCTGACTATTAATTTTACTGATTAGGGAGATCACTGCTACCGTTATTTTAGCGATTACACTGTACTAAGTATAACAGGGTTGGAGACATATGGATAATGGCTTTCAACAGGCTTGCTATAGACTCATGTCTATTTATTAAAACCCCGCATTACTTGATATCATAAGTGCTGCCTAATCCATCCACCTTTTGGCTCTTACTTATGCCTCATTTCAGGCCAATATGCGTAATTATTGATATGCCTATTACATTCGGGTAATTTCTAATCCCATTTAATTTAAGACCCGACTTTTCCCTGGATTTACATCCGAATTAATATCAGCAAGTGATAGGGATTTTCTGCATGCATTTGTCCCATGGAGATAATGTACCTGTTTATATGCTATATATCAGTTTGACAGGATTTGTTTACTTTTCATTCCACATACCCTTATATATTTAATTTAAGCCAGCTTTACCCTCTGGATTTTTAATAATATTTTTTATCAAAATCCAAAAATAACAAAAATTAAATGTTCCTTTCTTTCACACAGTTTGCACATGTGTTTATCTTTATAGTTCACCATTTTTACCTAGATGGGTATCCATTTAATGACCTAAATAATAACCTTTTTAATTGATTATTTAATAAAAGTTACGTTTTAACATTGGACTGGAGTGCTCTGACATTTCCAAGCTTTTTTTCTCCTTTTGGGGTCCAGATAAAGGCAAAGAAGCCCCCTCCCAGTGCATCTCACGGTGGGTGTACAAGGCTGGAAAACCAGTTCCTTTTTAGATGACGAATAGGCTTTGGGTTCTTTCTGGGCCAGGAGGCATAGGGCTTCCATTGAACAGTTGTGTAAGCTAGTCACCTGGTCATTCCTTGCCTCTTGCTTAAACCCATTATTAATCTGTGCCCCCATTTGGCTTCAGAGAAGGGAATTCATCGCTAATTAAAACATTTATTTTTACATATATATTTTATTATGGTCAAATTTATATACTAAACTTCCAATAAAGCGTTTGGTTTCCCTGTTACCATTAGAATTCGCTGAATAAAGCAAGGTATATATTTAATTTGTTACATTTTTTGCAAGTAGCAGTGAGAGCTAAAAGTAATACATTTTAGCTTGGGTGCAGTTAAACATATTAGTTTATTAGGTACAATAATGTTCTTTAGAGTGAAAAGTGACCATGCAAATGCCCAAAAAATGGTGAAATGCAACTTTAACATGTATTCCTGTCAGTGAGAGGGGAAACATTGCCTTTCAATGTATTGTAGATGTTTTATGAGTAAGGTGACATTTAGTTTTTTTTGGAGAAGGTGCCAGATTCCTAGAATTGTGTTTATCAATATCTGTACTGCCCTTTGAATCTAAGGTGGAAGATGAGACAGTCTTGTGTAACATCCCTTACATGGGAGATGTGGTTAAAGAGGAAGATGAAACGTTTATTGAAGAACTGATCAATAACTATGATGGAAAGGTGCATGGAGAAGAAGGTGGGTTGTTCTGTGCTATTGTTGTTTTATGAGCTCTTACAATTATTTAATCACTATTATAACACTGCATTTAATTTTTCTCTCAATAAGAGGTGGATTTGCCATCTGCGATGACCACTAGTCCACGCTTACATGACCGTGAGCGTGTATTTCGGTATGGGCACTCTTTCTCTGCAGGACGCAACAGCACATCTAAAACGGGTATGCAAACCTTTCACACAAAAGTAAGCTTAGGCTTCATGTTGACGGTGTAGTTTGTATTGTGCATGGTTTTAAAGGCTAATCATGTTATGAAATCGCATTGTATAGTAATTACAACAATACTAAAATTGCATACTTACAATAACTACATATTTTTTATAGAAGCAGGCAATCACATATAGACTATAAAACGAAGGTTGGTGTGGTTATAGTTGGCTTTTCTCACTGGCCGCTCATAATCAAGTTACGTAATTTTTAGATTCCTCTTTAGATTATAATCCACAAAATGGAATTATTGTAGTACTGCCAGCTCTCTGAAAAATGTATTGGGGTGCGGCACACGATGTGAGCAATGGCAGAGCAGCAACACAAGTCTGCGATTTGTTGTTTGGGCTCACAACCTCGATTTTCAGACTTTCCCACTTGTTGATATACTTTTGTTTCCCTAATGTAAGGGTCTTGTCTGTTGCCAATTACCACTGCAGATGCTTGGAGGTTAGAGAAGGGGGGATGCACAGTGCCAGGTCCCCCACCGGATGCACCTGCTCAGCAAAATGAGGAATGAGAGCCTTCTAGTCGGGGCTTTAATGCCAGTGCCCCACTCTGTTCTTCTGAGGTCCCGGCTAAGCTGGAGTGGTATTGTCTAGGCTCTTTGCCAAATTTTGTTATGGGGCCTGGCAATGCACTTTTCTCTTTCATCCAGTCTGGGGGACACTGCTTACCATGGGTTGTGGAGGGGAGCTTGGTAAGTTGGCACCTAACTAGTTAACTTTAGTAATGCCTACAGACCCCTCCCCTTTACAATCCCCCCGCCTCTTCCGCCTCAGTTTTTTTTAGGTGCCCATGGAGTTGGGCAGCGTTTTTTGTACTTAGTGTAAATTTTTTATTTATTATTTTATTCACGGACCGCTGTCACTCCTGGAGCCTCCCCGATAACCGGCGCTGCCACTGCAGGCATAGAGCGCCGGTTATCGGACATTTCAGATCACGGCAGCCATCTTGGATTTCGGTAACCAGGAGTGCTTCGGTGGCTAAGAAGAAGGGGGCAATACCTGGATCCCCCCTCATGCATAGGAGGGGGCATCAGGTATTATCCGCTGCGGAGACCTCCCCTGGAGGTCTCCACTACTCTGCCATATAATGCCTCTTATTTTTTCTATGGAGAATCGCTACAGAGGCAGCATTACTGAAGGGGGGGAGCTAAGAAATAGAGTTCCCCCTCCTTCCAGAGAGAGAGATGGTTTATCCCAGTCTTCTGGTGCCAAGGAGAAGCCCGGGAAGAGAGAACTGATCTGAGGGAGCAGGCACCAGGATACTGCTGTTGGACTTCTCCCCTGTTTGGCCTATGGGCTAAGTATCAGATTTATTGCTTAGGTATTCTTTTGTGTTTAAATTATTACAAATACAACTTTTATATCTAGATTAGTTGATTACTTGTAGTTTTACACTTTTCTCTCCACACATTTATATCTCTCTCTCTACTCAGCTAAATTTAACAATTTAAGTCTGTGTGTTTGGTGTGCCTTCCTTTATTAAGAAATGTCAGATAAGGGAAAGGGCCCATTGCAAAATATTTTACATGTTTTAAATGTAATGTTAAACTACCTCGTGGGCAGAGGGACCCGCTGGCGCTCTGCCCTGTCTGCAAAGCAGGGGTCCCCCCTGCGCAAGTCCGGCATATTTCAGCCCCACTGACGGAGGAACCGGCCTGGGTGACCTCCCTGACACAGTCGGTTTCCTCTTTAGCACAGATGGTTTTTCAATCCAATCAATGGCTATCTACAGTGGCTACTTCAGTGGCTAATAATACTAGTACACAGTTGGGCCTCCCTGTTACCACAGGTTCTATTGGAACGTCTATACCAGGACCTTCCTCATTACAGACTGACCAAGCCCATGTTCACACAGAACCGGCATGGTCTGCAGCATTTAAAAAGGGTTTGGATAAACTGAGCCAGTTACTTGATTCTCCAAACATCCCGCCTGCTAAAAGGAAGAGGCTTAGATCTGACAATCCCCTTATGGTCCTTTCAGACTCTGAGGTGTTTTCAGAGGAAGAGGGGGAATTTAATTCTGATCCTAACCAGGTTCAACCTTTGGGACAGGAAGAAAATTCTAAAAGCCAATTTATTAATGATTTGGTTTTAGCGGTCAGACAAGCGTTGGACCTCCCAGAACCGGAGGATCCTACCCCTAGAGACAGAAGTCTCTTTAAGAAGGCCAAAAGGAAGGCTATCCGTTTTCCCCCTTCTGTAGAACTTAAGGATATAGCACAAGGAGCATGGAAACAGCCTGATAAAAGGTTCTCTGTTCCCAGAAGATTCTCTTCCCTGTATCCATTGCAGGAGGAAGATGTAGTTTGCTGGGAGAGTATTCCCAAAGTGGATAGTCCAATAGCCTGATTGGCCAAACATACTTTACTTCCAGCTCCAGGTTCTGCATCTCTAGAGGATGCAAATGATCGCAGAGTGGAATCCCAGCTGAAATCTATATTTGCGGCTGTGGGTTCTTCCTTTAGACCCACATTTGCTTCAGCTTTGGTTGCTAGAGCCATGGAAGCATGGGCAGACCAGCTGGCAGAGGCCTTACAGGACTCTGATTTACTTCCCCTGGCTTTGCATTTAAAGGAGGCATCGGGGTACCTTTGAGGCGGCCCAGAACACAGCGGCTGTATCCTCTTCTATTCAGACGGCATCTATTTCAGCAAGAAGGACGCTATGGCTGAAATCCTGGGAAGGAGGTGCGGATTCAAAAAAGTCAGTTTAAACCATTCCTTTTTCAGCAGCAGGTTTGTTCGGACCAGAATTGGATACCTTGATCTCTCATTCATCGGGGGGCAAAAGCACTTCCTTGCCAGTATTCCCTAATAGGAGTCAGAATCCTCGGGTCAGCTCCTTTTGTCAGCCCTTTCGGGGGACCTCCTTGCCTAGAGGACAGTCCTTTAGATGTAGACAGCCTAATGCTCGAGGCTCCTCTTCTAGGGGGAGATCCTCGTTTACGGCTAGGCGCCAGGCCTCCAAGACCCAGGAGAAGCCTGCGTCCTGACAACCACTCTGTTCTTCTAGAGGGGTGCCAGTGGGGGGACGTCTGTCTTTGTTTCAGGAACAGTGGGCAGCGTCCTCCCAAGACTCTTGGATTCGGGGCATTACATCAGGGGATACAGGATAGACCTGCTGGGCCCGGTTCCACATCGTTTCTTCCTAACCCCGCTACCCCGAGATCCATCAAGAAGACAGGCTATACAGGATTGTGTCGCCTCTCTTCTTTCGCAAAGAGTTATCTGCAGGGTCCCAGACTACCAGAAGGGACAGGGGTTCAAACCTGTTTCTGGTCAAGAAGCCGGACGGCTCCTTTCGACCCATCTTAAACCTAAAGGGCCTCAATGTGCACTTAAGGGTGGACAGATTTCAGATGGAATCCCTGAGGTTGGTGATAAACGGCTTGGAGAAGGATCAGTTTATGGCGTCCATAGACATAAAAGACGCATACCTCCACCTTTCCATTTGGAGCGACCATCAGTCCCTCCTCAGATCCACAGTGGGTTCCTCCCACTATCAGTTCGGGCCCTCCCCTTCGGCCTCTCCACAGCGCTGAGGGTTTTCACGAAGATCAGGTCACTGTGGCAGCGCGTCTTCACCTTCAGGGAGTTCAGGTCGTGCCTTATTTGGACGATCTGCTCATCAAATCCTCCTCAGAGAATTGCTTACGTCATCACCTGTCCCTCTCCTTGGCGGTTCTCGAGGGCCATGGATGGCTGATCAATTTAAAGAAATCCCAGATGGTTCCGTGTCAACGCAGGGTTTTCCTAGGCCTCATCATGGACACCAGCCAGCAAAAGGGTGTTCCTGACTGTCGAGAAGATCGGTTCAATTCAAAGCATAACAACTCAGGTCTTGTTTTCTCCCAGCCCCTCAATGCACTTGTGCATGCGGCTGCTGGGAAAGATGGTGGCCTCCTTCAAGACCATCCCCTTCGGTCGAGCCCATTCTCGATGTTTTCAGTGGGATCTGCTGACAAAATAGTCAGGATCCCACCTACGCTCTATCCCCGTGGACGAGAGAGTCACTCCAGTGGTGGCTGATTCAGGATCACATGACGGTGGGCAGGTCCTTTGCTCCATGGTCATGGATCATAGCCACGACAGACGCCAGCCTGAAAGGTTGGGGGGCGGTAATCCTGCACCTCTGGCTCCAGGGACTTTGGTTGGTTCAGGAATCAGCCCTATCAATAAGCGTTCTGGAATTGAAGGCTATTCTTTTGGCCCTCAGGGGAGGCCAGTCCCTCCTCCAGGGCCATCCTGTCAGAGTTCAGTCCGACAAAGCCACGGCCGTGGCATACGTCAACAGACAGGGAGGAACCAGGAGTGCAGCTGCAATGAAAATTTCAGCTCAAATCTTGATTTGGGCAGAACAATATGTTCCAGCAATATCGGCAGTATTCATTCCAGGAATAAAAAATTGGGAGGCCAACTACCTAAGTCGAAACCAGATGATGTCGGGGGAGTGGTCACTCCACCTGGAAGTCTTCCAGTCTCTGGTTCATAGGTGGGGTCTTCTGGATATAGATTTCATGGCCTCCAGACACAACAGAAAGGTTCACAGGTTTTGCGCAAGGGACCCCTTAGCGGGGGCAGTAGACGTAATGACTATGTCATGAGACTTCAGGTTGGGATGCCTGTTCCCTCCGATTCACATGCTTCCTCGCGTGCTCAGACGAGTAAGACAAGGAGGTCTGCCAGTAATTCTGATAGCTCCCTCATGGCCGCGCCGAGTCTGGTACGCGGACATACTCTCTATGGCAGAAGGACAGGGGTTTCGTCTTCCATCACGAGACAACCTTCTTCTGCAGGGTCCCTTCCATTGCCAGAATTTACCTCAGTTCAGTTTAACGGCATGGCTGTTGAAGCCAGCCTCTGGAGGGCTAGAGGTTTTTCCTCCAGCGTGGTGAACACTATGATGCGAGCCAGAAAGCCGGTCTCAGCTCGAATCTATCACCGGATTTGGAAAGCCTATATCAGATGGTGCGAAAATAGGACATGTCACACGTCCTCCTTTCGTCTTCCTCGTTTATTGGCTTTTCTTCAAGATGGCCTGGAAGCAGGGCTTCGTTTAGGTTCCCTAAAAGTTCAGGTATCGGCACTTTCAGTCTTTTTTTTTTTCACCTGAAATTAGCGGATTTGCCAGATATTAGGACTTTCCTTCAGGGAGTCTTGCATATTCAGCCTCCCTATGTTCCGCCTACAGCACCATGGGATCTCAACTTGGTGCTGGACATACTTAAAGGGCCTCCCTTTGAGCCATTACTTGTGGCAGATTTGAAGTGGTTGACCTGGAAGGTCCTCTTTCTTTTGCCTATTGCATCTGTGCGTAGGGTTTCAGAATTAGGAGCTCTGTCTTGCCGGGAACCATATCTGGTTTTCCACAAGGACAGAGCGGTGTTAAGAACCCTCCCTTCCTTCGTTTCTAAAGTAGTTTCGGCTTTCCATCTGAAACAGGAAATTGTAGTTCCGGTCTTTTCTCCCACTTCCCATTCGGATTCAGAGTCTATGGAAAAGTTAGATGTGGTTAGGGCTCTCCGCATTTATGTCAAAAGAACTTTTCTAATGAGGCGTACTGATTCCTTGTTTGTTCTTTATGATGCTAATAAGAGAGGCTGGACAGCCTCAAAACAGTCCATTGCTAAATGGATTACGGCTACCATTAGGCAAGCTTACATAAAGGCTAACCGTCCGGTGCCAGAGAGACTTACGGCCCATTGCACCAGATCGGTAGTGGCGTCTTGGGCAGCGAGAAATGGGGCTTCTGCAGACTAGCTTTTCAGGGCAGCCACCTGGTCCTCTGTCCACACCTTTACAGTTAGTTTTCCAGTTTAATGTATTTGCTTCCACGGATGCAAATTTTGCTCGTAATGCTTTACGAGCGGGGCTTTCAGAGTAGTCCCACCCTTAGGGGTCTGCTTTAGAACGTCCCCATGGTAAGCAGTGTCCCCCAGACTGGATGAAAGAGAAAAGAGGATTTATGTACTTACGTTAAATCTGTTTCTCTGATTCCGTCTGGGGGACACTGCGATCCCTCCCTTCTGCCTTTCCTCTATATGCTCTTTGTTGATTGACCTATCTCCTTGGGGCTTTTTAAATAACTGAGTAGGAAAAGGCGGGGGGATTGTAGAGGGGAGGGGTCTGTAGGCAGTACTAAAGTTAACTAGTTAGGTGCCAACTCCCCAAGCTCCCCTCCACAACCCATGGTAAGCAGTGTCCCCCAGACGGAATCAGAGAAACGGATTTAACGTAAGTACATAAATCCTCTTTTCTGACCCTGTCTGTCTACAGTATCATTATTTCCTTTTTTGTACAGCTGTAGATGTCACAGCTAAAAGTAAAAATCTTAGGATGATATGGACATTTGGGAAGGAGCTGGTGAGGCCCCTAAACCTGGTTTGACTATCAATGACAAGCACATAACACAAATGTACATTCTCCGCACTCGTAGAAATCAATAGGGATGAAAAAGTGCTCAGTCCACAACTCATGTCACATTTCAAAGTTAATTAACGTGTATATAAAAATTCAAATCCCCAAACTCACACTTTCCAGTAAGTTCAGTATAGGACGCGTGTGCTGGGTTTTATGAATAATATTGTATATTTAAAGTGTTGCAAGCTATGTATTTTACGCTTATATATCACTTATAGTCTATGAAATATTGGGTTATTTCATCTAATAATTTTATTTTTTCGTTCGATTGAGCGGATTGCAAACAAGACACACTTAAAATTTTTCAATGATAACATGGATGCTCTTGTACTCTTTATGATCTTGTTTACTATTGTAACTAACCTACAGCCTCCTAGTCCTTCCCAAACTTTACTTCAGTCTAGGATCCCCTCATTGGGGAACAGCTGTCATCAGTGAACCTTCATCATCATCATCATCATCATCATCATCAGTTGTTTTTATAGCGCCACTAATTCCGCAGCGCTGTACAGAGAACTTCCTCACATTAGTCCCTGCCCCATTGGAGCTTACAGTCTAACATCTCTAACATACATACACACAGACAGACAGAGAGAAACTAGGGTCAATTTTGATAGCAGCCAATTAACCTTCCTGTATGTAGGTTTTTGGAGTGTGGGAGGAAACCTGAGCACCCGGAGAAAACCCACGCAAACACAGGGAGAACATACAAACTCCGCACAGATAAGGCCATGGTAGGGAATTGAACTCATGACCCCAGCGCTGTGAGGCAGAAGTGCTAACCACTAGGCCACTGTGCTGCCCTTCCCCTTCCTTATTAAAATAGGTCTATCTCCATTGGTGCAGGGCAGCACTGATAATTACAACACAATAAGACTGACTTCTCTAGGCAACTTGTACACCTTCCCACTAACTGATATGGTAATTAGTCTTTTCCTGTGTACACAATAATTTTTACCTTTGTGGCTATCCCTTGAGCCCCTCTAAGCTCTGACTGCTCTTTCTAATGTAAAATCCTCACCCTTTGGCTTCACATGACATGCTGAAAGCTGTGAACATGTGTCTTTGTAACTGGCAGCCATGTATTGCAACCTCCAGGGAGATTTTGGAAAGGAGATAATTATTTGTAGTAGACCAGCTAAGAAAATTATGTATGCTTCAAAAGTTACATAACTTGCTATTTAAAGAAAAACAAATGTCTGTATTGGGTTGCTTCATTAATTGTAATAAAGATCTGATTTGGTCCTGTGTGTAGGTGCTGGCGTTCTGGATGATGCCACCTTTTTAGAACTGATTGAAGCTCTTCAGTATGCAGATGAGGGGGAGAGTGGGCAGATTGACCCAGTTGGCTGCAAAGGGGATGAGTTAAAAGGAGAGGGACCCATGACCCGAAAGAGGAAGAGAATTGCAGAGGAGGGTAAGCAGCCTTTTTCCAAAAATTGTCTTTTTCCTGTTTGTTTGTTTGTTTTTGTTTTTGTTTTTGTTTTTTACTAGAAGTAGACATCAAGTGCAGCACACACCTTTATTAATGTTACTTTTTGATGCTTTTCCATAAAACATTGCAAATGGTATTTGAACCCATTTAATAATTTTATTAATTAACCCTATTTACCTACAATTAAAGGTAATGCATTGAAATAATTAAATTATCCTTATGTGGTGATGTTGCTAATTCTGTGAATCTATAGGCTGGATACTGATTTAACCCCAAAATGGCTGCCTCCATGTCTGTAATTGATGGGTCCACTTTAAATGACTGTGGGTCACTTGCAAACAGCAAAATCAACTGTCTGCTACTTGTCCATCAATCCCATTACAAGGTGCATGCCCACTTCATGGTCTTTGTAAATACCCCATTAAAATGAATCTGTACATTGGTGCACGCTCTGAATAATGTGCATGGCTGAAATGGTGAAAATATAGTGAAACCCTTCATCTTTCACCTCTTTAACCATTTAAAATTTTAGCATTTGCTCCTAAAATACTGCTCAATTTAGCTTTATTTATGATTTAAATGAATCTTGAGAGTGGGGGGACATTATGACAAACTTTATTATCTTTTTCACTTGAGTGCTTGAAACTTTTATTACATTGCTTAAAGTGCTTCTAGAATTACTCTTTCCTGCAGCCATGCACAATGTGTCCCATTATAAGTATAGGAGGAGACACTATATCCTGCTCCTCATGTGCCCGATCCGCCCATTAATAATGGGCCCGATCCGCCCATAAATAATACGCCCACTCCGCCCCTTAATAATACGCCCACTCCGCCCCTTAATAATGTGCCCACTCTACCCCTTAATCACATTTAGAGCAATCCAGTTCTGTAAAAGTAAATCTTGTTTCTGCAGAGCAAATGTAGGTGCTCTTGTGCCCATTCGAAATTTGGCAAGGAACATCCTTGATGTAGCCAACGGCCAGTGCCAACTTTTTCACCCTTGGTTCGGAAATCCATGCACTTTCCTGTAAAAATGTTTGCAGTCTCGCAGAGATTATTGTGACATCACAAAGGAAGCATCTGCACTTGGTTTTACACTTTTGCAGCTCGGAAATTACCTATATCATCTGCAGGGCAGGTTGCTGTTAATTCACAAACTGTTCTGTTTGTATTACAGGTGAAGCCCAGATAAATCCAGGAAGCAATTCTATCCCAGCAAAGGGTCAGTCAGAGACTAGAGGGGAGGGAGAAGACCAAACTCCTGCTCAGAACAAAACACAAGGTGAGAAACGCATACACTTGTATACAGCATATTTTATTACATTTACAATTTCTTGAAAATGTTACAGGGATTAATTAACAATATATTTAATGCTTATACAACTGAAATATCTGTAAAGCTCACACACTACCCAACAGGGAAATTCAAGTCTCTACCATAGATTTAACTATTACATATGCGGTAGAAACCTGCATTAGGAAAAATGCCTTTTAAGGCTTGAACTATATAGCAGGAAATATATCTGAAAAAGTGAATTTAGCCTTTAAAGGGATGCACATCTTTTAAAACTGTTGTCAATCTAAATGAGGTATCCATGTGCTACCCTAAGAGGTATGTAATGTCAATTAACTTGAGAATTAACCACGAAACCTCCTACGGAAAAATATACTTAATTTGAAAGGGATGTAAAGATATGGGATGTACTTTGGCAGAAAATGGCATCACATGACTGTATTAAACACAGAGGTAATCTTATGGCTGCTATTAGACAGTGTTAGCTCATTGGAATGACTCCACATTTGTCCAATAAGTAGTGGCCTATTACTTCTGCATTCTCTAGTACGGTACAACTGAGTAATTTAAAAAATGACATCGGATGACGGCAACAATACTTTGGTGCTCCCATTTAAAGTAACAGTAAAGGGACGTCCATATAACTCCTATTTGGGGATGGACATAAATTAGATTGGGGGTTTTGAAGGTGGACTTCAACAATAGGGAATTTTTTTATTACATATACTATTGTTTATATGTTATTATTTTCTGATGTTTATTAAACAATAAATGTAAAGTGGAATTGTCATTCATTTTTATTGTGTTACCTTTTCTTCAATAACAGGATAACTCTGTAAATTCAGAAAATCATAGGAGTTGCTCATTGAGGGCTGATATATTTTTGTGAAAGTCCAAGATACATTTTTAATCTCTGACTCAATAAATTACATGTTTCTTTCATCTGTGATGGGGAATACTTCTACCTTTTACACCAGTAGGCACTTAGTTTCAAAATATTGAATTAATTTCAAATATTGAAAATTGCCAACTTTAAACTTTCCTTCTCTACAAGGGATCTTGTTTTTTTGACCTCTAAAGGTGGTCCTACATCCTATACATGTACAGCACCTAAAAAAAAAACCTTAGATGTAATTCCTTTTATGTACATTTTCTTTCAAAGCACTTTTAACCAATAGATCTGTCAAGTTGGTGGCAAGTCTGTATATAAATTTGTTCTTCTCAGTAAGTATGGTGCACAGCGTAGGATCCTCCCTTAAAATACCCCAGTGTGTCCCTATAATTTTTTCAATAGCCTTATAACTTGAATTATATTGAGTTATAAAAGGCAACAGTTACCTACTAGATTTCTTGTTTCGATTCTCACAAGGTTGATCAACCAAAAGAGAATCTATCAACCTGAGAAACTTTATTCAGTGATTCTTCCAAAGTACTCTTTTTATGTCTGTTGGATAAAAGTAGTTTTTTCATCTCTAACGTTTGTTCACTTAATATATCGGGCTTATTACAATTCCTCTTAAGCCTCAGGAATTGACCTGTAGGCACGTTGGTTAACCACATATGATGGTGTTCATTAGTAGGTACAATGTAGGAGTTAGAGTCCGTCGGTTTTTTTGTAGGTCTTGGTGCAGATCTCCCCCTCTGAAATAAAGATTGTTAGATCCAAAAAAATAATATGGTCATGAGTAACCTTATAGGAGAATTCAACATTAATCTTGTTAGAGTTCAAATATACACAGAAGTCGTCTAAACTAGATCGATCTCCCCTCCAAATAAATAGAACATTGTCCATATATTTTAACCAGGTCACCAGATTTGCCCCAAAGTCATGCCCAGCCCAAACATGCTGGTTCTCCCAGCATGCAAGGAAAAGATTGGCATAACTCTGGACAAATCTGGTGCCCATCGCTGTACCGACCCAACCCTTTGGAGGTAATAACGCCTCTCAATATAGAAATAATTATTCGTGAGAATGAACTCTATGCCTTCTAACAAAAGGTTTCTTAGCGATACAGAAAATCTCTCCTTATCTAAAAAATATTCTATAGATCTTAAACCATCCTTATGTCCTATACACGTATAAAGGGACTGAACATCGGCAGAAATCAAAAAGAAGTGTTCTTCCCATATAATTTCTCTGAGTTTAACAAGAACATCTCTTGTCTTTCACATATGATCTATTTCGAATAACTAAAGGCTGAAGATGATAATCAATCCATTCTGAAAAATTAGAGGTCAGGAATCCAGTTCCCGCTATTATGGGACATCCAGGGAGATTATTAATATCTTTATGTACTTTAGGAAGAATGTATAGTACAGGTGTAGTTGAATGATGAATCGTGATGTACTCAATTTCTATTTAATTCAAAGCACCATTAATCCAATACTTATCTAATAGATCAATTCTACTTGTCGGGGCAAGTTTAAGTCCTTTCTTTAAAACCTTTTCCTCCTCTTCAGTGAGGACATGATGACTTATATTGAAAATCTTTCATTGGTTTTCATTAATTTCATAGCATGCATATTGAGTAGCGTCTATTTTTCTTTTCCTTTTTTGTTTTACTGTTTTTTTTCTGTGTCGTAGGAGATAGGCACATAATTTTTTCTGTGCCACATCGGCAGTGAAAAGATTTGTTTATTTTCTTTATCTTTATTTTTAGTGGTTTGGAAGAACGCCACTGATACATAGGGGGTGATGGGCCTCTTCTTCCTTCACTCTCAGTATTAGGTTACGGTGGAGCCATCTGGTCAGTTGACACTAACGATGACCAGGACCCTGTGATAGCAATCAATGAGAATTGCGATCTTATCCACCTAAGCTGCGTCTGAGGGTGACCCCTTCTGAACCAGTCTGGGCGAAGTCGCTAGCTTTATCCATAGCTGAATTGATGCAATTCGCTGTGTACCCACAAGAGGGTACGGGACAAAATCCCTCTTACTTAGGGCCATTTATTATTGAGACAGGAGTCTAGCCAAATTCAATACTTTGGAGCCTGTGAATCAGAACTTTCGTCTTGGGAGGAATTCGAGATTCCATGGGAGTCAGATTTTGGGGACCTTACAGATTGGGAAGGTGACACTTCAAATAAGCAAGGCATTGATGACTTGGTACTTGCTGTTCGTCAAATCCTTTATATTTATCACTCTGAGGAACCAGAGGTTCCAGATATATCCCTGTTTAAAAGAAAGATGAACCATAAAGTTACGTTTCCCGCTTCTTCTATGGATGCTCACATTGCATGGCTTTCTAATTATACTACTTTCTCTTTCATCCAGTCTGGGGGACACTGCTTACCATGGGGCTGTGGAGGGAGCTTGGGGAGTTGGCACCTAACTAGTTAACTTTTAGTACTGCCGACAGACCCCTCCCCTCTACAATGCCCCTGCCTCTTCCTGTCAGTTTTTATTTAGGTGCCCATGGAGTTGGGCAGTGTTTTAGTACTGTAGGTAATTTTTAACTTTTATTTTATTATTTTAACTTTTTTTACAGGTGGCAGAGCTGGAGTGTGTTCTAATATAGAGAACACACTCACAGCAGGGCAACGCAGGCACTACCCTGTCAGATGAGAGCCAGCGGCTCTCACTGACAGGGACAGGAGGAGATTGAAGAAATTGGTGCCTGAATTAGGAGTGACAAGCGGTCTCACGGACCGCTGTCACTCCTGGAGCCTCCCCGATAACCGGCGCTGCCACTGCAGGCATAGAGCGCCGGTTATCGGATACTGCATTGATGGCAGCCATCTTGGATTCGGAGGAGAGGAGAAGGGGGCTATACCAGGATCCCCCCTCATACATAGGAGGGGGCATCTGGTATTATCCGCTGCGGAGACCTCCCCTGGAGGTCTCCACTACTCTGCCACATAATACTTTTAATTTTTTATTCAGACACAGAATCGCTGCAGAGGCAGCATTACTGAAGGGGGGGAGCTAACACATAGAGCTCCCCCTCCTTCCAGAGAGAGAGATGGTTTATCCCAGTCTTCTGGCGCCAAGGAGAAGCCCGGGAAGAGAGAACAGATCTGAGGGAACAGGCACCAGGATACTGCTGTTGGACTTCTCCCCTGTTTGGCCTATGGGCTAAGTGTCTGATTTATTTAAACACATATTCTGTATTGCTGTGTACAAGTGGGCTAGTAGGAGTTATATTATAGTTCTCCTACTTGCTTAAGTATTATTTCGTGTTTAAAAATTTTACAAGTACAACTTTTATATCTAGATTAGTTGATTACTTGTAGTTTACACTTTTCTCTCCACACATTTATATCTCTCTCTCTACTCAGCTAAATTTAACAATTTAAGTCTGTGTGTTTGGTGTGCCTTCCTTTATTAAGAAATGTCAGATAAGGGAAAGGGCCCTATTGCAAAATATTTTACATGTTCTAAATGTAATGTTAAATTACCCTGTGGGCAGGAGGACCCGTTGGCGCTCTGCTCTGTCTGCGAGGCAGAGGTCCCCCCTGCGCAAGCCCGGCATATTTCAGCCCCACTGATGGAGGAACCGGCCTGGGTGACCTCCCTGTCACAGTCGGTTTCCTCTTTAGCACAGATGGTTTATCAATCTAATCAATTGCTATCTACGGTGGCTACTTCGGTGGCTAATAATACTAGTACCCAGTTGGGCCTCCCTGTTACCACAGGTTATATTGGAACGTCTATACCAGGACCTTCCTCTTCTCCTACAGACCAAGCCCCTGTTCCCACAGAACCGGCATGGTCTGCAGCATTTATAAAGGGTTTGGATAAACTGAACCAGTTATTTGAATTCCCAAACATTCCGCCTGCTAAAAGAAGGAGGCCTAGATCTGATAATACCCTTATGGTCCTTTCAGACTCTGAGGAGTTTTCAGAGGAAGAGGGGGAAATTAATTCTGATCCTGACCAGGTTCAACCTTTGGAACAGGAAGAAAGCTCTAAAAGCCAATTTATTAATGATTCGGTTTTAGCAGTGAAACAAGCATTGGACCTCCCAGAACCGGAGGATACTACTCCTAGAGACAGAAGTCTATTTAAGAAGGCCAAAAGAAAGGCTATCCGTTTTCCCCCTTCCGTAGAGCTTAAGGATATTGCAGAAGGAGCCTGGAAACAGCCTGATAAGAGGTTCTCTGTTCCTAAAAGGTTCTCTTCCCTGTATCTATTGCAGGAGGAAGATGTGGTTCGCTGGGAGAGTATTCCAAAAGTGGATATTCCAATAGCCCGATTGGCCAAGCACATTTTACTTCCAGCTCCAGGTTCTGCATCTCTGCAGGATGTCAATGACGCAGAGTGGAATCCCAGCTAAAATCTATATTTGCGGCTGTGGGATCTTCCTTTAGGCCCACATTTGCTTCAGCTTGGGTGGCTAGAGCCATGGAAGCATGAGCAGACCAGCTGGCAGAGGCCTTGCAGGACCCTGATTTACTTCCACTGGCTTTGCATTTAAAGGAGGCATCGGGGTACCTTTGAGGCGGCCCAGAACACAGCGGCTGTATCCTCTTCTATTCAGACGGCATCTATTTCAGCAAGAAGGACGCTATGGCTGAAATCCTGGGAAGGAGGTGCGGATTCAAAAAAGTCAGTTTAAACCATTCCTTTTTCAGCAGCAGGTTTGTTCAGACCAGAATTGGATACCCTGATCTCACAGGCAATGGGGGGCAAAAGCACTTCCTTGCCGGTATTCTCTAGCAGGAGCCGAAACCCTCGGGTCAGCTCCTTTCGTCAGCCCTTTCAGGGGACCTCCTTACCTAGAGGACAGTCCTTTAGAGGCAGGCAGCCAAATTCTCGATGCTCCTCTGCCAGGGGGAGATCCTCGTTTGCAGCTAGGCGCCAGGCCTCCAAGACCCAGGAGAAGCCAGCGTCCTGATGACCACTCTGTTCCGGAGGGGGCACCAGTGGGGGGACGTCTGTCTTTGTTTCAGGAACAGTGGGCAGCGTCCTCCCAAGATCCTTGGATTCGGGGTATTATATCAGAGGGGTACAGGATAGACCTGCTGGGCCCGGTCCCGCATTGTTTCTTCCTAACTCCGCTACCCCGAGATCCATCAAGAAGGCAGGCAATACAGGATTGTGTCGCCTCTCTTCTTTCTCAAAGAGTTATCTGCAGGGTCCCAGATTACCAGAAAGGACAGGGGTTTTATTCAAACCTGTTTCTGGTCAAGAAGCCGGACGGCTCCTTTCGTCCCATCCTAAACTTAAAGGGTCTCAATGTGCACTTAAGGGTGGACGAATTTCGGATGGAATCCCTAAGGTCGGTGATAAACGGCTTAGAGAAGGATCAGTTTATGGCGTCTATAGACATAAAAGACGCATACCTCCACATTCCCATTTGGATCCACCATCAGTCTCTCCTAAGATTCTCGGTGGGTTCCTTCCACTATCAGTTTCGGGCCCTCCCCTTCGGCCTCTCAACAGCACCGAGGGTTTTCACGAAGATCATGTCAGTTATGGCAGCATGTCTTCACCTTCAGGGAGTTCAGGTCGTGCCTTATTTGGACGACCTGCTCATCAAATCCTCCACAGAGAATTGCTTACATCATCACTTATCCCTCACCTTGGCAGTTCTCGAGGGCCATGGATGGCTAATAAATTTAAAGAAATCCCAGATGGTTCCGTGTCAAAGCATGGTTTTCCTAGGGCTTATTATGGACACCAGCCAGCAAAGGGTGTTCCTACCTGTCGAGAAGATCAGTTCAATTCAGAGTATAACAACTCAGGTCTTGTCTTCTCCCAACCCCTCAATGCACTTGTGCATGCGGCTGCTGGGATAGATGGTGGCCTTCTTCGAGACCATCCCCTTCGGTCGAGCCCGTTCTCGTTGTTTTCAGTGGGATCTATTGACAAAATGGTCAGGATCCCACCTACGTTTGGATCTCCAGAGGATCTCTCTATCTCCAAGGGCGAGAGAATCGCTTCAGTGGTGGCTGATTCAGGATCACATGACAGTGGACAGGTCCTTCGCTCCATGGCCATGGATCATAGCCACGACAGACGCCAGCCTGAAAGGTTGGGGGGCGGTAATTCTGCACCTCCGGCTCCAGGGACTTTGGTCGGTTCAGGAATCGGCCCGATCAATAAACGTGCTGGAGTTGAAGGCTATTCTTTTGGCCCTCCGGGGGGCTCAGTCCCTCCTTCAGGGCCACCCTGTCAGAGTTCAGTCCGACAATGCCACGGCCGTGGCATAAGTCAACAGGCAAGGAGGAACCAGGAGTGCAGCGGCAATGAATATTGCAGCTCAAATTTTGGTTTGGGCAGAACAATTTGTTCCAGCAATATCGGCAGTTTTCATTCCAGGAATAAAGAATTGGGAGGCCGACTACCTAAGTCGACACCAGATGACGCCGGGGGAGTGGTCACTCCATCCGGAAGTTTTCCAGTCTCTGGTTCAGAGGTGGGGTCTTCCGGACATAGATTTAATGGCCTCCAGACACAACAGAAAGGTTCACAGGTTTTGCGCAAGGGCAAGAGACCCCTTAGCGGTGGCAGTGGACGTTATGACAATGTCATGGGTGTTCAGGTTGGGATACCTGTTTCCTCCGATTCCCATGCTTCCTCGCGTACTCAGACGCGGTTTGCCAGTAATTCTAATAGCTCCCTCAGGGCCGCGCTGAGTCTGGTACGCGGACATAATCTCTATGGCGGAAGGACAAGGTTTTCTTCTTCCGTCTCGAGACGACCTTCTTCTGCAAGGTTCCTTCCGTCACCAGAATTTACCTCAGCTCAGTTGGCTGTTGAAGCCAGCCTCTGGAGGGCTAGAGGTTTTTCCTCCTGCGTAGTGAATACTATGATGCGAGCCAGAAAGCCAGTTTCAGCTCGCATCTATCACCGGATTTGGAGAGCCTACATCAGATGGTGCGAATATAAGACATGTCACTCGTCCTCTTTTCGCCTCCCTCGCTTGTTGGCTTTCCTTCAGGATGGCCTGGAAGCAGGGCTTCGGTTAGGTTCTTTTAAAGTTCAGGTTTCGGCTCTGTCAGTATTTTTTCACCTGAAATTAGCGGATTTACCAGATATTAGGACTTTCCTCCAGGGAGTCTTGCATATTCAGCCTCCCTATGTTCCGCCCACAGCATCATGGGATCTCAACCTGGTACTGGATATGCTTAAGGGGCCTCTTTTTGAGCCAGTACTTGTGGCAGATTTGAAGTGGTTGACCTGGAAGGTCCTCTTCCTTTTGGCTATTGCATCTGCACGTAGGGTTTCGGAATTAGGAGCTCTGTCTTGTCGGGAACCATATCTGGTTTTCCACGAGGACAGAGCGGTGTTAAGAACCCTCCCTTCCTTCGTTCCAAAAGTAGTTTCGGCTTTCCATCTGAACCAGGAAATTGTAGTTCCGGTCTTCTTATCTACTTCCCATTCGGATCAACAGACTATGGAAAAGTTAGATGTTGTTAGGGCTCTCCGCATTTATGTCAAGAGAACTTCTCAGATTAGACGTACTGATTCTCTGTTTGTTCTTTATGATGCTAGTCTCAAGACAGTCCATTTCAAGATTGATTACGGCAACCATTAAGCAAGCTTACATAAAGGCTAACCGTCCTGTGCTGGAGAGACTTACGGCCCATTCCACCAGATCGGTAGGGGCGTCGTGGGCAGCGAGAAATGGGGCTTCTGCAGACCAGCTTTGCAGGGCAGCCACCTGGTCCTCTGTCAACACCTTTACAAAATTTTACCAGTTTAATGTATTTGCATCTGCGGATGCAAATTTCGCTCGTAATACTTTACGAGCAGGATTTTCATAGTAGTCCCACCCTTAGGGGGCTGCTTTAGAATGTCCCCATGGTAAGCAGTGTCCCCCAGACTGGATGAAAGAGAAAAGAGGATTTATGTACATACGTTAAATCCGTTTCTCTGATTCCGTCTGGGGACACTGCGATCCCTCTTTTCTGCTTTTCTTCTGTGTGCTTTTGGTTGATTGGCCTTTTCTCCTTGGGGCTTTTTAATTAACTGACAGGAAGAGGAAGAGGCAGGGGGATTGTAGAGGGGAGGGGTCTGTCGGCAGTACTAAAAGTTAACTAGTTAGGTGCCAACTCCCCAAGCTCCCTCCACAACCCCATGGTAAGCAGTGTCCCCCAGACAGAATCAGAGAAACGGATTTAACGTAAGTACATAAATCCTCTTATTCCTAGCCCCAATGCGACTTCATTAAAAGATGGTCCAGCTGCAATGAAAACAATTCACATTTCTCATCTCTCAGACCTACTCTTACAACTTCTGTGTTAACAGGGCAATTGAGAAATTTGCTGAATATATTGGTGAAGGTTTAAAATTTGGTATGCGAAGATCAGAACTGTTACCTTTGGTGGACCATATCAGAGGTGCATCATCTGGGAGACACAGTTCTTGATGCGGGTGGTGTTCTAGAATTTCAGCTTTGGTCATAACAGACAGTTGGCTAAGATAATGGGAGGCTGTTGCAGAGTCTAAAAGGACTCTGGAACGCTTACCTTTTGAAGGGAGTTACTTTTTTTTTCAATTCTGAGCTAAAAGGTATTTCTTTAGCCACTGGAGCTAAGAGTTCTTTCCTCCCAAACCTAAGGCACTGAGACTCCGCTCCTTTCATTATTCAAAAAAAACTAGATCGTCTTCAGTTCGGGGCCATTCATTTGCCTGAAAGGGGAGAATCAAACAAACAAACAAGTAAGTTTGGTTTGGGAAGTGTCCTGCACCAAAGCCTGCTGGAAAACAGGCCACATGATGGGTTTCTTCCCCACCCAGAAAGTTCTGTGGTGGAAGCCCATCTCTTGGCTTTTCGGGACAAATGAATCAGGTTGTCTTTGCACATGTGGGTCAGACAAAAAAAACCTTTTGTGTGTTTTCTTTTTCCTTGGTTGACTATGGATTTTGAGGAAATTATTGTTATTATTATTATTATTATTATTATTATTATTATTATTATTATTATTATAGGTGTGTCTCCTTTATCTTTTTCATGTGTGTAGGCAGCAAGAGAGTCTGTAAAAGCTACCTGCCAAGTGATCTCATCTTCAGTGCTATCTCTGCTGTCTTTCCAGAGAGGGGCTTCCCAGAGGAAGTTAAAGAGAGGTAAGTTATCCCAAATTGTAATGTATAAGGTCACTAACCAAATATCCAATATATGGTTCTACTTAGAATACTTATATAGCTAGTATTGAGCAGGGAATGTGTTTACATTTTTGGCGGAAGTAATAATCTACAGATTGTGGGATTGTTGCTATAACTAGGAATTGTAGCTTTGCTGCCTATCTTGTAAAATCCCCTATGAAACTTTTGGCATATTTCCCAAAGTATACGAGTTAATTCAATTTGTTTGTCAAATCTTGTAATATACTTAGTTTAAGTCTCAGTGCTATATGGACATAGGTCCAATGATTTATTAAGAGGTCTAAGATTAGGTCCAGTGGTAGTAAGACAAGGATGGTAGACTGATGTGATGCTGTTCTTGGAAGGCTCTGGTTGGTCACTAAGGGACACTTTTGCATATCATTCATTCATATAGACCATAATGTGGGCTATTTGTTATTGCCTTACAATCCCTGCATGATTCACATTTTCTACCAGACTCTACCTTGCTGATGACAGAGTTAAATACTTGGGTACATTTATCAAATCTTTCCCTAAATTTCTTTGCAGTGTTTATCCTTTGTTGGGCTTAGTTAAGAGGAAATTCCAAGGATAAAGGAAACATCATCAGTTGTTGATATAATAAATGTATTTGAAATTGTATTGTTCACAATGTTGTATATTCGTACACATTCAGCTACTATCTAAGTTAGTGCTTCTAGATTTCCATTTAATGTGTATTGTTTAGTGAGAACAACTGAGATATCGTAAATCATAGGTGGCACAAGTGCGTGTTTAAAGCATATGAGGGAAGAGCAGAAGAGGTGGTCTAGTCGGGACTGTAGGGGAGAGAAAGAGAGGGTGGCAAAGGAGGGAGTTGAAGGTATCAAAGGGGTTACGGGAGTTGAATGACTGGGTAACAGACCTAAAGTTTGTTTAAGAGTAGGGAGAAAAAGTTGTAAAAAGAGATAATGAATTTACATTGGTCAGCATTTTTTTTTAGCAGTTTGGGTGCACTTTACAAGTAATGGGTCTGTTTTAAGTGCCACGACTGGGGTTTAGAGTGCTGAAGGTTGTGAATGGTGGTAGGGATGGCTCAGTCTAAATGCGTGTTAAGGTTTGAATGTGGTTATTAAGCCACATTGGGGCATGAAAGTGGGGCATGAAAGTGCACTGATAGGAGAGAGGAGTGGTTCAAGTGTGTAATAAATAATGACAGTCAAGAGCATCAAGATGGCACTCAATTAGGTGATGGAAGTTTTGCATGAGGTGGGAGAGGCTGAAGGAGGTTGTGCTTGGAGAGTGGGCAAGTTACATAAATCAGAGATGGCACAGAGATAGAGATTGAGCTCGAGGGAAGTGACCATTACAGTGCAAGAGAAAGGTCAAAGGAAGAAAAGTGGGAGTGAAGTTTGCAAGTGGATTTATCAATAGGGATATTGGGATCACCCAGGATGAGAGAGGATAGGTCAGAGGATAAGAAGTAGGGAAGCCAGGCAGCATGTATTTTTATACCAGGCCTTCAGGGCCAGAAAAGTTATGACTTCCGAAAGACACATCCTGGGGATGGCTAAGTCTCAAGTTACGTTAAATGCTAAATTTATCTGGCAAATGCACCTATTCACATTCTTTTGTTTTGTGTATGTTCAGGTCACATTTTAAATGCAACTTAAGCAGGCCCAGAGTGCACTTTATATTTGAGGCCCATAGTCTCAAACATTCTGCAGAGAATATACTACACCCTATATTACCTAAATCAGAGAGGTCTTAGAGCCTACCCAGAATGTGCAAACTGTTATCTAGCACTGTGTGTATTCTGGCATGCTTAGATGAGTTGACTGGTGGGAAACACATGGAAGTTGCATCTTTTGTTTATGGCATGTAAAAACATTGCTCAGCTAGTTAGCTATTGTTAGTAGTACAGATAGAGAAAATGAGGTGCATGCATAGGAGTAAGGCTCTCATGTGTTATGCTATTTCGTGAAAGTAGACTGAATTAGTCATTTGTAGCAGATCTAAAAATATTTAGGTCAAAAACTATCATTTTGAATTAATATTGATTAAAATAGATCTGCGGCACCCAAAACACAAAAGCAACAAGGTGTTTTGTTTTACAATGTTAAAAGGCAGTACTTTCAATGATAACTTCAACATTTAATGCAATTGTTGCATATGTTTATTTCTCTTATTTATTGTTTGTTGAAGCAAAATTGCATTTAATAATGTAACTTTACAAAATAAAATAAAATAAAAAACAAAAAACTGCTTTCTTCTGTTTTAAGGTACAGAGAGCTAACTGCAGCATTGGACCCCAATATTCTTCCACCACAGTGCACTCCCAATATTGATGGTCCCTCTGCCAAATCTGTGCCGCGAGAGCAGTCCCTGCACTCCTTCCATACTCTCTTCTGCCGCCGCTGTTTTAAGTATGACTGCTTCCTGCACCGTAAGTGGACTGGCGTCTCTGTGCCCTTAAGAGTATATTTTAAACCCTTCATGATCGACGGTTGTTTGCACTTAAAGGATTTCTCCACGCAATACCGCATTTTCTAACATTATACTCTAATCCAAAAGTTGACTTGCCTGGAGTCCGGCATTCACAAGGCTAGGTAATTCCCATCAAGGTTTGTGTATGCCCGACAGCGCTCTGCTGGCTACTGCTCTCTTCTGCTGATGCTGTGTTTTTGGTGGACAACACACTATCTATCTGAAAAAAGATTGGTTTAAATGTATCTTTAATTTCTGGGCATTGAATAGGGAAAATAGGCAAAATTGCAATATATTGTGCACTTTTACTGAAATCATAGTTTAGTTTTATGCAATCTGCTCAATATTAGAAAATTGCTGCAAAATGTTATCACCTGTCTATTCCAAGTATAAGTATAAGGTTTGTCAAATGTTTGTGATGAATGGTATGACCGATTATTTTTTTAGTTATTTTTTAAACAAGGGAAGACCTTGAGGAGTCATCAGTGACTCCAGTCTGTCTCCCCTATTTAAGCACTGAAATATTCCATGTAAATTGGGTGTATCACTAACTATTATAGCAATTACTATTAGATCTTGCATGAATCTATTTGGATAACTTATTATGTGAGGCTTGATACAGACCGTTCTACCATGCATGGAAATCTGTGGGGTGGCACATTAGGATGTCATAGAATTTCTTTTTAGAAATGAGCAAATGCATAGCACTTTCATTTAATAGTCATTTAACACACAATGACAAAGTGTGTAAAGAGTGTGGAGCCAGAAACCACACTGTGTGGTTTCCGGATCCAACACCAGACCTCCTGCTTTCATTGACAGACTCACAGATGGGCGTGGTGGAGAATGACTGCCATTCTGATGTGGAGCTAATATAAGGCCCACTCCAGACCTATATAATATTTTATTGTTCAGCCATTCGAAGGACACAGACTCTGGGCTTAAGCTCGATGATACAGGGAAATTTAATACCAGAACTCCATTTCCTATACTATTTTGACCTCCCTCACTTCTAGGGTCAGTTTTACTCAGACACAGGAGGTTGTGAGCATGGCCCAATCTCCACTTGCCATTTCTTTGCTTGTTTCTAAATGATTTTATTTCCTTGATCAATGTCAGATGGTTGGTCAACGTGCTGATCCCAGAGTGTGATGGAAGAATTACTTCTGCCCTTCAATCTACCATACGCGCTCTCCCATGGATACTGCCCTTTGCTGCCCTCCACGTCCCAGTGCGTGGCACTCATATTATGCCTTGGTTTTTCTCTTTATGGGTAAGGAAAGTGTTGCGGCTCTCAGTGCGGTTCATGCTCTTCATGATTATGGAGGGGCTGATATGTACTGCCAGCAGCCTCTTCATATAGTACACACACATATTGAGTGTCAACAAGCACTGTTGGCTGTCTTCCAGGTGTGGTGAACACACACCAAACCGTGGAGTGCTATCCTCAGGTAAGCTACACTGTTATTAACTAGGCCCTCTCCATAGAGCTCGCTCTTCGCAGTGGCACTGAGTGTAATTGTTTCCTAATTTTACCTGACCCTGGCTCAGCCTTACTGAGGCACTGGAGTGTAATGGCAGTCGTTTTAAAGAGGCACCTAGTCTTACGTGTCTCCTGTGATCCCTAGGTATGGAGACCAATCTGGCAATACCTATTATGAAACAGCATCCTGGTATAGAGAGAGAACCAGAAGTTGTCTATATTGTGAGTATACCCCCCCTCTCCCCATTCCACACCTTTTATTTTCTCTTTTGTGCTTCTCCTTTCACCCACTGTCTCCCACTGGGGTACATGGTGTGAAAATGTTCTCCTGGGGAATGTGGCCTGTTAGCCAATTGTATGTATTAAGTATTATCATACATCTGTTGTTTACGCCAGGTAGTTAGAGGCATATAGCTTATATTAACTGGTATTTTATTAAATTGTATTGGCTTGGTCACCTGGACTGCTTCCCACCACTAAAAGTGAAACCTAGTGTTGTAGAAGATCTCCTTGACATAGTGGAAACCAGCCCCTGGTTGGTCAGCACGGGACTGAAGCCTGTATTGGGCCTCTCGCTCATCATCTTTTCATCCATTTCTGCACTGTAAAGCATTGGGCCTCTTTCTGGCACCCCTAGTCGGGTTTTGGGTAATGGGGAAAATTGGGACCCCTGGAGTGTCAGCTTTGCCACCTTAGCGGATTTAGTCTAATGCTACCAAAATAGTAAAATATGTAAATAAATCAAATTTATTGAATTAAAAACTCCCCAAACTCAACTGTAAGAATATTTTTTTTTTATTTGCAATCCAAGGGGAATGTTCTTAATTTATAATTCAAAGAAAATGTTTTTCATTTGTAATCCAGAGGAACATCCTTAGACACTCTGCCAATAACAGGTGGTTACCCATGCTACCTGCAGTGTGATTGCTGGCGGTAAGGGAAATCTTGGGGACCCACTGTTCTGATCAAACATGAATACAGTGACAATGCTTTAAACACACTGAAATGTAACACAGAAGTATAAAAAAAATGCAAAACCAATACACACAGTCACAAGTATGGACACACTCAGTAGAGCGGATTGTATTTTCAGATGTGGCTGCATGCATGGTACTTGTGTTGAAACGTAAGTAAGGCACAGTGTTTAAATGCAAGTAAGTGCCATTACTCCTAAGGTCACTGAGATGATCTTAATTATACATATTCATTTTGATTGAGATGGTTAGCATCGGTCTGCAGGTAGGTCCTTAGGATCCCACTTATTTTAGGGTAAAGTTGATTTTGATGTGTGCAGTGGTTGTATAACTTGTTCTTGCTAACCAGTAGCCATTGTTTTTGGGGGGGTTTCTTTCCATCTTTTGGTATTTTGAGCATATGTACTTGGAATATACCATCTTGTATTACGGTATAATATTTTGTTATTGATAGTTTACAGCTGGTATGATCTATCCACCTGTATATAGTATACTTACGGTATTAATATCGAAATCCATCTCTTAGTGCATAGTATTTCCATGTTCCTTATGGCCAGTGTCTTTGGTTCTTTTTGTTCCTTTAATCTCCAATAATAATAATAATAAAAAAAAAAAAAAAAAAAGTTTTTAACATTTGTATGTAGTATGTAATTTTACCTATTACGATGGTAATTGAGGGCTGTTCTATGGTAGCCCTGTGTTATCCACAATACATGGGGTCAGTTTTCTAAGCACTGTGTATTCTTGGAAGCTAGTTGCACTTGTTTGTTTTTATTTATAAATGTATATTTCTGAGGATTTGCTAAAGTTGAGCAAATCCGTTTGTTTTAACTAACCTGTCTTAATTCATTAAAGACCTGTCTTGGTTGATTTGTAATTAAATGTGGTTAAGTTTACAGTATAACAAATTAAGACTGGTCATAGTGATCCAATGAGCAACTTGCAGAGCAACAAATCCAACGGTGCATTATTAATTATCATTTATTAGATACATTTTCCAAACTGACACAATAATTAAATTAGCGCATAATTAGCATTGTTACCTCTCAGCAGAAGGGCTCTACATTCAAGTCTGTCCAGATCCTTCTCTTAGGCCCTGTGCTTCGTGTGTTTTCTCTGAGGGCTCATATTTCCTTTTAGGGTCTAAGAAGATGCTGGTAGATTGATTGGCCCTCGTGTGCATGAATGCTTGTGATAGGGACATTAGATTGTAAGCCTCACTGGGGCAGGTACTGATGTGAATGAATAAATATGCTCGTATATGTATATAACAAATGGATAATAAATAATAGCTTGATACGGGAACTATAAATGTCCTGAAACATCAGGATTAATAAGGAAACTGCTAAATGAAGATGATGTGCTGGTTCTATCTTTATTATATTGTTTTGAGCAGTTTGTTTGGAACCTGTATCCAAGTAAGTTTGTTTAAGGAAGTGCCAACTATATTGCACTTTGTATTGTTGACTTGTCACATGTAACTACAGTAATTTTTCTTCATATGCTACTAAAATATCACCCCTACAACCTTTTTATAAATGTCCCCCAATGTGTTTTGTCTTCTAGATGGGAATCATTTAAAACAACATAGGTAAAACTTGGGAACAAATCATTGACCTTTGCTTTATGCGGTATTATACATTGTGTATTCCATACACTGTGGCACAATGGTTAGCATTTGTGCCTCACAGTGCGCTGGGGTCATGAGTTCAATTTCCGTCCTGAGCCTTATCTTTGTGGAGTTTGTATGTTCTCCCTGGGTTTCCTCCGGGTGCTCCGTAACACTCCAAAAACATGCTGGTAGGTTTATTGCCTGCTGTCTGTGTATGTGTTAGGGAATTTAGACTGTAAACTCTAGTGGGGCAGGGACTGATGTAAGTGACAAATATTCTCTGAACAGTGCTGGAAATGGCACTGTATAAATAAATAAATGATGGTAATATCTGCTGTATATAGCACTATCAGCATTGCGCCTGGTTTTGCTGTTATAGACACAGGTTTGTACGGGTACATGTCTGTGGATGTTATTATTCAGGTTGATGCTGTCAGGAGTATGAGCGATTGACAGCAGAACGGTCTCATTTTATATGAGCATAATGAGCAACTAAATATTCCTCTTATTATGTTAAGAGACAAGTAACTATTCCTCTTACTCTGTCTCTACAGCCCTCTTAGATTAATAAAGGTAAGAGTGTATGTTACTGGTATAAGTTGAACTCTGCTTTTACTCTCCATCACAAACGCCTTCATAACCGTACCTTGAGGAGTGTTCCTTCTGAGGTCACAGTTTGCTCAGGCGTTACTGATCTCTGTGAATAGAGCACCTTACATTGAAGTGAAATCAAAATTCTATAAGCAAAGGCTGGTAATTTCTATAATCAATCTGTAATTGTGTCGTATTACATATGCCTATAGTAATAGTAGGGCCTGTAGCTCATGTCTAGGAGATACTGCTCTCATATGATTGTTAGTTGTTGCTTGACATTGTCCATTGTAAAGTCTCTATACAAGGCTATTTTTTGTCTCCACAAAATACTGGATATGCCACTTTCAATCTGTCTTTATGAAAGCAAAGCAAAAAAAACCCAATATTGTATTCCCATATCCATAATTACTAGGAAAATGATTGAAAATCATCCAACTGAATCTAGATGTTTATGCAATTTTCAATCAGATGTGATGATTTCTTACAATGTTATGCTTATTTGACCTTTTAGCTCAAACATAGGCTTTCAGTAGCTGGTTCTAAGCTTCTTAAAAATGTTTCCTTTCTCCAGAAAGCTCGGACCTTTTGCCAGAGGTCAAACAGAACTCCTGGAATTGGTGTTGATGGCTTTTCAGTCTCCTCCTTTGGCATTGGATCTAACTTGGCTTATCTACTAATGCCGTTTTCCTCTAAGAGAACGCTTTGACATGGAAAGGTTTCAGAGATAAAAGCTTTGTGTTACTTTACCTCATTTTGTAGTAGGAAAGCAGCACTGGTATTCTGTACAATGTACATTATTTCATTCACAATAGAAGGATTCCATACTATACACTTAGATGTTGTGCTAGCTAAGTGACATCTTATTCTCCCTAGTTGTGCACAATGACAACAGAAAAGGTGCTTGGTCCTTGTCAATACATATGATGTTTTAGGTAACCATTATGCAAGCTTATGACAAGCTGTCTTCTTACTATCCATACAAGTGGGCTGTATGTTTTTCCTACTCCTGGAAGCAGCGGGTGTCCACTGAACAGGTGTCAGGGTAACTAAGGGTTATCCTGACACCTTATTTACATTCTTAAAATTGTCATGAGTATATTGTTACTTCCGCAGAGGATGCCTCTAGGAGGAATGCCCCTTGAGCAGTGGTCTCCAAAGGGCCTTTCCTTCCCTCCGTATATGAATAATTTTGGATACCCCCTTGGTATATCTGTGCACTAAAGCAGAACAAGTGGTTTGATTACCTTTAACATCAAATCCTTTTCTCTAAATTCAGTGGGAGATACAGATTTCCCCACTTGGAATGTTATGTTATTGTGTATCTGCTTAGGTTTTCTGTTCCCAGATGTATCACGTTCTCTTTGCTATTTGTAAACTGACCTGTCTGACAATTGATGGGGTTAAAATAGCACAGGAGGAGGAGTTATATTCTTGAAGTACCCTGCTTTAACAGTAAATTAATAAATCCCATAATGGCCATCCTAATAGACTCTCTTCAGCCTACCTCTTTGTTACAAAACAAATGAAAATATGCCCTTCTATTGTCAATGTTCTTTCCGTCAATTACTCTTTGTATGATCCTGTTTAGATGACCCTTTCTCTGCATATTTACTGGTATTAATTAATTATTTCTTTACAATTATTGCCCCACTTAACAATATTTGATGTCTCCGTAAACAGGAAATGTTTGAATATGTTTTTACGCACATCTCTGCAGTAGCCATAGTCAATACATTGTAATTAGTAAAATCAAGGAAAGTAACATTTATTTTTTTTTGCCTATTTTTCCTATATAATCCCCAAAAAACAAACAAAATCAAAAGGCTGTTTATATAAGAAAATTAGGGAAATACCTTGGGTTGATTTGGCAAACTGAGAAATTTGGTATTGTTTAAAGTATAAAATACCTCCGGTCTGTAACAGTATTGTATTGACCCAAAGTAAGAACTACTTACTCCTTGGGGTATATTTATGTAACTGCAGGTTTGAAAAGTGGAGATGTTGCCTATAGCAACCAATCAGATTCTAGCAATCCTTTATTTAGTACATTCTACAAAATGACAGCTAGAATCTGATTGGTTGCTATAGGCAACATCTCCACTTTTCAAACTCCCAGTTTAGTAAATAGTAATGTCATCTTCTGTTGGATCTTAATAAAGGACCCTGTCTTTGCAATAGAGCCTATATTTAGGTTGTATAGCTAGGAGAGAGCTGCCAACAAGAGTATACTGTATAGAACCAAAACAGCTCCTATGACTAGCTTTTTTTTATTTCTATTTTTTGTTTTCTATTTTAGCGTTTCATGCAAGTCCTAATGCATGCAGAAGGAGAAACCGAGAATTTAAGATCGAGACTGAACCATGTGGAAATCACTGCTTCTTGTGGCTGGTGGGTTGTTTACACACCGGGAAGGCAGCCATTTTGTGTCTTGCACCAATATTTATGAGAGTGTAGTGTATCTACTCTGTTCTCCTGTTTTTCCAACTTTGTTCTTCCTCCTGACGCTGCACTCCCCCACTTGTTAAGACTGCAACCAAGTATCCTGATGATAAAAACAGGGGCTTGCTATATTTGCTCAGACCCACTACTGTGGTACTATTATACCTTCATTCATGGGGCCATAGCTTTCCTTTTTTACCCTCTGGTTTTCATTCTACCTATATCAGTATCCCACTTTTTATCACTTAAACATTGTAAGTATATTACATCACCTGTGTTCATTATACATTTATGTTGGTAGACAAATTGCACTTCTCCTGTGTTATACAGCCTCTCATATATTGAACACAGTCTGCAAAAAGCAAAGTGACAATTGACTTACCAACTTTACAGTAGTGGAAGTTGCTCAAAGAATTTATTGGTTCATAGCAGGTGCTTAAAATGATGGGGTTATCCAAAAAGGGATAAACACAGAGAAAAATCCTCCAGCAACACTTCTATAACCAGCAGAGGAGCTGCTATTTCAACTTGTACATAAAAATGCAGAAATCTCAGTTGCACACATTAGTGAATGTAGGGAAAGTCACCCGTCACTTCACAGCATTTCTGCTAATAGAGTGGTCCTAACTCTACAGTAAGAGTCCCTATATTTGAACCATACATATCTGTTTTTAAATTGAGAGCTAACTTCTAACCCAAAAAGTCTCCAAATGGCAATACAGCACGAGCACTCTCCATCAGCTACTGATTTCAACATGCCTCTAAAACAAACAATACAGAAGTGGAAGTTGCTCAATCAATTTATAGGTTCACAGCAGGTGCTTGTGTGACGAAACGAGTGTGATAACACTAACCATTCTGTTTCTCGTTTCTCACATAATGTGGATTACAGAAAGTACTTTTATAGCCCTTGCTTTTGTTCCCCAGCTCATCAGTCTAGAACTGCATTGTCTAATTACACGTGGCTAAGGGGACATTGTAGATCAGTGTAAATATGAGGTTGTTATTCATTGTCTTTAAAGTGAAGCCGGGGGTTATGGGTAGGGATCAGGTTGAAAGATACTGGCGGGGCTAAACTAATTAGTGTCCATTGTTCTCAGAAGACTATTCCAGACACGCCACCTAGCAGGGAAGTTTCTGTGGAATGACAGCTCACCTTCACTCCCCTCTCCAACCCCCCTAGTCTAGCACCGACCAATGGTTAAGAAGAATAGACCCAGGGGTTTGCCTAGGGAGGGGAAAAGTATGAAAATTTGACTGTGGAAATTCGACCCTCGATATAAGGAGCCACGCCAGGGGGGGAGGTGGTGTTCATTCTAAGATTTCATTCATGAAAGGTGCAAGATCTGGTTTTGAGTTGTCGTTCTCTACTAGAGTCTACATATGCAGCTGAGAGAGATTCATGGGTCGTCAAGTCTGGACAGCCAGGTGACTGTAACCCCCTAAGCTAGTGGGGTAAGGTACAGATGATGTGGTAAAACCTGCCTGGCATTTATTTACCATGTGTACATAATATTCTAGTGTTGTTTGTATTACAATAAATGTACTGTTGTACATTTCTAACTGCATTTACCTGAGTGACTATACGAATCCTAGAAGATACTGGATAGACTTTCCTGGCATAGGAAGGCACCCGTGGGTGGCCAGCCAGCGTGAAGTGAGTAGCATTGGGCCAGAAAACCCAGTATTTTCACAGCTTAAAAGGGTGGGGTTATCCAAAAAGGAACAAACACAGAGAAAAATCCCCCAGCACACTGCTTTAACTAGCAAAGGAGCTGCTATTTCTACTCGTACATAAAAATGCAGAATTCTCAGTTGCACACAATTGATTGAGCAACTTCCACTTCTGTATTGTTTGTTTGAGAGGCATGCTTGATCTCGGTAGCTGATGGGGAGTGCTGGTGCTGTATTGCTATTTGGAGGCTTTTTGGGGGTACCTTTTGGTAAGTTAGCTTTCAATTTAAAACACCTAAGTATGGCCCAAAAATAGGGACTCTCATTGTTTAGAGTTAGGACCACCCTATTAGCAGAAGTGCCTTGACAGGGCGAGTGGCTTACCATACATTAGCAAATGTGTTCAATTGAGAATTCTGCATTTTTATGTACAAATAGAAATAGCAGCGTCTTTACTGGTTATAGCAGTGTGCTGGGGGATTTTTCTCTGTGTTTGTTTTACTTACCAACCTTACAATTTGTTCTCTGAATGAGTGATTAATTGCCTATTCGTAAAATAATGAGCTTCTTTTTGCCTTCAACTCTCAATCCTTTAGGATGGAGCTAAAGAGTATGCCATGATGAATAACCCCAGATTTAAGTGCTTGGGGAGACGTCGAAGAAAAAGCCCAGTTGCCACTGCTTCCAACTCCAATGCTTCCACCTCCACAGTGACTGAGGCCAAAGAAGGAGACAGTGATCGAGACACTGGGAATGAATGTGCTTCCAGCTCTTCAGGTAATGAGACAAGTCACTTTAATTAAAGGAGAAGAGAACCTTCCCTGGAGGAAATGGTAGGAAAAATGTAGAAAGAAATATGAGTTGATAATTATTCCTGATTTCTGGATCCGAAAAGGGACTTTGCCTATTGGGAAGTGGACATATCTTCACCCTTATGTGGGTGTGGTTGGGTGGATGAGGCAGAGTTTCGTCATATTAGACGTGAGGCTTGTGCAGATCAGTACAGGCCTTGTTGTGTTTCATTTTGTTTTGTATTGGTAGGTATATCCATAGATTGTAAGCTTGCGAGCAGAGCCTTCTCACCTCTTTGTCTGTTCTACCCAGTTTGTTTATTAGTTTACTGTGTTTGTCCCCAATTGTAAAGCGCTACGGAATATGTTGGTGCTATATAAATAAATGATGATGATATATGTTGCACACAATCACATACATTGAAATAGGTCGCTGTACAAATAAAACAGACTTAATTTATGTAAATTCATAGATGTTTAGTAGGAAAAATGAACTGCAGTGTTTTATGCTTCTTTTACTGAAATTGGTTTTCTCTTTCATCCATCTGGGGGACATTGCTTACCATTGGGTTGTATGAGGAGGAGGAGGAGTTGGCACTTAACTAGTTAATTCTGTGAGCTGCCGACAGACCCCTCCCCCTGAAAACCCCCTGTACTTCCAGTTTATGTTAGGTGTCCAAAGGAGTTGGGCTTGTTTTGTTTTTTTGGGCAGTGAATTATAGGTTTTTTAATTTTATTTCTTATTTTATTCTTTTCTTTAGAGGCAAGTGTGCTCAGTTCTATACAGAGCAAACTCGTTTACTGAGAGGCAGCTGTCGAACGGCTCTCGCTGACGGAAGTAAATTTTTCTATTTTTCAAGCTACTCAACAGCTGAGGATTGCAAGACTACTGCCGCTGTCATGAAGGCAGGGAGCGCCGGTACTCGGCACTGCCGACGGCTGTCATTTTGGAAGCATCCAAGTCCTCCCCTCAGAAAAGGAGGGGGGAACTTGGTGCTGCTTGTTGGGCTAAGCGGACGTTGGCAGAGGAGAGAGAACGGCGATTTCTGCTTAATAAAGAAGCAGTAAATCGCCTGGTCAGCAGTCTGGCATGCAATACAAAAGGAAAACAGAGCGGAAAAGCCATCAGAGGATGGGGAGAGTTAAGTAATAGAACTCCGCCGTCTGGAAGGAACAGTGGACTAGTCATGGCGCTAAATCTGCCCGGGAAAACAATCCTCAGATTACTTCTGAGGCAGAGCTGCTGACTGGCTTCTCCTTCTGCTGTTGCTTAGTCCATGGATGGCTAAGTACCAAAATACTGTTCTATACCCTCTATTTATAGATAGTGAAGTATTAGACCTCTGATGTATGTATGTATGTATGTATGTATGTATGTATACTGAATATATATATACACACATACACACATATATATATATATATATATATATATATATATATATATATACATACACACACACACACACACACACACACACACACACAATTTTATTTTTTGGGAGGGATAGTATATTACTGTTAGATACTTTTGCTCTTTCATATACTTGTTCATGCAGGGATACTATCTTTTGACCTTGTCATAGATTAGTTAGTATCTTCTACCTATTTATTGTGTGTGCCTGTTTACTTATTTGGCCCTACTGTTACCTTTAAACTGTCTCATAGAGGGAATGCATCTCGGGCCAAATATTATACTTGTTCCAAGTGTAACACTAAATTGACTAGTGAACACAAGGACCCACGGGCGCTCTGTACTGACTGTTGTGGGGCTTCCATGGCGGAGCAGCCACAGACTATTGCCCTAGGTATAACAGAAACAGCAAAGTGGGCGGCTGCCCTAACGCAGGGGGTTACTACATTGGTACAACTGCTTTGTAATCCCACAAATATTTCAGCGGTTTCGGCAGTACTTCCCTCAACCTCTGGAACAGTAGCCCCTCTTAATACAAAGGTCTCCATGCGGACTACTGTGTCGGTGGCTTCAGTACTGACGGGACATCCCTCTGCATTGACAGCCAAAGCCCACCTTATGAGTGAACCTGCTTGGTCCACATCGTTGTTTAGGGGTCTAGATCGGTTAAACCAATTTTTGGACAACGCGAGACATTTACCTAGAAACAAGAGGCACAGATCCGCTAACCCCGTTCTGTCTCTCTCTGACTTGGAGAGATCCTCAGAAGAGGAGGGTGAGGTTTTAGAAGATTCTGATTCCGCACAGACGAACCCAGAGGAGTCTCCCAGATATCGGGATTGATGACTTGGTGGTAGCAGTGCGGCAGGCACTGGGTTTACTAGACTTAGAGGAGGCTAGATCTACAGATTGTATTCTTTTTAAAAAGGCCAAGAGATGGGCGATCTGTTTCCCTCCTGTGGAGTTGAAAGTGATCGCAGAAGCTTCTTGGAAGCAACCTGACAGAAGGTTTATTATCCCAAGAAGGTACTTGTCTTTATACCCTCTTCAGGAGGAAGAAGTAATTCATTGGGAACAGGTCCCAAAGGTAGATACGCTGGTGGCACGCTTAGCTCGCCAAACTACGCTTCCTGTTCCAGGAACAGCTTCCTTACAGGAACCGACTGGCCGCAAAATAAAGGCTTTCTTAAAGTCTATCTACACAGCAGCAGGTACTTCATTCAGACCCACGTTTTCAGCAGCATGGGTCGCCAGAGCTATGGAAGTGTGCGCTGACAAGTTAGCTGCAGCTTTGCAGGGTTAGGACTTGCTTCCGCTGGCACTGCACCTTAAGGAGGCTTCTGGGTACGTATCTGAGGCAGTTCAGAACTCCCCTTCCATTTCCTCCTCTATCTCAGCAACAGCTGAGGTTGCTAGGAGAGCCTTATGGCTGAGGTCATGGGATGCGGACTTTGAGTCTAAAAAGTCTTTAGAGTCCCTTCCTTATTTCAGTGGAGTGTTATTTGGCCCGGAATTAGATTCCATGATTTCCCAGGCTACAGGAGGCAAAAGTACCTTTTTGCCAGTCAATGCTCCAAGGCCTAGAACTCCTAGGTTTGATTCATTTAGGCAGCCCATTCGAGGGGGCCCGTCTGGCAGGGGTCAGACATTTAGGTCCAGATCGTCGGGTGCCAGGAGACACTCTCTCCGAGGTAGGTATTCCTCCTCCTCCTCCACTAGCCGTCCCTCTCCCAAGCTTCCGGATAAACCAGCAGCATGACGCCCACCCCCCTATTGTCAGTGGCTGGAGTGGGGGGATGTCTGCTGCTGTTCAATGATCAGTGGGCAGAGTCCTCGGAGGACAGTTGGATTCGTGGGATCACGACAAGAGGTTACATACTAGACCTAGAGGGCCCAGCCCCTCGGAGGTTCTTTGCAACCAGCTTGCCCCGCCATCCACAGAAAATCAAGCAATGCTCCAGTGCGTCGCTGCACTTCTTTCACAAGGAGTTATCATGAGGGTTCCGGAACATCAAAAGACTCGGGTTCTATTCCAACCTTTCTTTGGTCAAAAAGCTGACTGGTTCTTTCAGGCCAGTTTTAAACCTAAAGCAGTTGAATCTTCACCTGCGGGTGGTCACATGTTGAATGCAATCCTTCAGATCTGTTATCAACAGACTGGAGGCAGGTCAGTTCATGGCGTCAATAGTTGTCAAGGACGCCTACCTCTACGTTCCCATCTGGAAAGCAGAGATGGGAACGTGCTTTCTAGATTCACTGTAGGGTCTGCCCACTACCAGTTCAGGGCTCTTCCATTCGGCCTTGCAACAGCACCTCAGGTGTTTACAAAAATTATTGCAGTAATGGCGGCCAATCTTCATTCCAGAAGGGTGCATTTAGTTCCCTATCTGGACGACTTACTAATCAAGGCTGCTTCGGCTCACTCAAGCAACACCTTCAACTTACCATCAGTATTCTGGATAGCCATGGCTGGCTCATAAACCGTCCCAAGTTCCAGTTAACTCCTTGTCCGAGAATGACTTTTCTGGGACTGATAATGGATACCAACAGTCAGAAAGTGTTTCTTCCAGAGGACAAGATCCGTTCCCTACAGGACTCGACGACCCGAGTTCTGTCCTGCTGGAGACCGTCAGTCCTCCTGTGCATGCGCTTACTAGGAAAGATGGTGTCGGCCTTCGAGACTCTCACTTATAGTCGAATCCACTCTCTGTGTTTTCAATGGGACCTCCTAAGGAAGTGGTCAGGATCCCATTAGAGTGTCAACTGATTCTCTTATCTCCAGAAGCGAAACAGTCTCACAGATGGTGGATAGTCAAGAACAGCTTGTTGGTCGGCAGGTCCTTTGCCCTTTGGCCTTGGACGCCAAGGGGCCAGCCTTCGAACGTAAACAGACAGGGAGGCACCAGGAGTGCAAGAGCGATGGTGATGACTCAGATTTTCGCCTGGGCCGAAAATCTCATCCCCGCCATTTCAGCAGTCTTTATTCCATGCATCCAGAACTGGTAAGCAGGCTATCTAAGCCGGCACGATGTTCTGCCGGGGAAATGGGCTCTTCACCCGGAGGTTTTTCAGACCCTGGTTGTCCTGTGGGGTCTTTTGGATCAAGATCTGATGGCGTCTCGCCACAACAGAAAAGTCCCATGGTTTTGCTCAAGGGCAAGGGATCCCTTGGCAGTGGCAGTGGATGTATTGACTATGCCATGGGACTTCAGGTTAGATTACCTGTTTCCTCCCATTTCCATGATTCCTCGGGTCCTTCGGAGAGTCAAGCAGGGCAGACTGCAGGTCATTCTGGTGGCTCCAGCTTGGCCAAGGAGACTCTGGTATCCGGAGATTATGTCAATGGAGGTTGGTCCAGGTCTTAGGTTACCGCTTCGCGAGGACCTCACGGCTGAATTTAACGGCATGGCTGTTGAAGCCAACCTTTGGAAATACAGAAGGTTTTCCTCACGAGTAGTGGATACCCTTATTAAGGCTAGAAAGCCAGTCTCAGCCCAGATATACCACTGTATCTGGCTTACATACATTGGTGTGGGAACTGGACCTGCAATTCAGAGTCGTTCTGTCTTGCTAGGTTTCTTGCTTTTCTCCAGGACGGCCTGGATGGAGGTCTTAGCCTAGGATCTTTTAAGAGTACAGGTTTCAGCTCTTTCAGTTTTTTTTCACAGACATACCGGATGTTAGGACTTTCCTACAGGGAGTCCTACATATCCAACCTCCATATGTTCTGCCCACGACTTGGGATCTTAATTTGGTCCTTAATATGCTTCAGAAGCCTCCCCTTGAACCTTTACAGTCTGCAGAGTTACAGTTATTGACATGGAAAGTGGTTTTCCTTCTTGCTATTGCCTCAGCCCAGAGAGTTTCCGAGCTGAGGGCGCTGTCTTGTCGAGAACCTTATCTGGTGTTTCATGATGACAGAGCGGTCCTCAGAATGGTTCCATTGTTTCTGCCAAAGGTAGTTTCTGGTTTTCATGTAAACCAGGAAATAGTAGTTCTGGTGTTCACAGAAGACCCTCAAGGGCCTGGAACAGGAACTATATGAAATTATTGGATGTGGTCAGAGCTCTCCTAATCTGCTAATGGCCAGCCTCTAAGCAATCTATTGCTAGATGGCTTACTTTGACTATTAAGCAGGCTTATATCAGTGCTAACCGTCCTGTGCGAGATCATATTGTTGCCCATTCTACCCGTTCTGTGGAGGCGTCTTGGGCTGCAAGAAATGGGGCCTCAGCGGATCAGTTATGCAGAGTAGCCACCTGGTCCTCGGTCCATACGTTTACAAAATTTTACCAATTCAATGTCTTTGCGTCTGCAAATGCCATTTTTGGCCTTAGCCCGGCACGTAGAGCACTATCAGAGCAGTCCCTCCCTTCAAGGGGGCTGCTTTAGAAAGTCCACATGATAAGCAGTGTCCCCCAGATGGATGAAAGAGAAAAAAGGATTTATATACTTACAATAAATCTGTTTCTCTGATTCCTTCTGGGGGACACAACATTCCCTCCCTTCTGCTCTTCTTTAGTATGTTCTTGGTTGATTGGCCTATCTTCTATGGTGCTTTATAATTAAGGGGCTTTGAAGGGGGAGGGGTCTGTCGGCAGCTCACAGAATTAACTAGTTAAGTGCCAACTCCTCCTCTCAACTCATACAACCCCATGGTAAACAGTGTCCCACAGAAGGAATCAGAGAAACAGATTTATTGTAAGTATATAAATCTTTTTTTGTCTCTTTTCATTACAGAAAACAATTCACGCTGTCAAACCCCCACCAGACAGAGGCAGGGAAGTGTGAGCAGGGACTTGCCAGAGGTGTCGGAGCCCAGTGAGCCGGTGGAGTGGTCTGGAGCTGAGGAATCTCTCTTTAGAGTCTTCCATGGAACCTACTTCAACAACTTCTGCTCCATTGCCAGACTCATGGGCACCAAAACATGCAAGCAGGTACACACTAAAAGGGGGATTGCCATCCCTTTCCTATAACATTAGGGGTGAGTGTTTATCATTGCAGTATGTACATTCATTATAACTGATAATTTGGTTATGTTTTGTATGTAAGTGGTGTTCTGTGAGAGAAAATAGTGTTCATTGAATTGATGCCTAAAGCATACTCTACATTTGTTTTACAAACTGACCATTCTGGCGGGTTGTTCATGGCACTTTTCGTAAACCCATCCTGATGAATGTTGGTTGGAAAGACTAATTAAGTGTTATCCTTCCTATACTCCCCAGTTATCATTTTACTGGGTTATGCCTAGGTTATGTTTATTGAAATGACTCCTTCACCTCTATCTACCTTTTTACCAGAAAGTCTCATTCAGATCCGTGACTCTTGTTCGAATTGCAATTTAAACTATTGTTGACTATAGCAGAAGTTGTGAATGTCTGAGTAAAAATATTAGGGGACAGATAAACATGAATATTACATATTTGCATTTAAATATTGCCATGCTAATAATGCCCTCCTGTCCCCTATTTCTCTGGCTTGCAGGGCTGCCTATTTAGCTCATCGGCTATATAAGCATATGCTGGCACAGCTGACAGTCTGGGCTCTAGACTAGGGATATGGGGATCAACTCTCTCTTCAGGCTCCTGGTCCTCACAGAGGGGAGAGCTGCGAGATGCAACCTCCCAGCTCTGTGGCTATGTAGAAGCTAGTCCACTGATTTAGGGTGCCTAAATAGCAGGCCGGAACTAGAGCAGTGCCCTTGGTCATCAGCTGCCCAGAGCCATGAATTAGTTGTGTGCCTGTGGTTATTGGCTGCCTTGGCCAGTACTCCCATTGTACCTATAATTATCAGCTGTCTGTTTCCCCTTTGATATTTGTTTCATGTTATTGTATAGGATTTGTTTGTAACTTGATCCCTTCAATGAACAGTGTTGCATAATAATTTCTATTTTTGATCCAGCATGCAAAACTTTTGGCCATCTGGTGGATTGTTCTTCCTGAACATAGGCTATTGCCTTTTCTACATTATCAGGGGGTCATGATTGTTTTGTACTGTATGTAATCCCGGTGAAGGCAGTTTCACAGTACTGGTGGTTCATCATCTCCAGCATATTATTCAGCTCCTTGAGACACACGGTTGTATAATGAACAGGTCCAAATCCTCACTGGACCTGTTGACTTCCATGGTGTTGCTGGATCTCTATATCGACATGGTCTTTCAGCAACGACATGAGATCCCCATTAATAGATTGTTAAAACTAAATTGCAAGCTTCCAGTCTGTGGTGACAGGTGTTGGGACCCAGAGATGTTACTCATAGACAAAGATAAGACAAGAGGGTGTAGTGGTTGTTTATTGGCCCCAATGAGCCCAGACAATTTCCATACACCAATTTTGTCGATCTCTAACATTCACCCTCAGTGCTTTTTTCTTTGGATGGACTTTTTGTTTCGGGGCCCCTCTTTGACCAGGATTCATCAGGACCCATTTACTACTTTTTCTTCTGAGAGTCATGGAAAAAAGCCTGGCTCTGAGTTTTTAGCGCTGCCTCTTTATGTTAGTGTTATTACAAGGAATGGGCTATGTTAAAGATCTCCTATCTCTGTAGTACCTGAACTGGTGCTACAGTCCTTCAGGGTGCTCCTTTGGAGTCCCTTCAATCTTTTCCATTTTATTTTCTCACCAGGAAGGTAATTTTACACCTGGCTATTTTGGCTAGATGAGTATTTGTGCTGGCAACTCTTTCTTATACCTTACCTGGTTACGGTTGAAAATAAACTGATCTTGTATGCAATCTAAGGTTGTTTTGAGTGTTCACAACATGCACTAACTAGTGGTATTACCCTTGTGCTGTCATCCTAGCACAAACAGACACTGCTTCATTTCTCAGGTGTTGTTTTTAGCCTGCAGATCTGTCTGTCCAGTACTCGGGATTCTATCGCTCAGATGCCTTCTTTGTCCTTTTATCAGGAACATAAGAAGGGATTTTATGCTATCTCTGTTGATCTCCCCCTGGACTAGAATGTCAGTCCAGCAGGACTAGTCTGTGGTGTGGTTAACGGTCCCTACTGGGCTAGTGGCACAATTAACCATTGAGGTCATTGCTTTTTGGGCAGCACATCAAGGATCATCGTGGATCAGGTTTGTAAAGCGACTACCCGGCTGTCCCCACCTTTTACAAAATGCACATTGCCACCTCCAGGCAGCTGGTCATTCCTAGGCATTCCTCCCCCTCTGTTGTGGATGACCTTGGATATAAACATATATATTTGGAGATAAACAAATGCAGCAAGCCAGAACATTTTAAACAGAAAAGTAAAAACTGTGGGCAGAGAGATATGTTTTATAGTAAACTACATCTGTTTTACTGTGGGTGGTAAGCTTTGAACTGTGTTTTCCAAGTTATAGCATGTCAGAAAATCAGCTATAGAGTGTAGAAGGTAACTTACTGTAAAAAAACAAATTTATAGGATCTTCTCACTTGAGAAATGGAAATGTTGCACAGCACTCTTGCAGCCCTGTCACATGACAACTCGATCATTATACATGGGGGTTTCAGGAGCAGGTCTTAAGGCCCCCACAGCTATTACTGTAATCTATTATCACCCCCTCTACTAACATTTGTCCACTCTTATGGATGGTCCTGCACCCAGACATCAGAAATGTCTAAATGTCAAATTTTTTTTTGTTTTTTTGTTAATAAATATCAAGTACAAAAATCCCCTTTTCCTTCTGACAGCTCTAGTACAGCTATAATCTTAAGTAAACAATGGGGTGTGTTTACTTAAGATTACTAATTGTTTTACAGCAGCCCTCAAAAGAGGTTTTGGTCAATTGAACTAGAGCTTTAAATTGTGGGTAGAGCGATAAACATCCATAACCGGCTATTCTATGCAAAGATCCGTATTACGGGTTTCTTGAACACTAACATTTATGATATGGGATATTTTCTTTCTTTTTTGGTTAGTGTCCTATTTAGAACATAGAGCTGAATAGCTCTACCTTTCAGATATCAGTGGGTTTTCTGTATATTGAGTGAATATATAACTATTATTATGTTAATGCTAGACTCCTAGCATGACCTTGTTTTGTTTTTTCTTATTTGTAAAGGTTTTTCAGTTTGCTGTGAAAGATTCATTCATTCTGAAAGTGCCTGCAAAGGAACTAATGAGTACTGCACAGAAGAAGAAGCGTAAACACAGGTACGTTCACGGTGATCCTCAATCTGAGGGGCAGATTCAGACATGCCCCGAGGTGACAAAATGTGTTCCTGGAACAGTCCACGGAGACACATTGCGCCAGAGTTTTTACTAAACTTTCCGCTCATCTTCCCCATGTCCCATAGAGATGCAAGGGAAAATGAGCGGAGATTTCTGAACCATATTAGCTGGCACTGTGCACAGCCAGCTAATTGAATCTGCCCATAAGTGTCCTTTTGCATGGTAGACACTTGATTAGTTAAGCAATAGGAGTCCCTAATACAATGGACTGTATGTGTTCTTTAGTGAAAATTACATGTAACAAGTCACATTGCAAAAAACTACTTAATAATATTATTATTATTATTATTATTATTATTATTATACAGTATTTGTAAAATAAAATACTGTATTCCACAACATTGTACAATTTGGAAAATTGTAATGGAAACATCACAAACCACAAATATACACTAGAATATTAGAAACATTAGCCATGCTTTCTTTCATTTTCACAAAATATATTTTCACATATTATGCAATCCCATTTTTTTTGAAGTTGCATAAAATAATGTTTACTAGTTTGGAGGGATACCTGGTATTGGGCTTGTGATAGAGTTAGGAGGTAATGCCAGCAAGTTGGGTGCAATTTTGCACTGTGGCCAAACTATGCAAAGGGCGGCAAATTTAAAGTATGTGAACTGATTTAGAATTGGGAGGGAGCACGATGAAAGCTCAATTCTAAATCGCAGTATTGACATAAAGCTGCCCAGTATTTGTGTTCTACTTGCAAAAGCAGCAGTATTTTTCCCTGTATGCAAAAAAAAAAAAATGCCTTTAACTGGATTTGTTCCTAACTGTAGATGAGGCACTTTGATGTCGGAATACATGTGTTGAGATGGCTAGATTCACAGTCTTAGAAATAGAGGGCCGCCTTCTGAAGTTTGGATCATCGGCTCCTTCCAGAGGTCTCGTATTGGGCAGAGATTGGTGACAAAAAAAAAAAAATAACATTTACAGAATGGAAAAATGGTGATTCTAGCCAATCTGCTAACTAAGTAAAAGTATGAAATAAAATTTTCTGCTTTAAGGGAACACAATGGAGAGGAATATTTTCATGCTTTTCTCCGAGGCTGTGGATTGAAGCAGAGCAGCCCATCCAGGAATGCTCAGTTACTATTCTACTCTGCTCCTCTTATTGTTCTTCCCTCCTTGCAGTGTTAGTGGAAATCTAAGGAGTAGGAGGATTTTTGGTGAGCAAGAGTTTTTTCCCAGTGCTATAAGGGGCCGTCAAAATAAGCCATGGTCAGTGTCCCCCTTAAGGCTCTGAGCAAAGGATTTAACAATTAAAAAATGATTTTTTTTTTTACATTAAAATGTATTCTGAGTTGTAATAGCCCAGAGTGGCAGTGCTATCCAGAGTATAGTAACCCAAAATGTTTGGTTAAAGACATTTTAAGACTTCGTACATTTAAAGAAAAGAAGACGTAATCCATTTATTATTATTATTATTAATATTATTACTATTATTATTACCATTTATTTATATAGCGCCGCTAATTCCGCAGCGCTGTACAGAGAACTCACATCAGTCCCTGCCCCATTGGGGCTTACAGTCTAAATTCCCTAACACACTGACAAAGACTGTCAGTGTGTTAGATTGACTAGGGTCAATTTTTGTTAGCAGCCAATTAACCTACCAGTATTTTTTTTTGAGTGTGGGAGGTAACCAGAGCACCCGGAGGAAACCGACGCAAATACGGGGCGAACATACAAACCCCTCAAGGATAAGGCCATGGTCGGGAATTGAACTCATGACCCCAGTGCTGTGAGGTAGAAGTGCTACCCACTTAGCCACCGTGCTAAGTGGTTACCCAAAATTTAAAGCAAGTGTCATTGGGGTTGACACTGCGTTTGACAATAATGTGGTAAAAATATAAGGTATGAGAAGCTGCACGTAAAAATAGCATATTTATACCTATATGCAGGGCCGGATTAACCATAGGGCTAACTGGGCTACAGCCCAGGGGCCTCGGGCATCCAGGGGGCCCTTGAAAGTGCTCAGCAGCATTATTGATCGGTCGGGGGCGGGGGCGCCCCCGGCCCGATCAGTGCTGCTGAGCACTTTCAGTGCGGTCCTTTCCCGACGTGCTGTAGTCTCCTTACTGAGGAGATCTCGAGAGTCTCACTCTCACGAGATCTCCTCAGTAAAGAGCGTACAGCGCGCCGGGGAAGGAGGTAAGTGCCTTGGGGGCGGCTCAGATCATGGGGGGGGCGGCTTGGATCACGGGGGGGCCCTCACGGGGCCCCTGGGCTTCGTTAGCCCAGGGGCCTCCATTCCCTTAATCTGGCCCTGCCTATATGCTGAGGCGTAGACATCTCAAGATGCATCCAGCTCTGCACCAGTAGTATATGCGCTAGGTTTACGTCAGGCGTACTTACACCCAACCAGGTCACAAGCACAAGAAAAGTTTGAAAACATCTGTTTTGATAGCTAAAACTGTATTTGCCATTAGGTATGATTTATTTTTAAAAAGCATATCTAATACATCATATATAATCTTCCTTATTGTATATGAATGAAAGTAGGAAAAAATTTATTTTAAAATACGTCCACAAAATCATATAATATATACTCGATCAATGAGGAAAGTACCTACGCGCTTCAGAAGTGAATTCACAATCGGCCAAACAGGAGCAGTTAGCTAGTACTGGCGATAGTCATCGGCGTGTATTTGCATCAAACCTCATAAACCCGTAATTTGATACAGGCTATCTGTGTCACCATGTGGGTCTACCTAAGTTCCCAATTACGCGAACACATCCTTGCTTACCTGGTCTGCGATTGCATGCCCTTTCCCTCCATCATCCCATCTTTCCAAGCGTAAAGAGGATGAAGTACTAAACCTGTGGTCATGTGCAGTACAAATCTTTATTTTCTGGTAAGCAAATGGAAATATGCAAAACTCCGCACAAGCCCCATTGTGTGTAGGCTGCATAGGATTTCACCAGCTTATGCTGATCAGGCATCAGTTTACTATGTGCTACACATAGTGTGGAGAAGGTGTTTATCCAATTAATTTTCTCTTTTCACTGTAGATTGTGGGCCGCACACTGCAGAAAGATTCAGCTTAAAAAAGGTAAGCTGTCCTCATTTCCACAGCAATGGCTATAATGGTTCATTGACAGATTGAGATCATCAAAGCAAACCATTTACACCTAGAAAGATTATACAGGCTGTACACAGAGACTGGCTGGCAAATTTTAGCCCGGGGGGGGGGGGGTTGGGCGAGACTCGCCTATTAGGATTATGAAGGAAAAAAAAAAAAGGCGGGTAGCCCCATGACGCAACCCAAGGTAGCCCTTAATGGTACCAGCCCAGATGCTCTCACTGTCCCCCCAGCACAGCCAGGTCCTGGCTGTACCACGTGCGAGGAACAAGTACACAAGGCAGGAATGTGATGTGCTCTGGCTATTTATTTAGTTTGACAAGTCATAGTAAAGGATAACTACACCAAAATCTAAATGTTTTCTTTTTTTAGTGCAGTTTGGTGTGATAAAATAAAAATTAATTCTTACTTACCTTTCATATTGTGGCAGCTGAATCCACCAGGGTCCCCCAAAGGGCCTATGGATCACAAGCCATCCTTCACTTTCCTCTTTCTGCTTGGCCTGTTTGAAACAAGCAAAAGCAAATGACAATCAAGTGCTCACTAAAGTTACACTTCTTCTATAGTGGGTGCAGAAAACCCTGCTCCTCCAAGAAACAAAACACAAAGCAAGGGCGTGCTGGAGGTGTATCCCCTATATGTAAGGTAATAACTATTATAAGAATGGTAAAAGGAACAGTAGAACATATAAATGATATATATTTTACTGTATTAATTAAAGGTACAAAATTAACAATATATAAACAAAAATGGTAATGAGGCGACAACAAAAAAACTTTACATATAGGGGTGACACATCCAGCTCTCCCTTTTCCTTGTGTTTTGATGATTAAAACCTACTCCCCACTCTGTGAACATCCCATTAGGGTGACTAGGAATCTCTGGAGGAGGGACATTGACACTTATTATACTAGTTTTAATTAGGCTAAGGAGGAATAAGACAGTAGTGTGCAGTGTGGGACCATTACAGCAAGCAGGTACAACAGCAGATGCAGTGGAAGGAAAGTAAGAATTTGTTTACTTTATCTCATTGAACTCCACCAGACAAGAAACTTTCAAAGTCCGCAGTGTGACGAAGGTCAGATTTCACGTTTACTTTTCAAATCAGGCTCACGTTTGTCCATTTACATGGCCGTAGCAGGAGAAATTCAATTTCAGGGTCCTGTTTTCATTGATATTAGAGCTTATGGATAGGTGCAATATGTGTAGAGGAAGGGAAGAACCATGACCAGAAAAGTAAAGAGGAATAGAGAGGTGGATTTAGAGGAACATGAACTGTTGAAGGACATGTGATGAGGTAATAAAACTAAGGTCATCTTGAAGGACAAGAGATGCTGTAACAAAACAGAGTTGACTGGAGAGACAAAAAGGTTAGATAATAAAATAAGGTTGGCTGAAGATTGTGCCGCTAGAGATGAAGGACAGCCGAAGTCTATGTGCAATCAGGTCTTCATTCCATTCTGACTGAAGTTCTTATAGAGATCACTGATGTATATGGAGAGACACCAGTGCAGCGCGCTCAGGTGCTGTACCGTAGCGGATGATAGTTTAGCGATAAGGTGAGAAATGGCTTGTTGTCTACTTATGCCTGTTTTTGTTTGTTTATCTGCTTCTGTGTATTGTATATGTGGCTCTCCAAACAGATGAATTATCTTAATGTGAGTGAGTATTGTGTATGCGATAGTCGCCACCTTCTCCCAAAAACGTTATGAGATTTTAAAGATGACTGTGTGCACAAGCCCTAAGGCACAAAAAGACTGATCTCGACATTAAAGTTAAAATGGTGCTTCTTGGTAGAGAGGGAGTAACGGAAGATTATATTGGGTTGACTATAGATTGCACATTTACATTGTAAAGCAGTTAGTGACAGTATTCCTAATGCTCTTAAAGGGTTTCTCCACAAAAGATGGAAATTATTAATGTGCTGTCACTTTGAGTTAACAAGTCCTTGCCCCACCTCTTTTGTATGCGGCTGGGGCTATTCTTGAAGCTCTGTATAGAGGGTGGGCACAGTAAATTATGCAATCTTCTACATAGAAAACAGGAGTATGAATGAATGAATGAATGAATGGACAGCACTATAATAATATTATTTTATTATATCTGCGAAGAAACTATTTAAGTGTGATATCTACTTCTCCTAGTTAGTCAGTTCCCAGCCTCTCTTATCATTTCCAGTTAAAGGATAACTCTCTATTTTCTGGAACCGCTCCATAATCAAACCTGTTTCCCACATAAAGCAATGAGGATCCCTATTGAAAAGATATATGTGGCTTGAAGTGCGCTTATTGACGCTGCAAGAAAACTGAGCACAATTTAGCACAAGTCGCTTCTCTTCTTCAGCTCCTCAGATGGCCCCTGTGGTTTCCTATTTATTTATACGTTTAGTTTCTACTAAAGGTGGTGTTACCCTTTTTAGCACTTCTATATTCCTTCATATTAGTTTGCAATTGGATTAGCAGTTCTGGTGATGGGTTTCTTTAAGGTTGTTTAGTAAAATGTGCACCAAGATTATAGCTAATTTACCTGTGCATTTATTAAATATATACATTTAATCAATAATGGAACCAGTCTTTCTTCCAGCAGTGTATCCGTGCTGTCTTTAGACCTAACACTGTGTGCCTGAGTTGTATATATGTGCTGATTGCTATTTGCATTTGGCCTAATCTGGTTTATTGGGAATACTTTGTTCAGTCACAAAAGGGCTAGTTGATTGTGAGTAAGGTCCTTAATGTAAATTTGAAGTTACTAAATGTTTGTAAATATAAATATCAGTAACATAGTCGCTTCTCTTGCTCAGACAATTCAGCCAATCAGGTGTACAACTATCAGCCCTGTGACCATCCGGATCATCCATGTGACAGTACTTGTCCCTGCATCATGACACAGAACTTCTGTGAAAAATTCTGTCAGTGCAACCCTGACTGTAAGTAACACCAGGGGGCAGCATTGTAGGGTTAAGACCCAGTGGATCCCAAACTTTCTCAGTTCGAGGCACCCTTAGGGTCTCCAGAATTTTTTCAAGGCACCACTAAACTAAAATAATTGCCAAGTAGTCCCCTGCCTTGCTTACCACCGGCCCTGGCCACGGCAACCTTGTGAGGTCGCCGCGGCGGCACCCTAGGGAGCTGCGGCGCACAGTTTGGGAACCACTGGGTTAAGCTATAAGCTTTAGTACAGTGTAAGATAATGCGAAGATGGATTCTGTTTCTATTTGTGATAACGAGATTAGTGTTTATGGTTTTACTTTTTTGTGCGCACAAGAGAGTATATAATGAGGAAGCACTTTCTAAAGAAAACATGTTTGTGCTTTTCTGAGTGTTTTTCTTTAAGAATCCCATAGAAGGTACTTTAAGCACTTCAAATATGCTCCCAGTCTGGCAAAACCTATGGGATTCACTAGCAAGGATATGTCTTGTGCAATAATTAAATGGTGTATTGGCTACTAATGGCCTCATTCTTTTTTTCTTTACCAAGTTCAAAGATTCCTGAAATGATCTTTCAATAGATAAAGTTATGTGAGATGTTTTGGTCGGTTGCATTAATATGATTATACTACAAGACTCTGCATTGTAACATCTGACACTCTGTTTGTTCCTTGGGGGCATATTCACTTACGATTTGCAGCCGAGATTACGCACGGCCACATGGGTCCCGGTACCGCAACATCGTGGATTTCGGGTGTGCACAGAAATCCGCGATGTTGCGCTACCGTAATGACGCTTTATACGCCTGCGAATTGTAATTGTATACCCCCCTTGGTCTTTTAAATACGGGTTAGTCTATGTTCCCCCACAGGCCAGAACCGCTTCCCTGGTTGCCGATGTAAGACTCAGTGTAACACTAAGCAATGCCCCTGTTACCTGGCTGTACGGGAGTGTGACCCTGATCTCTGCCTCACTTGTGGTGCCTCTGAGCACTGGGACTCCAAGATTGTGTCATGCAAGAACTGCAGCATCCAGCGGGGCTTGAAGAAGGTACGTAACTTGGCGGGAGAGTAACTAATAAAGAGACCTAGTACATGAAATGTTTTTCACACCTCTCTGTCTTTCTTTAAATGTTGTGGATGTCATTTTCTGACATTGAAACCATATAAGTGGCACAGTTGCTATTGCTGTATATTGAAAATGTTTATTGAAATTCTCAGCCCAAACTTTTTAATGCTTTGTGCTAAGTGACTTGCAAACAATCTCTTATCTGCTTGCAGACTTCAGTCTGATATCTGTAGGACAACATCCACGTATATATATAAAACATCTAGAGGAACACATCATTTCACTCCAGAAATGTAAAAACAAAGAAATAAACAATCTTGTTGATTGAGATATCTCGCTGGAGATTTGTCTGCATGATGATCTTGCTTGGTTGCTGCCATAAAAATAAATTTGCAGTCCGTTCATTCACTTTCCCTAAACATAATGCAGTGTTCTCAATCACTACATATCCTTTACTCTTGTAGCATTTGCTGTTGGCTCCCTCGGATGTTGCTGGATGGGGAACTTTCATCAAGGAGTCTGTTCAGAAGAATGAGTTTATCTCTGAGTATTGTGGAGAGGTCAGTAACTCGCTGACATCATGAATTGGTCGTACCAATCATTAAAACCATTAAAAGATTTGTTGCCACCAGATATTTTATGTCCATTTCCTTTTCTACCAGCTGTATACTGTATATAGTATAATAATCCTAGATATACAGTTCAAATGTAAATAAATGTGTTTAATTCATGGAGTGTTGCGATAGATCTAATTAGATAGATGTAGATAGTTAGGTTGATCTATCTATCCATCAGACACCACAGAGTAAACACATTTACCTGCACACGTGCTGATCACTGTGGTAAGGTTTGGTTGGAGAGGGGATAATAAGGTCAGTTTCCTGTCATCGTTATTGTTTTCTACAGTTCTAGTAATACAGTCCTTTTGAGTCTACATGGTGTTTTGTGGGTGTTTTACTGTCCCAAATATGCAGTTCAGGACTCTGATTTGATGTTTGCACCTACTTCTGAAATAACTGCCACCACTTTCTCTCGCTGAACGATATAATCTGCATACCGTGTATTCTCAAGAACAGCCTCTATTAATGCTATAACTCATTTAGTATACAGTGCTTTCTCTTAATACAGCCAGACAGGTCCATATATACCAGGGGTGGCATTATAAACAGTATGACATATAATGGAACTAATACATTTTATTATATGTTTGTGCAGATAGTAGACTTGGTAGGAAGTGTGACATTATAATGGGAGGTTATACAGTGTAGGAACTGTGCTCAATAATATTGTGTATTTTATTTCTACATTCAGCTAATTTCCCAGGATGAAGCAGATCGGCGAGGAAAGGTTTATGATAAATACATGTCAAGTTTTCTATTCAATCTGAACAATGGTAAGTTCTGTTTGCTGTTACTGGTAGAAGTCATATGCACATTCCATGGACGAATTTCCATATCTCATTCATCCACTCTGGGGGACACTGGAGGAGTTGGCACTTAAACAGTTAAAAGTTGGGATGTCTGTTACTGTGTCCAGTACTTGCTTCTTAGATTAGTGTAGGTTTATTCTTGATTTTCTATTTTATTTATTTTATTAGAAGTGAGGAGATGTAAGTGCTACCGGGAGCGCTTATACCTACAGCTGGACGCGACTTGCTTCTCAAGGTGTCGTCTCGGCTAGTCCTAGAACAACAACTGAGTCTCACCATTCGAATCTTGGAACAAAACGTTTGGATTATAAACTATCCCAAGTCTCAGTTAGTTCCTTTTCAGAGAATGATATTTCTGGGACTTCTAATGGACACCAAGTGTCAGAAAGTTTTCCTTTCGGAACTCAAGGCTTGTACGTTACGGCAGGCAGTAAGGAGACTCCTGCATCATTCAAGTCCATACATTCTTTTAGGTATGAAGCTTCTGGGACACTTGGTGTCAATGTTCGAGACCCTTTCATACGGTTGGTTCCACTCTGAGATTCCAATGGGACCTTCTGAGTCAATGGTCAGGATCTCCTCTTCATCTCGATACTCAACGAATGACCCTTTCAGTGGAAGCTCGTCTCTCCCTTCTTTGGTGCATGGATCTGAGCTACCTGACAGCGGGCCGATCCTTTGTCGCTTGGTCCTAGATTCTGGTGACTACGGATGCCAGTCTTCAGGGTTGGGGAGCAGTTGTCCTCAGTCTCCGTCTATGGGGTCTGGACAGGCAGGGACCGTCTCCGGCAAATCAATATTCTGGAGTTGAAGGAACTAAGAGTGCGGAGGCCATGAAGGTGACAAGTCAGATCTTGACTTGGGCAGAAGATTTTGTGCCAGCCATCTCGGCGGTGTTCATTCTGGGGGTCAAGAATTGGGAGGCGGATTTCCTGTGCAGACAATCATTTCTTCCTGGGGAGTGATACCTCCACCCTCAGGTTTTTCAGATGTTGGTTCAGAGATGGGGTCTGCCGGATCTGGATTTAATGGCATTCAGACATAATTGGCAGGTTCTCAGGTTTTGTTCCAGAACCAGGCAGTAGCGGTGGATGTTTTTACAATGGACTGGGAATTCCAATTGGGATATCTCTTTCCGCCGATTCCCATGATTCAGCGGGTTCTCAGACTGGTTCGTCTGAAAGGTCTTCCGATGATTCTGGTGGCTCCAAATTGGCCCACACGAGTCTGGTATGCCAACATTCTGCAAATGGCAGACGAACTGGGTTGGGCCCTTCCTCGTCGTCCCGACCTGCTAAATCAGGGGCGGTTTTATCATCCGGATTCTCATCGACTGGCTTTAATGGCATGCCTGTTGAGGCCGGTCTCTGGAGATCCAAGGGCTTCTCGCAAAAAGTAGTGCAGACCCTGATGCGAGCGCGCAGACCTTCAGCTCGCATATACCACAGGGTGTGGCAGGCTTACAATAAATGGTGTGAACGGCATTCTTCCAGTGCGGACCTTTTCAAATTATCCCGTCTGTTGGCTTTTCTACAGACAGGTTTAGAAGCAGGACTTTGGCTGACTTCTCTGAAGGTTCAAGTATCTGCTCTCTTTGTATTCTTTCAACGTAGACTGGCAGTTATACTGGATGTTCGTATTTTTTTCCAGGGAGTGTTACGGGTTCAGCCACGTTATGTTCTGCCCATGGGTCCCTGGGATTTGAATTTGGTGTTAGAGGTTCTTCAGAAGGCTCCTTTTGAGCCTTTATGTTTGATTGACTTGGGACTTTTAACTTGGAAAGTAGTTTTTTTGGCTGGCCATAGCGTCTGCGCGCAGGGTGTCAGAGTTGGGTGCCCTGTCATGCAGGGCCCCATATCTAGTTTTTCATGAAGACAGGGCTGTCCTAAGGGCGGTTCCTTTGTTCTTGCCTAAAGTTGTGTCAGGGTTCCATATTAATCAAGACATTGTGGTTCTGGCTTTTAAGGGTGGTTCATCTTCACCTGAGTCTTCTTTTCCTGCATCCTTAGATGTCGTTAGTGCATTGTGAATTTATGTGGATAGAACATCATCTTATAGAAAAACGGATTCCCTCTTTGTTTTATATGATTCTCAAAAGAGGGGTTGGCTGGCCTTAAGGCAAACTATTGCTCATTGGATTAAGTCCATGATCAAGCAGGCTTATGTGAACTTGAACAGACCTGTGCCTGTGAGGATCACTGCTCACTCCACTCGTTCTGTGGGGTGTCTTGGGCCGCGCACCATGGGGCTTCTGCGTATCAACTGTCAGGTGATCACCTGGTCCTCTGTGCATACCTTCACAAAGTTCTATTAGTTAAATGTGTTTGCGTCGGCTGACGCAGGGTTCGACCGCAGTGTTTTGTGGGCCGGGCTATCAGAGCGTTCCCTCCCTTAGGGGGCTGCTTTGGTATGTCCCCATTGTAGCAGTGTCCCCCAGAGTGGATGAAGGAGAAAAGGGGTTTTATGTACTTACGTTAAATATCTTTCTCTGATCCATCTGGTGGACACTGCATTCCCTCCCTTTTGCTTTTCTGCTTTGTGGTCTTGGTTGGTTGCTCTTTTCCTTGGGGCTTTTGTAGTACACTGAGGCAAGTAGGGGTTGCAGAGGGGAGGAGTCAGCAGCAAGTTTAGTTAACTGTTTTAAGTGCCAACTCCTGCGCCCTCATACAACCCCATTTGTAGCAGTGTCCCACAGCTGGATTCAGAGAAAGAGATTTAACTTAAGTACATAAATCCCCTTTTTGCTTTTATATGTAACCTTACTCACTTTGGCCCCATACCTTACGCCTTTAAGATCCTTCAGGCTTTGGGCCTTGTTTTGGGTTAAAAGAGTCAGCCAATGTCTTCTCAATTATCCTCTAATATGACAACTATTTATACAGACTGTGTGCCCTGTGCACAATTCATTATATGCAGGCAGCAAAGCAAAGGTTTCTCATTAGGCATTCCTGTTGGCATATTCTTAGCCTGTTTACATTATTGCAGCAGTAGAGGATGAAATTACTGTAAAATCAGTTTCTCCTAAATCATCTGGAGGATAATGTAACAGGAGATATTCCTGAGTGGAATAATCTGTTTATTCATTAGATTTTTAAGCTCTCATATTATTTGTTTTCATGTCTGCATTTATTTTGTCTACCTTGTACATCCGTTTTATGTATGTCCCTGTTTTCCCCATCTATTTCCTGTGTCAACTTAGTTGTTGGGGATTATGTAGGAGTGAAGTTACATCACACAGCATGCATCTCCAATATGCCTTCGAGGGGGCAATGGTACCCCCCAGCAGGTAGCCGCACACTATATTCTTGTCCCCATTGGCTGAGAGGCAGGCAGAGTTTGTCCAGCCGCTTCGATTCATCCTCTGCTTGGTCTCTGCCGACAGGGACCTGAATATTCTGTGCGTCTGCAGGCAGCCGACAGGGAAAAAGGGGGCGGAGCACTAAATCGCTCCCCATAAGAAAAAAATTTGCCCCTGAGCTCAGGGTTGGTCATGATAGTTTATATAAATCTAAACATATAAAAAACAGAATGGATAATATATAGCTAAGAGTTAGCCAAAGCTATATTGAAAGTTCAAATGTGAACGATAATGTGAAAGCAGTCTATATCAAACAATACAGTCACAGCAGGCAAAGATGAATTAAGTGTATAGTTCTTTCATGTTAAGGTTGCATTAATGGGAGAGATAAGATATTTTAAGATGGTTCGAGGAACCATATTCTGTCCCTTATATTCCCTTTGGGTCTGGTCCTTTGCCGGTTTCCTTCCTCATTCTGTCGGTCCTGTATATCGCGCGATCCTAGCTTGAATAGAACGCATAAGTGGTAAGGATACAGAAGCTGGTGGGGATCAAGCTTAGTGTTCACTGAATTGTTTCCAACACATTTTACCCTGTATCTGAGATCTCAAGAATGACAAAGGGCATTAGAAGGCGGCTTTCTAAAGTGGCCGCTGTATAAAACAAACTTTATTAAAAAGATAGAATGACTAGAATTTATTTTCGGATAATTGTTTAGAGGGAAGGCGAGATCAGAGGGGACCTATGAAGGCCACTCATATTCTGCCTACTGTCTGTATACAAACTTGTGGTCTCCTACAGAAATGTGTTTACCCCAAGACATAACATAAAATCATTTAGTTTCCAGCACACAGCACAAATAAAGGAAGATTATTTTTGAGGCCTGTTTTTTCTTATAGGTGAAATTCTGCCACCCTGTAAAAAAACAAACAAAAACAGCCTGTATATTGGCCAGTTAGAAACATCATGTTATCTATATTTACAATCTACAAAGCTAATTTACATTGTATTAATATACATTTTTGGTGCATGGATTTGTATGGAAAAACTTTGTGCAAAAATATGTGATTCTCAACATATATGACTATTTATACATAGTGTGTATCGTTTTTATTTATAATGTTTTCCTCCTGGACAGATTTTGTTGTGGACGCCACAAGGAAAGGAAATAAAATCCGCTTTGCAAACCACTCTGTGAACCCTAACTGTTACGCTAAAGGTGTGTATTATTGCTTGTGCAATATTAGTCTAGTTGATCTATGACTCCCAGTGCATCATTAGCAAGTTTACATGTTTAAATCCACACTGCCTTATCATTATTCACAAAATTGACTCTAGCATTATCTAATTTGCTATACTATTTAGATCACTTCAATGTTCAGATGCCGCTGCTAGCTGGCAGCTTGATGGGGGACACTACATCCTGCTTGTAGCACTGTCACATTCCTCACATACAGACATCAGAAAAATAAAACACACTTCATCAATTGAAGGCTGAGTCTATGGCTTCCAAGTGCTGTCCCTGGCACAACAGTATAATATTCCCATTGCCAGCCTCCTGCCACTGTTCCCAAGTTACTGATGATCAAATGCAAAACAGCGCAGTGTGTACATTATCCTACATGTCCCAGAAAAATAGGGATAGTATGGGATTTATGCTATGTTAATAGTGATGTAACAACATAATGGATATATACAGTTCTACCAAAATATGTAACAATACTAAAGCCATTGTAATATGTAAAAGGAACATATACATCTGTACTTTCATTATAATAATCTATAAATGGGGTTTGTGGACCGAATGTCTCCGGGCAGATTTACAAATATTACAACTGTCTCTTAAATAGATGTTTCCTCCTTGAAAGATAGTACTTGCAATCGCATAGGGACATAAAGGACTAAATGTTTTCTAGTTAATTGTTAATGTTTCTTATAGTAGTTAAAAAGTTATATTATACCTTTTGGATACACCTTTCTGCCCTCTTATGTCAGTGCTTCTGACCTTTTAGATAGATGAAGGTTACAAGGTTTTGGAGCACATTGTGAACATCCAAGCACACAGCCTGTTGTATTACAGGCCATTGCCACATGTATCAGCAGTATATCAATGCACACTCATCTACTACAACTCTTGTATTATTTTAGTGGTTATGGTGAACGGAGATCATCGCATTGGTATATTTGCCAAACGAGCTATCCAGGCTGGAGAAGAATTGTTCTTTGACTACAGGTAAGAGCTAGCTAAAGTGTATCATGAACATTGAAAGGTGTTCTGAAACTAACATTTTACTTTAATGCAAGCATCTGGTGTACATAGATATATTTTGGAACACAGACTGTGAGCTAAAGGGAATTATTTGACATTTTATAAAGCATAATTGGTTGTTTCCCTGCATTTATGAATGATGATGCCAGTTGAACTGTTTATTGCTGTCCTGTAGGTGGCACTGTTGCTGTAGTGGTGATTTGGAGAACCTATAGTCATGCTCAAAACCCCCCAATCATTTTGTAGAACTTATTCAGATTTAAAAACTAATACATTGCGATAAAAATTAGATTTATTTACAATTTAATACACCATCAATTAATACAATGAAGACATTCAGTAATTAATATGTTGGTCATATCCATTTCACTAATTCTTACTGTAGTCTGTATGCCCCAGACAATAGTTTCTCAGTTCTCACCTAGTGGCCTAGCAGGTCAGCTTTCAGGTTTTTATGCATTAGAATATATCGTTGCTGACATTCTGATGAATGTACCTGTACATATTATAGGAAAATCTCATAACATAGCCTGCTGTGGGGTACTCTTGTAAAAGGTTGAGAAAATTAGATTGTTGACACAAACGTGCTTCTTGCAATGTTAACATTTCCTCGTGTGTGATTACTGAGGTTCAGGGTACACAGTTGCATAGGTTCCATGTTTAGACTATGCATTCTTGCCGCATATAAGGGGTTGTAAATGCCACGTGCAGTGATTTACAAATTTCATTTGAGATCGCTTTGAAGAGTCGAGCATTCAGCCCTGTAGTGGGTAACATCTGATTGGTTGATAGTTAAAACAAGGTCTTTCACTTTAAATATGATCTTTAGTAAATTATTATATTTGGTAAATCCCCTCCCTTCCCTATAATAGTACTTTGTTAGATGTCCTTTCTGTAGGATGCCCAATAATCGCTGTATAATGTGGAGGCTTAACTTACCTTCACTTCACTGTCCTCAGAGCAGGAGATCTGATGTAGCAGCCATAAATAAAAGCTTGCTGCTGATTGGAGGAATCAGCATTTCCTTTCCTGCTCTGGAGACAGCTGAACAGTGCCGACCAAAGGTAAGAGGGAACCAGTTGTGAGTGCAGTGACCCTGGTATATACAGCAAATGTCAATGGCTCCCAGAAATGGCTCACTACCAAAGTACTCCTATAGTATGGAGGGGGAGGGGTATTTTTAACTTTTTTATGGTTTGTTTATAAAAACAGATTTCAAGTTAAAAACCTCTTTGAGGAAGATCTGTCCATTTGCTTCTTCCCAGCCCAGATCTGTAAATAGGGGCAATTGCCTTCCAGTTTGTGACTTAAAAAATGCAAACCATTCCTTTCATATGTCTTTTTTCTTTCCTGCTTCTTTCTGCAGATACAGCCAGGCGGACGCTCTGAAGTATGTGGGCATAGAAAGAGAGACTGATATCATCTAATATCCTTCCCAGTTCGGTCATTGCACCTTGTAACCATCCTAATCTTTCTCTGGTACTAAATTGGGCTCTGTTTATTCTGGAAACCCATTGTTGTAAATGCCTTCTATGTGCATGTAATACAGTCTGACATCAGGGCACAGATCATTGCAGTGCACTGCTGTGTATTTCTCTAGAGCCATTCTGTGCGTAACTTGTCACTTAATCATTTACTCTTGGTGCAGTTCCAGTGTGGTCACTGTGTAAATGTCTGCACACAGCTTGTTGTATTATCCCTGCCCCCATGTACTGGCATATTCCAGTTGTTTTGTATAACATTTCTCCTTATACGAATGGTTTTATAGGGTGTGATGTGCAGTATTGGTTGTTTCTGTGGCACCTGTGACATTTCTTCACCACCCAAGTATTGAAAGCAAAAGTTTTTAAATAGTGTCTCAAATTGTGATTTGCTTATTAAACATTAATTAAAAAGGGAAGGCCAGTTATGGACAGGTCGCGTCATCTTACCTGCTCTTTCCCCATATCCATGTAGACAACCGAAGACAGGAGCTGGGAAGTTTATAGTGCAGGTAGAGTCAGTCCACGCTTCTTATTGAGCTATGGAGACGAGCATGGGTAGATGGCTTCTCTCTGTACAGCATGGTAGATACCCCAGTTCAACTTACACGGTGGGGGTTATTTGCTGCATGAGGGCTATAGTAAGACAGTGAGGACTTGTTCAAAAATCATTACCACCAAATAAACACCATCGGATTATAGCTGCAATGATAATTTTACATTGAATGCTGTGTCAGAAGCACCTTTTATAGTCATGGAAGAAAAGGTGAGGTAAGTTACAATCACATTTCGTCTCTACATACACATATATACTTTAAATTCTATAGATAAACATTTAAATAGATGGATTTAAATTTCTAATGATAAGAAAGCTGTACTGACACTTGCAGGTGCACTTTATAAGTACAGACATATGCATCTTCTGGCTATTAGTAACCACCTTGGTGCTAATTGCCAATCATTAGCCCTTCTGTAATCTGGTGTCAAACAGTTGTTATAAAGGCCCTATCACTGCTAATCTCTATATCAGTCATGTTACTTAGCTTTCCCATGGCTTGATGGGAAAGTCCATATATAAACATCCCTGTGTAATTCAATGTTAATATGTAGCCGGTCAACAGGAAATGGGTGCATTATCTCAATACAATACATCTTCCAGTACAGTATGAATATAATGCTGTATTATGTAATGAGTCACTGGTTAGATTGTGTTACTAATAATGTAAATTATTATTATTTGTGGTACTTGTGGCTTTACTGGAATGTGTACAGTGATTTATAGAGTTATCAATACACATATATATATATATTAAAATGTTACTTTACCTAATAGAGTATAATGGCATGTGGTTCAACAGTGAAGGATGGGCATCTATACAATTCAGCCAGAACAATGTGACAGATGCAGTTTGCCTCTGTGCTCATGTTGAGAATAGCAACTTTAAAGAGAAATAACCTGGAAATATAAATTTTCTTGAAGCTTTATTTTTTGATAATTGACACTACAAAACAAACTCTTCCAGTACTGAAGATCCAAATTCAAACAATGCTGACACACTCTTCTCTTCTGCAGTCTGAGCATCTCGTCTCCTTATTCCATTGGGAACCACACTGCCTGGTGCACAATCTCCTTCCTTACAGGTATTGTAGTGCACTGACTGTAGTACATCTTTAAGCACCAAAGCTACACAGGAGAGCGTGTACACTCAGTGCTCATTGCCACATTAGACTAGAAGACAGGAAGACCACTGTCTAATAAAGGAGCTTCTGGGAAATGTTGGCTGTTTGTTTTAGGTATACGTTCCCTTTTATAGAATATAGATAAAGGCCCTATGATCTGATGCAGATCCTATAATCCCCAGTCACTTTGTGTAATATGGCACTGAATAGTGGTACAAGCCCCTCCACGAGCAAGCAATGTGACCATGCAGGGTCTTTGAGATTTCAGAAGTTATAACCCTGTTGAATTAAAGCCCTTACTTTTTACTTCTCAGTTGTGAACCTTGTATTTGTTAAACATATTGTATGTATGTTTTTAAAAAAGTCTAATGTTGTTTATAGGAAAATAAGAAATGATATATAAATGTAAATCTATACATCCATATGGTCATATTAATATGTATGGTTATGTCTTACCATCTATGTATGCAAAGCCGTATGTTATATCTAACAATTTATGCACATGTTAAAAATGTCTTTCTAAATGAGCATTGTGCAAGTCTTATATAAATCTAGATATTTCAGATGTTGGAACAACCACACTGTTGTGCATATTTATGGCTGTCATATGGTTAAAAAAAATAAACATAGCGTCTTTTAATTGTTCTCCTTGCTTATGCCCAAACTGCTGTTGAACATTGCATTGTGGTGTTCATGACTAGTTATATTCTGGGAAGGTCCAGACTTGGAATGTGATACACTATTTGGACAAAAGTATTCGGAAACTTAACCATTACACCAACAGGGACTGTAATGACATTGTATTCAAATACATATACTTTAATATGGAGTTATTCCCCCTTTTTGCACTGATAACCGCTTCCACTCTTCTTGGAAGGCTTTCCACAAGATGTTGGAGTGTTTCTGTGGGAATTTGTGCCCATTTGTTCTGTAGAGCATTTATGATATTGAACGATAAGGCCTGGCTCGCAATCTCTTTTCCAATTCATCCCAAAGGTGGGGATCGATGGGGTTGAGGTCAGGGCTCTGTGAGGACCAGTCAAGTTCATCCACACCAAACTCATCAAACTATGTCTTTGTAGTCCTTGCTTCGTGCACTGGGGCACAGTCATGTTGGAATAGAAAAGGGCCTTCCCCAAACCGTTGCCACAAAGTTGGAAGCATAGCATTGTCCAAAATTACTTGATATGCTGAAGCGTTAAGATTGCCGTTCACTGCAGATAAGGGGCCTAGCCCAAACCCTGAAAAACAGCCCCATACCATTATCCCTCCTCCACCAATCTTCATAGTTGGCATAATGCAGTCAGGCAGGTAACGTTCTCCCAGCATCCGCCAAACCCAGACTCACCGATCTGCGAATCTGCCACAGACAGAGAAGTGTGATTTGTCACTCCACAAAACACGTTTCCACTGCTCCACAGTCCAGTGTCTGTGTGCTTCAAGCCACTCCATCAGTCGCTTCCATTGAGCTCCCGCAGCACAGTTTTTGTGCTTACATAAATGCCAGTGGAAGTTTGGAACTCTTCAGCTATGGAAGCAGCAGAGTGTTGGCGACTTTTACGCACCATGCGCATTAGCAGTAGTTTACTCCGCTCTGTGATTTTACATGGTCTTCTGCTTCATGGCTGAGTTGCTAAGCTCTTCTACTTTCAAATAATATCACTTACAGTTGGCCATTGAATATCCAGCAGGGATGAAGCTTCACGAACCGACTTACTGCAAAGGTGGCATCCTATCACAGTACCACGCTTGAAGTCACTGAGCTCTTCAGAACGACCCATTTTGTATCACAAATATTTGCAAATGGAGACTGCATGACTAGGTGATTGATTTTACACACCTCTGACAACGGGTCTGAGTGAAACACCTCAATTCGATCATTAACAGGTGTGGCCAAATACTTTTGTCCATATACTGTATATAAACGTGAGGGCTGTGAATAAATTCCATACACTAACACACTTTCTCAGCATGCTTCTGAAATAACTGCAAGTAAGTTGTGTGATTGCACATCTACCAGTCTAACTGAATGCAGTAGGAAAGGCAATAGAGTCTCCCATACTTTTAATATAAAATCGAGACATCCCTTTTTAGTTTTTGTTGGTGTATGAAAACAAGGGTATGCACACCTTTATGTGCTATAGTCATGAACACTAGCCCTAACAAATCTGCTGTGACACAAGCTGAGATAAAGAGTAGAAGGTAAGCATAATGTCAAAATAAAAAAAACATCCGTTATGACATGTAAATATCAAAGTAACACACTCCAGAAGTGTCCCATCATACATCCTTTATTTGTATACCTTCAGGTCTTGTTAAACAGAATGCGTTTGTAAAAATACATAGCTTTATATTTTTAACACTTGTAAATATAAATGTATTCATGTCACCATATTACATTCTATGGAGGGAGGGCTTTACTTATTGACAAATTGAGGGTGCATGTACACAGGCATTTAGCCCGTCTTGTCCCTCCACATTAACTGTACTCTGCTCAACTTGCATTGTGTTGCTCAGGACAGAATGTAGCATAAACTGAAAAAAAAAAATACTGCAAGCTGTGTGTACACTGCGCAGGACATTCACCCGGCATTGCCTCGAGTAGCCATGTGAATGGTCCGTGCCATCACCATAGGGATCTATGATCCATGGTAATGCTCAATAACACAGCTTTAGCAGAGGGGGAAGATGGGATAGACACACGTGTGTATGCACTCTTAGTCAGGTAAGTATTAAGGTAACCAGAGCACCAGATAGTTGCTGTAGAGACAGCAGTGCACCTATCAGTAAAAAAACAATGGGTAAGGCTGATTAACAACGCACATTTATACAGCAATATAGGCAAGATGGACAAATCTCCTTTTTCGTCACATAATTTACTAAGATGTTGTAGTGAAAGATAAAATATTTTTTTATTCTGCCCTATCTATAATTTACTCCAAATGGAGACAAAACACTTTTTTCCAATCACAAATGTCTTCATAATTTGTGTATTAAAATACGCAGTTTCATTAGAATAGCATCTGTGGTGAATTCTATGAAAGTTGGGAACAAATTCTATATACTTTATTCTATAACTCATAATTGCAGCATGTTAAATTTAGCCTTACATAAATAGATATTGGACTATATATACTCTTGGCTGCAAAAATTATCACATATGAAGTTCAAGTACTACACGTTGTAATTGTGCTGAAAAAAATTTATTTATTTATTTATTTATTTTTTTCCCTAAAAGGGGATAAAATGTTTGCCCCAATTGTAAGAAGCATTGCATGTAGTTTATTGGACATGGTACTGTACACACATAGAGAGACACAGGAAATCTGATGCATACTGTGAAAAACGTGTGTTGCTTTTGGATCTCGGTGGGTAGTTGCTGTTATTGAGCTATAGAGAGTACAAGCGTGCATAAAAACACCTGCTGCATTAATGTGATGTTCAAAACTGAGGTGTAACCTCACGCTGTGTGCGGAGTTTCACATGTGTTTGTGTTTCGAGTACCCACAACAAGGTTTAAATATGTATTCCACCCAAAAGAGGATCAGTCTTATTCCTAGAATGAGTTTAAATGAATGAGGTCACTTCTGCTTTCTTCAGGCCATTAATTTATCAGGGAGAATGTATTCCAGCATTTATGACACTGTCAGTTATACTTACAAGGCAAGTAAGCCAGATAGTAGTTCACACCAAGGGGTTAATCCACCCCTCCACCAGAGTCAGGACAGGAAAGGTAGGGACACTCCTTTTCATGTCTTCTTTCCTATCCTTTGCTAAGAGTCAGGGTAGTTAGCGTTTGATATTTAATGTAGGTTTACGGCATACCTGCGGAATGGTGTCCGCTGCCAGAAGAAGCTGAAGCTCCGGCATTAGTAGAAACCGGGGAAAGAGGTTAGGAGAACAGGCTCTGTTGGAGAAATGCTTCCTTATCATCATCATCATCATCATCATCATCATCGTCGTCGTTTATATACTACCAGCAACTTCCGTAGCGCTTTACAATTGGGAACAAGCAGAGTAATAAAACAATACTGGGTAATACAAACAGAAGTAAGAAGGCCCTGCTTGTAAGCTTATAATCTACGGGATAGAAATATCCCTCAACGGGCTTCATCTTTCCCCAGGATTAGTACCGATAAGGAAATTTCTAATCTGAACATCATGTAAATTGGCCAAAGGTGTGTTACTTCTCCCAAGATAGAAGTGGCTATTGCCAAACTATCCAAGAGGACAATGATTCCATTAGAAGATTTAAATTATTTGAGAAATGTTATGGATAGAAAGGTTGAAAACAGTTCAAAACAGATGCATGTTATCACAGGACAGCATAACTTCCAGTGCTTTGCGTTTTGGGGAAATGCACTTTGTATGTCTTCAACCATTTTAAGCAGGTCACTCATTGTGCATATTCTTCCAAAGGACAACAGAAGTTATGTGTACGCCGCAGGTGGATTCTGTTTTGATCTCAGAGCTATGGCCTCATCTGTTGCAATTCGACAACATTTGTGGTTATGCATGGGCTAGTGGACACTATTAAAGAGTGGACTATGCCACTGCCATTCAAGGAAGTTACCTCAGTAGAAAGAAACTGGATCTCCCTATCCCAAAATTAACAGGTGGCAAGTTTGTCTGGTTACCTCAAGACAGCCTTTCCAGGAGTACACACCCAGAAAGTCTGAGAAGAGTCAGACGAAATGTAGATTATAAGGAAGCACAATTATATAGACCTGGCAAAAGTTATGAAAAGCAATTTCAAGCTGGAACCTCTAGACAACTGTTTCAGCAGGAAAAAAAAAAGAGTTTTGCTGGTTCCTCCAGGCTTTTTTCCCCCAATGATACCAGCAGACTTCACTCTTTGGGGGTTGCACAGGTGGGAGGCAGGTTCGCCAATTTTTTGGAACAGTGAACCTCAACAACTACAGACTCATGGGTACTGGCTGTAGTGAAAGGAATTGGTTAGACCGTCCACCAAGGAATATTTTTTATTAGTCTCCATTCCCCTGAAAGGATGTCTGAAGGAAAGCCTAAAAACACTTAAATCATAACATTATCTGCAGAGTTCCTGTTTGCCAAAAGAAGACACATATTTACTCAGACTTTTTTTGTGTGGAAAAGCACAACTTTGGTTATCGTTCAATTCTAGATCTAAGAAACTTCAACAAAAATTTATAGATACCAGGAAGTTTGTAATTTTCTGAGATTTACAATCTTCATGCAGCATTTTCAGTTCAGGTACCACCCTTTTGGTCTCTCCCCAAGGACATTCACAAGGGTCTCAATAGCAGTCATAGCAAAACTAAGGCAAGAAGGAATTTCACACTGGCCCTACCAAGATGACACATTGATATCAGCAAAGTCCAGAGAGGATTATGTTCAAGCCACAGCATGGGTCTTACAAGTACTAAAATAGCATGACTGGATCATCAACCAAAAACAATGTGCATCCCAGAGTTTAAAATGTCTAGATACATGAATAGGTAGAGCGTTTCTAACACCAAACACCAGACAAATCAAAGATTAAGCCATGAAAACTAAGAATATTGGGGTTAATAGGCACAACCCATAAATGGTACCTTGGCTGAGATTCCATATGAGGCATTAACAGTCCTGTTCTCTCATTAATTGGGACATAAATATTGCACCCGAGCTGATTTCGCTCACAGAAGAAGCAAGGTACGATCTGCAGTGGTGGCCAACAGACAACATTCTAAAGGGGAACAGCTGTTTTATAGACAACGACTGAGACATTTAAACAGAGCAATGACTGCGTTCTAAGCAAAGAAGGAATCTTCCTCGATTGAAGAATTAGGTAAAGCAGTAGGGTGGTCCTCTGTACACACTCATTCTAAGCATTACTGTAGTTTGATAGAAGTGTGTTGAGTGCAGTGGTATAAAAAAAACCAAAAGAGAAGATCTCTTTATTTTGCAGTTGAATTTTTATTTCATTAATGGGACCACCTAGTGCAGTGCTTGGGTATCACCCCTCGGCGTTTGCTACTATTGAGAAGAAAGAAGCAAAAAATGATTTACTGTTGTTTCATTGTCTCCTCCATGGCAACATATTTCCCCACCCCTAAGTTTTGTTGTCACTAATATATTGTGTTGAGATTTTCATAGATTGGGGAAAACCAGAAGACAGGAAGGAATGACTCTATATGCCTTCCAGGTATGTCTTCTTTCCTGTCTTGACTCGTGGAGGGTGGATTAAACCCTTGGTGAATAATCCCTAATTTTGTTATTACCAACCCAGAAACCACACTACCGAACCTGACAACATCTCTAGCAAAAATGCAGCGTTTACTGTACAATGTTTAAACAAACCTGAAAACCCTAAGATCTCTTACTTTATGCTTTGTGATCTCACTCATTTTATTGCTTTATTAGATGGTATTCCTGTAATCATTGGTCCAGCCATAAAAATAGACACCTCCTGTGTGTGTAGGTTGCACTGTAATGTGAATTTAGCATAGGACTACATAGTGCAGCTAGTACAGATGTACTACTACACTGTGCTCTGTCACATGGAACCGATCCAATATTAGCTTTGTTCATTCTGGTTAGATTTACAATAATAAAAGCAATTGCTTGATAGTGCAAATGGTGTAAAATGCATAGCAACCTATTTTCCCCATGTTATTAAGTTTACCATCTCTACTATCTCTTTGCAGGTTGTTCAGTTCCCATTTGAAATTTTTTGTTTATTAAAGAAGAAAAAAAATGTCAACTGTCCTTCAGTCTCTATACTCTTATATAGGACTTGATAAAGAACCATAATATAATATAATAAAAGTGTGATTTACAGTGGTTGAGGCAAAGTTTTTTTTTCTAACTTGCACAATCGGCTCTAAGTGGAAAACCATTACAAAGAAAACAACTAGCTGGCAAACACAGGTGAAACTTGTTTCTAATTACAATCTTTAAGGTGCTTTTAATAATGCTCCCTGTCTCTCTTCAGGATATAAAGTTTTCATTTATTATATTTTAATCAGTGCAGAAGGTATCTAGTGCAATGCTTGCCGATCAGTATACTTCCCTCCCAGATCCCTATTCCTCCTTTGTGTTGTGTGAGATTTGTACAGATGATAGGCAACAAAGAGTAGAAAAGATGGAGGGATGTTGTTAAGCAAGTGCTCGCATTTCCATTGTCATGTCTGTACCCAATCCCCTCTCTGCTTTGTCTATGAATAGGACACACTTTCTTTGCACCCAGCACTTCACTGTATTGCCGCTTATCCGTCCCCCCTACATATATGTGACAACTGCAGCACATCCCCTAGTAAGCGGTTTGACTTCACAAGCTAGTCATAAATTACGCCTCTAAATATAAAGTGATTTAATTTTTTGTTTTTTGCATATCTGTGTATAGTGTGAAATATACGATACCAAAGCATTCCTATTTAACATTTATTTATAAAGCTACATTGCTGTCATAGGAATTCACAAGTATTATACTGAAAGTATTGTCCTTGTTCTGGCAGTGTCTTTTGAAGATGGGTTTGTGTCGGGTCTGGTCAGCAGCCATTGAGAACTTCAGGGTGGTCTTGGGAAAACTGAGACTTTCTGTGTTGCAGTATATAATAACTTAGCTAGAAAATTATAATCTTTTTCCTTTCCATGCTAGATAACGGACTTGTGCAGAATTCCCCATTCTCTGTTGAGAGCTGTAGAATGAGTACTGATATATAGGTGAAACTCAGTCTGCGTGGGAGTTTCCTTCACACATAAGAAATAGCGATATAGGAATCCAGTATGCAAAAAGGGTATATGGATGTGTAAAAATATTGCTTAAAATAGAATACAATATGTAGCAATAAAAACAAATTGCATTGACGGCCTTAATACATAAACCCATCTTCTAAACTTCCACAGAGGCAGACTCAGCCTTTCTAAGTCTCTAACTGGATGTAGTAATCCCCTTTTTGGCCATGATGAACTGGTATTTTTCTCAGTGTGTGGTACCTTTGTCTTCGGGCATAACACCCATTATAATGTAAACAGAGGGAGCGAGGGGTAAGTTGAAGTAGTGACAAGCAAGCAAATAACAGCTCCTTACATACACGGAGATATACTGCAGTCCATGTGGAGCAGGTAAAGTGCGATCAGTGCAGTTGGAGACAGTATGTATCCTCCCTCTTGCTTACGGTGTCTATTACGACGGTAACCTGTACTTGGCAAAGTGCCTGAAACCTGCAATAGTGGTTGTTCCAAAACTTTCCGTTTTTGGGTTTTTATATCAGCTGTAAGGAGCTGTTTTTAGTCCGTTGTTACTACTTATACCCAACTCCCACTGTTCATATTATGAACAGGCATTATGCCCAAACACAGGAACCATACACAGAGATAATCACAAGTTCATCACGGACAACAATCCAAATTACTACATCCCATTTATGTATTCTAAAGGCCATTCTAGAATATCGGACTTGCTTCCAATTTATTTTTATTGCTGTGTTAAATAATATTTGCTTTATCCTATTTTAATTTATATATTTTAGCAGCACATTTCACAAATATATGTTGTAGTCAAAATGAATTAAAAAATAGTTTTGCACCCTGGGTTACTATATAGTAGGAGTACTGATGCCCCCAACCCCACAGTGAGAATTCTCAGTGAATTGTCTGCTGTAAAGTGCAGTATTCACAGATATGTAAAATATTAAAGGGTAACACCCATTCCCTTCCACCAAATATAAAACAACTGATCTAGAGACACTAAAGTAAAGGGTGTTTCAGGGTTAAGATCTTGGTAACTGTACCAACACCATTAAAGCCATAAAACATAAAATAGATGTTTATAACTTCTTTGTTGAGAATGGAGCAAAATGTAATGCAGACTGTCTGATAACCCTTCCACCTGTAAAAAAAACATTCTGCTCCCAACTTACTCTGCAGGTAACTGGAATATTAAGCTAAGTGGGAGGTTGAGGAGCAGACCATCATTTTGTATTGGATGGAAGAGCATATTGAAGGGTCAGAAAATGGTATAACATAGCACAATTCATCCATCCTCTGGTAACTCCTGCTTCACAAATAAACCTCCCACCATCCAGTTCATTTTCTATTCCCAACCTCACAGTTTATTTTTCTGACATACATGCTGTGTACTGAAAGGGCAACTGCTATGCTACTGTGCCTCATGCTAAATCTAGTCTGCTGGTAGCCATATCATTAAAAGATGTATCTACCTTGCTGCAACTTCTGGGGCTAAATGTATCAAGCTGAGAGTTTTCCGGCGGGTTTGAAAAGTGGAAATGTTGCCTATAGCAACCAATCAGATTCTACCTATTAGTTTGCAGAATGTACTAAATAAATGATAGCTAGAATCTGATTGGCTTTTCAAACCCGCCGGAAAAACTCTCAGCTTGATACATTTACCCCCTGGTCTCTTACTAGTGCTGAACAGTTTCTGCAATGCCCTTTAAAAGGCTTCGCTAGAGGAGATCTGTAAACACACCTATTAACAAATGCTTCTGACATGATAGAGTGATTATAGCTTTAGAGATGCAACTCTTGAATCTTTACATTCAGCATTTCAGGCTTATTGTCCCTTAAGGAAAAGCTAGGCATTTACATTCTTGTGTGAAATTACATTTTTGTGGGTTTTTTTGTTCAGCTGGAGCTTTGGAAGAGGAAAGACCTAAGAAAACAAGACTGGATAGTTAACTGACAATTTTAGGGTCGATATTGGATCTTGGTGCTTGGGAAAAATATAAATGATCTTGAAGCCAGTACCCCAAAACAGAAAGGTTAGACTGTTAAAATTGTCTCTGGCCTCACATCTGCTTAATGCCCCAAATCCACAAAACAAGTCCTTTTAGACCAATTGTTTTAAGTCCTGTTCTCAGAAACCCCCCAAAATGTAAGTGTCAGGTCTCCGGTGTACTAGTGATTGACTCATTGTGAAAGATCAACGTGTGTTGCTTAAAATTTCATCCATGATTGTGAGGAGACTCTGTAAATCACGCACCACTGGGGATGTCTGGAGCAGGGTTAATAATCATTATCCTATAGTGTAGTGTGAGTAATTCCTTGGGTATCCAGGCACTAAATAGTCACTGTACGGCACAAGTAAACTAATGGCTGACACAAGATTTAATGTACCTTTAGCTAATTGGTCCAGCTCAGCATAGGTCTTGACTGTACACAAGCTGTAACAAAATTAAACAAAAAAAAAACCCAAAACACTGATAAAGGGGATAAAGTGAGTAGTACCAATGTTGCAGATGCAAGCACAAAGATTGTCTTCTTTTTTTTTTAATCTGGGCCCAGTTGCTGCTGACCATAGTGTTAATGGACACAACGATCTCAAAATATTGTCTTTCAAACCTTGATAATTACACATCAACTTTATTCCCAGTGGTGGAAATACAGCGATGGAGAAAGGTAATACAAGTATTTCTTAATACCTTCTGGAGAGTAGGTCGGACAGGGTATGAACTGAAAGATGAATGGTATACTCACTCCCCAAAGACCTCGCTGTTTATTGACTTGTCTGGATGAAGATACTCCTAGCTTTGTCAGTCCATTCTACTTGTTACTCTGAGGTCCAAAGTTTCATTTTCCACAAAAATATTCTGGACTGATGAGTAGGAGTATCTGACTGTGCCATTGGCAAAGGTTCCCGGACTCCCCATGAACAGATGGCTGCTGCTTCCTGGATATGGTTACCCTATTCTGCCTTTCCCCCTTCCTCCTCAATTTGAGGAAGGGGCTGCTCTTTTCTTGTGGAAGACTTTGGAGCGATTGGAGCATCTACAGCTTTTGGTTCATTGGTAAGGTAAGAACCTTTATAACGGTGAAAGTAGTGGTAAACAAGAAACAATGCAGCAATCGCAAGGACGAAGAGGAAGATCACGATGACTGGTTAGAAAAAGAAAAAACAGTGAATTACTTACCATATATTGTCATTATTAAAGTATTACACATGTGTTGTTACAGTAAACATGGGACACACAAATACACAAACATAATACTCAGACTATAACTAACATATATCAGTCTTTGGTACACAAATTTGCATACATTTCGTATATGTGGAAAAAGGAAGTTAGACCTTTGTAAGTGACAATTAGCATTTACAGCTTAATCCTCTTAAATCCAGCATTCAACCAGTAAGAAACCTCTAATCCTGCATAATTTTAGTAAGAAATAACACGCTTGTATGTTGGACCAAGAACCCTAAACTGACACTATAATCTAGAAACTCTGCAATCTGGAGTTTTATGATGGCCGGGTGGAAGCAGCAGCAGCAGCAGCTTGACTCGGGTTAGCAAATAGGGTAAGATATGTCTCCCTACAGGGCAATAGTGCAGATAACTTTCCAGATTGTACTACACACAGGCTGATTGCTCAGCTCTATGCCTTACCTCCCACTTTGCCTTATATATAAATATAAAGCATTGGATATTTGTGGATTCTGTTGGAAAATGACATAGTAGCACTGGGAATCAATCTCTATTGCTGTTACCATCTCTGTTCAGCTGCTATACCCATACAGCTCAACTGTCATTGCCTTTACATATCTGTTCAGCTGCTCGCTGAGCTCAACTGTGGTTGTGTTGCCATCTCTTTGACTGCTGGATCCATTGAGCTTCCTGGACCTCATGTCACAGCTGCAGAGACTGCCTACTCTTAGCCCCATCAAGCTGGCAATAAAGTAGCACTGCACGATTTGAATTAATTTTTCCTTCCCACTCCTTACCTACCCTAGCTAATTCACATCTCTCCACCATGCATCTACTCTTTACATTCTTTCTCTCTCTCCTACTCTCTTTAACTACACTTTTCTCCATAGTCTGCACTCTTGAATTTTTTGTTTCCCACATACTCATCAGCCTACATATGCAGAGACAAACCTCATACCCACAAATAATCTTCCCATGTCCTCTTTCTTGACCTGCTCTTTCCCATATTTGTTGTTCACATCTCACCTAACCCTGGACTCCATGCCATACCCACCATTTGCTTATGCTCCTCATTTCACCCGAAAACTAAACACTTAGTACTTTCAGTCCCTCCAATCCTATGTACTTTGGAATGTGATCCATGATCTATTCAATTTTAAGTCCCTCAACCTCCATGTCATTACAGAAACCTGGCTCAACTTCTCCACCTCCACACTACATCCCCTGCAGCTCTCTCCTACAGGGAATCTTTCTCAACCACACTCAGGCCCAGTAAAAGACAAGGTGGTGGAGTAGGCATTCTACTTTCTCCAAGCTGCAACATCCAAATCATACCCTTGTAACCCTCCTTCTCTTTCTCTTCTTCCTTGAAGTCCACACTATCTTTCTCTTTTCTTGTCTCCATCTTTATGTGGCTGTCATTTATTGCTGTGTGAACTCCCAAATGTCAGGTGATTTCAGCATTCCCATTGATAACTCCACTGCCTCTGCTGCAACTAAACTTCTTTAACTTCCTCCTTTGGTCTCTCCCAGTAGACTTCATCTCCAACCCACAGTGATGGACATGCCATTGACCTTGTCTTCTTCTGCTTCTGCTCCATCTCTAGTTTCTTCAACTTGGCCTTCCCCCTTCTCTGACCAAGACCTACTCTCCTTTTGCCTCATCTTACCTCATGCTCTCTCCCCTGCACCCAAATACACACACAGCTAAATATTCTTAACCCATCCACTTATCATTTTCGATAAAAATAATTTTCTCCTCTGACTACCCTATCCTGTACTGCCCTGATCAATCTGCCTCTTTCTGCAACAAAACCCTCACTTCAGCCCTAGACAATGCAGCTCCATCCATCACTTATATAGTCTCCGGTAATCCAAACCTCAACCATGGTAGCCACCACTTAAAAAAGTGCTCCTGCATTACTGAGCATTACTGGAGGAAATCTCATTACGATGCTGACTTCCTCCACTATATGATACATTCATCCTTTCAACTTAAAGCACTGCCCTTTCACTTGACAAGCAAACATACTTCAAATCTCTAATATTCACCCAGTTTTCTAACTCCTGTCCTCTCTTTGCCAACTCCAACTCGCTTCTCTGTTCACCTGCACCTCGTTCCCTGCCTACTGCACAGCCCATGATTTTGCTACCTACAGTCATGGCCAAAAGTTTTGAGAATGATACAAGTATTGGTTTGTCACAAAGTTTGCTGCTTCATTATTTTTAGACCTTTTTGTCAGATGTTGCTATGGTATACTGAGGTAAAATTACAAGCATTTCATAGGTGTCAAAGGCTTTTATTGACAGTTACATTAATTTTATGCAAAGTGTCAATATTTGCAGTGTTGACCCTTCTTTCTGAATACCTGCAATTCGCCCTGACATGCTGTCAATCAAGTTCTGGGCCACATACTGACTGATGGCCGCCCATTTTTGCCTAATTAATGCTTGGAGTTTGTCAGAATTTGTGGGTTTTTGTTTGTCCACCCGCCTCAAGTTCTCAATGGGATTAAGGTCTTGGGGGTTTCCTCGCCATGGACCCAAAATTTCGATGTTTTGATCCCCGAGCCACTTAATTATCACTTTTACCTTACAGCAAGGTGCTTCATCATGCTGGAAAAAGCATTGTTAGTCACCAAACAGTTTTTGGATGGTTGGGAGAAGTTGCTCTTGGAGGATGTTTTGTGTGAGTGAGGCCACTCCCTTGGCTGAGAAGCAACCCCACACATGAATGGCCTCCGGATGCTTTACAGTTGGCATGACACAGGACTGATGCTAGCGCTCACACTTCCATCTCCGGACAAGCATTTTTACAGATGCCTCAAACAATCTGAAAGGGGATTCATCAGCGAAAATGACTTTAACCCAGTCCTCAGCAGTCCAATCCCTGTACCTTTTCCAGAATATCAGTCTGTCCCTGATGTTTTTCTTGGAAAGAAGTGGCTTCTTTGCTAGCCTTCTTGATACCAGGCCATCCTCCAAAAGTCTTCACCTCACTGTGCGTGCAGATGCACTCACACCTGCCTGCTGCCATTCCTGAGCAAGCTCTGCACTGGTGGTGCCCCGATCCCACAGCTGAATCAACTTTAGGAGACGTTCCTGGCGTTTGCTTGATGTTCTCGGGCCCTCAAGCCTCAAGCCTTCTTATCAACTATTGAACCTCTCTCCTTGAAGTTCTTGATGATCCAATAAATAGTTGATTTAGGTGCAATTCTACTAGCACCAATTTTCACCATCTCCACTCACCAATTGTAAAGAAACCATCTCTCAACCCAATCTCTTGACATCCATGGCCCTATTTCTCTCCTCCCCTTTACCTCTAAACTATTTGAGTGACTTGTGTACAACTGCCTATCTCACTTTATTTCTCCATTCTCGATTCTCAGGCAATCTGCCTTCTGCCCCCAACATTCCACTGAGACTCACAACCCCTTGATTGGGAATACTTTTATCATTGTAATATTCATAACAGTGCAGTACCCTATCTTAAACAGAGAAAAATGGCAATAGTGGGTGCTCAAAATCCATCCAAAACATAGTGGTCATATACCAACATCAGTAGTATAGCATCAAATGTTACCCTTAAATGCAGTTACCCTCACCAAGTGATTACATAGAACATCCTTTAACAGTGTTTTACAATCATAAAACATAGTTGTTTCACGGTCCCAACTCAATTAATTAAAATTTTCATATGTTAAGTGTGTGAGGTTGATCCGTTTGTGCTGCGTGTACAACCCTCCAGCCTTACAACCCAACCAGCCTTATGAATAACAGGTCTCACAGCTGTGATGCTCGGGGGAAAAAAAGCAAATACATTTAGTATAATTATTTAAGCTTAAAAAGTATATCATGCAAACAATGCTGAATTAATAGCGAAATACAAAAGAAAACTGTATATTCAGATTGAAGAAGCCAGACCAGGTGAAACTGGGTAACCCACCTGGTCTGTTTTCTTTGCATCTGCAATGTAAAAATACAGTTTTCCTTTGGAGATTGCGATCTCATTAGCACCCATTAGTCCCAATCACTGTCTATTTGGAACTTAAATATATGATATTATGCTATATGTATTTGTTTTCTCTTCTTTATTTTTTGAGTGTCATGACTGTGAATCCTTTTATTAGTGTCATTTCCTTAAAAGCATAAAAAAACAAAATGGTGACCATTTCTTTAAACCATATTAGAATTATCTAGCTTGTCTGATGATTAGATAGATAAAATAAGATAATAAGGATAGAAAATACTCACATGCAATGATGCCAGCAAGCTCATCGTCATGTACATGAGGAAATACTGGAAGACACAGAAAGAGCAGGTTACTGGGGTTCTCTAGAGAGACCAGCATATACCAGCCGAATACAGATGCTGGACAAAATCATGGCAACATATGGGTAAAATCAAATGGAAATGTAAATTGTTGACAATAATGATTACTAGTATCTAAATCTTGCAATCCGGCAAAAGAACGTTTGCACATAAACATGACTCATCATTGGCACAGCTGTGATGTCACTTGTACTGATCTGTTATGGCTGTGGTAGCAGCGTGATGCTTGAAGGTGTGGTTCACAGGAGTTTTGCTGACCAGCGCTGCTCTGTCTGACACTTTTAGCATATTATATTTATATATTGAAGTGAGTGAGACTTACATCAACCAGGTTAGATTGGAGTATGACTGCGACTACTAACTGGTTCCATTGCACTTTGGCAAATTATTCAAGTTCACTGTTTTCGTACAAAAGCAGCTGAAGTACTCATTATACTGCAGCCTATACATTTACCAGTGACATCGCTGCGGTTACAGCATCCCAACAACAGTTCTGTGTCACTTCCCAGGCAAAATCTCTGCCTGATGATATAAAGATGTGGCTAAAGTGTTCAGAAGACCTATTTATTTATGGTGGAAAAGCCCTATATAAAAAGACTATTTTTCTTCACAATTAAGGAGGAAATTGGAAAACATCAGCCCTAGTTAACCTTATTTTTTGTTACTATGAATTATCTCTGCTGCCAAATTTGGGGATTCTATACAACTGTTATATTGGCGATTAGCATCCCTAGAGATAGGGCTGTCACGGCTATAAGTCCTTGTATCTCACCTGACCCCATGTACCATGGGTCCAGATCATATGGTATGTGGTACACCTTCAAGGGCATGGCCCCACAGTTAGATTCCACCAGAGATCCCTTCACCGTGATCAGTGCTAATGCCCTTCTGGATCGGAAGACGTCTCGTACTGGGGTGATGTTGTTGAAGCGCACATCTGCTAGGCATCCTATGAATCCCGGCGTGTTAAATTTCTGCACTTCTGGATCCATTGCACCAGTCTCTAAAAGCAGAAAATAAAGGACATGTCAACAAGAATATGTTTCTTCAGGTACAGGTCCCAGTGGGAGGAACAGTGCTAAGAGCTTAGTAGAGAGCGGGCCTCTTGGAGTGCTGTGGAGGCCTTGGATAGGGGGGTATTGCCAGTGACGGTCATTCCATTATACTAAAATAGTAAAAACATAAAAATAAACACAATTTTCAAATAAGGCTTCATTGTATAAACAACATAAAATAAAAAAACATAAAGTGGGCTTTTTAAATGGGGACTTTTGTTTGGTTTTATATTTTTTCGTTTTTTCGTGTTATGTAAACACAGTGGATGCTGCCATTTTGTGGCCCAAACAAATATTCAATTCACTAGGTATGAGGTACAAAGTGCCTCTTGTCTCAGTGAGGTCACTTGCTGTTCGTGAACTGATAAACTGCGTTTCACTATGTGTAGGTGATGGTACATTGTAATGACAAGTGACCAATGGGTTTAAATTTTAATTCTGAAGATTTGTATTTCCTTAAAGACAATAATGGGTTATGGGTCTTATAATGGGTGATTTATTTACTCAGAGGAAATAAAACTCTACCAGAGGTGCTTAAACCCAGTCCTCAAGAGCTACCAACAGGTCTTGTTTTCAGGATTTCTGTCCGTAGAAACAGGTGGGATAATTACTAACCCAGAAAATTAGATTAAGGCACCTTGCGTGATTAAAGAAATCCTGAAAACATGACCTGTTGGTAGCTCTAGAGGACTGAGTTTGGGCACCTGTACTCTAGACATATGGATGGCAGACTAATATAAACAAGATTCTGGTTCTTTGGATGTGTGTGCTTAGAAATACAGGTACTGTGTGTGGTACAGAACTAAAAGACATCCACGTACGGATAGCTAGGATTAGAAAAACTGACCCACAACCCTTCCAAGATAAAGAGCTTTTGGAGTGTCAAACTTCGGGTCTTCCCACAAGAAGAACTGTTTCTCCACCACGTCATAATAGTCCACCTGTAATGAGCAGAATTAATGTTCACACCAAAAGCACTAGGCTCATTTTGACATTTTTATTAAGTGATCTAATTAGCTCACAAAATCGTCCGGCATGCTTAACATTGATTGACACTTACCAGGGCTGGATTTATACAGTTGTTACCAAAATTATTGGCAATCTTGCAGTACTTTCTAATAATGCACCATTTCTTCCAGAAAATTGTTGAAATTAAAACATTATTTTGTAGCCATGTATGTATTTCTTTGGTTTGCAATGGAACAAAGAATATAAATTACGAAGTTGTAGCTTATTCCGCACATAAACCTTAGGTGCACTGGACAAAATTATTGGCACCTTTCTGAAGTAGTTAGAAATAGTTAGATTCTAAGCATCTGATTCTATTTTACTTTGGAATTTAACCTGTTGTGAGCAGCACGTGCCTGCAATATAAAAAAACACTCATTGATGAACTTGAATAGAGAAAAGGACTTTGTTCTATGTCACTGTGTGTACTGCAGTGAGCATGTAGAAAAGAAAGAATGCCAGAAGATTGTAGGAAAAGTATCAACAATCTCAAGGTTATGAATCAATCTCCAGATATGTTTCCCTTTCTACAGTACTTAATGGTATTAGGGAGTTTAAGGCCCGTGGCATTGTAGCCAACCTCCCTGAAAAGAGCAGACTTTATTGAAGATTGTTCAAATGGTGGACAAAGCAACAACTGCCACAGATACAAGCTGACCATCAGACACAAGCTATGACCGTGATAACTCACTCCATCCATTGTCAGGTCAATGAAAGGGGATAATGTGGTAGGAGGTCCAGGAGAGCCCCACTGCTGAGACAGAGACATAAGATTGCCTGATGGGAGTTTACCAAAACACACCTGAACAAGCCACATTGCTTCTGGGATAGTGTCATGTGATCAGCTGAGACCAAATTAGAGCTATGTTTATAGAAAGCAAAATGGAGTTTTCAAAGAAAATAACACTTTCTCTATAGTCAAACATGGAGGAGGTTCCGTGATGTTTTGGGGTTTCTGTGCTGCATCTGGCACTGGACTTCTTAACCATGTGCATGGCATCAAGAAAACTGGAGGCCGTTTTAGACAGCAATGTTGAACCCAGTGTCAAAGGTGGGTCTCAGGTCAAAGTCATGGCTTTTCCAGCACAACAATGACCCCAGATGAAAATCCCATAGAACATATGTGGAGAGATAGGAAAACAGCAGTCGGGAGAAGGCACCTTTAAATCTGGGAGAACTGGAGCGGTTAGCACAAGATGGGACCAAACTGCTAGTAGAGAGGTGCAGAAAGATCATCCATGGCTATAGAAAGCAGTAGATTGCACTTGTGTTAACCAAAAGCTGTACTACCATATATTAAGTCTAGGGTGCCAATAATTTTGTCATTGCCATTTCTCTTCAATTTTCTGATTTATATAAAGTATTCAATTCAGAATAAAAAAACAAGGTTCTGTAATACTGACAGAGGATGCAAGGGTGACAATATTTTTGTCCGCAACTGTATTAAAACCAGGCCAGTCTATATATGCTCTCAGATGTATATCTAGATTGGCCACAAATGATGCACCGGACTGGGTTTCATCAGATTGCATTTTATGCCAGTCACAACATCTGGTAAATTTCAATCAGATGAGATTAGGATCTCAGGTCATTCTGGGCCAACACACTCTGGGTCTAAAACTGTGTCTATAGGCACCTTCACTCTTACTGCAGGTACTTTCCTCAGCAATAACCAATGATTACATAACTCCTACATAGTTTCATTTAAAAGAAAAAAAACAACACTGCAATCTGCCAGATTAATGAACATGACAGATATGCACTAACTATTATTAAAATAATATATTTTCTATGATAAATTCTATTAAACAAACAAGCTATACACCACTGCCACAACAGTATTGCACAGAATTCAGTCTGTCTATAGTGGAGACCAGCTGATAATCACACAAAGTCTTCCAATTACCTGAATGTACAATGTACGGTAGTCCCTGGTGATATTAACCCTGTGAGGTCTACCGTCTGTCATGTTCTTCTTGCTCAGCTGGAAGATATTTGGGCTTTTGCTCCGCAGCTGGTAATTCAACTGCAAGGTTCCTGTCATAATGAAGACATTGAAAGAGAAAGGGTAAGCAGACCCAGAAATAAACTTAATTATTTTAGCTTTTATGTGGAACGGAGTATGTGTTATTTAGAGGAAAAGATAATTTACTAATGGAGGGAAAATGCAGACCTGTGGAGAAAATATCACTTTTTCCTTGTTTTGTTATAATATGCACCTACAGTATGTTTGCTCAATAGCATTTGTTTGTAGGATGTAGAAAATGTGTATCTGTTTAGGATTGCACATAGGTTTTGCTTGTTTTGCTTGGAGGAGATAGGCAGTTCAGGTTATCAGCAATAGTGTGTTTGATTCTGTAACCAAATGCAAGACCAAAGACTGGAGATTGCACATTTATGGAGTTATTCTTGGCTTAGTGGGGTTGCAGTGGCTGCAAATGCGGATGGATCTGTAGGACTAGAGGGCTCAAGGAGCAGCCCCATGTGCAGTCACCTTCAAAGTTATAACAGCAGGGTGGCTGGATGGGGGGCTGGACGTTCATTCTAACACTTCAGCTGACACACACCCTGGGCTTTCACGTTTCCCTGGTTTTGCAATGCCCTCCATCTCTGTGACCATAGAGACACTCTAGCTCTGAACGTGCATGGAGGAAGCTGCATCAGAGGGCACCAGCAGGGTTCATTCTGTGCATGCCGATATCTGTAAAAAGTGGCGGCGGCTGCTGTACAATAGCAATGCAGGGATATCTGTGCCATTGTCTTAGTAATGGGTTATGAGGCCCAATGACTTCCAGTTGAGTCTGAGTTAAAAGACCATACTATCAGGTAAGTAGTGATAATATAGCTATATTCTATAGTTTTACAGCAAAGAGCAAAGTGACATGGTGACTAAGGGACACAAAAATTTCACCATATAATTTCACCATATAGGAACATTTATTAACACAAGAATTCTGTGCAACGTTCTTATAGAAAGTAGTTGATAACTATATTTTTTTAATATTTAGTGTGACCTTTCAATGCCAGCCAAACATTTTGGCCTATTAAAATGCTTGTGTTGCAGACACCAGTCAAGTCCCTAACCATCCCCGTAAGCCAATCCTGATGACCCAGAAATCAGTTCATCTATTTCCCTTATGTTTCTTTTTCTGTAGGCACAATCCAGAGGTCTGACTCCCACCCTTGCTGTGTGCATTGTGATCAGAGATTCCAGCAATATACCACCATGTAGGCTAAACTTGGATTATGGCTATAAAGCACCCTAGTGTTTGGGGCATTGTTTTAGATAACGGTTTTCCTTTGAACAAACCCATTTGAAACTTTAAAAAACATACAAAAAGCTACTCACCATCTGGTCTGAGCAGGAATGCTATGTAATCTGAGGAGAATGAGCTAATGTACAGAAGAACAGCTGGCCCTGTGGTTGTCCTGAAGCTAAATGAAATTTCCTCACGGGTGAGGTTGCTGACAAAAAGTGGAAGGGACACAAATTTGGCAAACTCGTGGGCGGCCACCATCCCAGCTGACAGAATATTGTGACGTAGCCAGGTTCCTGCCTCAAAATAGGCTCCAATATCTGGGGAGAGATTGGAAGACCAGTCACCTTAAAATAAAACACTTTGTGCCATAAGTAGATACGCTTAAAGATAACCCTCACCATAACAGTGTTTGCAGCCATTTTTGGGCTGAAATAGTATTCATTAGAATGACAGTGACATTACTAGTTCCTTAAGTCATCGTGGAAAGATGAGATACTTTGTACATCATATTTCAGTGATATCACTGGTTCTTAGAGAACGAATGGCTGCATTCTCGTGAATAATGTTTAGCAAAAACAATGCAGGTGACAGATACACGTTAAACATTTCTATGTCAAAACAGCAAACAGACTCAAAAAATAAATTGAAGAGTATCTATATTTACAATTTGATCATAAAAGCAATGTCGTATGTAAACTACTTATGAGTCACACAAATATACAAAACCGCAAATAGATGTTTTTAATATTTAATTCACAGTATTGAATACTGGTGTGGCTCACAGGAACTCTGTGTTCAACCATGGCAAAAACCTGAAAGGAGGATACTAAATTACTCTGCTATCTTTTGATTTCTAGGAAAATCTCATATTTCTCAAATATCATAGTCACAGGAATCATTGTTGATATGTAAATGAAGGGAAACTTATGACCTGTTGTGTGGATGTGAAAACGACTTTGTAGGACATTCTGGTAAGGCGTTAGGCCAGTATAAAAAAATACCTGGCTAGAAAAAATGTTTTGAAAAGGAGGCCATAAATGCTCATTTGCATTCACATAGGCTTTTTGGACATCACATTGGGTGGAGGGTTGTGTGCTCCTGAAGCATGCTTAGAATGTCCTGTAAAGCTACAATATTCACATGGAGTCAATTTCATATTAAAAAGAGAGTTCCAGTAAGTGCATGCTCCTCCAGCAGACAGAATTCTGATCATATGTGAGTCCATTTTTATGTTGTTTAATTACCGTATTTGCCGGCGTATAAGACGACTTTTTTGACCTGAAAAACATGCCTCCAAGTGGGGGGGTCGTCTTATACGCCGGGTGCCAAACTCAGGGGCGCCGCGGGACAGCCATAAAAAAAAACAGAAACACTTACCAATCCGCGCGGCGCCGGGACCCAGCATCCTCCTCTCTCATGCAGCTGTCATATCAGTGACAGCTGCTGCGTGAGAGAGGAGGATGCTGGGTCCCGGCGCCGCGCGGATTGGTAAGTGGTTCTGGTTTTTTTTTTATGGCTGGGGCACGGCAGAGGGGGCAAAGTGAGAGAGGGAGAGAGGGACAGATGAGAGTGACAGGAGGGGGACAGAGGAGAGTGACAGCAGAAGAAGGTAAGTGTTATTAGTATGTGTTATGTTATGTTTGTTTTATGTTATGTCATGTCAATGCAGAGTGTGTGATCAGCATATATGAGTGTGTGTGTGTGTGGGGGCCAGTGACTTAATGCAGTGTGTGTGGGGGCCAGTGACTTCATGCAGTGTGTGTGGGGGCCAGTGATTTAATACAGTGTGTGTGGGGGCCAGTGATTTAATACAGCGTGTGTGGGGGCCAGTGACTTCATGCAGTGTGTGTGGGGGCCAGTGATTTAATACAATGTGTGTGGGGGCCAGTGATTTAATACAGTGTGTGTGGGGGCCAGTGATTTAATACAGCGTGTGTGGGGGCCAGTGATTTAATACAATGTGTGTGGGGGCCAGTGATTTAATACAGTGTGTGTGGGGGCCAGTGATTTAATACAGCGTGTGTGGGGGCCAGTGATTTAATACAATGTGTGTGGGGGCCAGTGATTTAATACAGTGTGTGTGGGGGCCAGTGATTTAATACAGCGTGTGTGGGGGCCAGTGATTTAATACAGTGTATGTTGGGGCCAGTGATTTAATACAGAGTGTGTGTGGAAGGTGTGCGGAAGAGGGGGTAGTCTTATACGGCGAGTATATAACAAACTCTATAATTTTGAGTGGAAATGTTGGGGGTCGTCTTATACGCCCAGTCGTCTTATACGCCGGCAAATACGGTATTTTTATTTTATAAGACACTATTGCACAATATCAATGTTATTTATTGTTTTTGTATCTAAAGCATTGTGGATTTATTCAATATATTAAACAACAATTAATAAGTTTATGTCTCTGTGTGCCTACAAAATTCATATGCCAGGATTAGGTAATAGTAATGCTACATAGCTGAAACAGAGGACATTTGGTTTATGATAACTCTGATTAAAGAAAGTTGTGAGAGATTAGTTGAAAAAAATAAGGGAAAACGCAAAGACTTCCAGAGCTCTTGAACCAAACTTTGGTGGTGGCATGATTGGTAAGGCAAAATATAGTGAGTGAGATATGGAGATATTTAATCATTTTAAAATGGATCAGCACCCTGTTGATTTTTGTGCCATCTTTTTAAATTGTATTTTTTTCCAGAGCCACAAATAACTGATCTGGAGACTCACTGGAGCGGGCTGGCATAAGGGAGTGTGTTTGCACTACTTGACAGAAACAAGATACAGACTTGTCAGGTTTTTGTTTATCTTTCATAGTCAGATACTATATGATACATGACCAGATAGATTATAATTATGTGACAAGTCACATGTAGTAGTTGTCAAAAGAGACAGATTCAGAACTGATTAATCAACTGTTGATTGTCGTCATGTCACTGGATGGTTGGTGTAGTGGGGGAGGGGGTTGGGGTTTGTGTTATGGGTGCCAATTGTTACTACTGCTGTAGGAATCCCTGCATATTACTGAGATGTGAATGTGTTATTACTCTTCTTTGAGGTATTCATCAGAACATTGACGCAGTCACAGATATGCCATTGAAGAGCTAAATAGATTACTCTTTCTGCACTATGACCTTAGCCTATGTACATTTTGGTAATTGACATAAAAAAATGATTTTTCAAATAGTCATTTAACTTGGTAAAACAATGTATGAAAATAAAGTATGAAAATAATCACAATAATTGCAGGTAAGATCCTCCTGCTCTGATTATCTCTAAATTTTACGCATCGGTTTTTGATACTGTAAGGTCTAGGTTCTGCTTGATAATCATGTAATTATTTACTTGTCCATGCTGAAATCTTGCATTACCTCTGGTGCAGAATGGCCCCTCATAGCCTGTCCCATTGCAGTCACAGGTGTAGTAATTGTATCGCTCTACACATCGGGCCCCATTCTGACACTCCATCCGGGGCCTCTCACAGTAGCCCGTGCAGTTGGTCCTCACTCCTAATGTCTCATTGGCTTTTCCTTCTAAATCGAGGGTGACGCCATTCATTCGTAGTCCACGGAGACAACCAATATATGGTTTCATTTTGTAATCTCCACTACCTGTGATCAGTAAGCATAACAGGTATAGATACTGAAATGAAGGAAATGCAGACAGGACCACCAAGCCAAATTTCTCTCTCTTTCATCCGTTTTCTCTCATTCAACCACTGTAGTAGTATAAAGCTATTGCTGAGGTGATTTATGCTAAAGAAACGGCTATTGAATTTCTAGTCTAATTTCACATGGGTGCTTTGCGTCTTGCCACATTTGTAGAGCACATCAGTGCTTTCTTACCAGGGAGCTAGTATTCACTGCTTATTATGCGTAGGCAAATAGGGTTTATAAGTCTAAACTACACAGGTGCATAAAGCTGTTGTGTGACACTTGCCCTACAGTTTCTCGGGGCAGCAGGGATAGAGATAGACTCATAAACACATACCATGGGCAATTCAAGGTGCAACTGTTGATTACACATAAATTACAGTCACTGCAAACTTAACTAGAGTGTTCAGGCTATTTTCTCAGGGACACCGAGTCAAATCATTAAAAAATATATGTGAACTCACCTACATAAAGTAGTCGATCGTATGAGGTATTGAGGTAGGTCTGGAGAGGGAAGTTGCGGATCACCCAAGGCATTTTGTCCACCTTTAGCCGGGTGAGCTTGACGTTCATTTCAGCCTTCACTTGGTGCCACTCGTTGTCATTTAGGGGTAGTGGTGATTTCAGTGTCACGTTTTCATGACCATTCCCAATATCATAAATAAACACCAAGTCATTTGTTGCTGGTGGATACAAATTGTGAACAGAAGGAAAGTCAGTTAGTAAGGATACAGCTTTGTTAATACGGTTTGTTGCCTGGTGCTGAAAATATTTATTGGGCAACAATAACAACAGGAAAGTATTTAGAAAATTATCAGAAAGAATTAACAATACAATTAATTCTTGAGGGACACTATTGATGCTATGTGTATAAAAGTTCAGACTACTGACAAAAACCCGGACAGATTCTCTTAAAAGTGTCTGTACCAGAAAAACTGTTTTTAAAATGTACCAGTCACTTACATACAGTACAGCTGAGGTGGCCATTTTATCATCTGAAGCATTTTTCATGAGATTCTAGCTTCACTTTACCTCAGTGATGTCTCTAGTTTCTAGCTCACAATATAATGTTCTACAATGTGCAGTACACACCGTATGGTAAAGGTAGCTGTTTCTGACCGTGAATGGCCACTGGAAGTATGAAAGAGAAGATCGATACAGTGCTGTAGAGAGTTTAGATTAGCGAATGGTGTTTAATATAAAGTCTGTGTGCAATCCCTTAAAAAAAAAGTTAAATAGAAAACACCTACACACAGACTTACTAAATGCTGGTCCACAAAATGAGATCAAACTTCTAAGAAAAGTACACATATTTGGAGTCTGTGTGGCTGTGTATTCGGTGGCTCTGCACATCCCAGTGTTAGAAGATAGCAGTTTCACCTGTAGCAGCTTCAAAGGGCCCCTGCTGTGAGCTATATCCTGACACAAGTTAGTTTTTGGACACCTCAATAGACTTTGTGGGGCCGGTCAAGCTGGACATCCTTGCAGCCAAAGGCAGCATTTGAAGGCATATACAGGTATATAGAAATATGAGCTTAAAAGGAAAATGTCTTTATAGTTCATATTTTGGGAAATCTGGGTGCCACTCTATACTGAGGAGCAGATATCACACCAGGGTTGTGAATGGCAGGTACTGGTGGTATCCGGAAACAGCTATAATCACATATATTTGAGAAAGTTATGTCACATTGTCATAATTCCATCATGTTTGGTATTTAAATGTGCAGGAGATTATGACCAGTTTATTTTAAGGGGGAGTTATGTCTCTGGGATATATCTGTGAAGAATTACCCAAAGGTCAAAACTTTGGGAATATTTGTGAGCAAACTATTGTGACACCCAGGGGACATCCCTGCTCCCCTATTAGCATTAACACTGCCGCTGTGAATACCGTCTTATTTCATTTTGCATAAAAAAACCTGTGTTGGGAAGGAGCATATTTTCAGTCTTTTAGGAAAATTAATCCACATTGACAAACTGTCCATCTTCCTAGTCAATTTCCCATGGCACAGATTATACAACTCATGTAAGTTATACTCTGAATGTAACCCCTTTTATTTTAAACTGCTTTGCTTGTGTAGGTGATGGCAATTGTTTATTAATTGTTTTTTTTATATTTGAATGCCCTGAACCTTTGTATATTAAATCTATAAAATTAATAAGTGGCGCCCTTGATACTCTAACGAATCCATTAGCCTGTTAAGAAGAATATAGCTCAAACAAGTTAACCCTTTGAATGCCAGTGTGTGATTTGTTAATACATTTGACTAACAAGCCTAGTGTGTGCTTGAATTAACATTTGTGTAACACTCTGGAGGTGTGAAGAGTTAACCCTTTGCTTGCTGGTGTGGGCCTTGCTAGCCTGTGGGTAGCCAGAAGCCTAATGTGCCAGTGTGGGACAATATATTGGGGTCCTATTGCCAGTATTCAATAGGTGGTGGCAAACCTGAAGTGTGCTCAGGTGTGAGAGTGCGGTGTGGGGGCGATTCAGTAGGTCTATAAACTGAAATAAAAGTATATATTTTATTATTTATAACACCTAGCCTGGCCAGAAATAATGAGAGTGCCTCACTCACTATTCAGTTCGATTCTGATGAAGATCCGGAAGTCACTGGCCATATTCTCTAGAAATGTTCCGGACAAGGAGGTGGTCTTGAAGTAGAAGGATATATCCATACTTTTCTCCGGCCGGAAGGTTGGGAAAATAAGACTGTTTGCTTTCATAAATGTTACTGTATTCCACGTATTCTCTGTCAATCAGGGAGAAAATACATGTTATCAAACATTGTACCTGCACAACTATTCAGCTATGTCACCCAAATATCTTTAATGAAACATATATTATTTAAGCATGTCATATAGAAGTTGTGAAGGTAGAACAGATATTTTGAATTATGAGTATTAATGTTATAATATATATATATATATATATATATATACACTGTCTGGTACAATGTACAATGTGGTCTGTCGCTGGATCTAATGGCAACAAAAAATAACAAATCTGCCTGTACAACAGAATTCTCTGACAGTGGAGTTGTCTTTAATTTGTCTCCTGATTTTCTCTTATCTCTTTCTCTGTGGCTGTAGTCCATCATGGAATAATATACATCTAAATTTGAGTTTGTGGCCATAATGAAATTTGGTAGAGGAGCCTCAAGTCTTGATAGGAAGTCATTTTTTATCCTTCGAGAACCCCAGGATACACTGTAATGGACCAACAAGACACATCTCCATACTCTCCTACCAACAATAATGTTTTTGTCATGGTGTGGTCTATCAATTGGGGGATTGGCCTATTGCTGTCAACTCATCCCTTACACAGGCTCTGGGGCTGGTTGATTGGGAATAGGTGGGATATAAACTTGAGGTAATCCTCACATCTGGTCCTGATCAACCAGTCAATATGTAATGAGTCAACCCTGGTGTGGCCAATTTCTGGAAAGGAAAGGAAAGGGCTTGTGGGATCAGGGGGCATAGGTGGGCAGATTTGGATACAAGCTGGGCAGAAGAGTCACTATTTTTGAAGTGGGAATGTTGGGAGATGTATTTCTTACTGTCTCCATAGCAGCGTAGAGGTCCAACTAAAAACCAGGCCTCAGAGCTGGAACGGTTGGTATCCCCCACAACCACTTGGGTCACTGGTAGATGATCACGGAAGGTCAGTAAACCCTTGTCATATCTCCTAAACCGAAAGAAAACACATGGGTATTGTGACATTGAATCCCTCTAGTGGAAATGTCACTTTTATGGACAATAAATGACATATTCAGCAATTACTGTAAATTAAATTGAACCAATTTTTTTATTAACATTTATTTATATAGTGCTGGCATACGGCAGAGCCCTTTATGACTGGCAACAGACACACTTGCATGTCCATCGAAATATGCTGTACTATGTATGTAAAATACTTTGTTTTAAGTCACTAATGCATCACTGATGCTGAATATATAATCACACTGATTTACTATTACATACCATTGAAGGTGATCAGCATCACAGTTGCAGAAATATCTTGGATCTGCGCATGTCTTCTCTATGCCACAAGCACATCTTTGAATACCAGGATTGGAGCCACCCCAGTAAAAATGTCTTTCATTATTTCGCCCCATCCAGAAGCTGTATGGCAGTCCCACTGTCAAAATATTAATTGAAAAAGGTCAAAATGTACAATGTAAACTCATATCTTTCTCAGTAAGTTTATCTATTTTACCTGCTGGTGTTCCCTGCTCTGTGACCTGAACCCTCCATTAATACAAGATTATTGGGATCTAAAGAACCTATGGCATGAACATACCCATTTTTCACAAGACAGTCATGTTCTGTCCTATGAAAAAAAGACAGAACCTAAATATTTCTGGGCAGAACTACCTGTTTGGTGGTGTGGTCTGGGAGGTTGTATGGGTGGACCATTGGTTGTTTTCCATTTGTAACGTTGGCAGGTATACATAAAGAAGAGGCACAGTTATTCAATCTTCCTAGCATGGAGTTTGAGTAAATCCTCCGCTCTCCACCATAGCAATATACAGCAATCCCAGTTCCTGTTACTACACAAGGCTCATCCAGCCTGTTTTCTGTCAATATAAGTGTGTTATTAGGAATTAGAGAAAACCTGTATTGCATGAAACCATATATGAACTGTACTTCTTATCCTACTAACCAACAGGCCCTTTACAACAATGAAGAAAGTTGTAGGTGTTAAGCAACTAGGGAGACTTACTGACAGGTTATAGCAATGTAAACTGACATTTTAGCAGTGGTCATACAGAGGTATAAAAACCCAGATTGCACTGCAATGGCATTTAACACCATTCGATTAGTCATGTTGGACAATGGTGTTTCTATAGTACAATAGTAAGCCTCACTGATGATATACCAGCACACAGTTTTCATGCTTCCCCCTTACTTGGTGTATTGAGGAGCCTGGATTTGTAGCAGGAGAACTCTATTCTCTGCTCACAGTATTCAGATCCATTAGCCAGTGAGGACACCTCTCCCCAGGATGCGTTCCAGTAATGTACCTCTCCTAGGTACGGCTGATCCGGGTAGGAGCCGGTGACTTTGGTGCGATAATAACGGTCATGTTGTACAATGGTCCACGCTCTTTCCTCTAGGGTGACAAAATACATCATTTAGTTGTTATGGCATACTGTATGTTTCCTTCATTGATAGTTATACATTTCACTTTAACATAAATTAGTGCTAGGCTATCTATTGAGTATATACAGACAGAACAGGCAAACTTTTGATTCCTGCATTGGACAAAAACCTTGTAGTAATCTATAGTAAAGAAACAGCCATATGATTCTACAGTATTTACCGTTTGCTTGAAACCTTCCATTTACAATTAGCATGAAAGCCCTTAATAGCAATTAGGCATTTTATAACTGATTATTATCATATATGTTGCACTGACTTATTTAGATGCAGATTATATATGTTAATGATCACCAAAATTGCAGTAGTGAAGTGTCAGATCTAGACACAGGGAGGAGCTGGGGTGTACCAACCATAAATCTGCGAAGGGAGAGGGGAGAAGTATTCTGGATTAGCTCTTTCTACCTAGTAACTGGGCAGTGGGGGATCCTTGAAAACACATGTATGCGACTGACTTATCTTGAACCGGTGTTATATTGTACAATATATATATATTACAATGGAATACATTGAATTTATAAGAACTGGGATAACTAGTTATAAAGACAGTTTAGGACTGTGGTTGTTGTGTTCCAGCTGAACTACAATTCCCAGCATGCTTGGAATGCATCGATGAATACGATTACAGTACCAGAAATGTCACAGTAGACAGTGAATGGCTTTACGGGGCCGCTACCATCAGGATCCACAGTGTGATTCCCGGAGTATTTCCCACTGATCCTGTAGGCATCACAGTTTTCCTTAAAAAGAGCTTAAAAACAAGAATTAGCTAAAGATTAAAAAGGGAAAAATACAAAAACCTAGAATGTTACAGCAGAAAATAACTGATTAGTCCATGTAGTCTGCCCATGTCAATGCACAGATTATTTATTTTCTTCCATCTTTTTAATAACTAATTGGTGGATAAGAGAGGTTTTTGGATATGAAGCTTCACAATAGCTCATGTGTGTCTACATAACATGCGCAAAACATACAGAAGACGGTGTACAAAACATTTACTATTTTACTATATGCTTATTTTCCCAGCTTAGTGAAGTCATTACAGACCCAAGACCAGGCTGAGGCAGAGGTACATACCATATGCCATTATGTCTAGAGGTGAATTGAACTAATTGACTACCCGAGTGCTGTCGCTGGGTCTCAGAACTGCAATCGGCTTTGATAGAAGCTCTGTTTCCTCTCTTATGACGAACTCCAACAATTGCATTTAGTACAGGACAGAAAACTGACTGCTATCAGCCTGCGCTATTATTGGCTGACTGCTTTCCTGTTCTGCACTGAAATCCAATTAGCTGTCTTATGAAATGGAGCTACTCTAACAGATGTGAATCCCAGAGACTGACAGCATCTCGGAGGTAGCAGATGACTACACACTGGCTACAAGGCAATGGGCTCTGTCCTGTACGATGGCCACCAGGCAATGGGCTCTGTAATGTACTAAGCTATAAGACAAAAAAGGCTGTGGACTACATACTAGTCACAAAGTAATAGGCTCTGTATTGTATAATACCCACCAGACAATGGCTTCTATAGTAGGTACTAGCCACCATGGCTTGAGTTACAATTTGTATACTAGTCACAAGAAAACAGGCTCTGTAATGTACACTAGTCAACATACAATAGAATAAGGACTGGTGACAGGGATGGTACAGTACATTGTGTGGTGTGGGGCACTGCTGGTATATTGCCTGGTGTTATAATGTGTAAAATCACTGCTAGGTTTAGCGAGTTGGGCACTGCAGGGTATAAAGTGTCAATAGTATTTGTGAGAATGGTAAACTGGTCTCCCTAGCTCCACTGGGGATGCTAAAACAGCTGGTCTGTTCCCGGGACAGAACATAGGAACTCAGTGGGTACTGGTACTCCAAAGAAACCCCCAATTGAGTTTTATATGTTCTTTTTGTGCTTAGTTTTGTCTGGGTCATAAACTTGCAATTATATCTCTGATTTCTACTGAAATAATGGGCTGCATTTTAATATATAATGGCGAATCCCATACATGAATGCTGACACTATAGTATATGTAAGCAATAAGTGCATTGTAATTTCAGTCATTTGGAGAATAAACACATAAACAGGCTAATGGCACTCAGATTTACATATACTATTCTTGGGAGAGTTGGGAATTGTGGTTTGTATCCTGACTTTGAACCTGATTAGTGTAATTTGGAGCTAGAATAGACACTCACATTTGTGGCAGGTTTCCCCCTTGTAGCCGGTCATGTCACAGATGCAAAAGAAGTCATCCCAGGACTGGTAGCAGCGACCCCCATGTTCACATTGGTTTGGTCTGCACCTGAGGTCCAGAGAGAGAACAAGAAAAAAGCACAAATAAGGACTTTATTCCATTGACGTGCTATTTCTAGGTGATCTCTTTTCAAAGAGTCTCTATATAATAATGTATTGATTACTCTACAATTGAGCAATCCCTATAAAGTAGAAGTAACTTCTAGGAAATATAATTGACTTCTCATGAATACTAGTTGCTTAAACTCATCTTGTAGGGACAATAATCTCTTTAATAAATTGTCTTTATAGTTTTTAAGAATCAGTGATCTTTGAAACAGAAAAATGCCACGATCAGTGTTCCATACAGTCACTGTCAGTTCTTTTTCCTGCAATATACAAACATTTTAAAGTAGTGTAGATAAATACCTGTCTGCAATAGCACAAACGTTGAACATGACTTCTGAAAACCTCCCCAGCCAGCCCAGCTGCATACGATGGAAGTCCACAGGTTGACCATCCACGTTTAACAGTTGCATACAACCATGGAATGAAGTCTGGTTTGAAAAACAACCAGAACCTGCAGCTGGCTTTGGGCAACCTGTGCGATAAAGATGCTGGTTATCTAGACGTGCCTACACTTCTACAGTAAAAAACCTACTGGATATGTAAACTTTTAGGCAGATGCCAGTCAATGCAAACACTTAAATGTATTTGTGATTCTTGAACTAGGATTATTATTTAACAATTTAAGCTGGAGAGGTGTATCTAAGGTTTTCTAAAAGGAATATTGAATATAACTAGGTCTCTCTTATTTTCGATGGACACGTTTAAAGATTACTGCCAGACAAATTATTATCTTAAGTTGTCCGTACACGTAGCTAATTTGATTGTCCATTTGGTCATTTTAGGGCAAATAGGGCCCAAACAGATCAGTTTGTAGGTTCAAGACCACTGGTAATCCCAATGCCCTCATTATCTGACTGGCAAAAAATCAGGTCAACCAATGATCACAGTCTGCTTGATCATTGGCTGACTTCCCTAATCGAGTCCCATGTGATCCTGTCTCTTGACCTGAGCACTGAACAACCAGATTAATCCAAATTCGTCACTGGCCAAGTCAACATATGTGGGTAACTTTAAAACCATCACTCTTGAGGGATAGATATCACTGATGGGCAGACTATCAGTTGAGCATTGTGATCAGAACTACCACAAGTCAAAGTTTATTGAATGAAAACCTTAAAACCGATATGTTGTAATTAAAAGAACAAAAACACATTACTATTATTTACACAAAATATGTTGTGTATATTATATTCCAAAGAACATGTTTAGAGTCTAAGCATTATACACTTACAAGACGTTAGTGTGTCATTCTAGATAAAATTAAGGTGTAATTTCACAGTCTTCATATGCAAAAGAAATCAATGTTAAATTATGCTTAGCCTAATCACAGTGAATATTGTGTGAAATTCCTCATATGTGACTCATTCGTGAAATGCAAAATTATTCACAAGTTTATTTAATTTAACCTTGTATGAATGTTACATACGCTTTCTTTAAACTTAAGCCCATTTCCCAAATCTGTATTTCTCATATCTGAAGCATGAAAGTAAAATACACTGTTTAATCTAGCACTGATTTTACACAAAAGTGCCATAGATTATTCCACTTCTCATCACAAACGGCACAAAAAAAGCTAAGATGATAAAGCATAGCATGTCAGTTATGCTTGTTGTGGTATCACCAGCCAAGCTTTGTGTACACAGATATTTAGTTACCTAAAATAATGTAAAACAATCACACCGCTACCTAACATGCTAGTGATGCCTAGATAGAGAATCTTAGTTAAGTTAAGTATATACAATTGCATAGACTTTAATAAATATCAATGTCCAATTATAACTTTACTTGCTGTTTAAACAGAAGGTAGAGACCGCTCATACATTTGCGATACACATAGAATACAGTTAGCAAGGTATTCGATATCAGAGGCATAAACAATTAGTATTGTGACTTTTCTACCTCCAAAGTAATAAGTATCTCCTGTCCGAAGCTGGAACAGATAGTTAATTTTGAACTGTGCTCCTTCATCTTCATCAATAATCACCAGGGCAGAGTTTTCTCTGGCCACCAGGGAGACAGAGTGCCAGAAGCCATCGTTCAATCGGTAACCTGTGGAAAGAGAAATAATACCATCCCTGAAGATGATAATTTTTTCTATAACAGTGATTTCCAACCAAATGGATCAGGACAAATTTGTGTGTCACAGAGCTGGGCTGGATATGTTATAGGTTATAAGGTGTGATAGGTTAAAAGTCTTCAAAGAATATAGAATTTAAAAATATGCCATGGAGATGATATGCACCGATATAAGCTTTCTCATGAGCTTTCCTACATCTCCAGTATTTTGTTTATCACAATATTTTAATTTGTCACTAAATGAATTACGATTACATTTCAACAGCACTCTGAGCTATAGTCAACACTCGTGTTCACAGCAGTCACAATTGTGACCTGGGTCAAAAGAAACGGGACCTGTCCTGCTACTCCCGTATGCATCTCCTGCCTAACTATCACAGCAGAGCGATCTAGACATGCCACACCAATCACTGCAGAGCGATCTAGACATGCCACACCAATCACTGCAGAGCGATCTAGACATGCCACAACTATCACAGCAGAGCGATCTAGACATGCCACACCAATCACAGCAGAGCGATCTAGACATGCCACATCAATCACAGCAAAGATTATGGTTGTGCTTAGAGACATTCCCATTCCCAGATAGACCCATTCAGGTTTCTGAGCATTTGTCTGATTATATACAGCCTCAAAGTGATAAGAGCGGCTGAAACCGTCCCACCCCAAACCCTCCGACTACCATCAGTGCCGAGGATCTTGCTTCCTATTTCAAGGACAAAGTTGATAAGATCAGACTTGAGATGGTATCATCTCCCTCAACAAGCAATCATCTCAATTCCTTTGTAGCACCCTGTGACACTTTCTCTTCATTTGATTCCACAAATGAAGATGTAGTTTCTACTCTCTTCTCATCTTCCTACTCTACCTCCTACCCTCTTCATCCCATACCCTCACAAATTGGTAGGTCCCTGTCTCCTGTGCTCATTCCACCTTTAACTAAAATCTGTAATTTCTCTCGCTTTACCAGTATTTTTCCATCACTATTCAAGCATGTAGTGATTGCTCCTATTCTGAAAAAACTAAATTCTGACCCAAACTCTCTCTCAAATTACCGCCCCATCTCTCAGCTCCCATGCCCCACCAAGCTTCTCGAGAGAATTGCGTACACTCACCTCACACACTTTCTTACAGCAAACAACCTACTGGATCCTCTTCAGTCTGGCTTTTGCTTGCAACACTCAACAGAGACTGCAACGACCAAGGTTGTCAATGATTTGATCACAGCAAAACCTAAAGGCCATTATTCTCTTCTAATTCTCCTGGATCTCTCTGCGGCATTTGACATTGTTAACCACTCTCTCCTCATACAAACACTACAATCCCTAGACCTTGAAGGCCCTGTCCTCTCCTGGTTCTCATCCTACCTATCTTATCCCTCTTTCAGTGTTCATTTTTCTAGATCCACCTCTGCTCTGCTTCCTTTATCAGTTGGAGTACCACAAGGCTCTGTCCTAGGTCCTCTGCTATTCTCTATCTACACCACTTCTCTTAGAAAACTGATAAGGTCCTTTGAATTTCAGTATCATCTCTATGCGGTTAATACACAAATCTATCTATCCTCTCCTAATCTCTCACCATCTGTGTTGTCTCATGTTAAGCGACTCTGTCTCTGCCATTTCATCTTGCATGTCCTCTCGCCAACTCAAACTCAATCTTTCAAAAAAAGAATTAATAATATTCAAACCCAAAAACAGAAGCTTCCTGTCTGACATTTCTATTTCTGTTGATAACATGACCATAAATCCCACCCCGCAAGCTCACTGCCTAAGTGTAATCCTTGGCTCACAGCTATCCTTTGTTCCCCACATTGATTCTATATCTAAATCATATTACATACATCTAAAAAAAATTTCCAAAATACATACATATCTCACACAAGACACTGCAAGAACCTTAATTCATCCACTCATCATCTCCCGCATCGACTATTGCAATTTCCTCCTTACTGATCTTCCCAAAATCTGACTTGGGTACCTACAATCCATTTTGCACAAAACGGCTAGATTTATTTTTCCTACAAACCGTTCTTCCTCTGCTGAGCCACTCTGTCAGTCTCTACATTGTTTGCCTGTTTTTCAACAAATCCAATATAAGATTCTTCTACTAACATACAAGGCCGTCAACAAAATTGCACCGACATACATTTCCTTACTTGTCTCAAAATATCTCCCAACTCGACACCTCCATTCTGCACAAGATCTGCGTCTCTCTTCCATTCTCATCACATTCTCCCATTCCAGGTTACAAGACTTTTTTCAGGCTGCACCCACCTTGTGGAATTCCCTCCCTCTCACAATAAGACTTTCCTCTAGTCTTCAAACTTTCAAGCGTTCTCTGAAAACCCACCTCTTCAGACAAGCTTATAATATTCCTCAACCAGCATCTTAATCTCCCTAGGTTACCCTATTAACACCTTCTACACAGCTAACACAAGACAACAACCCTCTGACCAACATTGTTGTGTGACTGATCATACAGCCCACTCAGTACTTTTTACCTTTGCATTCTAGCTGGTCCAGTGTGCAATATGATGTAGCACATGCCCTTGTGTGTCAAACTCACATTGTCCCATAGACTGTAAGCTTGCGAGCAGGGTCCACTTACCTTTACCATTACCATTACACAGTCATGTGTAGGTCCTGGCCAGAAGAGTAGACCTCACTCCACCCCACCGGGGACATGTAAGCTGAAATTGCTTGGAAATTATCTGTGCAAAGGGGACAGGTAATCTGTGGAGAATGGCAGTTGTCTCTGTGCAAAGGGAGGGGATTCTCTGTTCTCCAACCTACTTCTATTAGCACAGTAAAAGTGGGTTGGTGCAGGCTATGTATAATTTATTTTTATGTTAGCTGGGTGATGATGTGTTGTCATAGATGCAGCCTACAGCATGGAGATGCAGGGCAGAAACAAGTTGATAAAAATAAAATATTACAATTTCTAAAACAAAACACAAATATCAAGTTCTACCAATAAACAATATGTAGCTTGGAACAGTAATAATTCTTTTTAGGACTCTTTCCTGCTAGTGTGGTCCTTCCCCCCCCCCCCCCCATTATGCAGTTTAATAATACTTAATTCCTGAGTCAACCAGTCAGGACCCATCATGCGCTGGGGAAATAAGCACTACTCACCCGCTGCAAACACCAGCTTCTTCCTGTGTGGTTGGGAAATGGTCACATTTATCTGACCCTCGCTTAGGGCCATTTCAAGTGATCCCAAGGAACCAGCAAAATTGGTGAAAAGCAGAAGACCAATGGTGTCCCAGGTCCGGAATTTAAAGCTCACCATCATCTTTATGTTGGCGGGGACGCCAGGCACCATTAGATAGTTGTTAACGCCAGAAAATGTGACAGGAACATAAGGCATTTCCACACAGGAGAACCGCACCTTGCCCTGTGATGTAACACAAAAGCATGGACTGACATTAAATCATGTATCGCTAATATTTCCACAACTGCGATTCTAGCATTGTATTACACCTATATTTTTACTCCTATATTGTTGAGTAGACTCATGTCTGAAGGACGTCTTGCTTGAAAGCAAGTTCTTGCATTTGACAAGGTCATTTTGATGAGAAATACACTTTTCTAGGTATAAAAATATTATATTTTCCCCTCAGCAAAGGAAGCATAAAGCTGACACTAACATATTACACACAGTAAAGGTTGCTAATTTATGAGCTAAACTATTGTTCGTAAGAATGAAGCCTATCTGTATAATAACATCCTGTGAGATATCTTGTTTCTAGTGAAGTTATAAGCTTCTTGAGAATTCATTTTTTGAGCTCACAAAAAAAAAGAAAAATACATTTATAACCTTGATTCGGGTACATTTGGTCTAGTAGGGGTTGTCCGCTGCCATCACCGTTATATGGAGGTGGAGATGCGTAATGTATGCAGCACATCACAGGAACCAGGACCAATCCAGTCAGTTTCATTATACATCTCCTGAAGACTATGGACCAGTGGTAAATAAAAACTTCTATGGGCCCAGGGCAATGCTCCAGTTATGGGTCTCCAATAGACATACTTATTTTGTTCCTTAACACCCAATGATCACCCATAATGCTATGATATCCACCTGGAGTTACTTATTAATGTACACATGCAGCCTTATGCACCATGTAATTGCAATATATAATGACAGCATCTGCTGAAGTTCATTGGTATATTTAGCCAGCACCTCATCACAAACCCACGTTATGACTTATCAAGGCACTAATGAGTTTGAATGGATGGAAAGGTATGAGCCCCCTTCACTGTTCTGGGTTCTGGCCCACTAAATTAAACACCCCTATTAAAATCCACCACTATGGTTCTCCAATGCCAGAAGAGCAGGTGGCGGGGGAGTAGAATCCTACAATAGCACTAATCTGCATAGACAAAAAAGGGCAGACTTTATCTACTGTCTACTTTTCTAAGTTAATAGAAATTTCTTTCAAATATATAATTTTCTTTAAAAGAGTAAACTATTCAAGGAATGCAAAGGACAATAGACATAAATCGATTCAGCCCAGCATGGATTTCATTAGCAGAGCCACTTCTGAATTAATAAATAGCTTCAGGCAAACTAATTATCAAGTTGTGCATTCCAATAAACAGGATAATGTAGTTTTAGTGCAAAATCAACATTATGGCTCTCTGAGGGAATTCAACCAATATGCTAACCAATGAATATGAATATGTGAACTTTGCATAATGCGCTAATGCTGAATAAGTCATGTGGAACTGTGTTCACAAACGCTCTTTGTTTGAAATATTTTCTTACTAAAAGCATAGAATGTGTCACTGGGGGCAGGGGCCCATTAAGCAGGCTCCAGGGGGCGCCACAGAAACCAGGTACAAACATTAATAATGTCTCTGAATGAGACATTAATAGTCTATTTAATGCTGGCGGCAGTCGCAGAGCATAATTGAGCTAACAATGCTGCTAGCTGCTGCACATGCCGCTCCCAGTTGTTGCTGGTGAAGTAACTGCATTGGGAACTTCGGTGTCATTCGGCGACACAGCAGTCAGCAGTAAGACAAGGGGACCTTCACTCCAGTCCAAATTTTCTCCACACACGGAGGAACTGAAGAAGGAGCAATGGTGCCTATGTAGATTAGCTCCTGAATGGCAGCAAAATAGATGCTAAAAGGTATGATAGCTGCAAACTGCTCAGAGGAATGACAACTGACAACAATGATAATAAATTAAACTTTTATGTTTATGTTAACAAAAATCTTATTATCTATGGATTATATCTCTGAAAACATGTTTTTAAACATAGTGGGCCTGAGTCATTAAGGAAAGTAAGATAAAAAAAAAAGGAGTAAATGTTCTCCGGGACAAACCATGTTACAATGCAAGGGGTGCAAACTAGTTTATTATTTTGCACATAAGTTAAATACTGCCTGTTTTTTCATCTAGCATAAAAAATCTTTGATAGTTTTATTTTTACACTGAACTTTAAAGTTGATCGTAGAACATGACCTACCCCAACTATAAATCTGTCCCATTTTAAATCCCCCCCCCTCCAACAGAAAATGGTTTTGCCCTAGCCCACTGTCTAAAATAAATTTCTATTGTTCTATTCTACTGCTCCATCTTTATTTCACTCACAAACCTTTATTTCACTCACATAGTGGTTCAAATTGGAGATTTTTAACATAAGAATTAATTAAGTTTGCAACATTTTGGATAGAAATCAGTAGACATGAGTGCCTCCTTATAAATATTCTGGTCATTGAGTAAAATGTGATCAGAACTTATATTAAGAGAGCACCCCCTCCTAGTATAATAATGAATCTATTGGAGAGTGAAATAAATTAGAACTAGTATTAGAATTTACTTTTTATGTGCCGAAAAATCTAACTAGTGCTTTGGTTATTGTTATAATTTTCATTGTTTGGAAATAAATAAGTCTAAAAAACATAAAAACAAATATAAAATTTTCATAACGTGTGTGTGTGTGTTGGGTAGAGGGCATGGAGGGTTAGTTGCGCCAGGCTGAAGCTTTGCCTAGGGTGCCCAGAAACCTTGCACTGTCCCTGATTGGAAATCGCTTTCCTGTAATTTAAAATAAATAAAAAAAGAAACCCCACTATTTGTTTTTGAGTTTCATTCTCGAAAGCTTAAAAATACTGTATAATCCCTGCAGTTTTTGGACATCAGACATAACTTTATATAAAATGTCCTAGAAAAATATGTGCACAGAAATATATGTGCATGCTTTATATTATGCACTTACATATACATGAAATCCTTTGAAAAGTAGTGATTTATACCACCACTTAGTAGGTACTAAAATGTGGGCATTCTGCACTTCTAAAAAGCTATGTGGTGCCTCTAATTGTGCAGTTTCAATTTAGTACCCCATCCACAAAATAAAAATATTTTATTAGTGATTCTGTAGCGTAATTAGGAGTATAATGGAAACTATCTCACCATGCAAGTAAAATATCAGCCGCAAAAGCAGACTTGTGGCATCACTAACAGCTTTTATTATTATTATTATTATTAATGTTATCGTAGATTTGTAAGGTGCCACAGTGCTCCGCAGCGACGTACAGTAGGGAGAACAGTACATACATAAAACAGGGACATACAAGGTAGACAAAAACAAATTACAGACATGAAAACAAAGGGTATGAAGGACCCTGCTCATCAGAGAGCCTATATTCTAAATGGAAGAGGGTACAGTTGAAACAAGAGGAGCAAATGTGACTCAGAGTGGAGATTGGGACAGTTGTGAGGGTGCATTAGTGTGAATAGTGTGATCGGGGATATGGTCACCTCTAAAAAAGAGATGGATTTTCAAAGAGCATCTAAAGATTTGAAGGCTGTGGGAAAGTCTGATTGAGCGTGGTAGGGAATTCCATAGGTGGGGAGCAGCACGGGAGAAGTCTTGAAGGCGGGAGTGAGAGGTGGTTACCAGAGAAGAGATAAGGTGAAGGTCAGATGTAGATCTCAGAGGGCACACTTTTGGTGTGGGTCATTTACAAACCAATCGCATAATACAATTGTACAAGTAAAGGTGTAAATGATCCATTACTTATTTAGCCTCCATTCTTTCCACTCTCTCCAGTTACTGGACATCCTTTTTGTGAACAAATTGATCTACACAATCAAGATGAGTCCTCCCCAGCACATTATAAATGGCAACCTTATACTTCTCTCATCCTATGGCTTTCTAATCCAATATAATATCCTGCTACCTATAAATAGAGAATAGTTTTTTGAAGTGCTGATTAATTTTCCATGACAGACCTATGGGATGCTGAACTGTCCTCAATGCATTAGTTTTCCCATTATATTGCCTACAGGAGTGGACTGCATTGTTCTCTCCAAGCTGAATAGAGGTACAGCCATACATACCTTTTTTGGTCCCTTGCGCTATATACCACCTTAGTACTGACTGTCAAATAGCTCACCTTTCACCCGCATAATTGTCCCAGACAGACAGTCATAGCAGCTGGTATTAACATGTGCAGCTGTCACTGGCTATAACCAGGGGCGTAATTAGAACTTTGGGGGTCCTGTAGCAAAAATTGGAAGGAACACCCAATAAATCTAGGAAGGGACACCCTACCCTGCCTTACCCTCCCCTCACTTATCTTACAGAGGCAGCTGTCTGCCTCCTCTTCCTCTCCTGTGCACTGCTCTACACTTACGTCTCAGGGAAGAAGAGTTGCCCTCACCTCTGATTAGAATTTTGGAGGCTTAGAATGTTGGCTAGTGCGCACGCTATTCTGGGGCTACAAATGCCTTGTGGTGTTGGCAGTCACATGACTGCGGTCACCACAATATTCTCCTCTCGAGTCCAGTGCTCAGAAGAGATGGCAGAGGGTAGAACATCCAGAGCACCACAGGTAGAAGCTACACGGAGCCTAGCAGCAAGCAAATGGAACTGTGTCCCTAAATGCTCTTTCGTTAAAAACTATTATTAAAAGCATAGAATATTTTCTTCTAATAGGTTATATGTAAATATATGACCCCCATTTGAAGAGAAAGACTAAACATTTACATTTTGGTTTATTCATCAAAAACACAAGTCAACCTGTTTCAGTACCTGACAGTATCCTCATCAGGGCTAGTCAGGACATTTTATACTTCATGACATATCATATGGTAGTATATATTTTTACAGCAATCTTATTAGCGTGAATATTGAACAGAATAGTTACACTAAATAAACCATTAATAATTGAATAACAATAACTATACAACTATAATTCGCTGTTGAAAGGCATATCATAATGTAGCTTTTCAACTCAAGTGTTAAGTGTGCTCTTCACCATTTGTCTTGTCACCCTATTTCATTATCAGCGATCTCATTGGCCATAATACTGACGCTTAATAAGACCACGCAATACAGACATTATATATAGCTGAGCTAACAGAACAATGGTAAAATGGGCATGATTTGTGGCCAAGTGATTTATGGTAAAGAGTACACATAACACTTGAGATGAAAGGATTTATGATATGTATTTCAATAGTGAATTAATTTATAGTGCCTATGCACATGAGAACATTATTGTATAATATTATATTATTCATATTTCTGTTTGACTAATTATACTTTCCAACAAGCAATATGCACGGTTAATGTTTGTATTATGTTGCTAGTCATTACTTGGTTATGCCTGACATTTCTGGGGATGACATGTTGGTCATTATCAGGGATTAGTATGCTGGTCTTTGCAGAGTATAATACGTAAACATTATTGAATACTATTTGCTTGCTATTGGCAAAATATTCTGGTCATAGCTCAACGTGATATGCAATATTGGGATGTACTCCTTATGTGTGAGAGAAAATATACAAACACATCCCCAAACAAAGATATCCCAACTATAATAAATAGCTATGCCTGACTTATATATGGAATACAACGCATGCCACGTTGTCCTTAAGTTAGGCAGATTTCTACTCACATAAAACAATAATCACTCAAACTATTCAAAAGATAGACAAAAAATTAAAAGTAGCTCATCTTTTCATAGCAAAAAAAATTGCATTTACATGCAAATACCAAAACACCTAATTAGCTCCTCATGGACACACTCTTAGGGGGCAAGATTGTCTGGAAAAAGTGAGAGTCGATAGACTTATGTAGTAACCAGAACAAATTATCAACATTGGTGAACTGCCACTCTTCCAGATTGTTATCCTATACAGGTCCTATCTATATTCATCTGCAGACTCACCACAAAGCGAATGGGCACTTTCTTCCTCCTTGCAAGGTCAGCAATGTTGACATTATTGAAAATGATGTTTTCCAGGCAGCCACGGAAGTTCTGCTTGTGAGAGATGCTTTTATCCTGATATACGATGCCAGCAAAAAAAATCTGTAGAGATAAGAAAAGAGTCACTAAACATTTGACCACAGAAACAAGACTGACAGACCTGTATAAAGGGTACTAAAGCCTCTTTTTAACATAAATAGATCAAAGCTTGTGTGTTTTTATTCAGCATAATAATATACCTGAAATGGAAAAAAATCCTAAAACTAAAAAAACAAAATGTTTATTAATACTAAACTAAATCTGTTTACCATGATAATTGCCCCATCCTACTTTTGACGGAGAAAATACTTGTCACAGGGGTCCATATATCAGCAGTATTTTAGCCTTTGGCTGCAAGCTGCAGGATGGCTTTGCAGTTCGGTATGCTTAAAAGGGTCTTACTCCATCACTTTTTAGGTTCAGTGTGTGTGAGGGGGGCGGGTCTATTTTTTGTTTAAGCAAGATTATGTCCGTTTAGTTGCAGCATCCTCAAAAACATTGATCTAAGGAATTAGTGAGTACTGAATGTAGTCTGAATGAGAGGTTCCAATAAGAAAACTTATAACATTTTTCTTTGATCAAGTTGCCCTATGATGATTTTTGATTTCTGCAGGAGATTCTATTAGGGGTGTATTTACTAAACTGTGGGTTTGAAAAAGTGGAGATGTTGCCTAAAGAAACCAATCAGATTCTAGCTAATTATTTAGTACACCCTACAAAATGACAGCTAGAATCTGATTGGTTGCTATAGGCCCAACACGAAATACATAAACTGAAGCTTGCACTTCACAGAGGTCCTTTTTCGTGATTTATATGGGTAAGGATCTGAACTAGTACAGTATCCTAAGAAGGGCCATCATTTTGTGCCCAGTAGCGCAGAATGACATATCAGAAGTTGAGTTCTATGCAAAATACTGAGTTTTAGCATTCTCTCTAAATGGATCTCAATGTCTGCCAATATGGCTTGATTTAAGCACCATATATATTTTAAGGATATTTGTGTTAAAAAAAAAAAAAGAATGCCTCAGCATGCACACTGCCAGAAAAAGAAACTTCAAACATACAGTTTATGAGTGGGAGAATATAGGAATCAATCAATGTATTAGATTTTGGTTTAGGAATTCTGGGTAGCTGAACAAAAAGGATTCCCTTTTTTGACATAATGAGCAAAAACACTAAATTGAAGAGACTCGCAATATTTAACAGAGGTTTAGAAACTGGTTACTAGATGGATTAAAATATCCAGCCATTTACTTTTCTTACTTTTAAACAACAGTCATAGCACAGTCATGCTGAAATAGTAAAGGGCCTTCCCCCAAATGTTACCACAAACCTGGTGGCACGCAATTTTCTAGAATATCATTGTATGCTGCAGCATTAAGACATCATAGCATAGGTAAACACTTTGAGCTGTATGCAAACACCTTAACTTAGAGTCAGTCTTCATACTGAGGTACGTCACTCCCAGGGGGCTTCATTCATTCAGTTCCTCAGGAGTTGTGACAGGCTTCCCAGGAGAGAACCTAGATCACTGTGTGGTGTGTTTGTGAAACCATGCACATTGTGCACTGTTTTTCTAGCCTTTGTTTGAAATGTGTATTTTTTTTTTTTTATAAACACACATAGTGCTCAACAAAATATGTAAATGATTTTAATCAAAAAGGAGAGGTTTCCTTTGATCTATGAATCTCTACAGACGTTAGGGAAGTAATAATTTGCTAATTACAAGTACAAAAATGACAAAGAAACCTCCGAAAAGAGGAACTATGAGGTTTCAGGTGGTAAAATTTCATGTTAATAAGTTTCTGTAAGAAAATAAAAACAGGATATTTTGTACTTACAGTAAATCCATTTCTCTAATTACATATATGGACACTGCTTCACAATGGGGATATAGAGGTAGCTGCGGAGCTGGTCACTTAGGAGTTCAGTTGAAAAAATAAGAAAGGTCTCATCCCTTCTATATATTACCCCACATGCTGGCAATCATTAGTTTATAACTAGCACAGCAGACAGCAAAAATAATTCTAACACCGTATTGTAATGGGGGTTTGCAGTGTCCCCCAGATGACATCAGAGAATCCTGTTTTCTCTATCATATCTTCTGGGGGACACTGAACCACCATGGGGGCATTCCAAAGCTGCCCCGAAGGGAGCAGTGGCGCACGCAGGGGGGTTTCTGGGTCTCCAGAAACCCCCCTCCCTCTGCTAAAAAAGTGCCCTACATATCGGCACTGTACTATACAGCAGCCGTGGCGCTGTCTAAGAAGTGTCCGCGGTGGTGCTGTATTGTATACAGCACCGAAGAGGACGCTTCTTTGACAGCGCCGCGGCTGCTGTATAGTACAGTGCAGCAGAAACGGCAGCTCTCTAGGGTTTGTTTTTTTTTGTGGGTGGAGGAAACCCCCCCTGAAAAATCCTCCATGCGCCCCTGGGGAGGATACACTCAGGCACAGCTGAGTGCAAAACTTTCTTACCAAAACTAGCATCCCTGGATGCAAAAATGTTGAAATGATAGAATTTAGTAAAAGTTTGGATGGAGAACCAGGTCGCTACCCCACATAGCTGCTTTGCCGAGGCCCCATGTTGCGCCGCCTATGAGGTACTTACTGATCTGGTCAAATGAGCAGAAATATTACATTCATAACACTGTCCTATCCTCATGGTCTTAGAAAAGGAGACTTGCATGACAAAGCCCCCAGCTTTGAGGCCATTCTTCCCGAAGAATTTGCAAAGAGAAAAGCTGTCTTCCACATAAGATATTTAAATTCTAAGGAATCTAAAAGTTCAAAAAGATGTTGGTTGCTATAGGCAACATCTCCATTTTTAACATCCGCCAGAAACACAGCTGATACATTAGAAAATCTAATCTTAGCTCACTACCCAAACTATCCTGAAGAAAAGAAAGAAAACGAGAGAGACTGAAAACTGAAGTCTGGAAACCTCTATGTTCCCTGCAAAAAGTCTTCCAAAAAATGTGCTAATTTAAGGAAGGTTTCATAGCTCTTAAAATAGTTTTGATTTTTGTAGAACTCCCTCACTGCTAGGAGGCTTCGGGTACCTCCCTGACGATTTATATAAGCCACAACATTATTAGCCCACACAAGGTCCTAGCTCTGACCAAGCCCACAGTCAAAACCCCACCTATCGGTCATTCCTTCATTTACTCCCACCTTTGTACAGGAGTCTTAAAGTGGGCTCATGATACCAAGTTTGAGGGACATACAAGTATTAAGGCGACTGTCGAAGTCAGCAAATTGGATAAAGTAATTTCAATTAATAACAAGCAAACTTTGTTGTCTTTGTCTAAAAATACGCGTAGAGCACGCTACGGCGTGGAAGGGCATATCCAGCCGAAACACGTGGCAATAACAGTTTTTACACTTTTATACACATTCACACGAACAAACACATTTGTAATTAGTACACATTAATTGTAGTTGCAACACATAGTTATTTATGTCAAAATAAAGCAGTATTTATGTTTAATATTATAAGTTATATGCATGTTAGTGAAACTTAAGGTTCAGGTTGCAGGAACTGTGTCATGTTTAGTATCATTTTAATCCCCTATTCATCAGCAGCTGTCCGGTTCATTCGCCGAAGAGACCGCACATTACATACTCTAGTTATTGATGTTAGGGAATAAATGTTTAAAGTGATACCAACTGTAAAATGCTAATAGACTAGTTGAAACTGGATTCTTGGCAGGAAAGTCGGAGCACATCCCCTGGAGAGATGACCCTCACCTTTGGATATTTTGGTTTGAACTGGCCTATGACCTACAGTACACTGGACCTTCCTGAAGCCTGGACCAATAGAAGCAAGCCACACCATCTGTATTGTTTTACTGTATTTCTGACTGCATATAAGCAGGAGCTCTGGGTTTAGTGACCAGTCTTCTTTCACCACAGACTTCAGACCTGAATGACTGTTCACTGGATCCAGGGCGCCTGCGATAAGTAACAGCTGTACTTATAATTATATTTCTTGAATTATTCTGCTGCTTTTGGATAATAAATTACTTTGTGCTTTGGAAACACAAATCGAGATTCGACAATCGTTATTGGATAGCGATAAAACGTGCATATCAGCAACCATCGCCCTCCTGTCTCATTATTATTGGTGGCCTTCCTTGGCTTCAGTCGTCCATAAATATATTCAAGCCTGCAATGTTTATGCCCGACACAAGGTATTGAGATAACTTCCGGCCGGACTTCTCCTTTCTCTTCCTGTTCCTGATTCACCTTGGACCAACATCACAAAGCATTTCATCATCGAACTACCTGAAGTCATGGCAATAATACAATCCGGGTCGTGATAGACCCCTTTTCTAAAATGGCCCATTTTGTGCCACTGAAATGGTTACCATCACCCTTTAGACTATATCTTCTATTTATCAGAAACATCTTTGGCCTACTTGGGTATCCCCGCGAGATTATGTCCGATTGGGTGGTACAATTTGTTTCTAGGTTTTGTAAAAATCTTTGGATTGGCCTAAAGTTCTGTTCTGGGTACCATCCTCAGACTAACGGACAGACCAAGCAGGTCAGTCAGGACTTGGAGCCCTTCCTTTGCTGTTATTTGTCACGGTTCAGAAATGAATCCTTCGGTTTGCCTAAATTAGCACTACTCTAGTAAGGCGCGGAATCTAACGGGGAGATGGACCATAGACAGCTAGAATCTGATTGGCTGCTATAGGCAACATCTCCACTTTTCAAACCCGCAGTTTAATAAATATACAGCCTAATGTTCTCATATTCTCTTGACTTATTTAAGAAATAAATGAGGCTCCAATGAACATTATTTTAAGAGAGAAATGGAAAAGTATTTAAAATTCCAAAGTTGGCCCAAATGTAATGCAGTAAGCTTGGTTTTGAAGTTATTTTGTATTTTTATTTTATAGGACTGTGCATTCCCTTCTCAGACGGGAACCCCATTTACATGTAGGCACTTCCCAAAGTGGACCTATTTATGTGCCCAGTGGACATATAGGCACATTTGCACACAAAAAATATGCACTGAGTATTTCCATTTTTGCAGTTCTATAAATGATGTTGCTATTTAGTGCTCATAGAAAAGGTTCCTAACAACTCTTCCACACAGATCATTAATGTGTATAGTGCTTTATTATTATTATTATTATTATTATTATTATTGTTATTATTATTGTACACTGAGTGGATCATGACACAAAGTACATACAATGATATAATACACAAGGTAAAGATACCCCTGCGCAAATGAGCAGGGGTAACTTTCGTTGTGATCTCCATATTCTGTTTTCCGTGTCTGACTAGTATTCAGGCAATTCTACCTAAGAATCCATGTAACTTATTTGTTAACATTGTTTCTGACCATTGAAATTGATAACTGGGAGTATTTGCAAAGTTGTATAGCCTTATACTGGTTTGTAAGAGTGAATTATATTAATTCCTAAGTCAAGAGTCAAATGTTTAGAATAGGGTTAGAACATGGTTATTGAAAGTAGTCAGAATAACTTGAGAGTGTGTTATGGGCACAATTAGTGGATGCATCTTGCAATTGGCACTGGTGCACTTTTAATAAATGCGCTTTTTTTCCAGGGTCCCCTACATAGAGTATATTCATAAAAATGAGGTAGATACAAGTACATTTATAGAGGAGAAAGAGCTCTTCAAACTAAAAGTGGATAGATCAATGGGGTCAGATGGGATACATCCAAGGATACTGACAGAACTTAAAGAGGTTCTGATAACACCATTAACAGAATTATTCAACCAATCACTAGCTACATGAGTAATTTCAGAGGACTGGAAAAGAGCAAATGTAGTCCTACTTTCCAAAAGTGGAACCAAGAAAGAGGCAAGCGACTACAGACCAGTGAGCCTTACATCAACAGTAAGGAAATTGATGGAAACATTCTTGAAAGAAAGAGTTGTAAAATATCTAAAATCCAGTAAGTTACAAGATCCTAAACAGCATGGATTTACTGGGGGAGATCATGTTAAACAAATCTTATTGACTTTTTTGACTGGGTGATTAGAGTAATATATCAAGGGGGGGGGGGCATAGATGTAGCTTATCTACATTTTAGTAAGGCTTTTGACACAGTCCCACATCGCAGACTGTTAAATAAATTTAAAAGCTTGAGAATGGATTCTAAGATGGTTGAATGGATAGGATCTTGGTTGCAGGATAGAAAACAGATCTATAGTAAATGGAGTACATTCACAGGAGGGAAAGGTTACCAGTGGTGTACCCAGGGATTTGTACTTGGACCAGTGCTATGTAATATCTTTATGGGTGACATTGTAAATGGTATTAAAGTGTAAGTATGCCTTTTTGCAGATGACACAAAGATATGCAACAAGTTAGACACACCAGAAGGGTTAAAACAAATGATTGATGACCTAGGTAGACTACAGGAATAGTCAAGAGTGACAACTACAGTTTAATGTCAAAAATGCAAAATCATGCACTTGGGTCTCAAAAAACCCCAAAGACTAAATATAGCATTAATGGCACTCTAATGGAAATTACTGAGGATGAAAGGGATCTAGAACTCACTACTTCACATGACTTAAAGGCAGGTAAACAATGTAACAAAGCAACGAAGAAGGCAAGTCAGATGCTTGGTTGCATAAGGAGAGGAATCAGTAGCAGAAAGAATGATAATGCCACTCTATAGGTCATTGGTACGGCCTCATCTAAAATACCGTGTTCAGTTCTGGAGGCCATATCTCCAGAAGTATATAAATACATTAGAGACTGTACAAAGAAGGGCAACTAAAATGGTGCATGGCCAACAGCACAAAACTTACCCGGAAAGACTAAAAGATCTTAATATGTATAGTTTGGAGCAAAGAAGGGAAAGGGGAGACATGACAGAAACTTGCAAATATATCAAGGGTTTAAACAAAGGTACAGAACGGAAACCTTCTTCAAACGGAAGAGAAATATTATAACAGATGGACATACACTGAAACTGGAGGGAAGTAGGTTCAGAGGAAATGTAAGGAAAAATTACTTGACAGAAAGGGTAGTGGATAATCGAATAGCCTCCCATCCCCGCTACCACTTCTCATCGAGGGTGGTATAGGGTAATGCTTGGGATAAACATAATGATATCCTTACAAAGAAGTAAGGATCAAATAGGGTTTGAGGTCACCATAGGTTAGAATATGGGTAGACTAGATAGGACAATTGGTTCTTATCTGCCGTCAAATTCTATGTTTCTATGTGTCTGGTTCAAACAACTGTACACCATAACAACAGAGGACATATATAGTGATGACTAAAAGTGTAATCCCACCTCTGTATCCAGGTCCAGCTGGTCGAAATCCCCCTTACAGCGTATCCGCTGTATTTCCCCGTCCAGTGTGATGTTAAGATCACGCCCATTGCGTTGGATGTGTACAGAATGCCAGTGCTGGTCATCTAGCAAGCTCCCCAGAGTGGTAACCGTGTGGCTGTCTATAGGGTGGAGGGGGCTGTTCCCTGTTAGCCATGGAGGGAGGCATTGAAAGGAAAAAAATATCAAAAAGTAATTGTGACATGTTTCATAGGCAACAATTTATTTTCAATATTCATAAACTCATGCTCAATAAAATGTTCCTTTGTGTGACAAAATGATTGTAAGGAGTTGTGTACGAAGAGCAGACATACACAAATCTAGTAGTTCATTATTGTACTGTTTTTCTAATATTTGGTTCTCAGATTTAGATATAGAAAACAAAAAAATTAGGATCTGTAAGTTAGTGGAGTCAATTAATTTCATGAAAACTCTAAACAAAAGAGAAAAAAGATACATCGCTAAAGCAGACACATTTCACTAATTCACAACAAAACTAGTTACAAAAAGTTATAAATGATGAAAAATAAGCTACTGACGCAATGAAATAGAACAATTACAAAATGTTGCAATGCTAACTATCTATCTATCTATATATATATATATATATATACACACACACAAACACATATACAGTATATAACTTTATCATCATTTATTTATATATCTATCTCTATATCTCGAGTGACAAATAACTACACCTAAGTGAAAAACAAAAACATACCCTTTATCTACGGTTATGTGGCCCACAGATAGTATTTACACACATTTATTCATGTATTGCATGGGTCGGTCTACCCCTTATGTGATTTATTTGCCAATTGTAATAATTTCTTCATGTAACTACTTTGTCACTGTTTAGATTTTTTGTATACCTGACCAGTAAATTCACAAACACTGTCATGGACTTTTTCTTATTGGGTTGTTTATTTATAGTTGGAAAATCATTAAATTCCTCAGAGATCTGCATTTTAGTTATCGCCTGATAAAGTTTTTACATTTTTGGTCAATGTTTTAATGTTGGCTGCCCTAGTCCTTCATACCAAGACTCATCCGGAAGAGCAACTGGGCCTTCTGTAGCTCCAGTGTAATGTAGTCTCCTTGTGTCCCCTCGGCATGCATCAGCACCCCGTCCTTCTCCAAAGTCTTAAAGTTAAAAGATATGTCATCTTGCAAAGTGCGATTGGTCTTTTTTCTGAACTGGTAAGAAATTAAGTCATCACCATCGAAGGACAGGACATCATGGTCTGAGAAACAGAAGAACATTGTTATTCCATGCACAATGTTTGTGAAATTTAATTTTCTAATCATTAGCTATAACAACAACAATCATATACAATAATTTGTAGACGGTGTTAAAAAAAATATTAAAATATGTAAATTATTTGTTCAAAATCTAATATTGGATCATGACTTAACCATAGGCTAATAACGCTGGCTAAACACACAATGATATCTGCAAGTTTGCCCAATATTGCCACTTATACGGCCTAAATGCGAGGTGATAAATACAAGCACAATCCAAGAGAATAAACTGACTGAAGTTAATCTGATCATTTCAGGCATGCCTGCAAAACTATCTGCAGCGATCTGTTTGTGTGCGGCTATCTGAGACCGTGCTAGTTGGACCCGTTGTTATAACTTCTCAATTGGGACCACTCTTGAGTGGCTTATGTAAGTTCACAAAAATAGTTAGAACTGTGTTCTGTGAGGGAAGCAATTCACAATGCCAACTTTAGATTGTAAGCAGGGCTCTCTTCGCTCTTGTTCTCATTACCTAAAGCTTTTGCTCACCAGCTACACTGCGCACCTCCTACTTGGGATCTCTACCCTGTGATTCCACTCTTCCATTGTCTTTGCACCTCTTTCAGTGGCTCTAAACCTGTTAGTTACTCCCACGCTAATAGACACATGTTTCAGCTTATGCGGAATATACCCCGTGCACCCCATTACCTATATCAGTAGCTGTGTTGAGAGTTGTAGTGTTATTTTTTAACTGTATTTCTCTTATACCATCTACTGTCTTGTTGTTTGCCCTCTGTACGGCACTGCGGACCTCATGTGGCATCCTATAAATAAAGGTTACTACTACTACTACTACTACTACTACTACTACATAATAATAATAATAATAATAATAATAATAATAATAATAATAATACACATAATACACACTAGGCTTCCTGTTCTTCAGAATAAGATCTGGGGGTAAATTTATCAAGCTGCGGGTTTGAAAAAGTGATTTATTGATTATTGATCAAATGATTTGTTTAATACATTCTACAAAATGACAGCTAGAATCTGATTGGTTGCTATAGGCAACATCTCCACTTTTTCAAACCCACAGCTTGATAAATGTACCCAGTAATGCAAGGCTATTGAAGAAAGCCACACAGAGCTGATAAGGGAATGCAAAGAACAAATGATTTGTCTCTCACCGAGCTAACAAAATTCACCATCTAAAGTTCTGCTATGTAAAAGGATACAAGTGCATCTTCTGCTATGGTGGCCACTTACTGTATTCACAACCATAAAGAGTCACCCGAAGTCCAATCTTTCCCCTTGGATTCCAGGCCACAGGAATGAAGCGAACATAGCGAGCCTTAATGGGGTAGTAGAGGCGGTGCTCTGTCACCCCCGATGTATTGACATTGCCAAAAAATGTCTAATTGAAAGTACATAAAAATGATTGAGGTAAGAAATGCAACTTTTATTAGAAATCATAAAGAGGAAGTTGGAGCCAGTACTATGTAAATGTGTTTTTTTTTTATAATAGTCAGTCTAGTGGACTTGCTTAATATCCTTAATGCACAAGAACAGGAGTGAAACAAATTTGTAGACAGCAGGTCAAGTGTAAGACTAACGCGCATTAAAGGAGAACTCCAGTTTATATTAACAGAACTGCTGTGAGTCTGCTGTTTTGGAGATATTCAACCCACTAGAATCTCTGTATACTGTACTCTCCAGGCAGTTTGAAGTAGGGTGAATGGGTATGGAGAGGGTGTAAATATAAGCTGATTGGCCAACCACAGCCAACCATTTCAGCTGCATTCGATATCAACAACCATGATCATGCCATCAACAATTTAAAAGTCTCCAAGCTGCTACAACTGGAGAATAGACTAAACAGAAGCTTGTGTGATGGGGTGGGGATAGGGATGGAGAATGTGAGAGTAGGGATCTGGTAGATCTACTAGTTGCGAGGGCGACAGCACCTCTGCAGAAATACAAATTATGCTTTTAATTAAATAATGCCAGCATTGAACATATCAATCGGAGCTCCATAATGTATGATTAAAATCCAGTCAAAATATTTTTAATCAGACAGGATGGAAAATTGGGTTGAATGATGACGTATATGAGTGAATATATGGGTCATCGCCCATTCAAAATAAAGAAGTACCTTGGGGCAATGTCAGCACGGTGGCTAAGTGGTCAGCACTTCTGCCTTACAGCACTGGGGTCATGAGTTCAATTCCCGACCATGGCCTTATCTGTGAGGAGTTTGTATGTTCTCCCCGTGTTTGCGTGGGTTTCCTCCGGGTGCTCCGGTTTCCTCCCACACTCCAAAAAACATACTGGTAGGTTAATTGGCTGCTATCAAAATTGACCCTAGTCTCTCCCTCTCTGTCTGTCTCCCTCTCTGTCTGTCTGTCTGTGTGTGAGTGTGTGTCTATATTAGAGAATTTAGACTGTAAGCCCCAATGGGGCAGGGACTGATGTGAATGAGTTCTCTGAACAGCGCTGCAGAATTAGTGGCGCTAAATAAATAAACGATGATGATGATGAATGTCAGAACTCATTTAACCTGACAGCCTAATGACCAAGGTAGGGAGGGAACGAGCTTATAGATAATAATATTAATAATGAGGCTGTGCCTTTAACTAAAATATGTCAGTCAGCCAGTATTGAAAAAAAACACAATGTATGATAAATGTCCAGCAGAACCTCCAAGGAGGCGGAAATGCTGGGTACATAGATAACTAAATATTATCCATTCCTGGTTTATCAGTCTTCCACATGTTAGAGTATACTGTATATTTACACCACACACACTTATCCCCAGGGCCGGATTTACCGCTAGGCAACCTAGGCACCTGCCTAGGGCCTAGCGGCTCTCAGGGGGCCTAGATGAGAAGAACAAGAGAAAATAAAACTAAAAAAAAATGTGCTCCCCCGACTTGTGGCTCAATCCCCCCCCACCCCCGAGTCGCGCACGGGGGGGTGCCTCGAGCCGGGGGAGGGGGGAGGGTGCCGCGAGATGGGTGAGGGGCTAGTGTGGTGGCTGGTCTCCTCCCTCCCTCCTCTGTGTGGCCTGCTCTGTGTCACATGGGACGTGCACCACATGACAGGTGCCGTCCCATGTATGAAGAGAGGGAAGAGTGCACAGCTGGTGGATGGAAAAAGGTAAGTTGGGGGGTGATTGCTGTAGATTGCTATAGTGTGTGTGTGTGTGTGTGTGTGTGTGTGTGTGTGTATTATGTGTATGTGAGGGGCCACTGTGTGTGTTTATTATGTGTGTGTGTATTGTGTGTGTGTGAGGGGCCACTGTGTGTGTGTATTATGTGTGTGTGAAGGGCCACTGTGTGTGTGTATTATGTGTGTGTGAGGGGCCACTGTGTGTGTGTGTGTGTGTGTGTGTGTATTATGTGTGTGTCAGGGGCCACTGTCTGTGTGTATTATGTGTGTGTGAGGGGCCACCAGGGCTGCCAAGAGGAATTCAGGGCCCCGGTACAACAAATTCATGGGGCCCCCCTTATAGTCGAGTATGCCTTATGGCGGCGCAAAATCTTTCGGAGGTGAAGTCATGCATATGGGGGTGTGGAAAATGCACAATTGGGGCGTGGCTAACACATCCAAATGACTAGGCTCTCAATTCACCGGAGCGTCACATATGTCCAAGCACTCCTGACTTTCAGGACATCTAGCACCACAGTGTAGTATAGAAAGTGTGTACACAAAGAGTTCAGTCTTGCCCTGCACCTTACATTGGGCACAACACTCACCAAAAATTGCCATTGTCCCTACTAGAATCACAACATTTTACATAATGTCCTGCTCTCTCCTACCTGTTCTTCTCACTTTCACCACCTGTGGCTGCATGTTTCTTTAGTTGCGACTTGTCTGGATCCTGGAATGCTGGAGGCCCCATTTGGAAAAAAAATGGCTACATTTAGATAATTCCAAACAACCCTGGCGTTAAATCAATACCACCCACGATTAATAATTAGGCCTTCCTCCAGCTCCAATATTACAATAATGTGCCCCTTCATCACCGCCATGCCTTATGATCTCACTGCGCCCTCCATGCTGCTTTTGCCCCTTCACCTGGCTCCCCTTCATCACACTATACTATGCTGCTCCCCCCCCCTTTTTTAATCCCACTGTGCCATGCCTCCCCCCCTTTTGAACCCCACTGTGCCATGATGACCCCTGTTTTTTAACCCCACTGTGCCATGCTGACCCCTGTTTTTTAACCCCACTGTGCCATGCTGACCCCTGTTTTTTAACCCCTCTGTGCATGCTGACCCCTGTTTTTTAACCCCACTGTGCCATGCTGACCCCTGTTTTTTAACCCCTCTGTGCCATGCTGACCCCTGTTTTTTAACCCCTCTGTGCCATGCTGACCCCTGTTTTTTAACCCCACTGTGCCATGCTGACCCCTGTTTTTTGACCCCTCTGTGCCATGCTGACCCCTGTTTTTTAACCCCACTGTGCCATGCTGACCTGTTTTTTAACCCCTCTGTGACATGCTGACCCCTGTTTTTTAACCCCTCTGTGCCATGCTAACCCCTGTTTTTAACCCCACTGTGCCATGCTGACCCCTGTTTTTTAACCCCTCTGTGTCCCCCCCCCCCCTGTTTTCCTCCCTTCACTTACCTTTTCTTCTCTCTTCTTTCTTGGTCTTCTCTGCTGCTCTGTGCTCCATTGCTCCAGATTGACTGAATGCTGGGCGTGACATGATGATGTCACACCTGGCATTCAGACATTCTGAATGGAGCACAGAGCAGCAGAGAGGAGGGACGCCGGCGCCGCGAACACGTGAGTATGTTGTTTTTTTTTAAACTACCCCGCTCCCCCCCAACAACCGAGCCCCCCCCCCTGCAAAAAAAATAAATTTTAAAAAAAATAAATTAGTTTTGAAAAAAAAAAAAAAAAAAAATCATCGGCGCAAGGGCCCGGGCTGGGGCCCCCTGCCATGCCCGGGCCCGGGTAATTAGTACCCACCCCACCCCCTCTCAGTGGCCCTGGGGGCCACTGTGTGTATATTATGTGTGTGTGTGTGTGGGCCAGTGTATTTATATTATGTGTGTGTGAGGGGCTGTTTGTGGGAGGGAAATAGGTTTATTTTTTAAATGGTAACACGATTAATTTAATGTTTTGGTTGGAGGGAGGCCTACTTATAAAATGTGGGTGCTATATTGATTTAACACTTGGGGCTGGTTGGAGTTCACTAAATTTCATGTACCCATTTTTTTTTTCCAAATAGGGCCTCCAACATTCCAGGATCCAGACAAGCATAACTGATCTAAAGACACAGCAGCCACAAGTGATGAAAGTGACGAGAACAGGTAGGAGAGAGCAGCACAGTCTGCCAACTATCCTGAATCTGGTGGGATTTATATTATGAGGAGGTCTGACTTGTTTAAATGTTGCACTATGGAATTCATGCAGAAGACTGACATATTAACATGATTATTACATTCCAGCACTTTTTCATGTTTCTGTAGGTAGAGGGCTGCAGTCAGTAACTGTAGTGGCGGACAAACTATGATGTGGTAGTGATAGGAGACTGTTGTTTTTTCATTACTGGGCTTGCTAACCCTGAACTGCAGTTTCTTGACATGTTAATTATGATTAATACCTAAGTTTAGTTAAAGATAAAGTACAATTTGTGTGAATTGAAAGGTAAGCAGTGGTGGAAGTGGGGTGTATATGTTAGTAGGCCATACCGCTACTTCTCATACTGCCTGCATTGTAAAATAATAAAATTCCATTCACTTATTTACATTCCCATTACATTTTTCATACCACCACTTCTAAATTTCCACTTCGACCACTGAGCTTAATATTCATCGTATGGAGTATATGATTAGTATAATTCTGCTAGATCCTTTGACAAAATATGGGGTCCATGGTCATTATTCTTTAACTGCTGGGACCACAGTGTGATGTAGTGTAATGATAAAGGAGGGCACAGTGTGATGAGAGGGACAATAATGAGGGGCCGCAGTGTGATGCTGTGTAATGATAAAGGAGAGCACAGTGTGATGAGAGGGACAGTAATGAGGGGCCACAGTGTGATACAGTGTAATGATAAAGGAGAGCACAGTGTGATGAGAGGGACAATAATGAGGGCAGTGTCGGACTGGGGCATGAAAGGCCCACCGGGGAATGCAACACTAGGGGCCCGCCAAAGAGGGTGTGGTCAGCGATCATAGAGGCGGGACCAGACACTAGAGGGGGAGTGGTCAGTCCACGAAGGACAGCTAGCACCTTAGTGCAGTATATAAAGAATGCAGTGTGTGTATAAAGAATACACAGCCTTGACCAAAAATCAGGATTGTCCCACTAGACCAGGATTGGCTAACCTGTGGCACTCCACGTGTTGTGAAACTACAAGCTTTGCCAATATATAGCAGCTTATTGCTGGAAGGGTATGCTGGGTTTCACAACACCTGGAGTACCACAGGTTAGCCAAGCCTGCACTAGATTCAGATCATTTGACAGACTGTCCTACCTGTTCTTGTGACTTTTACCACCTGTGGCTGCTGGTTTCTTTAGTTGCGGCTTATCTGGATCCTGGAATGTTGAGGTCCCTATTTTGAAAAAATAATGGGTACATTTAGAAAATTCCAACCAGCCCTGGCATTAAATAAATAGGATCCACAATTAATACATAGGCCTTCCTCCAGCCCCAACATAAAATAGTATTCCCATTTAATAAATAACCCTGATACCCTCCCTCCAAACAGCGCCTGCAATAAATTAATAGCATTTACATTTAATACATCCATTTCCCACAACCATTCCCAGCATTAAATAATATTCACATTTAATAGATAGCACTCCTCTACACACTCAGCCCCACATTCAATTATAGACCCAAAACACCTTAGCATTAAATTAAAGGTCCCATCACCCCCTCCCTATAGTGTTTTCTGTGCAGCCTCCTCCCTATAGTTTAGTAAAGTCAGCCCCCCTATGCCACACAGGAGTGCCCCCAAACAATATTATGCCACACAGGAGTGCCATGTTATGCCACACAGTAGTACCAAAAATTCACAAATGCCACGATATAGTGTCCCCAATTCAAATTATGCCTGCAATAGTGCCGCCCAATTCATATATATATATTACTTACTATAAAAAATCTCAGTGTGCAGATTCGTGTAAGGTACTTGTAAATTTACAAGTGAAACATATTGCATATTCTCTATTTGCATTTCTAGATGTTTATTTCAAAGCTGAACCTTCTAGTACAGCAGATTTGTTAGCCCAAGGTACAGGTTTATTATATGACAGTTTCTGAGTGTGTTTAATTCTCAATTTTTACATTTACATTTAAAAGTATTGGTTACCTACGATAGGGGGTGCTTAATTGTTTTTTTTTTGCCAGGGTTGCAACAAATAATGCCTGTGAACCACCAGTTCAACTTTAATTAACAATGTATTTCCTTTTAATCATTATCATTTATTGTTATTATAAACAAATAGCAATACAAAATTATTGTGTAGAAACATTAATAATGTGTGTATATATATATATATATATATATATATATATATATATATATTTACACACATACATACAGACAGACAGACAGACAGACATACAGACATACAGACAAGTGGCTGGAAGCTACTTACCATAAGTTGATTTTAGCAGCCTCTCTGCTCCTCGATGCTCCCGGCAGCCTCTCTCCTTCCGATGCTCCAGGCAATCAGCTGACAGGGTGAGGGGGAGGGTCACATGATCGCAGCTGGGATAGCATTTGAAGTAGCGGTGACGCCGGGGAGGACAGCGGGCTGCCTAGTGCGGACAACGGGTCCCCAGGGGCAGCTCCGCCCACTTTGAAAAGAGGGTGTGACCGTAAGGTATCCGGGCCTACCGATGATTTTACCGGTAGCCCGCTTGGCCAGTCCGACCCTGAATGAGGGGCCGCAGTGTGATGCAGTGTAATGATAAAGGAGGGCCGCATGGTGATGCAGGAGCAGCGTGATGTACGACGGCACATAGCTTACCCTTCTACTTAACTATAGGAGTAAATGCTATGCTAAAAAAATATAGTGCTATGGATTGTTTCAGAGGGGGGGGGGCAAACCAATATCTTGCCTAGGGCCCCATGAGGTCTAAATCCGGCTCTGCTTGTCCCTGCACACTACAATGTGTCCATGCGAACACTTACCCAATTACTGGCTTGCTGAAAGAACGGTTTCCAACTATCTGGCCGGTCACCATACAGCATGGTGTACTTGGTCACCCAGTCGTAATAAGTATTGTGTGTTCCCTGAGTTGCAACTCCCATTATTTTATATTTCCTCTTCAAGTCTATTTGAAGCCAGGGCTGTTTATCCCCAGGTGCAGGAGACCACCCACTGCTGCCTGCAAGGTAGAGAGCAGAAAGTTTTATTGATAAAATGATTATTTGAAAGTTGAAATAACCTAAGATTAGAGATATGACACAGGCAGTGCGATGGGGAACTATAGGTCTGTTTTACTTTTAAGTGTCTTCACAGGAGCTGCAGAAGACCAAACTTTAGGGCATGAAAAGGGCAGCATTGTAAAACACCTCTTATTCCTAGATATGGAGCTGCTTACCGTATAGTCGTGCAAAGTTAGCAGTGTAAAAAATAGAGTATCTTGAGGAAGCCTCAAATGATGTGAAGTACAAGGGGGAGACCAGGTCATTGTAGCACCATTCTGTCAGGAAAAAGAACAAAAACTTTGAAACTTGGCTGTTAGAAATACACAAGAGACACATCACAAATAAACAGTTGTGTTTAATGCTACAAACTCTATAAATAAACTTGCAATTAAGACTGCTAATTTTTTTCCTTAATTTGGTCATTTAATCAATACCTTAATGAGGGTCAGTTCTGCAGTTTCAGGAACCAGAGAAAAGTTCAAGTTAATGAAGGTGGGGTCTAAATGGGAAAGTATTGTGTCCAACTGCATCACAAGAGACACTTGTGTAGAACAAAACCATCTGGGACAGTTCTATGGTATTAAGAACATGAAACTAAGTTCTTAAAGCACAAAGGCAAATGCAACAGCTATAAACAAAATGTGCAGTTTAGCCTTGCGTTGTAAATGACTGAAATCTTACAAGGTAGGATAAGGACAAAAGGATTTGTATTAAAAAATAAAATAAAAAATAAAACACATGTTCTTATAAACACTCAAACAAGCTTATACAATCGTTTCTTGTGTCAACCATTGTCATTGCTTTTCACAAGACATAAACAATCCTTTATATTTTTATTTTTTATATTCTCCTGTGCTGCTCCTCACTTATGGAATTCCCTTCCACGCTCAATCAGACTTTCCCACAGCCTTCAAATATTTAGACGCTCTTTGAAAACCCATCGCTTTTTATGTTATCTTATCCTCGATAACACTATTCACACTAATGCACCCTCCAATTAGAATGTAAGCTCTCTAATGAGCAGGGTCCGCCATTCCCTTTGTTTTCATGTCTGCTTTTATTTTGTCTGCCTTGTATGTCCCTGTTTTATATATGTCCTGTTTTCCCTACTGCATGGTGCTGCAGAGCACTGTGGTGCCTTACAAACCTATCATAGTATTAATTATATCTCTATTCATCCTGTTGCTATGTGTAGCAGGTAATTTTTTAAATTGAAGGGAATTGATTGAATTGTACAATTCTGTTGGTTGCAAGATCACATTAATCGTTGGAGCTGGTCTGATATGATTTATCTTGGTTTCAGGCATCACATCACAAACACCTGATTTTCAGTAAGCGTGTATGTGGTCGCATTGCGACCCCAGGTGTGTATCAGGTTGCCCGTCACTGATCTTGAGGGAGAGGGCAATCCTGAGACTATAGGAGCTAGTAAGCCTCAAACTGGAGATTGGCTAGGTTGTTGGTAGAGCACCCAGAGTGTGTATTATCAGGTAGGATAGTAAAGAGGTTGGTTTTTGAGGGAGTACTTAAAGATTTAATGTTGGAGAGAGTCTGGTCAGGAGGGGTAAGGTGTTCCATAAGTTAGGAGCAGCACAGGAGAAGTGGGTCAGGAGCGAGAAGTGAACTAAATCCTACACAAATTACATAAACCTATAGGGACTCGTTTAGAGTTGGAAGTACATCAACATATTTTGCATAAGATACATAATTCCACTAAAATGCGTACGTATATGTCAATATATATTTTTTGGAGCATTGATAGGTGTAATGGGGAATGTGCAAGCATAGGCTGAGTAAAGAGGTATAGGAGTACCCAGAGGCAAACACAGGATTTCTAGAGTGGGGTTTCCAGCCACAGGACCAGAGTGGACATGACCATCATGCAATTGATGTGGCTATCATTTTAGCCAGTGCTAGGCCATTCTATGTTGCGGCCTTGCTTGGAAAAAGGATAGGTACATGAAATATGGAAAGCCACGCAATGAGTGAACACTCTAGGTTCCCCCAACCAGCCCAGATGGTAAATATATAGCATGCAGCATCCACATTTAATAAATAAGGCCCCCTGACCTGCTAGCAGTCTCGACATTAAATAGCATTCATATTTAAGAAATACTTATTTTCCCATAACCTGCCCCTACATTAAATTAATGGTATTTTGTATTTAATAAATATACTTACCTCCTCCCACACAGCACTGACATCAAATAATTAGTATTCACATATAATAAATAGGCCTTCTTCTCCCCAAATGCAGCTCTACATTCAATTAATAGTTCCACAACCACTCTAGCATTAAGATAATAGTGCCACCACCTCACCTCAATTTAATAGGCACCACCCCAAAGTGAAATTAAATGACTCCCACTATCAATTAATCCACCGTCATCCCAAAAAGTGGTTGAAGTGAAAATATATATAAGTGGTGTTATGGAAAATGTAAAATAATGAAATTTGATCTGTTTGAAAGTTTTATAATCAAAGCAGCAGGAAAAGTGGTGGTATGGCATACCACCACATACCAGCCCACTTAGGCCACTGACCACCAATAAATTAATAGTTCTGGCCCACCATTAAATTATTTACCCCATCCTACCCCTCAACCTCCCCCCTCCCCCCCAAATGAAATTAGGTAATTAGGTAAAACGCTCCTAAGTGAGCACAAGGTGGAAATAATGAAATACCTCTTGTAAATGGCTAAATGAACCTTTTGCCATCTAATACACAGAGACCTCTCACACCAGCTGGGCACAATTGTTGGCACAGCACTCTGATTTCAGTGTGCACAACTCTGCATGCCCAATGAGTTTAAGTGACTTGGTCATAAAATTTGCCAAATCTCAGACCACTGCTGAAGACTATGGGGGCAAGCAATAAGCAGGGGCTGGCTGGGCTGGGGGGCAGGGAGGCATCAGCCCCCCAGGCCGGTCCCATAGTGGGCAACCTTATGCTGGGTCACCTGCATTTTTTTTCCCATTTAAAATAATCTGCTGAGTCGAGTATTGCCCCACTCGGCTAAAATTTGCCAGCCCTCCCCTGGCAATAAGACATGTAGGTGTGGGTGGCAAAAATAAGATTTAATAACTAAAACTTTCCCAATTTAGTTATAATATAATATAGAAGAGAGTTGTGTATACACACAACTACAGGTGCAGAAATATAACATCTATACATCCGATGACACACTAGGCACATCTACAGACTCAGATATCTTATCCACATACTCAACTAAGCATTAGACATCCACTAATAAATGACTAACCCCCATGCCAAAACCAACTATCAGCAATTTTAACCTTTTTTTTATTATTATTATTTTTTTTATAAGGGTCCTGGCCCTGCCATAAACTAACTCTAGCTGTCTGGAGCAATTTATTTTCTAGCTCTAAGAAGCTACCTTAGCCTGGCTTCCCAATATCCTCACCTATACCAAAATAAAACTGCAAAGAATTAAATATATAAAATTTTAAAAAAAGACGGCAAGCTGTGGGAGAGCATAAATGTACCACACATTCACAATGTATCAATAATAAAACCAGCTCAGATGGTGCAGCCAGCAATAACAGATGTTTTAAAGCTGGTGGAATCTCTTTGATAATTGCAGTTATGCATTATCCTAGTTAATCTTTATCCAAGACTCCCCCCGCTGACATCTGTCTTGCTGCCCCCTCACTTTCTGTCTTCTCTGCTTTCTCAGCACCAGATTGATATGAATTATTCCTATGACAAGCGCCTGCTTTCCAGGTTTAAGTAACAAATCGACAAGTTTCAATAAAACCAGACCACATATGACTCGACAGGGACCTACTGAATCCTTAATATATAGGTTGGGAAATATTGCAAGACTGCATAGTTCACAAGAACCATGAAAACATCCAGGGGAGATATAATGCAAGTAGCAAGGGCAGCACAGTGGCCTAGTGGTTAGCACTTCTGCCTCACAGCACTGGGGTCATGAGTTCGATTCCCGACCATGGCCTTATCTGTGTGGAGTTTGTATTTTCTCCCTGTGTTTGCATGGGTTTCCTCCGGGTGCTCCGGTTTCCTCCCACACTCCAAAAAACATACTGGTAGGTTATTTGGCCGCTATCAAAATTGACCCTAGTGTCTCCCTTTCTGTGTGTGAGTGTGTATATATTAGGGAATTTAGACTGTAAGCTCCAATGGGGCAGAGACTGATGTGAGTGAGTTTTCTGTATAGCGCTGCGGAATTAGTGGCACTATATAAATAAATGATGATGATCATTCATTATTATCATCCTTTATTTATAACCCCCCAAATATTATGTAGCCTGTACATTGAGGGAATCATGACACAAATAAATAACATACAATAACATGAAACAATATGTAAAGATGGCCCTGTCCACATGAGCTTACAATCTAGAAGGTGCGGAGAACACTTAATACATAAGAAAGTGAAACAACAATTTCATAATGATTGCATCAAGCTAAGAGCTACCAGATCAAGTGAATGCTGCATAAAACTTGCTAAACTAGTATAGTAGTATATGCTCAGAACAAACAGTAGATGTAACTGAAAAACAACAGTAAAGGATTGTGACATGATTGGGGAAAACAAAGGAATGTCCTGAAAACAACTGGTTAATAAATTAAACGGACAGAAAAGAAGAAGGGCAAGCTGGTAATCAGACTATATTTTAAACCCATTATGGCTAGGTAAGAGGGTTACTAGAAAACACTGGGCCCAATAATGTTGGAATGGATCCTCATGCCACTTCTTTTATCTCTCCAGCAGTAAAATCATCCCCTTTGATAGTTCCAAACGCTATTTCTGCCACATCATTCCCACTATTTATCCGACAGTAATATAATCATATTTTAACTTTTTTATTACACAGAAGTCCACAGACTTCTTCATCACAATATTATAGACTTTGCTTACTTTATTTCATATAGCCTACTCATCCCACTCTCATCTTCACATCCTTTTCATATAAATCACCCACGTACCATACAATCTCAAACCTTGCTCCCCTAAATCCTCCCATACCATATCTCCCCAGCGCTAGTTCTGGGGGCACCTGAGGCAGCTTCATTCTCTTACCCTCAGATATAAGTCCCCCAACCCGGCTGCTTCTTACCTTGGCAGATGGTAGGTGGGTTCGGCAGCCTCTGCTCCTCAGAGTGGGAGATGAATGTGACATCATAACCCAGCACCACACCCCCAGTCTATCACAGACATGGAGAAGCAGCAACTAGCATTTTCACAGGTTAGATATATATATAGATATATATACACCACATACAGTGATTCACACTTTGTTGGTGGGCATAAAAGATCATGAAAATCAACAGTAACTTTGACATACAGACAGTGCTGGACTGGGACAGCGGAGGAGTGCCTTGGTAAGGCCCATGTAATAGAGTGTGCGCTCTGCAGGTTCACAGTGGCATACTGCTAACAGGCATGGTCAGCTGCCAGAGAGGGTGTGGCCAGACCCCAGAGAGGTCAGCCCAATTATACAGATGCCCCTGTAACTCCTCAACACTGCACCACCTCTTCCATTTGACCCCTTTTTTCAAAGCCGCCACTGCTGACATAAAGTCAGTGAATAAGTCATCACTAGCCCGGCAGAGGAAGACTATAAATAAGCTGCAGTGGCGTCCTTATTACAAATACCAAAAGAAAAAATTAAACCTTTATTCATGTCAAGTTTAAGTTAAACAAACAGTTAATGTATGGATATAAAAATCATATATATATATATATTTGTATATTAAATCTATAATTTAATATGTTGCGTCCTTGATACTCTAACAAATCCATTAGCCTGTTAGAAGAACTAGCTCGACTAAGTTAACCCAGTGTGTGATTTGTTGATACATTTGATTAACAAGCTGTGTGTGCTTGCATTTATATTTGTGTAACAGTCTGGAGGTGTGAAGAGTTAACCCTGTGCTTGCTGGTGTGGGTCTTGTTAGTCTGTGTATAGCTAGAAGCCTGTGTGCCAGTGTGGGACAGTATATATTTATTTTTTTCTGCAGTTAACTTTGCCTTGATTACAGGTGTATTTTTCTTTACCAAGGTAAATGTTTTTTTACATTTTTGTTTCCCTGACTTAAAAACACTATGCACTTTAACATAGCCTTTAGCAGATGACGTAGAGGGATTACTATCATCATGACTGGTGCCAGCAGCTGCTTGGTGCTCCTGGTCTTCTGTGGACTGATGTGAATCCATTTTGATTACACAGTACAATGTAACTGGTGACTTTTAAGAATACTGCCAGCCCTATTATGTGAATATCTGTTTCAGCACAGAACACTGCCTCTTCTCTTGTTTCTAGGTGAGCTATGGCACACTAGAATGTGACTGGAGAATTTTAAGAACACTGCCAGCACTATTAGTTGAATTTCGGCTTCAGCACTGAACACTGCCACCTCTCCTGTTTCTGTGTGAGCTATATCTCTGTAGAATGTCACTGGAGACTTTGAAGAACACTGATAACCCTTCTTTTTAACTTTCTTTAATGACGCTGCCCAACTGCACTGGAGACTGGCAAGAACCCGGCTACCCCTTTTATGTCTCTCTGTGAAATGGCGCTGGATCTCCGTGGAGGGCGGTGCTTATAAAATCCAAAACTCGCAAAATCTTACAACCCGACAATGACGTTTTGCCTTGTTTTCAGTTTAGAGGGCGCGTGTAAGTACCAATCGGCGATGTTCGGGTGGGCCCGGTTTTCCGAAAACTGAGCATCTCTAATTTGTACACAGAAGTAGTAGTAAACGGAGCACATATGCATACACAGGGAGAAGTACACATGGTTGCATACACAGGTAGGGCAGTACACAGTAACACACATGCATACACAAGGAAGGGTGCATACGGTTGCACACATTCATACACAGGAAGAAGAGAACATGGTTGCATTCAGAGGAAGGAAAGCACACAGTTGCACAAATGCATACACAAGGAGAGCAGCATAAAAAAAACTTTAAAATGTAATTTTGTAGCTGTATTCCCAGATAGCCATGGGAGTTACCTCTGTTTACCATTTGTAAATGGCTGTGAAGGGAGGTGTGAGCAGAAGGACCAATCAGAAGCTGCAATCTCTTATGGGAAATGTGACTTCTTATTGTACCACATGCTCACAGCCCCTCCAGACTATGCACATTTACACAACATGAGTAACTTCTCACTACACACTTCCTCTCCTGCTGTGCCTCCCCAGATTTAATGTAGGTGGAGTCAGAACAACCTGTACCCAATATCTCACTGGGATGTGCACAGCAGTAGATGTAATTACATGAGTGTGCTGATGTTGAGGCAGTGCCCCATACATGTGTGTGAATAACTAAGTGAACACTGAATTGAACTCAGGCTCTCTGTGCTTCAGGACTTTTTTCACAGCCTCTTCATGCTGTGTCTGGGTATTGTTCTGGGTTGTGAACTCTGTTCAATAATGAAGTCAACTGCAGTCAATTCAAAGCAGCTTCCAGGCATATTTAAGGCCTGCTAATACTTTGAAAGCTGCTAATGTGACATAGCCTCCGCCTGCTGTATTGAACTTTGCTTTTGTACTGTCTGCGCCCTTCACAGTTTTGTCACTGCTATTGTCTCTGTCCGAGTCTGCCCCAGTTCAGTTTTTTCTTGTCCTGTCATGTTTTAGCCTTGTCTATGTACTCTGCTTCCTTCTGCTCCTGCTAACTCTATAACCTGTTCTTGTTCTGACCTTTTCCTATATGACTAGCCATCATGGATTATTATCCCTGGCCTGTCTACTGACCTTCCTCTTATTTACGCCTCACTTGCCTTTACACTATCTATGCAACCAGGAGGTTATTTTATTTTTACTCCTAAAAATTTTTAATTTTTCACTCAAATTTTATCGCTTTTAAGGTCACATTACAAGGTAGCAAAATGGTCAGACATGATTTATCTGGATTTCATGCTTTACATCACGAACACCTGCCATTTCAATAAAGGTGTGTAGATTTTTTTACATCCACTGTACATAGCAATATGGATATGTTTAATGTGCTTTGCATACCTTAGTCCAACTATTTTCAAGGATGAGAACACATACCTCTCAATAGTCCCAACTGTCACGCCTCAGAAGAGGTGTAAGCCATGGGGAAGTAGCCATGGCTTCAATGAAAGGTGTAAGTGGATCACGGACATGGTGAATAGGTGTTGTGGTTGGAGTAGATCAAGTTGACTCTTATTTGCCCTGATTTTTCCTTTTCAAATGATAAATTTATTATTATTACCATTTATTTTATATAGCGCCACTAATTCCGCAGCGCTGTACAGAGAACTCACTCACATCAGTCCCTGCCCCATTGGGGCTTACAGTCTAAATTCCCTAACACACAGACAGACAGACACACATGGACGGACAAACACAGACAGACACACAGACTAGGGTCAATTTGTTAGCAGCCAATTAACCTACCAGTATGTTTTTGGAGTGTGGGAGGAAACCGGAGCACCCGGAGGAAACCCACGCAAACACGGGGAGAACATACAAACTCCTCACAGATAAGGCCATGGTGGAGAATTGAACTCATGACCCCAGTGCTGTAAGCCAGAAGTGCTAACCACTACACCACCGTGCTCAGGTTCTGCATATATTAAGCAGTTAGGAAAGGCTAAATTCTGACGTAAATTCCAGACACAATTTAAGAGCACTGCGACTAAATACATGCAGCGTAAATCTGGAGACAAGACTGTGCAAGCCAAAGCTATAGTTTCTCCAAACCAATACAGTAACTAGAGATGGATTTCAGCTGATTGTGTTTAATGATTTGCAGTTTCCTCTGCTTTGGCAGAATGACATGAAACTGTTCTGCTAAAGCTCTCCCCTCTACATCTGCCTGTTTCTGGCAGCATAGCAAAACAAATACAGTAATACAGAAAAGCACAAGAGAACATATAGGTATAAATAGCACAAAGAACTCCTCCTCAACTTTCATTACTTAAAGAAACACCATCACCAAAATAATAACAATAAATAACAGTTAGAACTGAACACTCAGCTTTCCATAATAAGCAAGTTGCTTTTAGTAGAATTATGGGGCCTATTTACGAATATAACCCCCCCCACCCACCCCCACTAAAAAAATAATAAAAAATAAATAAATAAATAGAATAATAAATTATAGCCTGTATTTATAACAAAATGTTTTTCACTAAAACAGCTGAGCTTCACTCCATTTCTTCAGCAATACTGGCCCAGCGCGGCAATAGTTAACTTATTGCTTCATCTGTAGTTGCAGATTTGGGGGCATATTTAACAAACCACTATTGTGCACTTACCGTGGAATTAAAGTCCCGATGTGCCCTCCGCAAATTTATTAAAGGTGCATCGCAGCAGATATCATGGATATCTGCTGCTTTGCACTCCTGATTGTTTTTTGTGAGCAGTCACCATTCAACAGAATGGTGACTGCTCTGGCCGCAATCTAAATTTTTTTTTCGGGAACTTGTCTTGATAATGTACGCCAGCTGAAGCTGGCGTACATTATCAGAATTGAAGAAATCCACTGCTGTCAGCTCTGCTCCGAAGAGCAGAGCTGGACAGCGCATGTGTGGAGGGATCACATGATCCCTCCCTGTCACTCAGCGCGCAAAGTGGGGACTTTGTGCGCATGTGCACTGCACATGCGCAATTGAAGGAAGAAGAGGAACGAAGAGGAGATCCCGAGACAGCGCATCCGAAGAGGGGGGTAAGTGTGATTTTTTCTATCACAGAAACAGCTGTTTTTCGGAACTGCTGTTTCTGTGTTCCCTTTTTAATAAATTTGAGAAATAGTTCAATCCTTATCCTTGCGATAAGGATTGATAACTATTTCTCACTTTTGCCGATTAATGATAAATGTGCCCCTTGGCCTTTCATTCAGTTACAAAATAGATACTGTATTAAAGAAAAAAAACCTTGAATAACATTGTTTAGGTTACATATTACATTTTTACATAAATGACTAAACTATTAATAAAATATATAATTTAAACTGCACTGCTTTTATAAATCATTTTCTTCTGGTAATGATTTTGTTACAAGTAAACTGCTGCTATACTTGTTCAATTGGGCTCTTTCATAAAAACTACCAGTTTTACTAAAAGCAAAACAGCTATTAAATCTCGGTTTCTCAAAATTCCATAGTAGACATCACCATTCCAATTTTTCGAATGGCAAGAATACAAATCGTGAAATACAAATGTATCAAGCCTTGGTATGCCAAACCGCCAGAAAATCAGCTGGAAACCCAACCGGAGAAAAGAAGCATCTGCGAGAGATAAGATTGCTAAATGGCAGGCAATTGATTTATGATGCGTTTAAAAAAGAGCCTCAAACCTGTCTCCTACTGTGTGGCAAGATGACATTTCGTTTGATGTGCTGTATAGATCTTTAAATTGTGTGTTTTGGAGGAGGGGAGGAGGATGAGCATTGGACCAGGGTCCGTGATTTTAGAGCGCAGTTGGCCCTGGTCTCTCCTTAGATCGGGAGGTTATGGCTTATCCAGGACCTCCTGGAGCTGTATGAGTAGGTCAGAGATGATTTGAAGCCTTGAACATCACACCATGATGTGGCAACCTTTTTTAAGGAACTAAAAAGACTGTGGCAGACATATTGGCTTCCCCAGCCAGGAGGCACAGTGGCATGAGCGAAAGATAGCATTTTGTAGGCTCTTAGGATAGGACTCCCTCATGTTTTGGGAGCTATAGATTGCACACATATTGGACTGAGACCATCTCACCACGGAGCAGATGATTTCCACACTCCTACCCCTTTCCTTTTCAAAATCGAAATCAGTAAACACAGGGGGAAAACTACACCGACAGTCCGACATTCAATCACAAAAAAAACAATAACAGGATTCAAAGCAAAAAACACAGCAAACGGTAAACATAACAGACATCAGTAGCCAGACAACAAAATGGCACAAGACAATTCTTAACAATCTATTAAATGCTCTGATCCTATCACCTACTTCCTCCGACCCCTATCGAAGATAATGAAGTAGCCAGGCTTTTATTGCAGTTCTCAGGTCAGAATTCCGAATGTTTTGAGAGCCAATTGAAGACTGCCAAGAGAAAGTCACCTTTCCAAAATCAGCTCTCTTGCACCAAACCGCCAGCGGTTTGAGTTTACCCCTTCCGAACAGCTGATTAGTAAATCCAGCCGCTTGGAGGTGTAAACCACCGGTCATGTGTAGCAATTTACAAACAGCCCAAAAAAAATTGCTTAGTACTGCCCACCTGACAACCTTCTTCTTTTCTTTTAATGAAAAGTGTTTGTTGTTTAAGATAGTGTTGACATCCCCTGCCAACACAATTTTCCACTTCCTATGTTGCAAACTAAATAGATATAATAGAAAACTTGATAGGTCTAAACCCCTACCCTCCTCAGCCTTCGTTAGTAAACATTTATCCAAACCTTTTTTATTGTACTAAGGAGTCAATTATTATGCAATTTTGTGAGGGCCTGGGATTCTTTAGTTAAAAATGTACTTGTTTTATTCTTTAGTACATGACATATATATATACAAAGATAGATTTGCCCTTTTTGGGAAAACTAAGGATTACCAAATTACTGATACTCTCATCTTCCCAATTACCTGGTCTGATCATGCCTCAATAGCTTATTTATGTGGAATTTCCTCCTTCTTACCTGCCTCCTTCTGTAGGTCAAATTAATCTTTATTGCAAGATGAAGGGTTCGAACATCAGCTTACACAGTTGCTTGAGGAATATTTTACATTAAACCAATTGAAGGATAGGAGTAACTTGACCTTATGGGATGCCCACAAGGCCATAATAACAGGTCATAATATATAGATAATTTCTCTTATTAGACAGGGCCAAGCTAATAAATTTTTGATCAATTAGCTGTTTTATAAAATATATTAAGTAAACAAGATTTGGGTAGGCTATTGAAGATATGTGGGGAACCAAGTATTCTTAAAACTGCCCACACATAGAGAAACTACGGTGTCTGAGGTAATAATGTCATGCAAAGGGTGACAAAGCAGATAAGTTATTGGTTTTGGGTACCCTCATTCATGATCCAGGTAAAAATTAAAGGAATTTGAGAAATAGACAAAAAACTGTACAACTCTCCTGTTGGTTTGAATCATAACCACCACCCCCCATCCCCTCCTCTCTGTCCTTCAGATGCTGGAGGCAAAAATCACTCTAATTCATAAAAACAATAAAGATCAAACATTAGATTAAAATTAATGTTAGTACCAGGCAACAATAACAATCAAATGGGTTTTGTCCTGGGCCCCCGGACAAGGGGCAACACACGATGAGCTAAGATAATATATTCTATTTCCTCATTTACGCAATTTATGTAACAATATTAGTTAAAGTCAAACCCCCACGGCCCAGATATTGGAAGCAATAATCACCCTAATTCATAAAAATGGTAAAGATCCAAAAATTAAATGTTGCCTGGTCGTATACATAATGATCAAGTGGGTTTTGTCCCGGGCCTCCAGACAAGCAGCCACACACAATAATTTTGTCCACCCCCCCACAGAAAACACTGTCCCTTCTTCTCTCTTAGACACTGAATGATGTTTAATAGAATCTTTTAGCCCTTTGTGTTTGTCACTATAAGGAGATTTAGCCTTACAGGAATTAAAGTACTTTATTCAAATCCCTCAGCTAAGGTATTGGTAAATGGTATGACCTCACGCACTATCCACATTAGTTATAACACAAGGCTGGAGAAGTCCTCTGTGTAGACCTTCCAAGAACAAATCAAGATATTAAATAAGTCGATGTTGGAGGAAAGAAATATAAACTCTTTATTTGCAGATGATGCATTGTTTACTCATTCCTCCCCACATATCACTCTCCTGAATCTTTACAAAACCTTGGATTTATACCCCTCATTGTCTAGTTAGAGTAAATTATATTAAATCTATGTCTAAATCTGTGTCTACTCACATCCTAGAAGCAGATGAATATTGGCTCAATTTTTACAATTTTCATTGGAACACAAAGAAAATTAAGTACCAGTAATTATAACGTACGGTATAACGATGACATCCCTTCCATGAATGGGGCAGCAGATTATTTCTTCTTTGGATTGATGACAGCAGTTCAGATGAATGGGATCCTGAGAATTTTATACTATTTTTCGAACTACAAATGTAATTAAAAATGGAATTAAACAAATACATAATTTCAAGATTTATCTGATTGGGCAAAACTCCCAGGCTAAAATATTTTATTCTGATCTAGGATACTAATAAAGGAGGTAGATGGTTGCCACAAATTAAAAACTATTATTATGCCACCAATCTGAGTCATTTTCTTTTGTGGTTTTTGCTTTTGAGCACCTTAGTTTGTCTCCAGATAGTAACAGATAATGAGGATCTGACTTCATTGCTTTCCATATTGGCCTCTGAGCGTAAAATGACATTTGAAACACCTTGACAACCCCATTCCTAGGTTTTCCTTTATGATTTGGAATTTGTGCATTAAATATATCCATCTCCATTGACGCCAATTTCAGATAACTTGAATTTAATCCCCAGAACACTCTTCTGTACATTCCCCTCCTGAAAAAGAGTTGAAGATGGGCCCTAGGATAGCTTATAATTTTACAGATGAAGCAATGTGGTGTTCTCTGGACCAGCTAACTGTGAAACAAAACATCCTACAACCAAGTACTTAAAATTACCCTTGTTTTTGCAAACATCTCTTACTTCTTGTGATAGATTATGTTATTGTTCCCCGCTGAGAAAAGGTATAATCTTTACACTCTTACAATATATTCCATTCTGTAAAATTTGAGCCTCTTCTGAGACACGAGAGAGTGACTTGGGCCTACCTCCAGTGGAAGATACATGGGTGACAATTAGACAGATATAGCCCACTAAGCACTTTTTACCTTAGCAATTTAGCTTGACCAATATGCAATATGTAACTTAACATTATGTATCAAACTCCCATTATCCCATAGAGCTTGTGAGCAGGGTCTTCTTACCTCTCTGTCTGTCTGTATTACCCAGTATTGTTTTAGTAGTGTGTTTTATTGTATAGCGCTACAGAATTTGCTGGCACTATATAAATAAATGATGAGGATAGTGGCTAATTTGTGATGCATGGTACTGGTTAGACAGGATAAGATTTATCTATCTACATCACCCTTGTGTTGGCGAGAGTGTGGTCATAGAGGTGACTTTTATGATTGGCTTGTCCAAAGATTGCGGTCTTTTGGACTGAATTTCAAATGTGGATGGAAGATATGTTACAGGTAAGCTTCATGTTGAATTAATGGTAAGTATTACTATGCCTACAGACCTCTACTCTCAACAGGGGCTCTGATAAACTAGCATATCATGGTTTTCATGCTGGTAAAATTTTGTAAACAAACTATTCCTCCTCTAAAGATCGGGTTCATATCTTTGAGGGAATAGATCACATACCATCTAAATAGTTATGTTAAATGGTTTACCTATATCTCAGGGAACAATGGCAATGACACGGTTTATAATTACCATTTAAAAGCTTTCTTCCTGATACCTTGATGTTGGTATTTTTTTGCTAAGCAAGAAAATTTGCTGTAAATGACACAAAAATGAAACACTCCTACTCTTTTACCCCCATATTATCATATATTCTCACCCCCCCCCACATCTTCCCCTTTTGTATGTTTAGACACACCTCCCACCCCCACTCATAAACTAATAAAACTTGTAATAGATTATGTAAAGAAGTCACACGCAACTTTATGGTTAAGTCAATATTTTTGTTTTATTAATGGTTATTACAGATTTATTTGTATAGTATATTTAGATTTTTGTCATTTTGAGCATTTATTTAAAAAAAAAAACAACAAAAACACTGCACTGGTTTACAAACCGGCAAAGGACACAATTGGAATATCAGTATGTGGAAGTCTGAGCAATGATATAATTAAGTCACTATTCACATCCTCTCCAATCATTTGTACTGGGGGAGACTTCAATTCACAACAATGCTAAAAAGTAAAACTAAACAAAATATAAAACACCCGATTCTGCTGTGCACATAGCTGGCGGGGAGATGCTAGGGAAGCTCACTATATATATTAGCACTAATATTATTATTATAATATTATAAAGTACTGTCCTTTTGAAATTTAGTAAAAGTAAAAAAAATATATAACTTTAGACATTTCACCTAACACATACATTTTATTTAGGGGCCACTAATCCTCAAAATGTTCAGAGATGAACCATGACAGTAACATGCATTGTTCCACACTAACATTGCTGATATGGTCAGAAGGGATTAAGTATTAAATCTGCAGTATCAATTACAGTCAGCAGATGTGATAGAGTTCTTCTATTGCAAACATAAGTATATTTTTCCCACAAAATATTTTGAAGACAATTACGGTAGGATTCATATAACCCCCTACTCATGTGTATAATACAGTAAAATCCAGAATTATTGGCACCCTTCATGGAAATGAGCTAAAATCAATATAGGAAATAAACCACACATGCGATGAGTGATATTTTGAGCTAAAACAAAGTGGTAAGCTGCATAGTTTATATTTCCCCACTGTGATTTGGACCACAAAAAGGTTTACTTTAGTAATGCAATTTTTTGAAAATAAATATTGGCACCCCTATTATTAATGGTTGGTGAAGCCTCCCATGGCGCTAATGACTACACTGAGCCGCTTTCTGTAATGCAACGTTGGACCACTCCTCCATGCAGAGAATTCCCAGTTCCTTTATATTCTTGGCTCGTCGCTTGTGGTCTGCCCTTTTTAAAACACACCACATGTTCTCAATTGGGTTCAAATCCAGCAAAGCTTTGATTTTTTTTGTTCCTGCAACCATTTCCGTGTGGATTTTGATTTTGCTGAAAGGCGCACCAATAGCCAAGTTTCAGCCTTCTGGCAGAGGCAGACACAATTTGGCCTAAAATCTCCTGGTATAGAGTTAAATTCATATCTTAAAAAAAACAAAATTCTGACCCAAACTCTCTCTAAAATTACCGCCCCATCTCTAAGCTCCAATAACCCTCCAGGATTCTCGAGAGAATTGAGTACACTCGCCTCACACACTTTCTTACAGCAAACAACCTGGATTCTCTTCAGTCAGACTTTCGCTCTCAACACTCCACAGAGACTGCACTGACCAAGGTTGTCAATGATTTGATCACAGCAAAAAATGAAGGCCATTCCTCTCTTTTCTCCTGGATCTCTCTGCTGCATTTGACACTGTTGACCACTCTCTCCTCAAACAAGCACTACAATCCTTAGGTCTTGAAGGCACTGTCCTATCCTGGTTCTCATCCTACAAATCCAATCGCTCTTTTAATGTTAATTTCTCTGGATCCACCTCTGCTCTGCTTCCTTTATCAGTTGGAGTACCACAAGGCTCTGTCCTAGGTCCTCTGCTATTCTCTATCTACATTACTTCTCTTGGAAAACTAATAAGCCCTTTTGAATTTCAGTATCATCTCTATGCGGATGATATACAAATCTATCTATCCTCTCCTGATCTCCCACCATCTGTGTTGTCTTGCATTAAGTGACTCTCTCTGCCATTTCATCTTGGATGTCCTCTCGCCAACTCAAACTCAATCTTTCAACAACTGAATTAATATTCCTACCCAAAAACAGACGCTTCCTGCCTGACATTTCTATTTCTGTTGATAACATAAATCCCACCCCGCAAGCTTGATGGCTAGGTGTAATCCTCGACTCACAACTATCATTTATTCCCCACGTCAACTCCATATCTAAATCATGTTACATACATCTAAAGAACATTTTCAGAATACGCAAAAGACACTGCAAAAACCTTAATTCATGCACTCATCATCTCCCGCATCGACTATTGTAATTCCCTCCTTACTGGTCTTCCCAAAATCAGACTTGAGCCTCTACAATGTATTTTGCATGCAGCGGCTAGATGGATTTTCCTTGCAAACCGTTCTTCCTCTGCTGAGCCACTCTGTCAGTCTTTACATTAGTTGCCTGTATTTCAACTAATCCAATATAAAATTCTTCTACTAACATACAAGGCCGTCAACAAAATTGGACCTACATACATCTCCTCACTTGTTTCAAAATATCTCCGGACTCAACACCTCCGTTCTGCACAAAATCTGCTTCTCTCCTCCACTCTCATCACATCCTCCCATTCCCGGTTACAGGACTTTTTACGGGCTGCACCCACATTGTGGAATTCCCTCCCTCGCACAGTAAGACTTTCCTCTAGTTTTCAAACCTTCAAGCGTTCTCTGAAAACCCACCGCTTCAGACAAGCTTATAATATGCCTCAACCAGCATCTTAATCATCATCATCATCATTTATTTATATAGCGCCAACATATTCCGTAGCGCTTTACAATTGGGGACAAACGTAATAAACTAATAAACAAACTGGGTAAAACAGACAAAGAGGTGAGAAGGCCCTGCTCGCAAGCTTACAATCTTTGGGACAATGGGAGATTGACACATGAGGTTAAGTATACCTTTTGCATCTTGGCCCAGCCACACTGCAAAGGTAAGGTGACTCATAAGCTAAATGATCCTGTCACACAACAATGTTGGTCCGGTGGTAGTTGTCTTGTGTGAAATTGTGTAACAGGCTAAAGGTAGTGAGGTTAAGATGGTGGTTGAGGAATATTATAAGCTTGTCTGAATAGGTAGGTTTTCAGAGAACGCTTGAAAGTTTGTAGAACAGAGGAGAGTCTTATTGTGTGAGGGAGAGAGTTCCATAGAGTGGGTGCAGCCCGAAAAAAGTCCTGTAACCGGGAATGGGAGGATGTAATGAGGGTGGATGAGAGACGCAGATCTTTTGCAGAACGGAGTTGCCGAGTTGGGAGATATTTTGAGACAAGAGAGGAGATGTATGTTGGTGCAGCTTTGTTGATGGCCTTGTAGGTTAGTAAAAGTATTTTATATTGGATTCGGTAGAAGACAGGCAGCCAGTGTAGAGACATACAGAGTGATTCAACAGAGGAATAGCTATTTGCAAGGAAAATCAGTCTTGCCGAAGCATGCAAAATAGATTTTAGGGGTTTGAGTCTGTTTTTGGGAAGACCAGTAAGGAGGGAATTGCAATAGTCAATGCGGGAGATGATTAGTGCATGAATTAAGGTTTTAGCAGTGTCTTGTGTGAGATATGTGCGGATTCTGGAAATGTTCTTTAGATGTATGTAACATGATTTAGATATAGAGTCAATGTGGGGAACAAAGGATAGGCGTGAATCAAGGATTACACCTAGGCAGCGAGCTTGTGGGGTGGGATTTATGGTCATGTTATCAACAGAGATAGAAATGTCAGGTATGCTCTTGTTGGCGGGTGGGAATATTATTAACTCTGTTTTAGAAAGATTAAGTTTGAGTTGACGAGAGGACATCCAAGATGAAATGGCAGAAAGACAGTCAGTAACACGGGACAACACAGATGTCGAGATATCAGGAGAGGATAGATAGATTTGGGTATCATCCGCATAGAGATGATACTGAAAGCCAAAGGACCTTATTAGATTTCCAAGAGAAGCGGTATAGATAGAGAACAGCAGAGGACCTAGCACCGAGCCTTGTGGTACTCCAACTGATAGGGGAAGCGGAGCAGAGGTGGCTCCAGAGAAATTAACAGTGAAAGAGCGATTAGAGAGGTAAGATGAGAACCAGGATAGAACTGTGTCTTGAAGACCTAGGGATTGCAGCGTTTGTATGAGAAGAGAGTGGTCAACGGTGTCAAATGCAGCCGAGAGATCAAGGAGAATTAGGAGAGAGTAATGGCGTTCAGTCTTAGCAGTGATCAGATCATTAACAACCTTGGTCAGCGCAGTCTCTGTGCAGTGTTGAGAACGAAAGCCAGACTGAAGAGGATCTAACAGGTTGTTTGCGGAAAGAAAGCGTGTGAGGCGAGTGTAGGCAAGTCTCTCTAGAAGCTTGGAGGGGCAAGGGAGCTGAGAGATGGGACGGTAATTTGAGAGAGAGTTTGGGTCGGAGTTTTGTTTTTTTAGAATAGGAGTAATCACTGCATGCTTGTATAGTGATGGAAAGATGCCAGTAGAGAGTGAGAGATTACAGATTTGAGTTAGAGGTGAAATGAGCACAGAAGACAGGGATCTACCAATTTGCGAGGGAATAGGATCAAGAGGACAGGAGGTAGAGTAGGAAGATAAGAAGAGCGTAGAAATTTCCTCTTCATTTGTGGGGTCAAATGAAGAAAGGGTGTCAGAGGGTAGTGGGAAGGAAATGAGCTGATGGCTTGTTGAGGAAGAGGATACCATTTCTAGTCTGATCTTGTCAATCTTGTCCTTGAAGTAGGAAGCAAGATCCTGAGCACTGATAGTAGATGGAGGGTTCGGGGTGGGAGGATTGAGAGGATGATTAAATGTATTGAAAAGGCGTTTGGGGTTAGAAGCCTGAGCATAGATAAGAGATTGGAAGTATGTTTGTTTTGCAGTGTCCAGAGCATTTCGATAGGAGTGGTAGACAGAAGTATATGTGAAGAAGTCATTAGAGCTTCGAGATTTACGCCAGTGACGTTCTGCTTTACGGGACAGTTTTTGAAGATTTCGTGTTGCTTTGGTGTGCCACGGTTGACATCGAAGTCGACGTGTAGTATGAAGTGTCGCTGGAGCCACTTGATCAAGGGCCGTTGCTAAGGTTAGGTGAAAATGAGGTACTGCCATCTCAGGGGATGAGAATGTAGAGATAGGGGAGAGAAGGTGTTGGAGAGAGGTGGAAAATTGTTGAAGATTAATAGAATTAAGATTTCTACGAGTATGAGGAGGCTTGGTTGAGTTAGACAGTAGAGAGGTTAGAGCAGTGGGGGTGAGAGTGTAGCTGATAAGGTGATAATCCGAGAGGGGGAAGGGTGTATTAATAAAATTAGAAACTGAGCATAGTCTAGAAAAAACAAGATCAAGGCAGTGGCCATCCTTATGAGTAGATGATTCAATCCACTGGGAGAGGTCAAGTGAGGATGTTAGAGAGAGTAGTTTGGAAGCAGCTTTGGAAGGTGGGTTATCAATGGGGATGTTGAAGTCACCCATGATGATGGTGGGGATGTCTGAAGATAAGAAGTGAGGGAGCCATGCAGAGAAATCCTCAATAAATTGTTGGTGTGCTCCAGGGGGACGATAGATCACCGCAACACGTAGGGAGAATGGATTAAAAATGCGAATAGCATGTACTTCAAAAGATGTGAACGTGAGTGATGGGACATTTGGTAGAACTGTGTATGTGCACTGTGGGGAGAGAAGTAGTCCAACCCCACCTCCTTGTCTGCCTTCAGGTCTGGAGGTGTGGGTGAGATGGAGGCCACCATGTGAAAGTGCTGCAGGTGAGGCAGTGTCTGATTGCATGAGCCATGTTTCTGTTATTGCCAGAAGGTTGAGGTTTTTTGAGAGGAAGAGATCATGAACGGAGGTAAGTTTGTTACATACAGAGCGTGCATTCCAAAGGGCACATTTAAAGGACTTGGGAAGAGAGGGGAGACAGGTGATGTGTTTGAGGTTTGCTATAGAACGGTAGTGTTCTGATGTATGTGTGTGTGAGGAGTGTGGGGGACCTGGATTAGGTGATATATCACCAGCTAATAGAAGCAGAGTGAGCGAAAGATAGGCAAGGGGATTGTAAGATGTGTGGCCTTTTATTTTCTGGCGACAGGTGGAGGCTGTACTTGTTAGAGATAATAAATAGGATAACAGTTCATGGGTGTTAAATAGAGGTGAGTGGAGTAATGCAGGTGCAATATGAACAAATTTGTGTGTTGGTGGAGGGGTGAAAGATGACACAGTCCTAAAGATCATGCCATGAAATGAGACTAAGAAAAGCAATTTGTGAAACATTGTGATAAAAGGGGTAAAAACAAAAAGCAAGGGTATTTTAAGAATTACCTCTTAGCAGTCTTCCATATAAATAGACAAGTATTGCAGAAATAGGCTGTGGCAGATGCAGCTTATTGCTGGGAGTAAAATCAAGTCAAATGTAGTCCAATGTTTGGCCAACTGTGTTGTCTAACTGTGCATTTTCGTCCACTTTGTGAGAAAATCCCACTTCGTGAAGAAATCACACACGTCTAACCCCACATACGTCTCCCCATAGAATCTCCCTAGGTTACCCTATTACCACTCTCTACACAGCTAACACAAGACAGCAACCCTCTGACCAACATTGCTGTGTGACTGATCACACAGCCCACTGAATACTTTTTACCTTTGCATTCTAGCTGGTCCAATGTGCAATATGATGTAGCACGTGTCCTTGTGTTTCAAACTCCCATTGTCCTATAGATTGTAAGCCTGCGAGCAGGGCTCTCTTACCTCTCTGTCTGTATGTATTACCCAGTATTGTCTTATTAATGTTTGTTCCCAATTGTAAAGCACTACGGAATATGCTGGCGCTTTATAAATAAATGTTGTTGATGATAATGATGATTATGCCACTGATTTTAACAAGCGGAAACTAACCGCAAGGCATCGATGATCCACCATATTTGCTTTTCTTGCTTTTTATTATCGTGCTGATTGTAACTTAAAGGCAATTTCAACTGACTGCTATTTTAATTTTTTTTTTTATAAACATGTCCTAATTTGTGCAGGTCCACAACCTTCTGTCTCATTTGAGTTTCCGACTCTTTGGTATTAGCCATGTTAATGGATGACAAAGGAATTTTTTGTGTGTGTAACCTCATATTTATTCCCCAGGAAAACAAAAAATGGTCATAGACAACAATGGAATTCCAGGAGACTAGGAGCGATAGATAAAAGTTTTTTGCACATTTTTGTATTTCTTTGGTTTATTTAAAATATTCTTTAGGGGTGCCAATAATTTTGCCCCATACGTTTTTCAAAGAATACCCTATTCTTAAAACAACACTCTTGTAGGCGTAATGTCTGTTATATAAATAGTAAGCAATTTGTCAGAACATTTTTTGAGGAACTTTTGAATTATCATTATACTGTATGTATTGTTTATTTGATAGAATTGCTTTTGCCCAATTTCTTGAGGGGTATCAATAATTCTGGAGGTGACAGTATATGTATAATAAGTTATTCAAATATAGAATATAAGATGGGTCAGTTTAATAAAAACAAATAAGTGAAAAAATTGAAATCGTAGAATAGCATACAGTGAAAGGTCCTATTCTATTGTACCTATTATACTTTTCATTTGCAATTCGGCCTCTGAGATCCTGCACTTGTTCCTGAAGCTGATATTTCACTGTAAAAAGTAAAATTTCACCTCCCCATGCCACTTCAGAAAGCTGCAACTCCTAATGCCCTAATGGGATCTAATCTGTCCTAATTCAAAGAGCTGCAAAGTTGCGAGGCATGAACAAAGCTTGATGAACGTTAAATATTTAAATCATTTATACACAGCCCTCGATATACATTAATGCTAATTAGTGGCTTTATTTCTAACTTAAACATAATAATATGTGTACTATATTTTAATTTAAACTTTAATTAGCAATTAACTACACTGGTTTTTAAAAATATATTTTTTTTATGATTACATTGCATTTTTTAGAACTCCACTGTAAGAAAATCAAGCAAATGGCAAGGTGACATGCAGTTAGAAATGGCTGAGAAATGCAGCGGTCATCCTGCCTGGGAGCAGCCATGTGACCTATAGTGCTCACTCAGCACAGAATGCATTCTGCTTACTCAGAGCAGGGAAGATGCAGACAACTCACTGACTGTGCCATTAATTCCTGGAAGGACAGTGTAGCTAAAAGCACTGACTCTCCATAGTGAAATACTATATCCATAAACAATATTGTATTCTCTGCAATCTGGTGAGTGGTATCCCTGGTAAATGCCTGAGAAAATTACCTTGATAGATAGATATATGTTATATACTCAATCTCTCAGTCTCGCTACTCAAATCCTTAAGGAAATGCAGTGCATTCAAAATAAGAAAAAGTAATATAAAGACTATTTTAGTGATAGTCACATCCATCTAAAAAAAGCAAACAGTAAAAAATCGTAAATAGAGCACAACAAATTATTTATTTGATCAAGGAACGTCCAGGTTAGACAGTCACAATATTGACAATTTCTCCAAAATTTCAATGATATTCCCACATTTTATAGATGTGTCCCTGAGGAATGTTTTTCCTGGAAATGGCCTTATAGTACTTTATGCATTCTTGAATTATTTTACTGTATAAAGCTTACCTTTCAGTCTCCTCCCTTCAATTTAAAAGCTCTCCCTTGTCCCAGAATTCCGCTTCTTTTTAAAAATCCTACCTGCCTGAGCTTTATTAATACCGTTGATGTATTTGAACATTTATAATATATAACTTTAGTCCCTTCTCACCTTTATGTTGTACATGTTCAACTCAACTCTTCAAGTATTTCCTGATGAGGTCTTACTTGTTACATATAAATTGACAATATAACTTCCCTCTTCCTGCTAATAATCTCTCTTCTTATTCATACTGCCAGTCGTGAGTTCATACACACTCCAGAATTGGAACGATATTGTTCCATCGCTGAACGAGAGTTTTAGTTCGGTTTAAAAATCGAATGAAACAATACAATGTGCTTTGGAACGATAATCGTTCACCGTTGGAGCGTACACACTAATGCAATATCAGGCCTAACGTTCGTTTATCGTGTGATTGCCCGATAATCGGCTGAATATCCTGTAGTGTGTACCCAGCATTACCTCCATGTTATTTGAAAATAAAACTAAAAGGTTCCTCTGTTGTTGTTGACATTACAGGATATTTATTCGGTATTCGGTTCTGAAATGTCTTATTCTATATATTGAATGCAATTTTTACTAGCTATTTTACTCCTCTTTAATAAATATTACATTACAAACTAAACAAGATTAAGAATTATAGAGCACACGGCCCAGATTATATGTACCCATGTGTGCTGAAGGAGCTCTGTTAAATTATATTTTTAATTATAAACCATTTCATCTTATATTTATGACCTCTGCATAATTGGATTAGTACCACAAGACTAGTGGAAATCAGATGGGATCTCAATATTGTAAAAGAGAGCAAAATCAAACATAGCAAAGCAAACAGCAGTGAACCTGACATCAGGGGTGGGTATGAATTGTAAGAGATAACATCCAGAAATAGATTACTGACAATCAACAAACAATCAACAGAGTATTTAAGGGTCCAGTCATGTCAAAGTGACCCAAACAGTTTTTCTGAGGATGTAAGTTGGGGGTGGGGGGTGTTTCGCCTTCCTCTGGATCAGCACAACCAGAATTTATAAAATGTTACGACCATCATAAAAAAAGTCCATCAAGTGTAATTTCAAGCTCACTAACTATGTAACTACAGTCATGTGAAAATGAAGGACACCCTCTTTTAAATCTATGTCTCAGGACATAATAAATAATCATCTAGTTCTCACCAAGTTCTAAAGTTTTATAGATCTAAGCTCATGTTTTGGCGCATCAATTAGGCGAAACGAGGCAGGATCCTAGGACACCATTGTTTAAGGAGGGCCTAAAAGCACTGAGTAAGTGACATGAAGTTGTTCATTCAGTGTTTGTATGTTCCCCGTGGCGCCCCCACAATGACAGCTGGCTGCTGACAAGGAGGAGAAGTAGCCGACAACTTACCTGTGAATTTGAGGCAGGTGCCGCTAATCAAATAGCCTTCATAATTTGATCATCATGAAGTGTTATTATATCTATATAAAAGTAGAACCCTTGGCAGCTTGGTCTGGAGTAAAATGTTCTGGCATATATTACAATTAATATAAGAGTACAGTAAACCACAGAGCTGTATACAGTGGCATATCTCTGGACTTTCCAAAGAAAAAAATAATAGGAAAAAAACAGATCAGAGCCCCAATCCTCCCAAGTAATAACTCGGTCCACCCAGTCCATGGTCCAATTTACCATGCCCAAGAACAGTAAGTCACATCCCTTTAGGTCGATAAAAAAATTGGGTATGTCCTGAAAAAAACTTGACTGTTGGAGGTATGTGGTGGCACAAGACTGATCTAAAAGCATTTGGTTGCATCAAACATTATATAGAAGCACAAACGTAAGGTGGGACTGTCATGATGTTCTGAGGAAAGGTTGCCACACAGTGGGGATACCCCTAATCGCATGCATTACATGTCATTAGCCCCTTAACCGTCACCCAAGATTGATTAACAAATGAAAAATCACATTAGTATGCCCTGCATAAACAAATTATAATGTAATTTTGTTGACAGATGCAAAGTCACTATATAATGGAAAGCAATAAAAAATTAAGTAGCTGCAATGCTTTAGTAGATGATCAATAATGTAACAAACAAGTGGCTAGATGGATAGGGAGATAATACTTTTTTCAGAAGGTCAAAATTGATACAAATGGAGACACATAAAGGCAGATGGAATTTATGTCGTGAAGACAGACATGACAGGTAAAGTCAAAAGTGGTAGATGGATGGAGAACCCAGTTACTATATGGAGAGATGGATGAATTGGTAGCAAAGACTTCTATGGGAAGATAGATGTCAAAATAGTAATGGGTAAGAGCGGAGATGGAAAAAAAAGGGATACAGTATTTCCAAAATCGTTCCAGTAGTAATATGATAAATGCATGCATATTCATTGGAACTGCTGAAGTCAGGTATAAGCAACATTACAACAACAGATTTAATATTCACAATGGATATTAATTGGGCATGGACTTGAGCCACCACTGAGGGTTAACTATTTTGCAAAGAGCAGAAACATTCTTGCAGTAAGGTAAAAAAAAGTAATGGGAATTCTGGCTGCCTGCCCAAGGCCTCTTACCAATTGTCACTGCGTTAGCGCTTTTTAACGCTAGTAGAAACGTGAGTGGGAACACGTCAAAAAATGACGTTTGACACGTGTTTGCTACTAGTGGTCTTCCCAATGCGATTAACTTACGTTAAACCCATTGAGAACAAGATGCATCGTAAAAATACAGTGCCAACACAACGAACCCCAACATTAGTAAGAACGCAAGTTTGTATGGTGTCTTTGGAAATAACGGGGTTTATTTTCAGAAAGTAGATAGTGGCAAAGGAAGGTAGATGTGACAATTCAGTTTGAAAAGAGAACACTCAAATTCTTACTGGTCAGCTGAAATCCACAATTCAGAAGTATATTGGTTAGAAAACATTTCAACATATGCTTATTTTGGGACCAGAATGCAGCATGCAAGTTAACAAATCATATCATTTGGGAGATATGAATTATAAAAAATGTATTGAGTTACCTTTAACCTGAGCATTTCATGTGCTAATCCAAAATACACGTTTCCCTCTACAGCACACATTAACTTCAGGTAATTAAACAAATTCTATGGTGTGTGAGGTCCCAAGTTGTGTTTTGTTCCAGTTTTCCTAAAATTCTGCATTAATAATTGCCTCACCCCCATCAGAGGACAAACCGCTTCTCCTACAATGATCTTGCAGAATTCTGCAACAGAGCATCTTCTCTAGAACAACCCTACTTTACATTACACGTGTGTTCTTCAGCTGTAAATGACAGTCTGTCTTCTTTCTGAATGCACAGACAGCAAGGTTATGTTCAAAGGTAAATTATCACCCCCATCAGCCACCTACCACTGAAAGGATTCAACCTAATCACTCTGCCATCCTGCAAGACAGGGGTGGGGATGCACAGGGCAGGGTGGTGAAGGACTGCAGTGAGGTCACTTGGAAAAAAGTTCTGCATTATGATCCATTAACCCCATCCTGACAGATACTGTATTTTAACACCCACTCTCAAGTGCCTAATATAGCATCATTATGTAAGAGTTGAACATTGAAGGGTTAACCTTGCCATACAACATTTTTTTAAAAAAAAGAAATCAGCAGCAAAAATGTAACAGTAACACTGTTAAAAATAATTACTTATATAGATAACTGAAATCAGCAACTGTCCTAGTTGCTTAGCAATGTATTTTTTCCCCCAATGACATCTTTAAATGCATAAATGAGAATTGTTGCCTGATTACTCTAATTCTTGGACCTGACCCAAAAAAAACACCCACAGTTATACCACCGACTGCGGATCTGGCTCTAAACACTGCAGTGGGACACCTCCTAACCCTTCTGATATTGGGCTTTTAGAAGTCATGATAACTGATGCATATAGACCAAACATTTTTTTGCTTCTGGTCTCTGAGTGAATATACTTTAAAGTCTCTTTAAAGATTTGGGTATGTTGTGAATGCCAACCTGCATAGAAAGGGGCTAGTAACATGCTTTTTTTGATAAGGATGTCCCTGTGATAAAGGGATGGCCAAGGTAGGCTGGTGCATGGGATAAGTACTGCAATGCAGGGCATAGTTTTGTGTGCCTGCACGGGCTCTTAGCACTGCATTGCAGATCACACATTTATAAAGCTATCATTCCTGCTCTCTCTACAAGATAACATAAAAGAAAAAGATTTCAAAAGTCATCATATTTTCTACTTACCTGCAAGGCTACCTGCAAGGCTTGAATGTCCTTTCTGGAATAGAGCAGCCCAGGTGAGTAGCAATAAGGTATACATGTTTTCCTCTGAAATTTACAAGCTTGCAGCTTTAGACATGAGCTGGTCCAGGGAAATCTAAAGATGCATGAAGCTGGGACACGAGGTAGGATCAGCTTCCTTCATACAGCAGCATAGTAGCAGTGCAGCGCAGAGTGCTTCGTCTATCATTCCCACACTGTGGCACTAGCATCCCAGAAAGGCTGGGGAGGGATCACATGACAATCTTCATAAGAAGTCAGAAGCAGACATCTTACTTATGGGCTACATGTGTTTTTGGCAGTATAAATAGACAAATCATTTTAGTTTGATTAAACACTGATTTATGTATATGTACAATCCAAAAACAAGTTATATGTAGGGGTGTAACTAGGAATGAAGAAGCCACTTATCATCATTTTTAAGACACACCTCAGTCACCTTCCCACACAACATACTTCTGTGCTGGGGTGTAACTAGTGACTATTAGACCTTATAGAAACATTTTGAAGGGCCCCTACTTTACCATCACTCAGCACTGTGTATAAATACAACTTTTTTAGAACCCAAACAGTTATCTGGTCCAGAGACACCTGAGAATGACAGGAACCACTTCTATAGGGTGTTCATAGCAGGTGAACTGTGAGCAGACAAGCATACCAGTGTGCAAGCCAACGGCATATGGGTGCTTCACGTAGCAGCGTGTATTAGCCTAGGAAACACTGTGCCTACATGCTGTCTTCTTGCACATTGCTTGCAGCATACGCTCTAAGTTCCTTACACACAAACACAGATATTTTCTGTTAATGATGTCCTGCATTCATAGGGCAAAACCATGATTCTGTGTCAGGAATTTAGCACTCGCTGCCTGCTATGTACATGAAGAGTTCCCCAAGCTAAAATAACTGAGCATGCAAAGTGCTCAAATGACATTAGCCCTATATGCCATGCTCCATGTGATTGGGCCCTGTAGCAGCCACATATAAGCATGTGTTCATGTAAAAAAAAAAAAATACACTTAGAAATACTGTATGATACAGAGTAGCAATACATACCTGAGAATAGAGCAAACAATCCTTAAAGATGGATTATATGCATACTGAGAGAAAAAAAAAATAACTGTGTAAATGTTCATCATCATCATCATCATCAATTTATATAGCGCCACTGATTCCGCAGCGCTGTACAGAGAACTCACTCACATCAGTCCCTGCCCCATTGGAGCTTACAGTCTAAATTCCCTAATATAGACACACACACAGACACTGACATACAGAGAGGGAGACAGACAGACAGGGAGAGACTAGGATCAATTTTGATAGCAGAAAAATTAACCTACCAGTATGTTTTTGGAGTGTGGGAGGAAACCAGAGCATCCGGAGGAAACCTGGGGAGAACATACAAACTCCTCACAGATAAGGCCATGGTAAAAACAATTCTAAATAAAAAAAAACTATAAGGTCTTTGACATAATAGAAATATATCAATATATAGATAAAATGTGTCAGTTTTTACAATAGAGTATTTCACAGTCTCTAATGTATAACCAGCACTTTCAAGAGTAATTTACTCTACAGTGGTGAGGTGAATAAAGTGTTTTAATTTCTAAAGTAATACAAACATTTTGTTACCCCTTTCTCTCCTGTTGCCAAAATTAATAGTCAGAGGTGGCCGCCCTACTACCAGCAATGGTTATAAATTGTGGTAAGTATATTTTATGTGTGAGAAATGAATCATAATTATGGCTGGTTAGTGCTGGATGTGACCTGTACAACAGAGAGTATATCAGCAGTCTGGGAACATGCCCCGTGTCTCTGATCCTCTTACCAGTGGTACCGCTTGAATTTTGGTTTCCCTCTGGATATTGAATAAAATAAAAAATAAAAAATGTATCAATAGATTAAAAAAGAGACCTGGGTTCTGCTGTAAGGAAATCTGGTAATAGATTTGAGACACTCTTGCCAGTGGATGTCTCGCTGAAAGAGAAATGGAGTAAATCAGCTTTGTTTATGTTTGTTGAATGCAATTCAAGTGGAAACTGGTACCATAACCATACTAGCCCACTCTCCCAGAATGTCCCGGGAGACTCCTGAATTCCAGGTATCCTAGGGCTAGATTTGCTAAGCTGAAAAAGTGGGGATGTTGCCTATAGCAACCAATCAGATTCTAGCTTTCATTTAGTACTTTCTACAAAATGACAGCTAGAATTTGATTGGTTGCTATAGGCAAAATCCCCACTTTTTCAAACCCGCAGCTTAGTAAATCTAGTCCCAAGTCTCCTGCAACCTGCAAACTCATAGCCAAAATGATGTGATTTGTGGTGAATCACATCATTTTGGCCCCGTCCCCTGCGGCCAAAATGACACTATGCACCACCCTGAGTCCCCTCCCACCACACCCCCTCTCCAGGATCTTCTGGAGGCCGACCAAATAAAGTTGGCAAATATGCATAAATTTAGAGGCAAAGTAAACATAAAAAGGCATATACATGTGATCAATTTGTATAACGTGTGCAAACGAGGTTTAACACATTATAAATAAATAAAAACTCCTTGATCATTTTCAAAATGGCCGATTTCTTCTTCAGGTGGATAGGACTATAAACCTTTTATTAAAGGGATAGCTCATTGTATTAGAGCATTGTCCTGGATGGATTACGTCATTGCATCAAATGTGCATGATCTGCTCTTAATTTATGCACAAGATATCTCTGGCTGCACAAACCGCCTGTGAAATATGACAGATCCATTGTTAAAAGTGTGTATGAGGAACTTGGGCTTACACTGCCTGCTAAGTAAGGTCGGGTGCTGGGTTCCCAAGGCTAACACACATGGGTGCTCAAAACAATCAGATCCAAGGAAAGCCCTGCATGTTACGCACAAGAGAAATGTACAGGCCGGCATCAGGTGGCAGATTAACCCATAAACAGGACAGCCCTGGCGGTGTGAAAAATTGGGTAAGGTCTCACTTATGGCGTTGCAGTGCCTCCAATCCAGTTGCTTTAGACTCTCAACAGACAATGTATTAGGACTTCACAGACCAGGGGAACAAACTAAAGCAGCATCTTTATTAACAGAGACATGTAAAATGGGTTAAAACATGAACACGATTCAGTGCCAGCTGAGCAAACACAAATGATGTGTTACCCCAGCTCAGCAGCAATATTTATGCTACTTGCTCCAAGAATACACAATGCAACTCAAAATTGCTTTTTGTTTTTCTCAACATCTTATCATTGGCAAACTCCTCAGCTCCTCAACATGTACAATAGTGGGCCTGGCATCCCTGTTACAGGTAGACACTCACAGGTTCCATAGTGAGCCTGGCATCCCTGTTGTAGGTACCATGGTGAACCCACCATTCCTGATATAGGAGTACACTCACAGGTATAGTAGTGAACCTGGCATCCCTGTTATAGGTAGACACTCACAGGTTCCATAGTGGGCCTGGCATCCCTGTTATAGGTGGACACTCACATATACCATAGTGAGCCTGGCATCCCTGTTATAGGTAAACACTCACAGGTTCCATAGTGGGCCTGGCATCCCTGTTATAGGTACCATGGTGAACCCACCATTCCTGATATAGGAGTACACTCACAGGTATAGTAGTGAACCTGGCATCCCTGTTGTAGGTACCATGGTGAACCCACCATTCCTGATATAGGAGTACACTCACAGGTATAGTAGTGAACCTGGCATCCCTGTTGTAGGTACCATGGTGAACCCACCATTCCTGTTATAGGAGTACACTCACAGGTATAGTAGTGAACCTGGCATCCCTGTTATAGGTAGACACTCACAGATTCCATAGTGAGCCTGGCATCCCTGTTATAGGTACCATGGTGAACCCACCATTCCTGATATAGGAGTACACTCACTCACTCACAGGTACCATAGTGGGCCAGCCATCCCTGTTATAGGTAGACACTCACATGTACCATAGTGGGCCAGCCATCCCTGTTATAGGTAGACACTCACATGTACCATGACTAACCCACCATCCCTATTATAGGAGTACACTCACTCACAGGTTCCATAGTGAGCCTGGCATTCCTGTTATAGGTGGACACTCACAGTTACCATAGTGAGCCTGGCATCCCTTTTATAGGTGGACACTCCCAGGCACCATAGTGGGCCTGGCATTCCTGTTATAGGAGTACAATCACTCACAGGTATAGTAGTGGACCTGGCATCCCTGTTATAGGTAGAAACTTACAGGGCGCAGGTAAGTGTAAATGCAGGCATGGGCGCATAGGTGCTTTTGCGATGATTAGTGGATTACCTGGAGGTATAAAGTAAGTGTCTAGCATTGTATATTTTAATGACAATACTTTGCTGTGGAGTTTGCAGATTGTTATAGTATGGAGGAATGAAGGCTTCATGATAGGTGGTAAATGATCTTTATTTTAACACTGCAATTACTAAAAAGTTCTTATAATGGGCAGCATATTTAGTGCATAGTCAATGATGTTTCTCCGAATTATCAGATATAATGTAGTTCGTACAGGCATGTAGTTACAAAAATAAACAAATGGCAAAATTATAATCTGCAAAAGTAAGCACATTGTAAATCAAACCATACTAAACTCTTTATTATCTGTAAATACACTTCCTCTTATGCCTTAAAGAAATACGTTCGATAAATTTACAAGATCAGCACATTTAGAAAATAAATCCTATACCCTTAATACACATTTCTTTCTTAATTCTTATTTTCCAGAAACATAGCCTTTGGGCGGTCTATGCTTCTGACTACTTTCGTGAATTTGTTTTTGGGTGGATGGAGACCCCATGGACATAAAGGGACATAAAAGGACTTTTAACGATTATCCTACGTATGTTTACTGCAGACACTCTCAAATAGAGTATATCCAGAATTTCCACCTTCAGAGAGCTAGATATGTACAAGTTTGCTGGTCCCCACTAGTGCATCAAAAGCATGACATCATTGGGTGTCAACAGAGTACCATGAAGTTCTATTCTCACTACTCCGTTCCAACATGATTACATTAGGTTTATAAAGCACCATTGGGGCCTAGGTGTAGACAGACGACTACCCCCGCTGCTCCAAACCCCAACCCTGGCACTCCAAACTTACCCGCTTCCTCCAAAAATGCTCCCGTACCGCCGAACGTCACTGGAGAAAATCCCGCTCCCTGGCTGACTTCCTCCACTTTAAATTCATTTTTTTATCCTACAGCTCTGCCCTCTCACTCGCTAAACAATCTTTCTTTAAATCCCTCATCTCCTCCCAGTCCTCTAACCCCCGCCGCCTCTTCGCCACCTTCAGCACTCTCCTGGCCCCCTCCCCTCCCCCCTCCTCCCTGACTGCCTCCGACTTCGCCTCCTTCTTCTCCTCTAAAATCTAGGCCATCCGACTTGAAATCTCCTCCACTCTCCCTTCCACCCCTCCCACTATTCCATCCTCCCCCCAACCACCTTTCCCTACACTCCTTCCGCCCCACCACGGGCGAGGAAATTCACTCTCATTTCATCCTCCCCCCCTACTACCTGTCCCCTGGATCCCATCCCCTCCCACCTTCTTCGCTCCCTTTCCCCCACCACCTGCTCCCACCTCGCTCACCTCTTTAATCTCTCCCTCTCCACTGGCATCTTCCCCTCCTCCTTCAAACATGCTCTCATATCCCCCATTCTTAAGAAACCTAATCTCGACCCCACTTCTCTCTCGAACTATCGCCCTATATCTCTTCTCCCCTTTGCCTCCAAAATTCTCGAGAGGCTCGTCTGCAGCCGTCTCACCGCCTACCTTTCTGAACACTCCCTCCTTGATCCTCTCCAGTCTGGTTTCCGCCCCCTTCACTCCACTGAAACTGCCCTGGCTAAACTCACCAATGACCTCCTCTCTGCTAAAGCCAGGGGCCACTTTCTCCCTTCTCATCCTCCTTGACCTCTCTGCAGCCTTCGACACCGTTGACCACCCCCTCCTCCTCCACACCCTCCATTCTTTCGGCTCTCCGGCCCAGTCCTGTCCTGGTTCACCTCTTACCTTGCTGACCGATCCTTCTCTGTCACCACCTCTGGGTCTCTCTCCCCCCGTCCACCCTTCCAGTCGGGGTCCCTCAGAGCTCTGTTCTGGGACCCTTACTCTTCTCTCTATACACCTCCTCCCTGGGTGAACTCATCAGCTCCTTCGGCTTCAACTACCACATTTATGCTGACGACACCCAGCTATACCTCTCCTCTCCTGATCTCTCTCCCTCCCTCCTCTCTAGGGTGTCCGCGTGCCTCTCTGCCATCTCCTCCTGGATGTCCTCCCGCTTTCTCAAACTTAACCTCACCAAAACTGAGCTTATTGTTTTTCCTCCCCCTCATACCTCATCCCCTTCTGACCTCTCCATCACTGTCGACAACCCATCTCCCCTGTCCCCCAACTTCGCTGCCTTGGTGTCATCCTCGACTCCTCTCTCTCCTTTGGCCCCCACATCCTCTCTCTTGCTAAGTCCTTCCGCTTCCAGCTGCCTAACATCGCTCGCATCCGGCCCTTCCTCTCCCAAGATGCCACCAAATGTCTCATCCACTCTCTGATCATCTCCCGCCTGGACTACTGCAACCTCCTCCTCACTGGCCTCCCCCACTCTCATCTCGTTCCCTTTCGATCTGTTCTTAACGCTGCTGCTAGACTTACTTTCCTTTCTCGCCGCTCCTCTTCTGTCTCCCCCCTCTACCTAGCCCTTCACTGGCTCCCATTCCCCTTCAGAATCCTCTTTAAACTCCTCACACTCACATACAAGGCCCTCGCCAACTCCACTGCGCCCTACATCTCTACCCTCCTCTCTACTCACACTCCATCCCGCCCTCTCCGTTCTGCCTCTGACCTTTGCCTCTCTTCCCCCCTTATTACCACCTCCCACGCGCGTATCCAAGACTTCGCCCGCGCTGCCCCCCTCCACTGGAACAAGCTCCCTCCCTCCATCAGAACTTCCCCCAATCTGTCCAGTTTCAAACGGGCTTTAAAAACTCACCTTTTTCTTAAAGCCTTTCAGTCTCTCACTTAACTTCCTACCTTATCTTCTGCCTCCGTCCCCCTTCTCTCTCTCTCTCCCCTCTGTCTCTCTGTCTGTCCACTCCTCCCCTTAGATTGTACGCTCCTCTGAGCAGGGCCATCTCTCCTCCTGTTTCCACCACTCCTAACTCTGCTCTCCAGCTACTTAGCCCTCCTCCTCGAGGACCCTCCACCCCCCGTAACCTCTGGGGGTCTCCCTGTCTTCCACGCCCTCCTTCTTGGGCTCCGTTGTTTGCGGATCCTCCCTCCCCCGCCCTCTCTAGCTGTGCATTGAGCTTACTGAGTTACTGTGCTTACTGTTTACTGTACTGTGCTGTCTCACCTTGTACTGTAACTCGTTTGTCCCTGTACGGCGCTGCGGACACCTTGTGGCGCCCTATAAATAAAAATTAATAATAATAATAATAATAACATATGAAGGTTACACTTGTTTGGTTTGTTAAGTTAAATTGCAGTCACAATTTTTTTTTTGCAAGAACTTATTAACCTTTAGGATTTTTTATAAGCAGTCGAGACTTCATTTTTTTCTTTTTTATTGATTAACATAATATTCGCATGTTCACTTCATCATCTTCAGATGTCAAAGGACATCTCATTGCGTGGGATTGGATTATTTAAATGAGCTAGCAGGGTTGGAGAAAGCACAGCCTCACCCTAATACTGTTAATTGTTAATGTAATGCATTTTTTTTAAATGTAATTTAGTATATTATGGGTATAGATCGCTTCTCTGCCTCTTGGCCAAGGTCAAGTGTAGTACTGTCCTAGGAAGGTAAGTGAGGGGCTCTCCCATAGTGGACCTTGGAAGCTTGAAAGCCCAGAACGTAGTGCCCCCAGGGTAACGACCTGAGGGTGCCTGAAATCACTTGGGGAGTGATGACCTTCACGTGAAATTACGGCACTGTACATGAATCCCATTTTTAGCTACACCTGCTTTCTTTGCCCTGACCATTTGGATGGAAATTATTTGAAAATTATAGCCAAAAGGATGGGGCTGTCTTATATGGTCACTATTTTTTATTTTCTGCTTTTTTCCTGGATCTAGGGAAGGTGGTGTGGTCCTCTCTCCTCCCTGAAACCTCCAAAACCACCCTTTCTGGAGGTTCAGAAGATTTGGTGGCCTAGTTGAAGCTCCATCAGAACCCAGGGCAAAAGGTACCTCCCAACCTTGCAAAAAAGGGGGTCCAAAGAGAGAACCTTATTGTTCCGAGTGCTTGCTTCCTGAAGACCATACCCAGTTACACGATATAGTGATTTTACACTTTTCTGGGCACATGGCTGTAGAGAACACCTTATCTGGAAAACCCAAACCATAACAGTGTATTTCTTATTATACCTGAAAAACAGAACAAACATCCAGTAAAGTACACATATCTGGTATTCCTGTACACAATAAAAGCCACAAAATTAAACAAGCTGTAGATTTCTTGAGTTGAAATAATTTTGTGAAAGTACCCAAGATACAGATAAAGTCTGAATTACCATGACAAGAGGTGACTCTGTACTAACCTGGTCACAAACACATCATTTGCGAAGGATTGCATTTCTGCATAATAACATCAATATTCAATTGAGACTCACATGCTATACTATGATTGTTTTAAATCTAATCATTTTTAATCAGTTTATTTATGAAAAATAATGATTGGTTCACACGTCACAATTTTGATCTGACAAAGCAGAAAGACATTTACAAGACATGTGCAATGTAGGAGAGTAGGCTTTTATTATATGGACTACAATACACACTCTTCACCCACACTTCAATTCTTTTGCAATTCTTTTTTTTTAATAAAAATTGGATTGAAGGATCGGATTGCAATATGTGTAGCCAGATTTAAGGAAAACCAAATAAGGAAAACATATTTGAAGAGCTTGGATTTCAACCCCTCAACAGAGAATTGTGATGATAAGTACAGTAGAATAAAGATAGTTCTTTTCGGTTTTTTTTTAGATAGGTTTTTATTTCCCCAGTAAAAATATCAATGAGGGCACTTGTTACTGACAAGACAAAACTGGCCCTTCATATGATTCCCAGGGACACATCCTGGGTTATCATCCATAAGCCTATTCTTTCGAAAGTCCAGTGAATAAGATGGTAAAAATTTAATCTAACATGCAGAAGAATAGGAATATGTAGATAAATCTTTAAAATCTTGGACAGTCCCTGGAAATTAGTGACAGATGCCAACTATGCCTCACCAAATTCATGATAACTTTTCTCCTTTTGTAGCTGAAAACAAAATTGTAACCACCAACAAAAAAAAAATTACTGTTGGCGGGTATTTAAAATTGAAATACATCACTAAATATTACCACTGAACCTAAATACAAATCAGAATTAAAAATATTCATAAGAAACATATTACATAAACGTTATATGTTTGCTATAAAGCTGAATGAAATCAATTCCATTTCAGACCAAGAAGGAAAAGATAACCATGTTGCAATTATTCTCGCAACCTCTAAAATGTTTGCATATATATTTTTTTAATGTTGTTAGCAACCTTTCTTAGTATACACAAGACAACCTGAACTGTATTCTTAGTGGTCACAGGGGTGGAATGGGAAGTGAAGATGTTGGGTTTAGAAGATACCAGATAGTTTTGTAGCTCATGGTGCTAATTCTGTCAGTCCAAAACACTTTGGAAAACACATTGGCCTAGGATAGACCAATGGTGATATTTCCCCACATACACTTTTGTCTGTGGTGTGTCCACTTCCCCTCTTTCTGGTTCATACACCCAGATGTGTGCCTTCAGGAAACTCATTTTGCTACTCTCAAAGTGTTAGGCACTAAAACCCAAAGGTTTGGCCTATTTTTAAAAGCAGCAGCTTCTTCTCTAAATCACTTGAAAGCTCGCTATGTACGCCACACCAGGGATGGATGCGAGACAGCTTCTGACCACAAAAGTCATCATCAATAAGCCAGGAATAAGACAGAAACAAGGTACTTGTTGAAGATGTGTGTCTATTTTATTCCACAAATGTCTGCGAAATATAAAATTATTAAAAGCTAACAACACATACAATCCAAATTTCCAATGAACATCCCCCTTCTTTCCCCACCTAACAAAACTGTAGGACCCAATTCCAGGGACTTGCATAGTTAAGGAACTCCGTTTGTCCTGACTATAATCCAGTTCTGAAGGTTTCTACCCCAAGATTAATAGCCTGATAGAATTCAAATCCAACAGATGCTGTGCTAGTTTTTAATAAAGGCACAGCTGCTTGCACCTTCCTCTGCTGGTTGCAGACTGGGAACCAAAGCTGTTACTGAGCTGGCAGAGATCAGGGTGGTGATGTTAAAAACTTGTTTTTGAGTGGCCTTTAACAGTACACAAGCAAGTGTTATAACCTTGGTAAGGTTTAATATTTATGAAAAACGATTTATATGTAACCGCAAAAAAGGTTCTGTCACCTATAGCAACCAATCAGAATCATTTTCTAGTACAGTATAAAAACATTAAGGGGAAATGACTGGCTGCTACAAGTTACAGAACCTTCTTTCTTTACCCATACTTGTGTATTTTCTATATAAATTTTGTCATAAAAGATATTTCCAAAATACTATACAGATTAGTTGAAAGTATTTACCGACTACTTATCAATAGGGAGAAGAATGAAGCAAATTTGGTATTTTTCTTTTTGCTTGCCACTACATACCGTAAAAGAAATGAAAGAAAACATTTAAATTAATCTTAATCTGGCAAAAGATTGCAACGATGTGACAAGCCATGACACATGCCACAATTATCATCTACAGGGAGAAACAGGCCCTGAACAATGCCTTCATAAGAAGGAGCTGTGCATGGGCCAGACATCAGTCCACTTGTTGTAAACCCTTGGGCACCATCTTCATCTAACTCATTGCTACGACCAATGACTTAAGGGACCACATAAAACTAGTGGTGACCCGCATTTTATAAGAATACAGTCTATACAGTGGCCTACACTTTGGCCAAGGCTCTATGCCCCAAAGGGGTACATTGTCACCAAATAATTGGGGATCTGCATCTGTTATATATAGCTGGGCTGTCAAGCTTCAACTAGAACCAACCTCACATTCTGCTGTTTTCCCATAATGTCTCTTAATCAGTATGAAAGCTGCTCACGCCCGGCAATCTAGTGGACCCAAATAGTTGTTAGAGTTATATCTGGGGTAGGCCACACTTCGACGTATACTATTTAGCATGACTGCAGCACATAGGACCCAATAGGGCGGGACTAGTAGATCTCAAATAGCTTCCGTGATGAGAACGGGTAACATTGGGGCAATATTGGTCCAACCTGTTCTGTTAGTCAATGGGCCCATTAGATTACACCGGCCCACTTCATTGTTATGAAATTGTGCCTGGTGGCCAGATCCTGCATTGCTTTGTGTCCCAGGAGGGAGGGGGAAGTTATCACAGGAAGTATGGAACAGCTGGAGCCCTTGTGACATCAGTAGTAGTGTAATGGGTTAAAAATGTGAGGGTCTGGCCCCCATCTAAAATCAAGAGGTGAAATTCTGGTATTGACTAAACACACTGTCCTAAGCACGTATACATCAGACTTTGTGCAGGGGAACAGCAGAGGGCTTCTTCTGAAGTCACACTATTTCCCCCACCCTTGTCACCATCCAATTTCCCCTTGCCACCAATAAACATGGACTGTGCCCAAGGGTTGGCCAAGGGAAGGAACCAGGAATGGGGGATTTTAGGAGACTTGATAAATGGGGCCCCAGAGGGACAGAAGGCGTTGCTGTGGAGTTTATTAGGAGGAAAACTTGGACTGAGGTTGAGCTGTCGAGCTCTATCAGTGCCAGAAACCCCGCGATTCAGATTGGGTATTGAACTTCTTGAAAATGGATTCATCCTTACTCCATTAGCAGATACTTGTGATCCTGGGGCGCTGGTGAGCCTACAGTATATCGGTATAGAGACTGGTACTCAGAATCCCACTAACCTGGTGGAGAGTTGGCCAAGTGGCTGGAATCATCAAGTTTACAGAACATTCAATTGGGGTAGATGACTGGCCCATCTTGTGGAGCAATTTGAGACTCTTTTGGTGCCAGAGCTCTCAACCTGTTGAGAACTCTGTGGGGTAACATTATTGCTATGGTTTTGTTGGGGGTTTAAATGTTACTGGTGATTTTGCTAACACTTGTATATTTGGTGGGAAGGAAGCCTATTTCTCCTATGTGGAGCACTGTTTACATTTACACTTGTGTCAATAAAGGGATTATTATCTGTGTCTTGTCTCCTTACCTGTGTGCATCAGTGAACCTAGGGGGCCAGGTACTTAGCAAACTACAGTTCTAACCCTGATGTCCTTATAGCTTCTCTAACAACCAAACACCAAATAACAGAAAAATCAGGAGCAAGCCACCAATTTCAGACTTCTTGCTTTCTAGGGACCAGCTTTACAAAATAACAACAGCCATAGCACTCCAATTGTTCAGCAGAGATATTACAAAAAAAAGGAACAATGCAGACATTCTCCTAGTCCAAAAGCTGAAGGGAAAGTGCACATGCAATACAATGATCTCAATAAAATAATCCCTTTCTTTCAAATGTTTACAATTCAATCCCAAAAGAGCAAATTGATTACATGATTTTTATACTTCTTTGTAGAACGTAAATACAGCAATAACAGACCCCATTGTGCTAAAACAAAAGACACAGAACTACATATCTTTCTGTCACCTGCCTTAACTTGACACCTTAATAAGGAAATCAGAGGATGGTGAAATTGCCCAAAACATCAAAGTATTCATAAACATGGCAGAGATAGTCGTCATCCCAAAACCTCAAGAACTGTGGAAGTTATAGACCTATCTCTTTATTCAATGCTGATATTAAACCGTTTGCAAAAATCCTGGCTAACAGATTGAGTTCGGTAGTTGCCACATTGGTTTATATTGACCAGGTCGGGTTTATCACTGTCCAACAAGACTCTGAAAGATCGCTAACACCAAAACAGCCACAAACAAAAGCTCTCTGCCATGGTGGTGACTCTCAATGATGAAAAAGCTTTTGAAAGAGTGGTTTGGCCCTTTATTAACACTATCATGGCATGGGGGATGGATTATTACAGCGGTCCCTGCTCTATATCATAATCGCTCTGCTGCTATAGTTTGAAATCCATAATGGAACCAGTCACGGCTCTCCTCTGGTCCCTTTAATTTTTGTGCAAATCATGGAGCCTCCGACTATACAGATCCATAATAACCCCAACATCTCAGGTGTCAGGATGCTCCTCAGAGGCAAAATGTGCCTTTATAACAGACAACTTGCTCCCGACAATCTCTGAACCGTAATCCTCCATTCCCCAAACTTAATAGTTAACTACAACTGCAAATGATCTACACTATATGGACAAAAGTATTCGGATGCTTGATCATTACACCAAACGGGACTGCAATGACCCTGTATTCAACTATATATACTTTATTATGAAGTTGGTCCCCCTTTTGCAGCGATAACAGCATCCACTCTTTTTGGAAGGCTTTCGCAAGATTTGGGGGTATATGTACTAAACCGCTGGTTTGAAAAGTGGAGATGTTGCCTATAGCAACCAGATTCTAGTTATCAATTATTTAGTACGTTCTACAGAATGACAGCTACAGTGTAATTGGTTGCTATAGGCAACATCTCCACTTTTTCAAACCCGCAGTTTAGTAAAAATACCCCTTGGAGTGTTTCTTTTGGAATTCATGCCCATTCATTCTGTAGAGCATTTAAGAGATCAGGCACTGATGTTGGACGAGAAGGCCTGGCTCGCAATCTCCATTCCAGTTCATCCTAAAGGTGTTCAATGGGGTTGAGGTCAGGGCTCTGTGCGGTCCAGTCGAGTTCTTTCACATCAAACCATGTCTTTGTAGTCTATGCTTTGTGCACTGGGGCACAGGCATGTTGGGATAGAGAAGAGCCTTCCCCAAACTTTTTCCACAAAGTTGGAAGCATAATATTGTCCAAAATGACTTGGTATGCTGAAGCATTAAGATTGCCCTTCATTGGATATAAGGGGCCTAGACCAAACCCTGAAAAACAGCACCATACCATTATCCCTCCTCCGTCAAACTTCACAGTTGGCATATAGTAGTCAGACAGGTAACGTTCTCCAGGCATCCACCAAACCCAGACACCCATCTGACTGCCAGAAAAGCAGCTATGGAATCAGCAGAGCATTGGCGATTTTGACACACCATGCGCATTAGCAGTCGTTGACCTCGCTCTGTGATTTTATGTGATCTTCCACTTCGAGTTGCTGTTGTTCCTAAACGCTTCCACTCTCTAATAATATCACATACAACTTACCCTGGAATATCTAGCAGGGATTAAATGTCATGACCCGTTTTATTGCAAAGGTGGCATCCTATCACAGTACCACTCTGGCAGTCACTGAGCTCTTCAGAACGACCCATTTTGTACCACAAATGATTGCAAATGGAGACTGCATGGCTAGGTGCTTGACTTTATACACCTCTGGCAACGGGTCTGATTGAAACACCTCAATTCAATAATACACAGGTGTGGCCAAATTTTGTCCATATAGTGTATCTTAAAAAATAATATAGACAAATATGAGTCTATCAGGGAATAAACGTACTGATAATTTACGAAAATGTACTGTTGAGAACTATGGAAGAACAATTAAATAATAAAAACAAGTGTATTTTCAGAAACTATTAGGAGAGTATCAAACAGTTCAAGCATATTTGGCAAAATATAAACTAAAACACAAAAGTTGCACTCACATGAGTGTAGATCTGAAAAACTTTATTTCAGTATCTTCCTCCAGCAGTGACCAACACCTTATGGTCAGCTAGTGCAGCAAACCATGGGGGGAATTCAATTGCCTGTGTTGTTCTCCAGAACAATGCGGGGCACGCATTATTATTACCGTTAGTGCTGTAAATGTGGAAGTTGGGAAAGGAGTCTGTAAATCCTAGGACAACCTCTGATTGGCTGAATATACTTTATGGATAATACAACATGCAATATACATCATGTACAAATATAGGATACATACGTTACTGATAAGCAAACCCTCCTCCCCTTATATTATAATTTTCAGAACAGAAAACATGTAGTATATATATATATATATATATATATATATATATATATAATGACCCACACAGAGCCCTGATCTCAACATCATTGAGTCTGTCTGGGATTACATGAAGAGACAGAAGGATTTGAGTAAGCCTACATCCACACATCCACAGGAGATATGTGGTTAGTTCTCCAAGATGTTTGGAACAACCTCCCTGCCAATTTCCTTAGAAAACTGTGTTCAAGTGTACCTAGAAGAATTGATGCTGTTTTGAAGGCAAAGGGTGGTCACACAGAATATTGATTTGATATAGATTTCTCTTCTGTTCATTCACTTTGATTTTGTTAATTGCTAAAAATAAACTATTAACATTTCTTTTTTTTTAAAGCATTAATACTTTACAGCATTTTTTTTAGGGATGTGCACCGGCGACTTTTGAGGTCTCGTGTTTTGTGTTTTGGATCCGGATTTTTGTTATTTTTGGGGTTCGGATTTGTCTCGCAAAACACTTGACGAAAGGTCTCGGTTCGGATTTAAGGTTTTGGATTCGGATTTTTTTTGAAAAAAACATAAAAAGTTTAAAAATCAAGTTTTTGGGCTTATTTTCACTCCTAGGCTATTATTAACCTCAATAACATTCAATAACAAGCATTTCCACTAATTTACAGTGTATTCTGAACACCTCACAATATAGTTATTAGTCCAAAACGTTGCAACAAGGTATCTTTCTGGACTGCGTAGAGGAGTGGGTCACCACAATATATATTAAAAACCCTGAACTTTTATGATTCGCACCAATAAATGTACCTGGACTGCGTAGAGGAGTGGGTCACCACAATATATATTAAAAACCCTGAACTTTTATGAATCGCACCAATAAATGTACCTGGACTGCGTAGAGGAGTGGGTCACCACAATATATTAAAAACCCTGAACTTTTATGAATCGCACCAATAAATGTACCTGGACTGCGTAGAGGAGTGGGTCACCACAATATATTAAAAACCCTGATCTTTTATGAATCGCACCAATAAATGTACCTGGACTGCGTAGAGGAGTGGGTCACCACAATATATATTAAAAACCCTGAACTTTTATGATTCGCACCAATAAATGTACCTGGACTGCCTAGAGGAGTGGGTCACCACAATATATATAATAAGAAAACCATCAACTTGTATGATTCGCACCAATAAATGTACCTGGACTGCGTAGAGGAGTGGGTCACCACAATATATATTAAAAACCCTGAACTTTTATGATTCGCACCAATAAATGTACCTGGACTGCCTAGAGGAGTGGGTCACCACAATATATATAATAAGAAAACCATCAACTTGTATGATTCGCACCAATAAATGTACCTGGACTGCGTAGAGGAGTGGGTCACCACAATATATTAAAAACCCTGAACTTTTATGAATCGCACCAATAAATGTACCTGGACTGCGTAGAGGAGTGGGTCACCACAATATATATAATAAGAAAACCATCAACTTGTATGATTCGCACCAATAAATGTACCTGGACTGCGTAGAGGAGTGGGTCACCACAATATATATTAAAAACCCTGAACTTTTATGATTCGCACCAATAAATGTACCTGGACTGCGTAGAGGAGTGGGTCACCACAATATATATAATAAGAAAACCATCAACTTGTATGATTCGCACCAATAAATGTACCTGGACTGCGTAGAGGAGTGGGTCACCACAATATATATTAAAAACCCTGAACTTTTATGAATCGCACCAATAAATGTACCTGGACTGCGTAGAGGAGTGGGTCACCACAATATATTAAAAACCCTGAACTTTTATGAATCGCACCAATAAATGTACCTGGACTGCGTAGAGGAGTGGGTCACCACAATATATTAAAAACCCTGAACTTTTATGAATCGCACCAATAAATGTACCTGGACTGCGTAGAGGAGTGGGTCACCACAATATATTAAAAACCCTGAACTTTTATGAATCGCACCAATAAATGTACCTGGACTGCGTAGAGGAGTGGGTCACCACAATATATATTAAAAACCCTGAACTTTTATGATTCGCACCAATAAATGTACCTGGACTGCCTAGAGGAGTGGGCACTGGGCACCACAATAAAATATATAAAAAACCTTCAACAGGTCTGCATTACACTACACATATGGCTGCTCCTCCATCCTCTCCATCATATACATGTTGGAGTTTTAGCGTGTGACAACCTCTTGTTTTTGATAATGTCAGTGCATTTTGAATATTTTTCAATTTGCCCCACACCACTGAATGTACTTTATCTATGATACGCATCTATCTATCTTGACTGCGTAGTGTGGTGGCCCCGGTACACAATTTGGTACCGAGGCCACAATATAATTAAAAAACCCTCCACGTGTCAGAATTCCACCAAAAAAGGGTATGGACTGCGTAGTGTGGTGGCCCCGGTACACAATTTGGTACCGAGGCCACAATATAATTAAAAAATTGGGCATCAACTGTCACCGTTGTTTAATATATGATACACCTAAATATGGACTGCACAGTGGAGTGGCCCCGGTAGTAAATTTGGTGCCGGGGCCACAATAAAATAAATACACCCTCAACTGGTCTGAATTCCACCAAACAAGTATCTGGACTGCGTAGTGGGGTGGCCCCGGTACCCAATTTGATACCGGGGCCACAATACCTCCTCCAAACATGGTACAGACAATTCGTCATTGAGATCCCATCAAGTATGTTAAAGACAGACAGGGTCCAAGTGTTATTGGTTGACTTTGTAAACCAAAAAACTGTCCCTGTTGCACATAGTCGTGCAATGAAGACTGACTTTTTCATTTAAAGGCACCATCTTTCAAGTGTAGTGTTTGTAAGTCTAAGTCATATTATACTTTTGGTAAAATTGGTTTATTTTGTTCCTCTTTATGGTAACTACTAATAGAATTAAAGTATTAAATAGAAGCGGCAGTTCCTCTTTATGGTAATTAGTAATAGAATTAAAGTATTAAATAGAATTAAAGTATTAAATAGAATTAAAGTATTAAATAGAATTAAAGTATTAAATAGAGTGGTATAGAGTTGTAGTGTGGTATAGATAGAGTGGTCCCCACAATATAATAATAAAACCCTCAACTGGTCTGAATTCCACCAAACAAGTATCTGGACTGCGTAGTGTGGTGGCCCCGGTACACAATTTGGTACCGAGGCCACAATATAATTAAAAAACCCTCTACGTGTCAGAATTCCACCAAAAAAGGGTATGGACTGCGTAGTGTGGTGGCCCCGGTACACAATTTGGTACCGAGGCCACAATATAATTAAAAAATTGGGCATCAACTGTCACTGTTGTTTAATATCTGATACACCTAAATATGGACTGCACAGTGGAGTGGCCCCGGTAGTAAATTTGGTGCCGGGGCCACAATACCTCCTCCAACTTCCAAGTGTAGTGTTTATAAAGACAGACAGCGTCGAAGTGTTATTAGTTGACTTTCTTAACCCTAAAATTGTCCCTGTTGCAAATATTCGTGCAATGGACAGTTACTTTTTTATTGAAAGACTCAAGATTTCAAGTGTAGTGTTTATAAAATATAAACAACAATACAGTAGTTTTAGAGCACGTCAATACCTCTTGTTTTAAATTATGACACGGCATTTTACTTTTGGTTTAATTTCTTGAATTTTTTTAAATTTGGTTTTACTTTTTGAACATGGCAAACGACTGTTGATTGGTCATATAATGCAAAAAAAAAAGGTCTAAGATGGAATTGTCCTTGGGCCCTCACACCCACCCTTATGTTGTTGAAATAGGACATGCACACTTTAACAAACCAATCATTTCAGCGACAGGGCCTACCAAACAACTTTGGCTGAAATGATTGGTTTGTTTGGGCCCCCACACCAAAAAAGCTATTCATCTCTCCCTGTACAGACTAAACAGGCTCTACTGAGGCAAGATGTCGTCCTCATCCTCAACCTCTGATTCCTCTCCCCCTACAGTGTGTACTTCCTCCTCATCACACATTATCAATTCGTCCCCGCTGGACTCCACAACCACAGGTCCCTCTGTAGTATCTGGAGGGCAGTGCTGTACTTCATTGAGGAATTGATTATTCATTTTTATAAACATCATTTTTTCAACGTTCTGAGGAAGCAACCTCCTTCGCCGCTCACTGACCAGGTTCCCCGCTGCACTAAAAACTCTTTCCGAGTACACACTGGAGGGGGGACAACTCAGGTAAAATAGAGCCAGTTTGTACAGGGGCTTCCAAACTGCCTTTTTTTTCCTGCCAGTAACAATATGGACTGTCTGACATGTCTACTTGGATGGTGTCAGCAAAGTAATCATCCACAATTTTTTCTATTGTGACAGCATCCAATGCAGCGAGAGTAGACATGTCTGCAATGGTTGGCAGGTCCTTCAGTCCGGACCAGATGTTATCAGCATCCCCGCCAGTGCCTCTTTTGGGAAAACTGAGCTTTTTCCTCGCAGCCATAGATGTGGAAGAAAATGAGGGTGGAGCTGTTGGCATGTCACGGTCCTCTTCAGAGGACAATCTCCTGACCAGCAGGTCTTTGCACCGCTGTAGACTTGTGTCCGCCGGAAACAGAGACACAACATACGCTTTAAACCGAGGATCGAGCACGGTGGCCAGAATGTATTCCTCTGACTTTAAAAGAGTGACCACCCTCGGATCCTGGCAAAGCGTACGAAGGGCTACATCCACAAGAGCTACATGCTTGGTGTAATCGCAATGGCTTACCAGCTCCTCCCTCACTTTCTCCAGCTGCTTCTGCAACAGCCTGATCAGGGGAATGACCTGACTCAAGCTGGCAGTGTCGGAACTGACTTCTCGTGTGGCAAGTTCAAATGGCTGCAGAACCTTGCACAACACGGAAATCAGTCTCCACTGCGCTTGACTGAGGCGCATCCCCACTCCTTTGCCTATGTCGTAGGTGGCTGTGTAGGCCTGAATGGCCTTTTGCTGCTCCTCCATCCTCTGCAGCATATAGAGGGTGGAGTTCCAGCGCGTCACAACCTCTTGTTTGAGGTGATGGCAGGGCAGGTTCATGCTTTTTTGATGTGCCTCTAGTCTGCGGTAGGCACTGGCTGAATGCCGAAAGTGTCCAGCAATTTTGCGCGCCACCGCAAGCATCTCCTGCACACCCCTGTCACTCTTGAGGTAATGCTGCACCACCAAATTAATGGTGTGGGCAAAACATGGGACGTGCTGGAAATTGCCCATATTTAATGCCCGCACAATGTTACTGGCATTGTCTGACACCACAAATCCCCATGAGAGTCTAAGTGGGGTAAGCCACTGGGAGATAATTTCCCTCATTTTCTCTAATATGTTGTCAGCGTTGTGCCTCTTGTTAAAGCCTGTAATACACAATGTTGCCTGCCTTTGCACGAGCCGCCATTTTGTAGTTGCTGCTACTGATGCAGCTGTTGCTGTTGCTGCGGAAGGGGATGCATCTACCCAGTGGGCTGTCACAGTCATATAGTCCTTCGTTTGCCCAGAACCACTTGTCCACATGTCCGTGGTTAAGTGGACAGTGGGTACAACCGCATTTTTTAGAGCACTGAGGACACTTGATCGTACTTCTCTGTACATTTTTGGTATCGCCTGCCTAGTGAAGTGGAATCTCGACGGGATTTGGTACCGGGGACACAATACCTCCATCAACCCTCTAAATCCCACTCCACTGATGGCGGACACCGGGCGCACGTCTAACACCAACATTGCAGTTACAGCCGCAGTTATACGCTTTGCAATAGGGTGACTACTATCGTATTTTGTGGTCATGGCAAACGACTGTTGGACGGTCAATTGTTTTGTGAAAGACTTAGCGGTCTTACGACTTCCCCTCTGGGAAGATGACCGACTAACAGCAGCAACAGCAGCAGTGGCAGTAGTAGGCGTACCGCTGCAGGATTCCTCGGATTAATCCCGTATTGAGGAGGACTCAGTCTGGCTGCTGACTTGGGCTGCAGGACTGAATCTGATGGAGATTGTGGAGGAAGTTGACGAGGAGGGTGTTGCTAGTGTGTATCCAACTGGACCACGGGATTTAGGTGTCCCTGTACCGATGAGGGTCCTAGCCCCAGTTCCTGAACTAACCACTGAACTATGAAGGTTATTCAGGTGACGTATAAGGGAGGATGTTCCTAGGTGGGCAAGATCCTTACCCCTGCTTATTTGAGCTTTACATAAGCTACATATGGCCATACATTGGTTGTCTGGATTTGGATAAAAATAACTCCAGACCGAAGAGGTGCATTTTTTGGTCTTCTGACCAGGCATGACGATGGGCTTTTTCATCCCATGGACATCAGCTGTTTCCCCCCCTGGTGCCTCATTTACAATAACCACATCACCATCCTCATCATCAAGTTCCTCCACAGCGCCAGCTACATCATCAATAGCCTCCTCCCGAGCCACCTCTTCCCGTACAGTGATGGGAAGGTCAGGCTTGACAACCACCAACATCCTTGGACTCGCCTTGTGGATTTGTGATAATTTCTCTTTAGAAGGCAGAGTTGTTTGCTGTTTTGTTGCTGACAGCATAACTCTCTTCAATTTTTTGTAGGGGGGGGGAGGAGGAGGGCTAAGATCCGTGGGTGAAGCTGAACCACTAGTCATGAACACGGGCCAGGGCCTAAGCCGTTCCTTGCCACTCCGTGTCGTAAATGGCATATTGGCAACTTTACGTTTCTCCTCAGATGATTTTAAGTTTCTCTTTTTGCTACTTTTTCTTAACTTGGGCTTTTTGGATTTTACATGCCCGGTACTACGAGATTGGGCATCGGGCTTGGAAGACGACGTTGATGGCATTTCATCGTCTATGTCATGACTAGTGGCAGCAGCTTCAGCATTAGGAGGAAGTGGGTCTTGATCTTTCCCTACTTTATCCTCCAAATTTTTGGTCTCCATTATATGTAGCACAAGATACTGCAGAATGTGTGAACTTGGTAATATTGCAGTACCAATGGACTTATACTGCTGGATTGGTTTTGCAAATTTGGTTATAATTATTATATATTTTTTTTTAAAAAAATTTTTTATTTTTTTTTTACTTTTTTTTTATTTTTTAAAAACTTGGGAATAATGGGGAAATAACTATGCCCTTAGAAGCACAGAGCACAGGACACAGCACCACTGGACTGAACAGGACACAGCACAGGACCCAGCAGCACTACAGAACTCAGCAGGACAGAGCACAGGACACAGCACCACTGGACTGATACTGCAGAATGTGTGAACTTTGTAATATTGCAGTACCAATGGACTTATACTGCTGGATTGGTTTTGCAAATTTGGTTATAATTATTATATTTTTTTTTATTTTTTTTTATTTTATTTTTTTTTTTACTTTTTTTTTTTTTTAAAAAACTTGGGAATAATGGGGAAATAACTATGCCCTTAGAAGCACAGAGCACAGGACACAGCACCACTGGACTGAACAGGACACGGCACAGGACCCAGCAGCACTACGGAACTCAGCAGGACAGAGCACAGGACACAGCACCACTGGACTGATACTGCAGAATGTGTGAACTTTGTAATATTGCAGTACCAATGGACTTATACTGCTGGATTGGTTTTGCAAATTTGGTTATAATTATATATATATTTTTTTTAATTTTTAATTGTAATTTTTTTTTTACTTTTTTTTTATTTTTTAAAAACTTGGGAATAATGGGGAAATAACTATGCCCTTAGAAGCACAGAGCACAGGACACAGCACCACTGGACTGAACAGGACACGGCACAGGACCCAGCAGCACTACGGAACTCAGCAGGACAGAGCACAGGACACAGCACCACTGGACTGATACTGCAGAATGTGTAAACTTTGTAATATTGCAGTACCACTGGACTTTTACTGCTGAATGTGTGAACTTGGTAATATTGCAGTACCAATGGGCTTATACTGCAGGATTGGTTGTGCAAATTTTGTGGTAATTAAAAAAAATTAAAGTAGTTTTTGGTATTTTTTTAAATAACTTTTTTTTATTTTTTTAAACACAGGGGAATATTGGGGAAATAACTATGCCCTTAGAAGCACAGAGCACAGGACACAGCACCACTGGACTGAACAGGACACAGCACAGGACCCAGCAGCACCACTGACCTCAGAAGGACAGAGCACAGCACACAGCACCACTGGACTGATACTGCAGAACACAGCACAGCACAGAACTAAACAGCACAGCACAGAACTAAACAGCACAGCACGAGATCTACCAGGACAGAGGACCACCTAACACACCCTCCCTCTACCCTGATCAATGCCCGAGTGAAGATGGCGGCGACTAGCGGGGAATTTATAGGATCCGAGTATCGCGAGATCCGACAACGGGATTATGAGTCAGAGCCTCAGTTTCAGATTTGAATTTGGCGCCAATACCCGGATCTGTCTCGGATCCGACTCGGATCGGCAACGTTCGGGTGGGCTCGGATTTCATAAATCCGAGTGCGCTCATCCCTAATTTTTTTCCACGCCTGTTTAAAACGTTTGCACAGTAATATATATATATATATATATATATATATATATAAATAAATTATAATGCATAAAGAAACCCACAGTATGCATTCAACATAACAGCTTCACAAATCATTGTGAAAATGTGTCCCACATCCCAAGTCATATGACTTGACAGATAAAGGAACCTGTAAGCAGTAATTTATGCATCCACTGCAACAAGACTTTATAACCCACCTAACTCTTTTACAAGCACATACATAAGTAGAAAATAATGATAAATTTAGGATAAAAAAAGTTGAGAAACTGCATTGCAAGCATAACTAAAGCTGTGTGAGTGTGAGGACTAATCACAAGCCACAATTAAGAGATTGAGAGTGGTGATAGGTTCTTCTGCAAACACCACCACCTCCTCCACCATTTTAGAGTGGATAATTAAATTGATTTGCCAAACCTTTATTACAGAAACAGAGAAGGCTTGTAAAAAATTTGATAGGAAATACTTAAAGTTGATTGGCTATAAGGAAATAATGCAAACTGGGTAATATCAGCATCACTCTGCAATGTCAGTTTTTGACTAGATGAGGCTAAGGGCAAATATTAAGGAAGTCAATTATACTGTGGATACTGGACATAAAAGCTTCAGTAATTACAGACGTTCAAAAGCAGCAATGTTGTGAAGTTTATATAGAGTGAACAATAATTTTTACACTGTATTCAATAGTATTTTACGTGAAGTTAGCTGCATTCTCTACACAATGTGTGTTTCAGTTAAATTCTGCACTGCAGTCAGTATGATACATTTACCATATAGACTAAATATCTCTATACTATCAGTAGCTCCAGCTGTGTCCACCATGTGGTCAATGCAGCAGGCTGGAGCGCAGGTAAAATGCCATTGTTTTACAGATACCTACACCCAACACACAGGAACACCCAAACCAATAATAATAATAATAATAATAATAATAATAAAAAAAACAAATTAATATAATCTTGTCCCACCCTCAAAGTGGTTAATAATTTCAAATCACTGTTAATATTAGTTAATTAATAAAATGTACACATAATTTACATAACTTAAAAACAATATAACCACTGTTTACCATAAATGCAACACAGCCTGTGCAAGGATTAATGAGACTGGGATATGATAGACCCTCCTTCTAATCAATTATACATTCCTCTCCTCCTCTAGCTGTGTGCTGGACACTTCCTGATAACATAGGGGAGGCACTCAACAAAGGATTGGCCTGTCCTGCTACTGCCTTCCTGTTACACCCCTCGTCTTCTGCTGACAAGACAACACAGTACAGTACCCTGAGCAGTGGGAAATGCCATCTAAATGTGTGTTTCCTTTACCATACCTCCCAATGGTCCTGATTTAGACATCACAGCCCCAGTTTAAGGGGTATGTCCCACCGCTCTGACCACAGTAACTTTGTCCTGATGGTCAGAGTGGAGGAATAGTGAGGAAACCTGTGAATTTAATTATATTCGATTGTGCAGTATTAAGCATTATGGGACCTGTTGCCATGTTGAAATGAAGATATCTGACAGAAAGTTATACCTCAACATTTAGATACCAGTATGAATCTATACTGACAGATAAAATATGAATGAAACCACTCAGCAATTATCAGGGGTTCTAACTTCATGGAAATAGGAAAGTTCAAAATGTCAGTGAGAATTCTTAAATTATATAGCTAATAGCAGTGCTTTTTTTGGAAGATAAAAGGTGCCAGAACTCACATCACGTAGTCAATCACTGTACACACACATCCTAGTTGTGTAACGAAACATAACGGTCACCGCCCGCAGTAAGCTCTCAGTGCGCAACCACACGAACAATCACAAGCTGAGCAGCGCCACAAGCGGTGCCATCACAACCAGCTCGGACGAAGTACACATGCATTGGACTCGACACACAATCAGCCTGCATGCACCGTTTTAATGATTTTTGCACCGACCTGCTACACTCGACAGGGTGATTCAAGTCCACGTGGACCAAACATCAAATGTTCAAAAGTTACTTTTAAAACTAGAAAAATCCGTTGAAAAAGGTGTCGGAACTCAGTTCTGTGAGTTCTATGACAAAAAAAAGCACTGGCTAATAGTAGGACTTTAGTAGCTTGCAGACTGTGGTAGCAATTTTTACTGTTATAATGTATATCATTTGAAAAGAGATTTAGCAACAACCCATAAGTATATATATCCTGCAGTTATAACCACTTCAAAACTGCCAGAATGAGCGAGCAGAGATTTAGGATGATATTATGAATATAGTGTTTCTAGGAATAGAAATATTAAGCAGTGGAGAATACATTGCGGGGTCAGTAGGAAGAGTGGAGGCGTTGCCCATAGCAGCAAATTATACTCTAGTTATCATGTATCTAGTATATTCTAGAAAATGACAGACAGAATCTGATTGGTTGCTACGGGCAATATATCCACTTTTCCTTTATAGAAGGTTTGATACATCTACCACTATGTATTAAAATGCAAACTGACAAAGTGTGAATATGGGACACACTGATAAATTAATAGGAATATGAAAAGTAAAACCTTGGTGTGACACACCTGATATTGCAAGATTAAATAAATAGATTTGTCTGCAGTAAATTAATTCTGAATTCACTTAGGAACTGTATGGTTCTTATGCTTTACTGCAAGTGTGAAGTTTATAATATGAGACAAGCAGATAAATTAATAGGAGTGTGGAAAATAACATCTTTAGAAGTTGGTGTGACACTCCTAATATTGCAGCATTAAAGAGATTTGTTTGCAGTGAATGAACCTTGAGTTCACACAGGAAACACATTTGACATAGATATCATACTGATTTCTTTCTCTGATAGAAGAAAGATTCAATAAAACGATTAATGACACCACAGACCAATAAAAAAAACAAAACCCTTATGTAATGGATGCACACACTGATTAAAAACGTTTAAAATTAAAAAAGATTGGGAAATACTGTAGTCAGAAGTCTGCTCATGTAACTATTGGAAACTGGTGTGATGTACCTCACACTGAGCAATCTAACGATTACACCTGCCAGCAATGAACAAACCATGAATTTATTCAGTGAGTATACCTGAGTCATATAACATACAGGGTCATTCTGGGTCATTTTTCTGGTACAAGAAGGACACAGTTTGAAGCAATAAGATTGGTTCCAAAACTATATGGCTAAACAATTAGATTCACATAAAATGTAATAGAATTTAAACATTTGGGGATAAAAGAAGAGGACCATCGCTGTCTATTAAATTAATTATTTTAAGAAGAGGACCATCGCTTTCTATTAAATTCATTTTTTTTAGTTATCCATTTGTTACTTCTGTTATTTAAATATATAACTGTATTTTAATCAATCAAAAGTTTAATATTTCACATCAGAAAATGGGAATTTGTGAGATATAGAATATTGATAATTTTAACAAATATAAAAAAAATATAGAATTTTAATCCTGAATTAGTTTTTTGTTGGAATCAGAGTGTCCCCATATCTGAATTCTGTTGGTCTTGTAATGTGCTATATTTATACGGGAGAGCACCCCCACACAATTTGCACTAGTCATAACGACAATACAATAAAAAATAAGAAATTATATTTGGGTAGGGTTTTTTTCCTATGCAGGTATATTTTTTCTATTTTTTTGTACACGACTTTACAATCCCTCTAAATATTTGAAGGTGTCAGTGCAGACCCCTAAAATCTCTGGTGGCTTTCTAAAGCAATAGAGCCCAGATCTATGGTAGCTTTACTATACACTCCACCAATTTATTGTGGATTACAATACAGTCCCAAGATCTCTAATGGCTAGTGCTATCAGCATGATAGGAACTGTCTAATGAGTCTGTCTGCATACCCACAATCTGTGCAGCTGGACAATTAAAGGCTGATGACAGAGCCACACAGCGAGACAGAAGATACTCCCTAAAGATTCTCATTGTTTATTGTGTCTAGCTCCCCCTGGCGCATCTATGAACTAAGTGGCCACAGGCAGCTGGCCCACAAAGTTTAAATTGTTCCATTCCAGGAATGATAACTCTGGATTCACTGGGGTCCAGCTTGCATTGCCTCATATCTATGATGGATTTACAATGTAGACAGAAATCTCTGGTACCTTTACAATGCAGACACAAATGTGTGGTCACTTTACTTTGCAGATCCTTTGATGGTTTGGACACAATGCAGACAGAAATTCTCTGGTGGTAGCACAGTGCAGACACAAGTTATTACTTAACGTTCCTGCAGTCCCGCTCTGTTATCACTCAGGGCAGTAGCGAGGATGTCTGGCTGGGCCAGGAAGTTGTCATACTCAGTAGACTACTCCCAGGACTATTGATTGGTGGATAGCAGGCCCTACCAACGGAGGGGGGGCATTTCTTCGGGTCTCAAACTGGCAGGGGGCCTCATGATTTTCCAACTTATTGTTTTTGTGTTCCATATGTTTTGTTTTGTTTTATTTTTTAATATATTTATCTATTTGCTTATTTGCCAATTTTCAAGCAATAAAAGTTCAAGCCTAGCCCCTAAACAAGTTGATTGGTTAAATTGGCACAACGTGCTTATTAACAATCACAAATTCCCCGGCGCTAGAAAATAATAAATGACAAAGGCCAATATATAAATGTACATGTATTGTAAAGATAAAAACATCAATATAAAAATGACTACATGCATAGATAAAGAAGTCTGCAGACCCCAACAAAAAATAAATATAAATATGTAAGATGCAAAAAGGTCTAGACCAAAAATGAATGGATATTACCATAAAAAATAGAAAATAAAAAATAAATAAAAATAGTAGAAAAATCAAAAATCTGTCAAATCAATCTATATGTATATATAGGCCGGTGAAAAAGTATACATAAGTATATGTGCTGGTGTCCTCCAAATAGAAAAATGGTAGGTTCCACCCTCTTTAAGGATACCAGGTGAATAGAAGAAATATCCTGCCACTCAAATTCCGCTAACTGTAAATAACGCTAGCACAGTCAGTACGTGAATAAAAGTCCATAGACAACTTCCACTGTATCAAAATAGGGCTTGGAGAAATCACCTTCTCAACCATCACTCACGCAATAGAAACATTTAGATGAATGTCCATTGCTGCAGAAATATGCTGTCCAAAGTTACTCACTGGACCTGGTCACAGGGAAAAGTTAGAGCGGCGACAATCTCGTGCTTATTGCTCTCTGTGCATAATGCATCTATCCACACAGACATATGAGAATGTCACTTGTCCTTGAGATTTGCCAGGGGTGAGTGACTCGTAAATTCACACACGAATGGACTGGACTGCTTGATGTTCAACCTTTGTTTGATGTTTTTACGTTGAACGCTTTTAAAGGAAAATAGCATAAATTAAGTAACAGGGTCGTAACTAGGGCAGGGCGGCCGGTGCCATAGTACAGAGCGCAGGATGCACTGGAGGCGAAACCAGCTGCCACCACAATGTCCATTTGTTGGGCACTCGCTGCAATGTTTTTATAAGTGGTGCGCCGGCTTATTCTCTCCTGTAACCTTCTGGCTCCCGCAGGGCTGTCATAACTTCAGTAGAGGAGAAGGAGGGAGGGAGAGTGATGCCTGAGCATGAGGGCAGGTGTACACAGACTGAGAAGCAGCTGTCAGACTCACAGGGAGGAGGAGGAACTGCAGCCAGAAACACTCACTGTTTTCTGAAGTGTGTGTGTGTGTGAGATTGCTGGGGTAGAATTATGGTAAGTGTGTATGTGTCTGAGAAAGGGGTGGCAATTGAGGTTATGGGATAAATTAGGGTAGTGGGAGAAATGATTTGGAGAGCTGGAAAAGGTCAAGGGCATGAGGGGTAAAGTTTGAGGTGTGAGGGGGCAGTGCAGTCTGTGGGATGAGGTGTGATGGGAAAGTGTGAGCTGTGGGGAGGAGTGAACTGTGGGGTGAGGTGTGATTGGGCTGCCTGAGCTGTAAGGGAGTCAGCTGTGGGTGAGAAGTGAGGTGTGATGGGTAACTGAGCTGTGGGGGGGGGGTGACATGTAAGGTGAGCAGTGAGGTGTAATGGGTAACTGTGAGGTGTGTGTTCCTCCATCCGCAGAAGCATATACAGGGTGGAATTCCACCTTGTCACCACCTCTTGCTTCAGTTGGTGGCAAGGCAAATTAAATTGCTCTTGCAGCTGCTGCAATCTCCTACATGCTGTTGCCGAATGCCGTAAATGTCCAAATATTTTACGGGCCACAGACAGCATCTCCTGCACGTCCCTGCAGTTTTTTAAAAAAAACTCTGCACCACCAAGTTTATTGAGTGAGCAAAACAATATTGGTGGCGTTATCAGAAATGACATATCCTGAGGAGAGTCCAAGCAGGATAAGCCATGTTACAATGACATCCCTTAGTTTTTGTAACAGATTGCCAGCTGTATGCCTCTTAGTGAAGCCAGTGATACACAGAGTAGCCTGCCTCTGACAAATGTGACGTACTTGGGTACATACTGCTGCTGTTCCTGCTGGTGAAGACGAATGACCAACCCAGTGGGCTGTCACAGTCATATAAACTTTAGTTTGCCCAGTTCCACTTGTCCACATATCTGTGGTTAAGTGTACAGTGTGTAGAATAGCATTTTGTAGCCCAATAATTTAATTTTTACGAACCTTCTGGTAGAGGTGAGGAATAGCTTTTCTAGTAAAATGGTGTTGTGATGGAATTTGGTAACGGGGACACAAGACCTCAAGTAACTGTCTAAAACCAGCTGCACTAATAGTGGATATTGGACGCAGATCTAATACTAGCATAGTCGCCATGTCATCTGTGATCCGCTGTGTGACTGGGTGACAGCTTTCATACTTGCTTCCTTTTGCAAAGGATTGTTTAACAGTCAATTGTTGTAAACTACTAGTAGTCTTCTTCTAGGTCTGCTTCTGGGATGAATATTCACCCTCAGCAGCAGCAGCAGCAGTGGGACTGACGCTCAAGAATTCTTCTGCGGAATCCAGGATAGTGGAGGAGTCATCTAGCCTTGGATGCAGGACTGACTCCGAATGCTACTGAGGATATTGATGAGGACGGTGTTGTGGGTGTAGATTGCAGGTGTTGGGATCTAGCTGAGAGAAGGGACCTAGCTGATGCTGGACTGCTTGTTGCTATTTATTAGCATAAGATTCCAATTTTCCCAACAGCTTGCCATGAACTCGCTTCAAATGGCGTAACATGGATGAGGTTCCTAGATGGTTAAGGTCGCTACCTCTACTGACTGTGGCTTTACAAATGCTACAATTGGCTAGACAACTGTTGTCAGGATTTGGGTAAAAATAATTTCACACATAAGAGGTGGATTTTTTGGTCTTATGGCCAGGCATGACAATGGCCTTCTGCTTATCACGTACAAGAATTGCTTCCACTGGTGCAGGACTTACACAAACAATATCATCCTCATCAACATCCTCATTAGCTACACAAATATCTCCCTCATCCTGTTGCAATTCCAAATTGGCATCCTCAATTTGTGTATCACCAGCTACACTTGGGCTGTTCATGCACACATCTGCAGAAATTTAGAAAGGAGCCTTCTTTATGGGTACGCTATCAGAAAGGTTAGGCTTACACATGGCACTTGTGGATAGACTCTCCTCTGGGATTTGTGTCATTCCTGAATCTGAACATACATTTTCCTCTAATGCCTTACTGTTTTCTTTCAGCTTGGATTTTACAAGTAAAAGTATTTGGACACCACTTTTGTAGTCAGAATGACAAGGTCTTGCTTGGTCATGACTGACCTTACAAGAAGATGCCTCACTGAGAGTTGCAGAATTAGCATTCATAGAGAAAGGCGAAGGCCTCATTCTTTCCTTGCCACTGAATGTGTAGAATGGCATGTTGGCAATTTTATTTTTTTCTGCAGATAACTTTGCCTGGATTACAGGACTTTTTTTCTTGACCAAGGTAAAAGGTGTTTTTTTTACCTTTTTGTTTCCCTGACTTAAAAACACTATACACTTTAACATAGGCTTTAGAAGATGACATGGAGGGATTACTATCATCATGACTGGTGCCAGCAGCTGCTTAGTGCTCCTGGTCTTCTGTGTACTGCTGTGAATCCATTTTGATAACACAGTACAATGTGATTGCAGATTTAGAAGACCAAGACTGCCAGCCCTATTATTTGTATTTCAGCAATGACAATTAGCAATGGAGCTCTCTTGTTTGTGTGTAACCTATATAACACTGTACAATTTGACTGCAGATTGAGACCAAGACTGTCAGCCCTATTATTTCTATTTCAGCTATGACAATTAGCAAAGAAGCATTGGAGCTCTCCTCTATGTGTGTTACCTATATAACACAGTACAATGTGACTGCAGATTTAGAAGACCAAGACTGCCAGCCCTATTGTTTTTATTTCAGCAATGACAATTAGCAATGGAGCAATGGAGCTTTCCTGAATGTCACTGGAGATTTGAAGAACACTGCTACCCCTCCTCTTTCTTTTCTATCTATGACGCTGCCCAACTGCGCTAGAGACTGCCAAGAACCGTGCTATCCCTTCTGTGTCCCTCTGTGAAATGGTGCTGGATTGCCGTGGAGGGCGGTACTTATAGAATCCCAAACTTGCGAGAGCTGACGATGTAACAATGTTTTGCCTCGTTTTCAATTCCGAGGGTGCACAAAAGTTCAGAGCCGACATGGATCCGCTAAGTTCAGGTGTGCTCGGTTCTCGGGGAGCCGAGCCTGAGCATCTCTAGTAAGCACCAATGTACGTATATATTTTTTTGACACTACACACCGGTTGTCTATAGGAATGGTCTCTGGGCAACAAAATGTCAAACACAGAAGATTAGCATTATGGGTCTATTATATGTGTCTATATGTGTGTATCTATAGCATGTGTTGTATTTATATTCTTAATGTGTCACTGATTTCCATAGATGCATTGTTACAGGGGGTTGTTTACCACATGGACACCATAAAAAAGGTATATTACATATGAGATTGCAAGAGGTATCACCTTTTATAGCAAAAAATAACAGTTGCTAAGAGAAGTAAAATTAATGCAATCATACACACCTTCAATAAATATTTTACATATAGACCAGTTTTAGACTTTTCACCAGGAAAGGAGGAAGCAAGTTTGTTCTATAGGTTAGAAGCCTAGAGTATATATAAATCTTGGACCTCAGTAAAAAGGCATATAAGATACGCCAGTTATTCCTAGTCAAGTAATCAATCTTTTTGTGATCCTTGTTATAATTAGATGCAAAATGCAGATTAATGGTAAAGAGGAGTCTATTTTGGGCCTATTCTCAACAGTCAATCACAATCAATCAATTTCCTTTTTTTATGTTGGACAAAAGGACTTACCACAAAGTGGGTGCACTGCCGAAAAGGGGTGTGGTTGCACCCTGCAACATGATCCGTCTTCCAAGGGTGTTATGTATGTAATTGGGGTCAGGCCTTGAGCTTTAAAATTGCTAGGCCAACCCCAATCTCCCTGCCATCCACTGAAATAAAATTCCTCCTTTGCTTCCTATTTTCCTTTCCTTTCACTCCCTCCCTGTCCCTCTGTGTCTCTTTCCTCCTTCCTCTCTGTCCCCCTCTTTTTCACTTGCTCTCTTCCTCTCACCACTATCTTCCTCCCTCTCTATCACTATAGCTCCCACCTTACCTCTGTCACGCCCTGTCTTTCTTCTTCTCTGTTTTCCTTCCTCTCTGTCTTTCCTTCCTTTTCAGTCCCTCTCTCTATCCCTCTCTAACTTTTACTATCCCTCATTCCTTCTCTGTCTCTCACGTTCGCAGTTGCTCCCACTCTGTTTTCCTCTCCTTCTGTCTCTCTCTCTCCCTTCCTTGCTCTCTCTATATTTCTCACACTATGTCTTCCATCTCTATCTATCTCTGTCTGTCTTAGACACCTGCCAATAATTTCTTATTTTTATAAACGGCCACTGTCACTGTTGTAGGATTGTTGGGAAATGAGGATACGTAGGCGGCTGACATTGTGTTGAATGATACATTTTTCCTGGGTGTTTTCTGGTCCCGCCTAATTAGTATCTGTCTTTCAGTATATACTGATAATTGCATGTCTGTTTTATCTTTTAAGATAAAGTAAAAACAGCATGTTTCCAATAAATGCAGTAATTTGTACAGTTTTAGATATGGTTAAATGATACTTTAGATAAGATACTTGATATAAAATATTGGAATGGATGTCACACTAGAGATAATGATACCGCGAACATCAGATAAGCCATTTTTCTAAATAACTTTTAAAGAAACGTTTTATTGTTTTTTGAATAGTAGACATGTTTAACAAATATCAGCAAGAAAAACAGATACATATTTTAGGAGGGAAAAGGAGGAGGTAGGATCAGGCAAGGAATAGAGAAGGTAAAGGTTTGTTAAGGGGGAGAGAGTATTTTGAAGAAGTCAAAAACAATGTAGTTATGATCAAAAACATAATTACATCAAAGAAATGTTTCCAATATAGCATCATGTGGTGAACGTAAGTATCATATCAAGGAGGCAGAGTGAAATCAGCCTAGGGGTGGCGATGTTGAGTACTCTTTCCTGTTAATGATTTGTAAATGAGCTGAGAGGAGCAGGAGCTGGGCAGAAGAAGGGCAGGTGGGGAGTGGCTGCTTTCTTAGCTTATGTTTTTGGGAAGGATGAATCATATAGTATTTAATGGGGTCTCATAATAATTTGTACAGGATGCCCATGTTCTTTGGAAACTATTAGGTGTATTATGTAAGATACTTGTGATGCGTTCCATTCAATAAATTTACCAAATATTTTTGATTTTAGCAGTTAGCGAAGGAGAATTTTAGATGCTATTTAGCACTTGGCTACATGTAAGATAAGTCTTATCAGTTTTTGGGTATGACATGGGGAGCTCCCTTCTATCTAATGGGTTTAGATAGAAGGGAGTAGAGTGGAGAGTTGAGCATTTGGATATCAGCTACGGACTTGAGGAGATTGTATACTTTAACCCAGTTACGCTTCATTTTGGGGCAGGTCCACCAAATGTACCACAGGTGCCTTTGTGGCAGCGGCGGATCTAGATTTTTTTTTTTACCCAGGGCGATTTAGGGGGGGATTTGGTCCCTGCCCCCTTTTTGAAAACTCTTGCCGTCGGCAGCAAGCCCCTGCTGTACACTAAGCAAGTACCACTAAGGAGTGGAACATAAATACAAATTCAATGAAGTTTACTGTAGATGAGCAGATCAGTGGAATCTGGATATGCAGCAACGATGAGCCACAGCTTACCACAGGGATGTGGAACAAGTCAGCAGTATTCACCGGTGCAGACAGTAGATAGCGACAAGGTAATAATGGAAGAGGCATCTGAACCAGGCCAGGTGTAAATTTGATGAACCAGCAATGAATAGGTGAAAGGAGGGGCCTTATAAAAGAGAGCTGACCAATGGCAGAATTGACTAAAACACAGGTGAAGTAATCACGGGTGCAAACCGTGGCTGACAGCCTGTACTAAGAAGAGATGTTTAAAGTAATAGTCAGTGTTTTTAGGCTCGGGTGGAGCAATTCACTGGTGGGCCCTTCATGTCCCAGTCCGACACTGGCTGCTGGTGTCTTTAGATCAGTTGATGCTTTTCTGGATCCTGAAATTGGGGCCCTATTTGGAAAAAAAATGAATACATGTAATTTAAAAACCACAAACCAGCCAAGGCATTAATTTAATAGCCCCCATGTTTAATAATTAGGCCTCTATCCAGCCCCAACATTTAAATAATAGTACTCACATTTGATAAGTAGATCTATTTCCCTCCAACCTGCCCTGTAATTACATTAATAGTACATATATTTAATACATAGACTCATTTCCCTCCAATCAACCCTAGCAAAAAATTAATAGCACTTACGTTTAAAGTTACCATTTCCCACGACCATCCCCGGTATTAAATAATTCATATTCACATTTAATAAATAGCCCTCCTCCCCAAACTCAGTCTCTCATTCAACTAATAGCTCCAAACCACCCCAGCATTAAAGGTCCCATCACCCCATCTTAATTTAGTAGGCCCCACTATTAAGTTAAACGGCCCACCAATAAATTAAATTGCCCCACCCCACTAATAAAATAGCACCCATTAAATAATTAGCCCCCACCTAAACTCTACAATTAAATGAATAACCTACCTCCCAACCATGTACTATTAAATGCCCTCATATCACAAATTATACTAAGAACCCCCAAACATTAGAACAGCCCCTCTTAACACATTAGATCAGCCCCCTTCACACATTAGTGCAGCCCCCCTTCACACATTAGAGCAGCCCCCCTTCACACATTATAGTAGTTCCTTTTCACACATTAGAGCAGCCCCCCTTCACACATTATTGCAGCCCCCTTCACATATTAGTGCAGCCCCCCTTCACACATTAGAGCAGTCCCACTTCGGACATTAGAGCAGCCCTCTTTCACACATTAGAGCAGTCCCCACCTTCACATATTAGAGCAGTCTCCCCCTTCGCACATTAGAGCAGCCCCCTTCACACATTAGAGCAGTCCTTACCCTCACACATTAGAGCAGTCCCCACCTTTACTTATTAGAGCAGTCCCCTCCTTCACACATTAGAGCAGCCCCCCCCTTCACATATTAGAGCAGGCCCCCTTCACACATTAGAGCAACCCTCACCTTTACACATTAGAGCAGTCCCCACCTTCACACATTAGAGCAGTCCCCATATTTACATATTAGAGCAGTCCCCTCCTTCACACGTTAGAGCAGCCCTCACCTTCACACATTAGAGCAGTTCCCACCTTCACACATTAGAGCAGCCCCCCTTCACACATTATAGTAGTTCCCCTTCACACATTAGAGCAGCCCCCCTTCACACATTAGTGCAGCCCCCTTCACACATTAGAGCAGCCCTCTTTCACACATTAGAGCAGTCCTCACCTTCACATATTAGAGCAGTCTCCTCCTTCACACATTAGAGTAGCCCCCTTCACACATTAGAGCAGTCCTTACCCTCACACATTAGCACAGTCCCCACCTTCACTTATTAGAGCAGTCCCCTCCTTCACACATTAGCGCAGCCTCCACTTCACACATTAGAGCAGGCCCCCTTCACACATTAGAGCAGTCCCCTCCACACATTAGAGCAGTCCCCTCCACACATTAGTGCATCTCTCCTTCACACATTAGAGCAGCCCCACTTCACACATTAGAGCACCCTTTTACACATTAGAGCAGTCCTAACCTTCACACATTAGTGCACTCCCCACCTTCACATATTAGAGCAGTCCCCTCCTTCACACATTAGAGCAGTCCCCATATTTACATATTAAAGCAGTCTCCTCCTTCACACATTAGAGCAGCCCTCAACTTCACACATTAGAGCAGTTCCCAACTTCACACATTAGAGCAGTCCCCTCCTTCACACATTAGTGCATCTCCCCCTTCACACATTAGAGCAGCCCCACTTCACACATTAGAGCAGCACCCTTTCACACATTAAAGCAGTCCTAACCTTCACACATTAGTGCACTCCCCACCTTCACATATTGGAGCAGTCCCCATATTTACATATTAAAGCAGTCCCCTCCGTCACACATTAGAGCAGCCCCCCTTCACACATTAGAGCAGCCCTCACCTTCACACATTGGAGCAGTTCCCACCTTCACACATTAGAGCAGCCCCACTTCACACATTAGAGTAGCCCCCCTTCACACATTAGAGCAGTCCTTACCCTCACACATTAGAGCAGTCCCCACCTTCACTTATTAGAGCAGTCCCCTCCTTCACACATTAGAGCAGCCTCCACTTCACACATTAGAGCAGGCCCCCTTCACACATTAGAGCAGTCCCCTCCTTCACACATTAGAGCAGTCCCCTCCTTCACACATTAGTGCATCTCCCCTTCACACATTAGAGCAGCCCCACTTCACACATTAGAGCACCCTTTCACACATTAGAGCAGTCCTAATGTCACTCACCGGACCGTGAGTGCCTCTTCCCGGACATTTAGGAACCGTGGACGTCCACCATCCTGAGGGTCTGCGCATGCGCAGCCCTTTTCTATACTTCTGTGTATACCCCTTTAACTTAATTGGCAGATCAGGCAACCTCCCTATATTAAGCACCTGTGGTCAACACCACGTGGCCTGATCTTGGAGTCTCATTCCTCATGAGTCTCTGAAGGTGTTCCTGTATTCCTCGTGTATTCAGCGCTGCTGATTCCTGTGGTTTCCAAACCACTTCTATGCCTGTGGTTTCCAAACCACTTCTCCTACTGTGGTTCCCATACCACTTCTACCATCAACTGTATCATCGTGACTGTCTGCTGATTCCTATCCGCTGCCTCCGTGCACTACAGTCTTCTATACCACTTCATCGCTATTGTATGTCTATTGGACTGTTGCTGATTCCTATCCGCTGCCTCCGTGCACTACAGTCTGCTAAACCACTTCAACATTACATTATCGTGACTGTTTGCTCTTTACTATCCGCTGCCTCCGTGCACTCCAGCTTTTGCTTCACTCACCTGCTTCTCATCAAGTCTGTTTGCTGATTCATATCCGCAGCCTCCGTGCACTACAGTCTCCTGCTTGCACTCGCCTGTGTTCATCATCGTGACTGCCAGCTGATTCCTATCCGCTGCCTCCGTGCACTACAGCCTCCTGCTTGCAACTCGCCTGTGTTCATCATCGTGACTGCCAGCTGATTCCTATCCGCTGCCTCCGTGCACTACAGTCTTCTGTTGCAACTCGCCTGTGTTCATCATCGTGACTGCCAGCTGACTACTATCCGCTGCCTCCGTGCACTACAGTTTCATCTCATCTTGCTGTGACTTCCTCGAGACTGCCGCTTTCATTACCATCTGCTACACTTCGTGATCAACAGCTTCTGCCTGCGCTACGCCCCGGTTTCCCATCGCTGTTGGTTCCCGTGGTTGCTACTGGTTACCTCCGTGTGCCGTTGAGTCCTGCTGCTGTGGTCAACGCTATCGCCCATCTCCTGCTGATCCACTCTCCACGCCTTCACGTGTTCCACTGGTCTCTACCCTCCTGACAGCCTTGGATTTGTATCTCTGCTACTACCCTCTGCTGCATCATCTCCATTCTCCTGGGTCCCTTTGAAGTCCAGTTCCACGTGTTGCTACTCCTGTGGATTCGTGTATCTGTTGGTCTCCTCACCGGTGCGCTGCACCTGCTAGACCACTGCCTCACCTATCCTGGGACTTCCTATGCAGTCGGCCTCCAGCCGCTCAGGTACCGCTGCAATCCATCTCACTACTACTACTGAACCACGGTATGCATACTTTTCATTGACTGTGCTGTGTATTGCATATCTTGCTGGACTGTGATTGGTTCTCTCTCGAGTCTGCTATCCGCTGAGTCTATTGCCATCATTGACTGTGTTATCATTGTGCTGGACTATTTCAAGAGACTCTCTAGATTGCAGACCTGCTCAGTCATTTATCTATATATATATCTATATTGTGCATATTACTGTGGATCGTGTATAGGTGCCTGTGTATATTCTGTGTTGCAGCCTTCCCCCATGCACCTCCTCACATATATATTCAGTGGTACAACTTGCTGATGTCAGACCTCTGATTCCTGTTCCCGGTATCACCTGTTCTATTATCCTCTCACATAGCAGTGGTACAACTTGCTATCGCAGACCACTGACTACCTGGATACCTCCACTTGGATTCCATTCCTTCACTCAGACAGCGGTACAACTTGCTACCCGCAGACCGCTGACTCTCATCACCTCCTTGTTTCTGTTGGACATTCCTCCTCACTATAGCAGTGGTACAACTTGCTATCGCAGACCACTGACTACTTCACGTGTCCTTGTCCATACAGTTCCTTGTGTATTATATCATTATTACCAGTGTTGCTAGTCATAGACTTTCCTGAGCATCTCATCGGCCATCATTTCATGTTCCGTGATCACCCAGCTACCAGAGCACCCTATTACCATCTACATTGCTCTGGTAAGCCTACCACCTGGTGATCCCTGGGTAAAGACTCCTAGTGCCCGTGACAGTAAGATCAGGCCATGACAGACCCAGATACGGAACCTACTGCCAAAGAGATGCTGCGGCATCTGGTTACCCGTATTGAGCAACAGGAAGTTCGCCAACGGCATTTACTGCGGTGTTACCAGGCGTTGGCCTCCCAAAGACCGTCTGTGCAAGTTGCCACAACTACTGTTGATGCTCCTGTGCCTTCCTCCGTTTCCCCATTGCCATCCCAGGTGTCTACAGCTTCCACGCTTCACCTGCCTACTCCGTCAAAATACGATGGAGACCCCAAAACTTGTAGGGGTTTTCTTACTCAATGCTCAGTTCATTTTGAGCTCCAACCTCAAAATTTTTCTACCCATCGTTCCAGAGTGGCCTATCTTATTTCATTGTTTTCTGGACAAGCTCTCGCATGGGCTTCCCCTCTGTGGGAGAGAAACGATCCATTGTTACAGGATAGTGCCGAGTTTATTTCCACGTTCCGAAGTGTATTCGATGAACCAGGTCGGGTTATTTCCGCTGCATCCAGCATTCTCCGTCTTCGCCAAGGATCTCGCACTGTGGCTCAGTACGTCATTCGATTTAGGATCTTAGCCTCTGAACTTCAGTGGAACACTGAAGCACTACTTGCCGCCTTCTGGCAGGGGCTTTCCGATAAAATTAAAAACGCACTGACTTCACAAGAACTACCCTCCTCTTTAGAAGATTTGATCTCTCTTTGCCATCGGGTAGACCTGAGGTTTCGTGAAAGAGAAACTGAGAAAACAACTTCGGTTAAAACACCTCTTCTCTCAAATCCTCAATTTCACCCAGCTTCATCTCCGGTGATACCCATGGAGATAGGTCGCTCCAAATTAACTTTAGAGGAGAGGGACCGAAGAATAAAGAATAGACTTTGTATCTATTGTGCCGATTCTACGCATATGCTCAATTCTTGTCCCAGGAAATGCCGGGCTCTAACCAATACTGGGGAGATAAGGTTAGGGTTCCTGGAGTCCTCTCCATCTTCCATGAAATCTAAAGTCTGCGCCTTTGATGTTACGATTTCCTGTGCTACCAAAGCCTTTGAGTCACAGGCATTGATTGATTCCGGAGCAGCAGGAAATTTCATTTCCAAATCATTAGTGAATCAATGGTCCCTACCAGTGATTACTTTGAAAACACCGATTACTGTGACTGCTATGGATGGATCACGTCTCATCAATGGTCTCATCACCCAGAGTACGTCTCCAGTAACGCTTCAGATTGGTGGGCTACACCATGAAGAGATTTCGTTTTTAATTCTTCCTGTTACGACAAGTCCGATTGTCTTAGGTCTTCCATGGCTTCAGTGTCACTCTCCCCAGATTGACTGGCGCACTTCTCAAGTTACATCTTGGGGAGCTGAATGTCATCATCGTTGTCTCTCTCAAGTGGGTTCATTCAAAAGACAGCATTCGTCTATTCCACCAGGTCCTCCTCCACAGGATCCTTCATCTACGGATCTGTGTGATAAGGTTCAGTCTGAACGCCTTCCTCCTCATCGGGCGTTCGTGACGTCATCGGACATTGAAGATGGATCTCAGGAGTCATCTTCAAAAAGTCAAGTGCTGGTGGTTCACGGTCACCATCCGTCTTTTCCGGAATTTCCTGCCCTCCCGCCCACCCAAGTTCCTGCGGTGGAAACTGTTTGTCAGACCTTTAAAACTATCTGGTCTCAGGTCAGAACCTGTTTAAAGAAGACATCTGTCAAATATAAATCTTTCGCTGATAAGAAGAGGCGGGCTATTCCACCACTAAAAATTGGAGATCGTGTCTGGTTATCCACAAAAAATATTCGTTTGAAGGTTCCATCCATGAAATTCGCCCCTCGTTTTATTGGTCCATATAGGATCATTCAAGTTATTAATCCAGTATGTGTGAAACTCCTTCTTCCTAAGAGTCTTCGGATTTCTAATGCCTTCCATGTATCCTTGCTCAAACCTCTCATTATCAACCGTTTCTCAACTCCTCCCTCAGCTCCGCAGCCAGTTCAAGTTCATCAGGAGGAGGATTTTGAGATTACCGAGGTACTAGATGCAAAAATTTCGCGAGGAGTCCTCCACTTCCTCGTTCATTGGAAGGGCTTTGGTCCTGAGGAGCGCTCTTGGATCAAAGCTGAAGATCTTAATGCTCCTGCCCTTTTGAAGAAGTTTTACTCCAAAAATCCGGACAAGCCCGGTTCCAGGCGTTCTGTGCCCACCTTTAAAAGGGGGGGTACTGTCACTCACCGGACCGTGAGTGCCTCTTCCCGGACATTTAGGAACCGTGGACGTCCACCATCCTGAGGGTCTGCGCATGCGCAGCCCTTTTCTATACTTCTGTGTATACCCCTTTAACTTAATTGGCAGATCAGGCAACCTCCCTATATTAAGCACCTGTGGTCAACACCACGTGGCCTGATCTTGGAGTCTCATTCCTCATGAGTCTCTGAAGGTGTTCCTGTATTCCTCGTGTATTCAGCGCTGCTGATTCCTGTGGTTTCCAAACCACTTCTATGCCTGTGGTTTCCAAACCACTTCTCCTACTGTGGTTCCCATACCACTTCTACCATCAACTGTATCATCGTGACTGTCTGCTGATTCCTATCCGCTGCCTCCGTGCACTACAGTCTTCTATACCACTTCATCGCTATTGTATGTCTATTGGACTGTTGCTGATTCCTATCCGCTGCCTCCGTGCACTACAGTCTGCTAAACCACTTCAACATTACATTATCGTGACTGTTTGCTCTTTACTATCCGCTGCCTCCGTGCACTCCAGCTTTTGCTTCACTCACCTGCTTCTCATCAAGTCTGTTTGCTGATTCATATCCGCAGCCTCCGTGCACTACAGTCTCCTGCTTGCACTCGCCTGTGTTCATCATCGTGACTGCCAGCTGATTCCTATCCGCTGCCTCCGTGCACTACAGCCTCCTGCTTGCAACTCGCCTGTGTTCATCATCGTGACTGCCAGCTGATTCCTATCCGCTGCCTCCGTGCACTACAGTCTTCTGTTGCAACTCGCCTGTGTTCATCATCGTGACTGCCAGCTGACTACTATCCGCTGCCTCCGTGCACTACAGTTTCATCTCATCTTGCTGTGACTTCCTCGAGACTGCCGCTTTCATTACCATCTGCTACACTTCGTGATCAACAGCTTCTGCCTGCGCTACGCCCCGGTTTCCCATCGCTGTTGGTTCCCGTGGTTGCTACTGGTTACCTCCGTGTGCCGTTGAGTCCTGCTGCTGTGGTCAACGCTATCGCCCATCTCCTGCTGATCCACTCTCCACGCCTTCACGTGTTCCACTGGTCTCTACCCTCCTGACAGCCTTGGATTTGTATCTCTGCTACTACCCTCTGCTGCATCATCTCCATTCTCCTGGGTCCCTTTGAAGTCCAGTTCCACGTGTTGCTACTCCTGTGGATTCGTGTATCTGTTGGTCTCCTCACCGGTGCGCTGCACCTGCTAGACCACTGCCTCACCTATCCTGGGACTTCCTATGCAGTCGGCCTCCAGCCGCTCAGGTACCGCTGCAATCCATCTCACTACTACTACTGAACCACGGTATGCATACTTTTCATTGACTGTGCTGTGTATTGCATATCTTGCTGGACTGTGATTGGTTCTCTCTCAAGTCTGCTATCCGCTGAGTCTATTGCCATCATTGACTGTGTTATCATTGTGCTGGACTATTTCAAGAGACTCTCTAGATTGCAGACCTGCTCAGTCATTTATCTATATATATATCTATATTGTGCATATTACTGTGGATCGTGTATAGGTGCCTGTGTATATTCTGTGTTGCAGCCTTCCCCCATGCACCTCCTCACATATATATTCAGTGGTACAACTTGCTGATGTCAGACCTCTGATTCCTGTTCCCGGTATCACCTGTTCTATTATCCTCTCACATAGCAGTGGTACAACTTGCTATCGCAGACCACTGACTACCTGGATACCTCCACTTGGATTCCATTCCTTCACTCAGACAGCGGTACAACTTGCTACCCGCAGACCGCTGACTCTCATCACCTCCTTGTTTCTGTTGGACATTCCTCCTCACTATAGCAGTGGTACAACTTGCTATCGCAGACCACTGACTACTTCACGTGTCCTTGTCCATACAGTTCCTTGTGTATTATATCATTATTACCAGTGTTGCTAGTCATAGACTTTCCTGAGCATCTCATCGCCCATCATTTCATGTTCCGTGATCACCCAGCTACCAGAGCACCCTATTACCATCTACATTGCTCTGGTAAGCCTACCACCTGGTGATCCCTGGGTAAAGACTCCTAGTGCCCGTGACACCTAACCTTCACACATTAGTGCACTCCCCACCTTCACATATTAGAGCAGTCCCCTCCTTCACACATTAGAGCAGTCCCCATATTTACATATTAAAGCAGTCTCCTCCTTCACACATTAGAGCAGCCCTCAACTTCACACATTAGAGCAGTTCCCACCTTCACACATTAGAGCAGTCCCCTCCTTCACACATTAGTGCATCTCCCCCTTCACACATTAGAGCAGCCCCACTTCACACATTAGAGCAGTCCTAACCTTCACACATTAGTGCACTCCCCACATTCACATATTGGAGCAGTTCCCATATTTACATATTAAAGCAGTCCCCTCCTTCACACCTTAGAGCAGTCCCACTTCACACATTAGAGCAGCCCTCTTTCACACATTAGAGCAGTCCTTACGCTCACACATTAGAGCAGTCCCCACCTTCACCTATTAGAGCAGTCCCCTCCTTCACATATTGGAGCAGTCCCCATATTTACATAATAAAGCAGTCCCCTCCGTAACACATTAGAGCAGCCCTCAACTTCACACATTAGAGCAGTCCCCACCTTCACACATTAGAGCAGCCCCACTTCACACATTAGAGCAGCACCCTTTCACATATTAGAGCAGTCATAACCTTCACACATTAGTGCACTCCCCGCCTTCACATATTAGAGCAGTCCACCTTCACACATTAGAGCAGTCCCCACCTTCACACATTAGAGCAGTCCCCATCTTTACATATTAGAACAGTCCCCTCCATCACACATTAGAGCAGCCCCGCTTCACACATTAGAGCAGCCCTCACCTTCACACATTAGAGCAGTTCCCACCTTCACACATTAGAGCAGACCCCACCTTCACACATTAGAGCAGTCCCCTCCTTCACAAATAAGAGCAGCCCCCCTTCACACATAAGAGCAACCCTCACCTTCACACATTAGAGCAGTCTCCTCTTCACACATTAGAGAAGCCCCCTTTCACACATTAGAGCAGTCCTTACCCTCACACATTAGAGCAGTCCCCACCTTCACTTATTAGAGCAGCCCCCACTTCACACATTAGAGCAGGCCCCCATCACACATTAGAGCAGCCCTCACCTTTACACATTAGAGCAGTCCCCACCTTCACACATTAGAGCAGTCCCCATATTTACATATTAAAGCAGTCCCCTCCTTCACACATTAGAGCAGCCCTCACCTTCACACATTAGAGCAATCCCCATCTTTACATATTAGAGCAGTCCCCTCCTTCACACATTAGAGCAGCCCCCCTTCACACATTAGAGCAGCCCTCACCTTCACAGATTAGAGCAGTTCCCACGTTCACACATTAGAGCAGTCCTCAACTTCACACATTAGAGCAGTCCCCATCTTTACATATTAGAGCAGTCACCTCCTTCACACATTAGAGCAGCCTCCACTTCACACATTAGAGCAGTCCCCACCTTCACAGATTAGAGCAGTTCCCACCTTCACACATTAGAGCAGCCTCCACTTCACACATTAGAGCAGCCCTCACCTTCACAGATTAGAGCAGTCTCCTCCTTCACAAATAAGAGCAGCCCCCCTTCACACATTAGAGCAGTGCCCATCTTTGCATATTAGAGCAGTCCCCTCCTTCACACATTAGAGCAGCCCTATACTTCACACATTAGTGCATCTCCCCTTTCACACATTAGTGCATCTCCCCCTTCACACATTAGTGCATCTCCCCCTTCACACATTAGTGCATCTCCCCCTTCACACATTAGTGCATCTCCCCCTTCACACATTAGAGCAGTCCCACTTCACAGATTAGAGCAGCCCTCTTTCACACATTAGAGCAGCCCTCTTTCACACATTAGAGCAGTCCTCACCTGCACATATTAGAGCAGTTTCCTCTTTCACACATTAGAGCAGCCCCCTTCACACTTTAGAACAGTCCTTACCCTCACACATTAGCACAGTCCCCACCTTCACACATTAGAGCAGCCCCCATTTCACACATTAGAGCAGGTCCCCTTCACACATTAGAGCAGTCCCCTCCTCCACACATTAGTGCATCTCCCCTTTACACATTAGAGCAGTTTCCTCTTTCACACATTAGAGCAGCCCCCTTCACACATTAGAGCAGTCCTTACCCTCACACATTAGAGCAGTCCCCACCTTCACACATTAGAGCAGCCCCCATTTCACATATTAGAGCAGCCCTCTTTCACACATTAGAGCAGGTCCCCTTCACACATTAGAGCAGTCCCCTCCTCCACACATTAGTGCATCTCCCCTTTACACATAAGAGCAGTCCTCTTTCACACATTAGAGCAGTCCTTTTTCACACATTAGAGCAGTCATAACCTTCACACATTAGTGCAGTCCCCACCTTCACATATTAGAGCAGTCCCCTCCTTCACACATTAGAGCAGCCCCCCTTCACACATTAGAGCAGTCACAACCTTCACACATTAGAGCAGTCCCCATCTTTACATATTAGTGCAGTCCCCTCCTTCACACATTAGAGCAGCCCCCTTCACACATTAGAGCAGCCCTCACCTTCACACATTAGAGCAGTTCCCACCTTCACACATTATAGCAGACCCCACCTTCACACATTAGAGCAGTCCCCTCCTTCACACATAAGAGCAGCCCAATTCACACATTAGAGCAACCCTCAACTTCACACATTAGAGCAGTCTCCAACTTTACATATTAGAGCAGTCCCCTCCTTCACACATTAGAGCAGCCCCCCACTTCACACATTAGAGCAGCCCCTCCCCCCTCACATTGTTACTGCAGACAGGCAGCGCTGATGAAGACTCCTCTTTGCTCATACGGGGTGGCTACTGTCACGTGTTGCATGTCCTATGTGACCTCTGTACGGGGATTGGAAGAGGCCACACAAACAGGGAGAGGGGGAAGAAGGAACACATCAACAGATCTGCGGCCACGTTAAGGAAGGCGGTTGGTGCCGGAGGAGGGGCCAGCCATCTAGTACCACACTGGCATCCGTGCCCGGTACCGACCACTACCCCTCAATCATGCTCTATTAATATTCCGTGCACCGGCCACTACACATATGTAACTTTTTTCCCCAAAATCCTCACCCCCCCAAAAAATCGGGAAAAGTCCTGGTAGGCTCTATGGCCAATCCGTCCCTGTGCACATGCCAAGTTTAGAGACTCAGCTTCAAAGAGCGAGCCTTTGCAGTTTACATTCGAAATTTGCATATAGACAGCAGACATATTTTATGCCCAATCAGCTGTAGCTTCCTATTGATCCTCTCACTCACATGTATCTCAAAAGCCATTTTCATTTTAGAATAGTAAACAATATTCATTTATTAACTTTTATTTAAATACTGGACTGGACTTTTACTAGTACTATACTAAAGAAATGGAGGAGCCCCAGGAAAACATTATTTTAGTGTGCAGTTCCTGGGGCTCCCCTAAGGGGAAAGAGTAGGCAACGGTGAATGTTTCTTTAACAGACAGGAAGTTATTTCTCCTTTAGAGAACAGTTGCTGTCTGGCAGGATAAAATGTGATGCCATTTTCATAAGCATGCCGCCTTATGCAGACCTGCCAACATTTGAGTGAAGAACTGTGACAGGGGATCAGAGTACTGCCGCCATGTGTATAGTGACTAGGTCATCCCGGCTGCGTGCCCAGCCTCCTCCCCTTAAGAGCCAAATCGTCCAATATTCTGAATCTGGACAAAATTCCTTTAACACATAACGGCGGGACATTCATCCTGAAATCCGTCTAAATCTGTACAGTTGGAAAGTATGCATATATGACAAGGGGAGAATGGTAGTGAAACCAGGGCCATCTTAACAACATTATGGGCCCCCGGGCAAAGCAGTGCACCTGGGCCCCTGCATATAAATATATATATATATATATATATATATATAGAGAGAGAGAGAGAGAGAGAGAGATAGATGTATAGAGATAGAGATAGATAGATGTACTTGCTCAGTGACCCTTGAAGGTTTGTTTTGCAGGTTTTTTCTTTTGCAGGATTATTTATTCTAATTAAGAGCCCCGCCTATGGGGCCCCCTTGCCCGTGGGGCCCCCGGGCACCTGCCCATCGTGCCCAATGGAAAAGATGGCCCAGAGTGAAACATATGTGACGAGGAGAGTCTGGGTCGGGCATTTGTGACATATGCCCTCTCCACTTGTCACATATGCTGTCCCACCATTCCACCTTGTCACATACACCACAAGCCCCTGCCACATACACTGCTGCAGTGTCTGGTAGAGGAGTGTTCTGGGCTTCATAGTAGCTCCCACCTCATCAGTAAGAGTCACCAGGAACTCTGTTAAGTCTCACTAATGATATCACTGATGCTCTGCACAGACCACCCACATCATGAAGCAGCAGTATGTGTAGTGTTGTACTCTCAGCCTACCTCCTGCAGTAGGATAAGAGCTGCTAGCAGTGCTGGAATGGGACATACTTCCCGGTATAATCCTAACTGTGCTGGAGAGTTCCCCAAATTTTTGTTTCTCAATCAGACATAAATTGAGCTGCAAATATTTTTTGTAAAAATATCTAATTAAGGATTGTGTTAATCTCCCAGTTTCGTGACAATGGTCATATATATATTGCAAGTTAAGCTCTGAGTGTTTTAAATTATTAATAAAACGCCTGTTCTTTTAAACCCATGTTTTATAGTCATTTGTTTTTTAATGTTACTGTTAGATGAAAAAGTACAAATATATTTTAGGTCATAGATATTAAAATACAATTATACCCAAACAGCTTGTCATCAATTCTGAAATCCCAGGACCAGGTTTAAAAAGCACCTTTTTCTGTCTTCCCTGATCACAGCATTGTGCAACCAAAGCTGAGAGCGCCCCCTGCAGTGATGAGGTCACAGCACCGGAATTGCAGACATACAGGGACTGGGAACCACTGCATTATGCGATCAGGTTCAGGGGACACCCTGTGTTAGAAGAAATAGCAGTGAGAGGACATAATAGCACCACTGACTGAGTGAGGTGTCTGGCCGAGGGTGCAGGGAGTGCCCATAAGTCAAGGGGCCAGCTTCAACCCCCTTGAACCATGGGCCTGTGTCCACTGCATGCCCTGCACCCATGGCTGATTCACTGCTGGCCTTACCACCAGTATCTACAATACCTTTTAAAAAAATTGGAATGAATTACCCCGATCTTTCTATAGTAGTCTATAGTCAATTTCATGTGTTGCAGGTCGTGAATTCAGCTAGTGCAGTGAATAGCCCTGATTTGTGCACATGTTTCAAAGTTGTTTTTTTACACCTCCTGGTTAATGTGGTTGCAAACATTCTTAGTTAACCTTTGTTGTGAGACACTTGAAATGCACCTGTTCATTGCTTGTTTTTGCCTCTTGCTAGGAACAAGAGCCAGATTCCACAGCAGCAAGCACATGTGGTTACAATTCAATGCATGTGGCTTCCTATAAACAGCTTACATCTAGTAGCCACATAAGGCGTTTCTCAGAAATATTTGAGATTAGTCTTTGGTCATGGTAAGGTCACTGTCACTGAGGGTAACCATACTGAGGGTGCAGGGCAAGCTGTTATTTTGTAAATTAAACTGACAACTGTAATATATAATTTACTTATTTATACAATATATGCTTAAGAGCCTTACCATAGATATTATATACTAGTAATTTTCAAAGTACAGATTTCTAGTTAATTTACACATAATAAATCATTCAACGTAACACCAATACATGCTAGCCTCCCCACAATTCACCCCTCTTACCCCATTCAATAACTAATATTTTAAGGAAGACACACAAATATTTATTCCCTGTGTTACAACTCTGCCTGTGTTTTGTATGTGGCAGCAGTGCCTTTGGTCCATCAGAGGTGCTACCGTTCTGCTCCTGAGCTTGCACCATGCCTGAAGGGGTTAACCTCCTTGCCAATTAGAACTGCACCTGGCTCTCAGTTTCTTATACCTGCCTTTACCTGTACTCAGTGCAATTCATCCGTTTATACCTGGCTGCTGCTGCCCTGTGCCTGTGTTTGCTCCATTGCTTGATCTTCTGTTGTGACCCTCGGCTTGATTCCTGGACCCTGCTCGTTTGCCTGTTGCCCTGACCTTTGGCTCGACTTCTGGACAACGCTTATTTGCTTGTGACCTTGATATCTGCCTGGCTATTTGGAATTTAATCTGATCTCTGCTCGATCCCTGGACTCTGTCTGTTTCCCTGGACAGCCTTCTGCCTTCTGGACTGGGGTAAACTTATAATACCTGTTCCTGCCATTTTACTATACAGTCTCTTTTAGAACCTGTTCTTATTCGTGCATTTGAGTTATCTTTGTTTATGTATTTTCCTGAATAGAGACACTTTGCTTTATATTTCCGTTGCTCTTCGTGAATGCACTGGGAATCATAACACCCTGAGAATATCTGACATTTCCACCTCCAGCTACTAGAGGCCGCAACTTCTCTTGAACTTGCCCTTAACCAAGATGAGCAGTATTATCTCAGAAGAATCCATCTTGGTTCCTGTCTCTTCTTTGGGCCGATGAAAAAGCCTTTGCTTCAGTATTTTGTTTGCTCTTCGCCTGTTCCTGTAACCGGTTGCATTCCCTGATACTGTATATGAACTTACTTATTCTTCACTACTGTGTGCCAAACTGGCTTACTCCTGACTAGATACCTCCCAACAGTCACTATTGTGGGCTTGGTTTGGGCAGATCAGGGTATGGTTTGGGTAGAACATGGGAGGACTTATGTGTGTTCCGATTTTGCGTTTTGAAGTGTTAGGAGGAATGCCATTACTCACTCTGTGTGCTGACCAGGCTTATTCCTGACTGCCCACTTTGTGTACTGACCAAGCTTACTCTTATCTACCTGATTTATGTTCCAACTTAGTTTACTACTGAATACCCACTTTCATACCTCCCAACTGTCCCAATTTCAGCAGGACAGTCCTGATTTGTGGACTGACATTCCCGCCATTGACAAGTTTGTACCAATTTGCAGGAAGTTTATCAGAGAGTGAGTAAGCCACTCTGATTGGTTAGTAGCGGCTAGACCCCAAATGGGATCTAGCTGCAATGAACTACATTGATACAATGAAGTTCATTGATAAATTGGTCATGCTGTGACCAAATCAGCCCATGCTGAATAGGCTGGGGCTGTGTCACATTATAATAGGGTGACCCCACACTGTGGTTTTCTGTTATACTGTGACTAGCCCAGCCTCTAATAGCTTAGATCCCTCTAATCACCACCCAGGAAATTGCCACAGCCAGCCCAGGCTATGAGCACTGGGGCTTTCATCACATTTATCTAGCGGGGCACACACCATTTAAAAAAATAAATATATTTATTTAAATTTTTATTTTATCATCCAAATAAAGATTATGATGAATGGCGTTTGAGTAGGCCGATAATGACACGCTTAAACTAATCCTCACGTGGACACATTTGCCTGCTTTTTTGCTCTATGTGTGCTATTTCTCCTCTGATAGCACTGAGGGTCTGAGAGCGAGGCAAATATGCCAATATCCATTTAATAACTATTTATAACTAATGTCATTAATACAGTAATTACCCAGTGTTACTCTGTTCAATTAGCACCTTTTCGATTTTTATGTTCTGTCATATGGCTGTTATACGTTTAAAAAAATTCTTACGCTTGGGCTGGGCATTCCCAGACTCAGACTTCGCAGCCCAACCTGCACAAGTGACAAGAAGCAGAGAAGAAGTTTGTCATTCGAAGTTAAATTGGAAATTTTGAGGCGTCTTGACCCTGGTAAGAATCAACATGAAACGGTCACAGCATTAGCCTTGGCAGGATCAACTGTGCGGACAATTATCAAGAACAAAGAAAAAAGTTGAGACGACAACTCCTCTCACAAATTACTACAACCAGATCAACACTTATGGTTGACATGTAACTTTTACTGAGTGTGTGTATTGAAGAGCAAATACAATATCGTATATTACGTAGTTGGTTCACCATACAATCTAAACCAGTATTTCTTAACTCCAGTCCTCACGTACTCCAACAGTTCTTGTTTTGGGATTTCTGTATGTGGAAGCAGGTGGGATAATTACTGACCCAGTCAAGTATACTAAGTCACCTGTGCATGCTTAACAAAATCCTGAAAACTTGAGCTGTTGGGGGTTCGTGAAGTCTGGAGTTAAGAAACACTGATCTAAAGCATAGAGCTTGCAATAATGTCTACAGAAGGACTTGCCACCAGGTACAAACGTTGACCCTTTTATAGCGAGCCATGATTGTTATGATAAATTTAAGTGATAGGCTAAGCTACAAAATGTTGCTGCTAGTGAGGAGGCAGCAAGTGCCAAAATCAAAGTAGCATAACATTTTAGGAAACAGCCAAGCTTATTGAGGAGAGTGGATATACAACTCAACAGATATTTAATCTGGATGAGAAGTAAGCTGAGCGTCAGACCATCTCTATTTTGCTAAATATAAACTCTTTATTTACACTCCACAATTCAGTTCAAGCACAGATGTAGCAATGTACACTACATACGAGGTTCTCCTGGGCACAGTGGTTCCCGTCTACTCTTGCATTCAGCCTGAGAGGTGCTTTTTGGCAGGCAACTTTTAGACTGTCCCTTCTGCTTCTTACACATGCAGGCTCTATGCACAGACACAAAGTGCTGCTACACTCCTTGCACTGGAAAAACATCTCCATCATACAGAGCATCTTCTCTCTTCTGCAGTCCTGACACACTCTTTTCTCCAAATTGCATCTCAACCCACCTCTGCTTGAGAGACACTTCATTTGTTTGGGCTCTGACACTTCCTCTCCAATGTTCTCTCAGCCCTGCTCACCCCTCCTCTGCGGGGATGACACTTCACTTGTTTGGGCTCTCACACTTTTCCCTTTTTATTTGTGAAAGTAGCATAATGTGTGTAGCTTTTGATACACAAGCAAACAAGTACCAGATGGCATCTGTCAAAAAACAGTTCACAATGACCGCTACAAACACATTCACTTAATTCCTGTAATCAGCACTCTGCTAAGAACAGCAATCTAGCTAGTCCCCTCACCTGGACTACTGCACAGCTTTCCCTACTCTGCAATCAGTCTTCAGTGAAAAGGTCAAGTCAATCAGAACAATGTATCTCACCTGTTTGTAGCCTTCATAAGTCCCATAGTTCTACCAAACCTTTGCCGGAGCAAATTTTGTTTTGAAATCCTCTGCTTGTGCATTGAAGATGACTTGTTTTGGTTGTACAACTTGTACAACTTGTACATTAGAATTCTACTTTCTTCAATCCTTTCATCTCTGCTTCATCCCACTATTCCACCTCCTCCAGTCCCTTGACTTTGGCTTCATCCATCACTATTCTACCTCATGACCAGTCCTTTCAGCTAGCGATGGCTGTGCTTAATATCAGCTCTGTGCCCCAGCTCCCACACAACCACCTTTTCACATATATAAAAGAGTTAAACAATTGTGAAAAAAAGGAGTAACTTTGCACTTTGGAGGGGGAGGTAAATTTAAAATGTGGGGACAGATTTATAATTGGGGTACAGCATGTCTTAGATCAAATTTAAATTTCAGTGTAAAAATAATGCTATCAAGTATTTGTATCCTACTTGACAAAACAGCTAGTATTAACTCATGTGCAAAATAATAAACTAATTTGCACCCTTTGCATTGTAACATGGGTTGTCCAGGAAAGAATGTACTCAATGTTTTGCCTTACTTTCCTTAATGAATCAGGCCCAGTGAGTTCAACTGTCATTGCTGTTCCTATCTCTCTTCCCCCTTTAGCGATCTGCACAACCTCCACGGTGACAGCAGGTACAATTGAACATAGGGAACAAGTGTCCAGGCGCGGGCTGGGAGGTACCAGCCCGGGGGGAGCACAGGTGGCCGCATCACGTGACACGCGTCATAATGACATCCACGGCGGGGGACGGGGGGAGGCGGCCGGCCCAAACAGCCGCTAGACTGAGCGGCCCGGGTGTCCGCTGCCCCCCTGCCCCCCGGTCCAGCCCGCCCCTGCAAGTGTCCTATCAGTGTTTTCAGCAGCATGCATAATACTAAAGAGAATCCCCAGTGTACACACAGCTATTCCAAGTTGTTGAATAACAACAAGAGTGCTCGTGCAGCATAGAAGCGACAACCTTGTATAAAACCAGAAGAGGAAGGAGGCTCGGTTACGGTGAATGGTTATGTTTGTCAGCAGCTGTTTTAAGAATCCATTGTAAACATAAATGCTGCAGCTACTTCTCAGCTTGCAAAGGGTGAAAATACAAATAACAGCAAACAGGAGTACCGCAAAATAGTGTAGTAAGCCTTAGCACCACTAGTATATTAGTGGGGAACTGTATTGCATGTAGAATGGATGTTTACTTATCTGGTACAATAGTTGCTGGTTATGTTCTTTTAGTGTGAGGATCTTCTAAGATTCAAAATAAACATTGAACTTCATTCTTTACTAAGAACAAAGTAGCTATTACCAATAAGATATTTTTGCACACAGCTTTTCAAGGGAAGGACTCCCCAAGCAGCAGTAACTGAAACACCAAGGAATCACCTGTATGTACTCTCTCTCTATCTCTATCTCTATCGCTATCTCTATCTCTATCTCTATCTCACTCTCCTGAAAAGCACTCAATATCATCCTTTTACAGACAAAATGGCACCAAAATGAAGGTGAATGATTGTATTACATATAAAATAAAGTTATAATACTGTAAAACACAATTGAATTGGTTTTGTTGTTAAAGAAACCTATTGGTCTTGAAAACATTGCAGCTGCATTGGAATTAATCCCTTAAATTTTCTTGATCTGTGAGTTCCTCGTGGCATGGATTAACAAGGTGCAGCGGCTTAAAACATTTCTTAGAGGTTCTTGTCCATGTTGACATGATAGCATCACACAGTTGCTGCAGATATGTTGGCTGCACATTCATGCTGTGAATCTCCCGTTCCACCACATCCCAAAGGTGCTCTACTGGATTCAGATCTGGTGACCGTGATGGTTATTGGAGTACACTGAACTCATCGTCATGTTCGTGGAACCAGCTTGAGATGACACTTGCTTTGTGACATTAGAAGATGGGTAGACTGTGGCCATAAAGGGATGTACATGATCAGCATCAATACTCAGGTAGGCTATGTCCTTTAACATATGCCCAATTGGTATTAAGGGGCCAAATGTGCGCCAAGAAAACATTCCCCACTCCATTACATGACCACCACCAGCCTGCAGCGTTGGCACAAAGCAGGATTCATGGACTCTTGTTGCTTACATCAATTTCTAACCCTACTATCTGCATGTTGCAGCTGAAATCAAGATTTGTCTGACCAGGCAACGTTTTTTCTATTCTTCATCTGTCCAGTTTTGGTAATCCTGTGCCAATCAGTTTCCTTTTCTTAGCTGACCTAATAGAACCCGGGCGGGCTTGTTTTTTCTCTGGTTTTGTTTCAAAATATTGCCTTATTGTCATAGCAGCTGTCCATCAAGCCTATTTAAGGCACATCTGGGTGTGGCTCACAAGCCAGACCTTGCTAGATGTAAACCCCTATACCTGGGAGGTGATTTTAACTGCATTTTAATGGTGTTTAAAGCATATAGGGGGCAGCACAGTGGCGTAGTGGTTAGCACCTCTGCCTCCCAGCACTGGGGTCATGAGTTCAATTCCCAACAATGGCCTTATCTGTGTGGAGTTTGTATGTTCTCCCTGTGTTTGCATGGGTTTCCTCCAGGTCCGGGTCCCCCGGTTTCCTCCCACACTCCAAAAACATATTGGTAGGTTAATTGGCTGCTATCAAAATTGACCCTAGTCTCTCCCTCTTTGTCTGTCTCCCTGTCTATGTGTGAGTGTGTGTCTATATTAGGGAATTTAGATTGTAAGCTCCATTGGGGCAGGGACTGATGTGAATGAGTTCTCTGTACAGCGCTGCGTAATTAGTGGCGCTATATAAATAAATGATGATGATGATGATATAGGTCAGTGTAGGGCCTGCATATAATGAGGTGCCCTTGACGCTGGGATGCAGGCTTAAATGTTTTGATAAAAATATGAACTAATACCTTATGTTTTTACTTTGCTAGATAGACACAGATATGCAGTGTAAAGGATAAGCACTGACAACTGTCTTTTTCATAAGACAGAGGAGAAAGCCTGAAAAGTGACAAAGAGGGGAGTAGCTGCAGTTTTTTACAACATCTCTACAACTTCTGAAAGATCTCCAAAGTTAGCTGTGTCTTGGAGGCGTGGCCATGCTAGTCACGTAATTAGGCCCCGCCATACAATATCAATTTCGGCTTATTATAGCAGGGGACGGGGCCAGGATGATGTGATAAGCCACACCCGCTTCACTAACGAAGCGGGCAGGATTTGGGAGGTTGCTCTGCTCTCCCGGGAGAGCTTCCAAAAATTAAAGAGTCTACTGGACATTCCATGGCAGAGCCTAAGTAGAGAGAACAAGCGCAATTACATACAAAAGGAACCAGCAAAGAAAAGGGAAAAACTGTAAGTACTATAAAAATGTACTTCCATGTGTCTGCTCCCCTTTCTTATGCTAGCCAGGTTTACACTGAGATTTCTGTCAGAACAGAGAGAGAGAATATAGTCCAAATTGATTTGGTTGTTTGGTAGAGGGTGGTCCTTTTCTTTTTTTTTTAATCATGTGTTTTTTATTGGAAGATTTTTATTGCATAAACAAAAATGTTAAAAAAATAATGGTCCTTGTTTTTAGCATAGGAAAAACCTCTGCTCCTTAGCTGTATTGCTGCAGCAGCTGTTTTAAAGGACTGTTATGCACTGTGACATGCTGCATAACAGCCACAGCGGCAGCCCTTGTTGCTGCTTTGGGGCCTGGCGCTGAGGGGGGCCCTTGTGATGTGTGAAGGCTCTGCTCTTCTATAAATGTGTGGGCGCAAGTATAGTGAAGCCAGTTGGGGGTGTATTGTGCATACACTGCCTTGATCTTGACTATTGCTCTGAAAACTTTTCTCAGAGTTTATAACTTATGCAGAGACTGTGACTTTTACATCACATAGGTTTTGAGTGACAATCTTTGTGTACTTAAACTATAAGTCAAGTGCAATAATTGATCAAACTTGGCAAGTTGGTAACGGCTTGAAATAGTAAGCTGAAATACTGCTCCAGTTCTTAAGTTTTCTCCAGGACATTCTTCAAATAAATGCATTGAACGACCGCTGTGTGATAGCTGCATGTGGAATTAACTCTGCCACAGGCAGCCTTACTGGGAGTTCAGGGTGAATAAAGATTTGTTAGTTGTACTAAGAATTCCAAGAGGTTTAATAAAAAAAACAATAAACAATCTAAATAACACATTCCTTTGTTTGAACCGATAAGGGCTGTGTTACAATACAGTCGTTCTGTTTGTAGAAAAAAAGAGGTTGGACTAATTCTCGTACTGACACAACACTTAATGCAGATAGGGTTGTGCTTGTACAATACATTATGAGCCTGCGATTCTTTCCTTTGGGGCTAGGCTGTATAAAATGAAAAGCCTTTGCATGAATATTGAGTATTGTTACCTGACAGCTTGAGTGAGACCATCAAACTCTCCGCATCACTTTCATCTCCGCCACAATGGGACCAAACCCACTATATGAGGAGGTAAGAACTAATGCAAATTATAAATTCGGCATAAAAACTTTGTCTAGACTAAACTTTAAGGACAGGAAAGAGAAAATGTATAAAATGACACATTGAAATATACATTGAGGCTTGATCATTTTTAAAATAATGACAAGTGACATTTACATTCACAGGAGAAATTATATATACGGCCAACGTTTTTCAAAAAAGCTAAAAGCAGATGTGGCAAAAGAGAATAGTGATTCAGTGATTTATGACTTTGCAGTTTCAAAACCTTTGCTGTGGTACCAGCTTTTTGTAGTATGTCTATATCAGGAGGATGTCATTTCTACTCAACTTTTTTCAGTTTTGACAAACAGACCTCAATTTTCCAGTCAGCAGGCTTACTGACCAAAGCTGCACTTAACAAATTTTGTGCTGAGAATTCATACAGTAAGACTGCAAGCCCTTATATTACATTACATGGTATATTACTACCAGTCCTTAGAATACATAAATTGCCGATCTATAGATTACAGAGTTCTAGTGCTCCGTTTTGTCGCAGAGCAGCACGATATGTAATACTGAGGTATTAAATAGAACACAAAATGGAGCAGATATGATTTTGGCTGCCTCAGAGGTGACAGAGAACGGAAAGGAGTAGCAGAACGGACTGATAACGACTAATATCATAATCATATATTCACACCATCGCTCTGCCCCAACTCGTTCTCCGGGCCGCGCTTCCAGACATATGAGCAAAAGTGGCCGTCTGAAAGCAAATTTCTTCCAGATTTCATGGACTCCATAGTAAATGATTGCAAGTCCATAGCGTACGTATTACTTTCCAGCATAACTTCACAAGAAAACACAAGTCTATATAATACATAGTACATAACTGTTAGTCCATAGAATACGTAATATATTACTGCATAACTTCACAAGAAAACACAGGTCTATATAATACATAGTACATAACTGTAAGTCCATAGCGTACGTATTACTTTCCAGCATAACTTCACAAGAAAACACAAGTCTATATAATACATAGTACATAACTGTAAGTCCTTAGAATACGTAATATATTACAGCATAACTTCACAAGAAAACACAAGTCTATATAATACATAGTACATAACTGTAAGTCCATAGAATATGTAATATATTACTGCGTAACTTCACAAGAAAACACAGGTCTATATAATACATAGTACATAACTGTAAGTCCATAGAATATTTAATATATTACTGCATAACTTCACAAGAAAACACAGGTCTATATAATACATAGTACATAACTGTAAGTCCTTAGAATACGTAATATATTACAGCATAACTTCACAAGAAAACACAAGTCTATATAATACATAGTACATAACTGTAAGTCCATAGAATATGTAATATATTACTGCGTAACTTCACAAGAAAACACAGGTCTATATAATACATAGTACATAACTGTAAGTCCATAGAATATTTAATATATTACTGCGTAACTTCACAAGAAAACACAGGTCTATATAATACATAGTACATAACTGTAAGTCCATAGAATATGTAATATATTACTGCATAGCCACAAAAAAACACAGGTCTATATATTACATAGTATATAATTCCAAGTCCATATAATATGTAATATATTACTGCATAACTTCACAAGAAAACACAGGTCTATATAATACATAGTACATGACTGCAAATCAAAGAAAATTCACTCCTCTACCAAGCCACCCCCAGTTTTAGGCCAGAAATGAATCAATGATGTAGATTAGGCACCACTGATCTGAAACTAGAACCAACACATACTGGTACAAAGAGACTCAGCCCTTTAATTAAATTAGGTGGCAACCGCAGTATAAGCATATAGTCTTTCTGGTTTCCAGACTGAGTATGTGAAACTAAAATGCTGAAAAAAAATGTAATGTATAAAGTTAGAGGAGTTACAGCTGCAACCTGTATATATCAAGGTTGCCTACTAAAATGTCCATGAGACTCCCAAAGTTTGGGGAATTCTCCCAGACTCCCAGGAGAGTGGGCAATCCTCACCTATCCTGCAACGCCTTTTTGTAAAGTGGGCGGGGCCTTCTGTGTGAATTGTATCATCGGGGCCGTGCCCCGTAATCTTCAATGATGCAAATCACCTTTATTGGGGGAAAGGAACGTGATAATGTAAATTACATTGTCCTGCACCCCACACTTGTCCCATGGGGCAAAATGTAGACAACTATGGTTGTTTTAAAAGTGACGTGCATCGCTTACCGTGTCAAGAGGGCAGCAACTGCAACAAGATTTTCAAATGCACTTCAAAGGGTAGTGATTTTACATTTTAGAAAGCATTCCTGGTTTAAGACAAGAAATCTTGATTTTCGCATGTTTTCAGAGTGTGTGTTGGCCATTATTCTTAATGGGGCACCCTCCGGGCACACCTTGCATGGGACAGCACATTTACTGAATACTACTGCAATTACTAATGTAATTAAAAGATGTACAAATATTTAGAGAAATAGGAAGATAGAAAAATGGTGTTAGGGAGAATGCGCTAATCTGCTGCTGTGACCTATATATGGGTTATCTAATTTTGACATCTCCCTTTTCATTACGATCTGCCCCAATGCCAACCTTCCATGGAACTTTTATGGTATACCCTACAACTGTCCCAATTCTGGGGGACTCTTCTGCTATAACAACAGCTACAATATTTTTCCCAGCTGCTGGGAATACTGGGAAATACTGGCGGTGGTCTTGTCAGTTCTGGCATTTTGGTCCTCCTTTGTGGCTGACCCCCCAGGGACCAGTGTCACTATTTTAAATACCATGCCACTATATTAAATGTCCTGCTCTGATTGACCCATCTCATAGGGCAGAAGGCTTAGGCTGCTCCTCTCCCTACCAATCAGAATTGTCAGAGCCCATCATTACAACTTCTCATTGGTTCTCCTGAACACCGCCCCCCCTCCCCTCAAAGCACCACACAGTAGCTGTAACACTAGCGCCTGCAGACCCTTATGAGAAGGGGACAGAGCTAATAAGCTCAACATGGTAGTCTATCTTTAATAAACAACTAACTTTAAAAATGGATTTATTTCTCACTTATAAATCCTTAAAAATGCATACTGTACAAATGTCATTTTAGTTTACCTTTCCTTTACAAATTCTTATTTTGTCACCATGCAATATCTAACGGTCAATGCCTGTACTCAGAGCCGGATTTAGACCTCATAGGGCCCTAGGCAGGATACTGTTTATGGGCCCCCTCCCTGAAACAATCCATAGCACTATATTTTTGCAGCCTACCATATACCCCTATAGTTACGTAGAAGTGAAAGCATGTGCCGCCGCATGCCTACCATATACCCCTATAGTTAAGTAGATATGAAAGCATGTGCCGCGTGGCCTGCATCTTTGGGGGCGTACCTAACATGTGAAAAGAGCAAGGCCACCCTGCTGCAGAAAAAGGCACCCCTAAATAATTACCAACCTCTTCACCATCACCACCTCTGTGCCCTTCACCATCACCACCTCTGTGCACTTCACCATCACCACCTCTGTGCCAATCACCATCACCACCTCTGTGCCAATCACCATCACCAATTCTGTGCCCCTTCACCATCACCACCTCTGTGCCCTTCACCATCACCACCTCTGTGCTCATCACCACTTTTGTGCCAATCACCATCACCACTTCTGTGCCAATCACCATCTCTGTGCCCTTCACCATCACCACCTCTGTGCCCTTCACCATCACCACCTCTGTGCCCTTCACCATCACCACTTCTGTGCCAATCACCATCACCACTTCTGTGCCAATCACCATCTCTGTGCCCTTCACCACCTCTGTGCCCATCACCATCACCACTTCTGTGCCCCTTCACCATCACCACTTCTGTGCCTCTTCACCATCACCACTTCTGTCCCTTGTTTTACTTACCTTTCTATTGCGCGCTGCTCCTCCTCCGTCAGTCCAGATGTAAAAAAAAAAAAAGAAAGAGTCACGTGATCGCTTGTCGGGTCCCGGCAGCCTCTCCTCCTCTCTCTATCACTGAGACACTGAGAGGAGAAGAGGCCGCCGGGACCCGATTCGCGGCACCCGACCCCCCCTCCCGCGATTCGCGCCCCCCCCCCCGAATCGGGGGGGCGCGAATTGCTCCTGTCCCCCACAGCTGTGCCCCCTGAGAGCCGCTAGGCCCTAGGCAGGTGCCTAGGTTGCCTAGTGGTAAATCTGGCCCTGCCTGTACTGCATCTGAATAAATACATTTTCTGATTAATATAATTTTGTTGCCTTTCTAGATTGATTTATTATTCATTTACAAAACTATATTCTAGGTTATATACAGTAGTGTATTTAACATTTAGAGATCACTAGAATTTCATCTATTGTATGGCGATCACATGATTGCTCTTTGTATTGGATAGTGGTCACCAGAATGCTCTCTATATTGCTTAGTGGTCATTAAGATGCTCTCTGTATTTTATTGCGGTTACTAGAATTGTTTCTGCATTTAATAGTAGCCAGATGGAGCTATGTTGTATTTGCTTAGAGCTATTTGGCATAAATAATGTTCACATATTTATTGTCTGAAAAACAGGGTGGCACGGTAGATAGCATTGCCATTTCACGGCACTGGAGTCACAAGTTCAATTCTGACCCGTGCCCTATGTGAAGTTTGTATGTTCTGTCTATATTTGCATGGGGTACCTCCACTTGCTCATTTCCTCCCACAGTCCAAAAACATACCGGTAGGTTGATTGGCAGCCAACTAAAATTAGAGATGGTCACTGACCCCCGTGTTTTGGTTTTGGATTCGGTTTTGGATCTGGATTACCGTTTAACGTGTTTTGGTTTTGGTTTTGTTTGGTTTTGTTTTGCTATTTTTGAAAAAAATACAATTTTTTTTGGTCTAAAATAACCTAATTTAGTGCTCCACCAGTTTCTTATATAAGTGAGGTAATTCTAAAGCTAATAAATTATGAAAAAAACATTTTAATCCCTGGTAGGCTGTCCTTAATGCGAACACTTGTCTGCAAATTAGTCAAACCTGGTTGTCTACCTCCTCCATCTTTGATTATTGGCAGTGTAGCCATCGTCTATGGGTGTATATTACACCCTCCACTTGTAGTTGAATATAAAAAAAAGCAGCCTGCACAGACTGTGGAGCTAGAAAGTAAAATTAAATTGACCACGGTACTTTGGTTGCTATCTATGCCCCCCCCCCCCCCCCCGCCCTCCACTTGTAGTTGAATATAAAAAAAGCAGCCTGCACAGACTGTGGAGCTAGAAAGTAAAATTAAATGGACCACGGTACTTTGGTGGCTATCTGTGCCCCCCCCCCCCACCCTCCACTTGTAGTTGAATATAAAAAAAGCAGCCTGCATAGACTGTAGAACTAGAAATTCGAATATACAAAGAAATGGACAAAGGCAGTTTGGTATCTGTCTGCCTCAGATCCCCTCTCCACTAGGAGTAAAATAGAAAACTATTCAGCCGTTATATAATCTAGAATATAAATAGAAATTGAGAAAGGCAATTTGGTATCTGTCTGCATCATAATCATCAACATTCTCATTAGTGCCCTCGTCACCTCCATAAATCTCCCCCTGATCCTCTTCTATTTCCAAAGTGGCATCCTCAATTTGTGTATCACCGGCTACACTCGGGCTGTTCAGGTACACATCAGCAGAACTGCTGAAAGGGCCCTTCTTTATGGGTACACTAACAGAATGCTCACGATTAGACATACCACTGTTGGATGGACTCTCTACAGGAATTGGTGTCATTGTGAATCAGAGCAAACATTATCCTCCAATGCCTTACTGTTATCTTGCAGCTCGGCTTTGACGCGTAACAGTAGTTGTGCACCACTTGTAGGCTCGGTAACATTTTTGGATCTGCCACTAATAGCCAAAGGTGAAGGCCTCATTCTCTCTTTGCCACTGCGTGTGTAGAATCGCATGTTGGCAATTTTTTTTTTATCGGCACTTAACTTTTGCTCAGTAACACTTCTTTTTCGCTTCAACACAGTAATTTATTTATTTTTATTTTGTTTTTTGGACTGATTTCGAAACACTCTGTAGTTTGACTGGGAACACTAACATCAGGACTGGTGACAGAACCTGGTTGCCCATTCTGATCATATGTGGACTGCTTTGAATCCATTCTGAGCGCAAAGCACTTGTAGTGGTAAAAATTATTTGGTTGATACTGCTGACAGATATGACTTTTGACAGCTAGAAATATTTATGCACAATTATTGGGGACACCCCAAAATTAATATGTACTGTAAATACAATGCGTTTTTATGGTCTAAAGTTACATGCACATGTTCTGTGCTATCTAGTGGCAGGCATACATGTACTTATCTAAACAAAGACTATGACGTGTCAGTCATAACTATCAGTCGGCACTTACACCTGCCCTGTAGCTGGTGCAAGTGATACGGCTGAAACAAACGTACTTACGAGAAACCCGGGATTTGAATTGACTGTATCTGTATTGGCACATCCTTAGCACACCCTTACTGTACATTGTCTAGGTCTGTCTGCCCCATTCTACTTCTATTCCATCCTTCAAGTCGTAAGTGTCAGTTGCACTGGGATATGATTTGCATGCAAGCACGGATCAGGCCCTATGTGCTACAAAAACTTCTACAATGTGAAGAAACTCAAATTATCTATACTGGCTAGTGTGGCCATTGTAACGACCACAAAGCCAAAGGCCAAGGTCGGAAAGTAGAACCAGCCAAAACCACCAAGAAAGTACATGGAAAAGCTACAAATTGTAGTCCTTCATCTAACAGACCTTGCTGATGTTCTCTGTATTTTATAGCAGTTACTAGAATAGTTTCTGCATTGAATACTACTGTATTCAGGTGGGGACGTGTTATATCTGTTTACGTCTCTATGATATAACAAAATGTTTCCGAATCAACCCAGGTCATTGCCATGACTGTGACTGATGATAGACTGCTCAGCTCAGAACCATTCACCTCTGCCAATGGACCGGTCAGCTTGGAACTGGCCTTCTGTATTGTTCTACAGATAGATGCAGGCCGTCTGCTGAGGGACAGTATGAATCTACTGACAGTGATGAGACTATGCAAGAGGACTTGCTTTTCATTGGGCTGAACTTCCATTCCACTCTGTATGCAAAAATCTGTGGCCCTGATTTCTTCCATCACAATGCTTTGGGCCATGCAGATGTGGCACATCAAACCCATATTAAATATTGAAAAAGGAGATAAAGGGCATGAAATACTTGATCTGAACCTTGACATGCTTGCAGCATAGAAAATATTGTGGAACATGCTGTCAGGAAATCACTTTGTCACTTTGCTAGATGAGGTTCACAATTTTCAACCACCACTTCCAAAATGGAACACAGCATTTAAACCCTGTGGTACCACACAGAGAAAAGACCCACTTCATATCCTGTACTCTACAGGGTTTACATTTTATCAACAAGGAGCCAATAACAAACCACACCGGTTTGCCAAATTACAGTTCCAAGAACTTGTACCATTTGAGTTGTATGTGACTTGAACTCAGAGTGACCTATGATGGTTCTTTGGGTTAAAGGGCACTGCCAACCAACTTACAGGAAGCAAATGTTAAAGAAATGCAGTCATGTTTTCTAATGACTATAGAAATAACCTAAAAAACTAAGGACACATTGAATGTTATGTTTAGGATGACCAAAGCCAGTAGACTGTTATAGTGGAATTGTACCGTTCACATTTCTGTACATTATACATAGTAAATATTCATCCCTGAAGATTATTCATCCCTGTGCCTAATGGGCTGTATTTCCCAGGAGAAGGGCCCAGCTTGGCCATCAATTTGAAGGAGGCATGTTACTGCATTGTGAAGGTGCTTGCAAAGAGGCAAGAGCCTCAAAGTGTTTATGTATACAGGGTGATTCAAAAGTCGCAGTACACCCTTTTATTTCAAAAACTCTACGGGAAATTGGGAAACTTGAATACTCCAGTAAGGTATGGGTGACGTGGTCTATCTTTTACGGTATGTACCAAACATGGGCGCCATCTTGAAATCGGCCAATCGGCCCAATTCCTGTAGAGTTTTTGAAATAAAAGGGTGTACTGCGACTTTTGAATCACCCTGTATAGTGATTACAATTAACTTTTTAAAAATGCACAAGTAAAACATATTTGATACAACACTGTTCATTGTTATACTATTAAAAAATAGTTTTAAAACATCAATAAAAGGCTTCAGGGCTTTCACAGAATGTTCTACAAAGTACATTGCAGTAGAAATACAGCAGTGGTGTCCCATAAGATGTCGCAGGGTACAGTTATATTAGGCACAGTATACAGTAAGGAGGTTATGTGATGTCCTGCTGTGATATTTGTTCTGTTAATGCCATCTCAGAAGGAAAAGCTGAAAACAATTATTATTTATTTATGCTCCAAAAATAAAATGTAATTATGACTTCTTAGAGCATAAATTAGCGGTGTTCAGACTGACATTAAATTATTACACTACAGTAGGTATATAGCAGCGTCTCACTGGTCCTCCTAGTCACACACCCTTTCCTCAGCCATATTAAAGTGGTGGCCCTTAGAGGGTAATGCAGCCCTAAGATATTGCTTTACTGCTATAAGTGACTGTATTTCTGTCTTGGGCACTGACAGTTGTTCTGTGAGAATTTCATCTTGGGTGCACGATTACTTTATTAGTTGTTACTGTGCTTTGCATTGTTCTCCTGAATAGGTTTGTCATAGAATGTGCAGTGCTATTGGCAGATCAGGTCTGTTGGCTTCCTCTCCTCTCAGAACACCTGTGTCAGGTCTCTTTTTATCAACAATCTGGCTTCTGACTTCAAGAATCATAACTCCTGCAGTCATTTGATATGGAAATCTGTGACTTACAAAATCTATTGCAGGACCTGGAAGAATTATGTCTATATCACCCATGATATTGTAACCATTTTCAGTTGGTCCAGCTCTTTTTGTTCCTCCAGGAATGGCTTAGATCTTAATTACCCAAATATTGAGCTGTTGACACCCTCTTTGGGCCATGCAGTCCCCATTATCTACCTTTTTCCATACCATCCAAGATGTGGCTTTCCTGTTGGTTATTTATAGTTCACAGCAGTTAGCAGCTTTGTTCAAGAGGACAAGTCATCCTTCATACAATTCCTTCACTTCACCCCAAAGTGGTCTCAGGCTTTCAAGACAATGAGGAGATAATTATGATTTACTCCCTTATTGGTTGGCTCCAAACTTCACTCTTTGGATGAGATACAGACCTTCCTAAGCTACATAAAGACAACTAGTTCTTTCCTCATTCATTCCTTCTTGTTCCTTCTCAATGGTCCCAAGAACGACAGAGCAACCTTAAGTCAGTCCAATCACTAATATGAACCTATGTTTGAGCAGAGAAGCCCACTATCTTCTTCCTTTGTGTCCATTTTACCAGGGTGATCAGTCTATGCTGAGCTTGAAAACCAAGTAAAGCTGCTCCATGTTCCTTACTCTCATGACCTCCCAGCATCTTCAGAGACTAGAATTAGCTTAAACAGAATAATGGTGTAGCTCTGGAAGGCCTGCTTAAGTTAATTTATGTCCTGAGGTGGAAAGAACAAAAAAATATATATATTTTTTTAACTTACCATAAACTTCCTTCCTCAGAAGTCAATGGAAGCATAGACCCGAATGATTTCTAAGCTGTAAACGTATTCATGCTATAAAAAAAACTCATACGTCTGATGTAGCTTATTAGTGTATAGTGTGATTAACTTAACTCTTCAGTGATTATCTTTAAAAGAAAAAGACCTGGGCTAACCTACTAACCTTATGAAGATAAAACTGTTGTCACGCTGATGTTGTGTGAAAAACAGATGGTATCTAAAAGCAGAACTGCCATACAACGAGAGATATGGCACAGAAACCAAGGCAAGGAAATTTTGTGGTGAACATGTAGCAGATGTAGTAAGGGAGGGGGTAAGCCACCAAATTGTACTCAAAAGTTGTTAAGGTGGTCTTCAATTTCAACACTGCTACTGAACCCGCTACTAGTGTTTAAACTCTTACACAGTATATAATGTTACCAAGGCACCTGCAAATGGACAACTTCAGAGACAATTTGCTATTCTCCTACTTTACAGGATGACTCCATAAGGCCTCATATACACAATAAGGTGCCCTCACTGTGTTGTGATGAGGGTGCTTCTGATGTTCACTCCAAAAAATTCAGGTTCATTGTTTGGTATATGTTTATTCTGGGGGTCATGTAGAGTTGGCTGTAAATCTGAGCTGTAAGTGCAAAGAGCGCTTTTACTTACTGCACAATGGTAGTACACAGATTAATGTCTCCCCATTATATCTCTCTACGCTTAGAGAGGTGGAGCAAGGCAGGGAAGGGACAAGCGTAGGCATAAGGGCATATTAATACACCTTACATACTATGTTGAGAAGGAAGCAGCGACAGATATTTCTCTATGAGTATCTGTTACGACTGCTTTCCCTCTTGTGCAAGATTGCTTTTTGTTAAAAAATAAGCAAATGAATATAAACAATAAATATAAACAACAGCAGCCAGCATAGGCTGGAACTGGTCATCTCACAGGGACAAAAAGTGTGAGGTCCTCTGAGACTACCAGTACCAGCACTATAGCTATGCCAGTCAGGTCTGGTGGCACTATAGCAGGGAAACCTCAGCACAACTACTGTAGCCTGGACTGGTAACTGCTAAAGTAGGAGGAGAACATGCGTGGGGGGAAAAAAAAGCCACCAACACAATATAAATAACACCCAAAACTCATTTAAGCTTTTATTATGCACCTAAATCCATAGTTAATTGTCTTCCAGAAGTAGGGAAATAAAATTAACAAAAACACAGGTCTGCGACGAAAAAGCTTTTTTAACAAATTTATGTGATACGTATAGATTTTTGGCTTCTGAGCACAAAAATTACTCCAGATTTTGCATATCACATCACGTTTTTCTGCAAAACGTGTATTTATGAATGTCATTTTTTTCATATTCTTTAAAATAATAAATGTATTCTGCCTACATTTATTATAAAACATTGTCTTAAATGAATTCAGTCGCTAGTATAGAACGTTGCAATTCAGTTTTCGTCATAACCCCCCCCCCCTTCCCCGCCCAGTGTTAGATTAAGGTCCACATGGGCCTGAAGCTGAAATTAACAAATGGCCTAAACCCCATACTGTCTAAGGAAAACATTGCACACACACAACAACTACAACTACAAGGTGAGCACATAAGAATACATTCCCATGTTTTCTCTGTGAATGGGATAGCAACAGGGGCGGATTGGTCATAGGCCTTACTGAGAATTTTCCCGGTAGGCCGGTGGTCTGATGAGGCGGTTCATTGGCCTCCTGATGTAATCTTTTTTTTTTTTTTTGTTCACATTACATTTTTTTTGTGTTTTATTATTTTTTTTTTAAATCTCTGAACAACGCTTCATCAGGGCCAGCTGTGCCCAACTGTTATCGAACTGCCAGCACTTATATGGATAACTGTATGTCAGCAGCGCCCTCCAGCACAGACAGAGAGGGGGGGATCGGGGGAACATGCTCAGGGGTGCCAGTGGTGGACTAACTAGTGGCCGCGGATCTTCTCCTGCCTACCTCCCTTCCTCCCGCTATTCGTGGCCTCGTCCTATCCCAGATGTCACATGGGATCAGGGGCGGACCCAGACATTTGCCCTACCCGGGGCGATTTTAGGGGGGGGTGATTTAGGCCCCGCCCCCTTTCTGTGTTCTAAGGCTGCCGGCGGCTGCACAGTATGTGCAGGTCCGTTCAGCAGTGACAGTGTGCTGTCCCGCTGCTCTGATTGTGTTTAAAACACAATCAGAGCAGCCGGGCAGCACACTGTCACTGCTGAACGGACCTGCACAGTGTGCAGCTGTCGGCAGCAAGCCCCTGCTAGGGGGGGCGATCGCCCCGATCGCCCCCCCCCCCCTGGATTCGCCACTGCATGGGATGTGCACCATGTGACAGGTGCTGTCCCATGTGTGCACTGCAGGAAACGCAGCTTCAACAAGGTAAGTTTGAAGGCGGGGGGAGTTAATTCAGTGTAAAGTGTGAGGACAGGTGGCTTATATTAATGTATGTATGTGTGTGTGAGGGCAGGGGCTTATATTAATGTTATGTATGTGTGTGTGTGAGGGCAGGGGGCTTATATCAATGGTATGTATGGATGTGTGAGGGCAGGGGCTTATATCATTGTTATGTGTGTGTGTGTGTGTGTGTAAGGGCAGGCGGCTTTTATCAATGTAATGTGTGTGAGGGCAGGGGGGCTTATGTCCATGTAATGTGTGTAAAGGCAGGGGGCTTATGTCCATGTAATGTGTGTGAGGGCATGGGGGCTTATATCAATGTAATGGATGTGAGGGCAGGGGGCTTATGTCCATGTAATGGGTGTGAGGACAGGGGGCTTATATCAATGTAATGGATGTGAGGGCAGGTGGCTTATGTCCATGTAATGGGTGTGAGGGCAGGGGGCTTATATCAATGTAATGGGTGAGAGGGCATGAGGGCTTATATCCATGTAATGGGTGTGAGGGCATGGGAGCTTTTGTCCATGTAATAGATGTGAGGGCATGGAGGCTTACGGTAATTTAATGTGCGTGTGAGGGCAGGGGTCTTACGGTAATATAATGTGGGTGTGAGGGCATGGGGACTTATGGTAACATAATGTGGGTGTGAGGTAGGGGCAAATTGGGTGCTATTTTATTTGTGTGGTGGTGGGGCATTTTAATTTAATAGTGGGGGGATATTAATTTCAGATGGGGTGGTTTGAGGGCTATTAATTGAAAGTGGTTCTGAGTTTGGGGAGAATGAAGTCTATTAATTAAATGTGAATATGAATTATTAAACTTAAATGTTATTTATTTCTGGGCTTGTTTGGAGGTAGGGAAATAGGTTTATTTATTAAATGGAAATACTATTAATTAAATGTCAGGGCTGGTTGGAGGCTAATTGATCTATTTATCAATTGTGAATACTATTATTATAATGTTAGGGCTGGAGGGAGGCCTATTTATTAAATGTGGGTACTATTGATTTAATGCCGGATCTGGTTGGAGTTTTCCAAATTTCATGTACCCATTTTTTTTCCCGAATAGGGCCCCCAACATTCCAGGATCCAGACAAGTGGCAACTGAGCAAAAGACATCAGCAGCCACAGGTAGAGAAAGCAATAAGAACAAGTAGGAGAGAGCAGGACAGTCTGTCAACTATATTTTTCTATATTGGCAGTTCGTCTGCACCGTTATTACGAATATGTATATTGTGATTACATATTTTGTTACAGGTTTGCTATTGATAAATTTAGTTGCTCATTTTGTCCTATTTTCAATGTATTAGTCAAAGTGTATCCATCACCCGTGCACAGAGGAGGCAGCCATTATGTGGGTGAACCAATAATCGTACCTCCCAACTGCCCCGATTTAAACATGTTTGTCCTGCTGGTGGGAATGTTGGGGGAAGGGTGGTATTTTATGGGCAGCATAGCGCTTTACAGCGCTAGGCAGACCTCTAGGGGTATAACCAGCTTTATACTAATCCCACCTCCTTTATTGTTGGCCCTGCCTACAGTTGATTTGGTCCTGCCCACATGAGGCCACGTCCAGAACTTTTTCCAGGGCCACTTTGAGTTCCCAATCCACCCCTGGATAGCAGAGCTAAAAATTTACATTGGCAAAAAAACAATTGGCCAGCTCGATAAGTTTAGAAATTGGAAAAAATAAGGTCATCAAATCCAGTTTAGTAGATCCAAATAAAGTTTAACTTCCCCCTCTACATATAAAATTAGGACTGATGAAACAATTTGTAAAAGCACTGCCTAAGGATGGAGAAACCTTCAAATATCTTTGCACCAAATTCACTAACATATCCGATGGTAAACTGAAGGAAGGCATTATTACAGGCCCTGACATTAGAAAGGTAATAAAAGATGAACATTTTGGGCCTGTAATGAATATTGTGGAAGTTTCGGACTTCATTCAAACAAGTGATTTCAAAATTTTTAGGCAATGTCAAGAATCCAAACTACAAAGAAATTGTCAGGGAAATGCTTAATAGTTACAGAAACCTTTTCAAAATTCAATTTTTTTGGGTAAAAATATCATAATTTAGGTATTATTTTGTACCTACATTATTATTACCTCACTAACACTACTTTCCAGTCATTTCCATTCAATTTTGACCACCTCATAAGTCACAATATTATTTTCATACACTTTCAAACAAAGATTGCTGCAGTTCTTGCCAGTGATAAGAAAAAGGCCATTGTCATGCCTGGGCCTAAGACCAAAAATCCACCTCTTAAGTGTGGAATTATTTTTACACAAATCCTGACAACAGGTGTCTAGCCATTTGTAGCGTTTTTAAAGCCACACTCAATAGAGGTAGGGACCTTAACCATCTAAGATCCTCATCCATGTTACGGCATTTGAAGTGAGTTCTTGGAAAGCTGTTGGGAAAATCAGAAACTTATGTTAAAAAAAATAACAACAAGCAGTCCAGCATCATCTACCTCCCTTATCTCATCTACATCCCAGCACCTGCAATCTACACCCCCAACACTTTCATCATCAATATCCCCAGAAGCAACAATTGACTGTTAAACAATCCTTTGCAAGAGGAAGCAAGTATTAAACCTGTCACCCAGTCGCAAAGCGAATCACAGACGCCATGGGGACTATGCTAGTATTAGATCTGCGTCCAATGTCCACTATTAATGCAGCTGGTTTTAGACAGTTACTTGAGGTCTTCTGTCCCTGTTACCAAATTCCATATTGACACCATTTTACTAGAAAAGCTATTCCTCACCTCTACCAGAAAGTTCATAAAAATGTAATTATTGGGATACAAAATGCCATTCTACCCACTGTACACTTAACCACAGATATGTGGACAAGCAGAACTGAGCAAAGTAAAGATTATATGACTGTGACAGCCCACTCGGTTGGTGATTCGCCTTCACCAGCAGGAACAGCAGCAGCATGTACGTAACATTTTTCAGAAGTAGGCTACTCTGTGTATCAGCGGCTTTAGTAAGAGGCATACAGCTGACAATCTGTTACAAAAAGTAAGTAATGTCATTGCAACATGGCTAATCCTGCTTCGACTCACCTGAGGATATGTCATTTCTGATAACAACACCAATATTGTTCAAGCATTACAGCGGGGTGGAATTCCATCACATTTCTTGTTTTGCTCACACAATCAACTTGGTGTTACAGAACTTTTAAAAAATGACAATGACATGCAGGAGATACTGTTTGTGTCCCGAAAAATTTAGGGTCATTTTCGGGATTCTGCAACAGCATGTAGGAGAATGCAGCAGCTGCAAGAAGACTAGCATTTGAGGGGAATGTACTTTGTCCAGCGAAGTAGTCTCCTGTGAAGAGAGTGCAGAAACGGATAGCTTGAGTCAAGTGATTGTCTTAATTATACATTTTGAGAAGGAGCTACAAAAATTTAACAGATGAAATAAAAAAAGTAAATGTGCTAACTATATTTTAATTGTAGATTAACTACTTAATTCGCTTCGCCAGGATCCAAGAGCTATCATCATCTTGTAATGACATCTACTCCTTCAGTTTCTCTGGCAACTGCTTGTCGGAAAAAAAAAGTAGCTTTCCCAAGACATCCAGTGGTGATGGAGATGAGTCAGCACAACATTTTGATATTTGGTCTGCTGTACAAGAATTGGCCAAAATGCATGACAGCTCTGCCGTAAAATGAACTACTAATTCCATTCGGAAGGCCATTATCGACAATTACATCATAGTACACAGACTTCTATGATGGTGGGATGAATTAGTATTGTTTGAGGAAGATTAGCACTGAACCCTGCCACCTCTCCTGTTTCTGAGTGAGCTATGGTACAATAAAATGTAACTGCAGATTTAGACCAAGACTGTCAGCCCTATTATTTCTATTTCTGATTCATTAAGGAGCATAAATGCCGATATGTGTATTTTGCGTTAAATTGCACTGTGCATGTCTAGAAATGGACTATACGGAAATGAACACAAGTATATACAGTTCATCTTCAAAAGAAAAGGACACTTCCAACTGCCTACAATTTCATGGGCGGAATGGGGGAGGGAAGGGTAATATGCACATAGTTAGTGTAGAGCAAGGGGCTGCCAAGATCGAGGTCAGGTGTAAGTGCCGAGTGATAGTGATAACGGTTGTGTATTCATGCTACAACATGTGTGTGTAATCAGGAGTAACTGTAACAACGCATTTTATGTACAGTAAACATCCTGATAAATGTATTTCATGGGTATAAATATAAAAAACAAAAACGTTTTTTTTCTGTTTTTTCATTAATGATTACATTGTTAACAGGTGACAATAATTTAATACATTTTGTTTTCTGTGTGTTCTACTGAGACTTTATATCATAATGTCTGGGAGACTCCCGAAATCCAGGTCAGTCTCCCGGACTTCAGGGAGCTTCCTAGAATCTAGAGAGAGCAGGCAAGTCTCTCGCATCCCACAATTCCCTGGCCAAAATAAAGCTATTTGAGGTGAAACGCGTCATTTTGGCCCTGCACATTCCATTCTTTTTGCTTGCATAAATGAATGAGGTCCTGTATTCCTATATTTGACATTTGACCCATGTGTTGTGCATGGGGAAAACAAGCACGGTTTAATTTCATACACGCATGTTTGCAATTTGTCCTTGATGTCAGACATGGGTATGCACAGCTTACAGATGTCATACAGAGAACATATACATTTCTTAAAGGATATCTCATGTGATATAAGAAACCAATGACTCTCCAGTGGTAGTATAACTACAAGTCCCAGTATGCCTATTCAGAGAGGTCGGTTGCAGCACAGGGGAAGTCTTGTTTAAGTAGTTGAAGTGAAGGTAATTAGTAGATCAAGTCAAGAGTGTGTGTGTCTGTGTGTGTGTGTGTGTGTGTGTGTGTTCAAAGAAGTATCCAACACAGTGGGTTAGAGATGAAGTCCATTGGGAGAGACTAAATGAGGAAGTTTTATGGTGGCAAAACAGAGTAGGGAGCTCAAGGAAAGGAAATATGTGAGCCAGGCAGAAAAGTTGGGAGACTAGTGGTGGGTGATAAATGATAGCAACACAAACATGGAGAGGAGAGTTGAGGCTGATAGTGTGGACTTCAAAAGTAAGAGAAGGAGGGGAGTGATCCATGGGTAACACACAGAAGGTGCAATGTAGGGAAAGTAGAATATCTACTCTACCACCTTATTTGTCTCTAAGTCAGACAGAGTACGCCCCTGGGAGAGAGCTGCAGTGAATGTAACTAAAAGTTACCTTTAAAACAGTCTTCTGAGACAGAAGCCAAGCTTATGTAATGGCAAGGTGGTGGAGGGATTTTTAAATTATTATGTCATGGAAGGATGGAAGTTTGTTGAAAGCAGATCTTGTGTTCCAAAGTGCCCATGAAAAGGGCAGGGAAGGTAGTGGAGGGAAGTGGATATAGGAGGAAAAATTGAATGGAGCGTAAACAGATAATGGGGGTTACATGGTGCCGGGTTAGGTATGATGCCGCTAGCAGCCATGTGAAGCAGCAGGGCAAGAAAGAGGACTTGGCTTAATGATTAGTGGTTGTGAGGTTTGTTCTTAATCTCAGATATTTAAGCTGGAGGATCTTCTTGGTTTTTATTCACTGTGAAGATACCGGGTTTATCTGGCCCAGTGCTACCCAGTACCTTCTAGGATTCGTATGGTCACTCAGGCAAAATGCAGTTATAAACATACAACAGTATATTTATTGTCATACAAATCACACTACAATATTATGTACACACAGTAAATAAATGCCAGGCTGATTTACCACATCATCTGTCCCTTACCCCAATAACTTAAGGAGATATAGTCACCTGCTGTCCAGACTTCATGACCCATGGATCCCTCTCAGCTGCATATATAGACTTGAGTTAGAAAACGACAATTCAAAACTCCATCTTGCACCTTCCTGAATGAAATCCAAGCATGAACACCCCTCCCCCCTGGAGTTGTTCCTTATATATCACAGGTCTAATTTCCACAGTCTTTCCCCTCCCTGGACAAACCCCTGCATCTATTCTACTTCCCCATTGGCCAGTGCAGGACTAGGGGGTTTGGACAGGGCAGTGGAGATGAGATGTCCTTTCACAGAAGCCCCCTGCTGGGATGCAGACAGAACGTCTGGACTAGTCCTAAGGAGAACAATTGATGCTTAATTGGCTTCCCCTACTTCCAAGGATAAGGTAGCAGTGAGCCCCTCCTAAAATTAACCCCTTACACTACTTTGTGATGTCACAGGGTCCCCAGCTGTTCCATGCTTCCTGTAGAGGAAGGAGGGGGGAGAATGAATGCAGCTCAAGCCCTCTCACCTGTATCCTAGACACCACCTGATCTTTACCCATAACCCTCCTGGCTTCAGTTTAAGGACAATGAATAACATTACTTCAAGTCATCAATATATAATACAAAATATACATATTTAAATTGAATTACAATGTCCCCTTAACCACATGTAATTGGACAATGCAGTTGTAGTCTGATGAGCTGGGGAAACAAAAGAAGGGCTATACAAAGTATTTGCTATAATTCACATATCATACTCGTTTTGTCACATTCACAAACATGTAATAACGTGTGGTTGTTCTCTTACAGACTGCAGACAACTTCCAACAAACAACGGATTACTATGTGTCTTCTGATTACGAAGGTCTCGTTCCACCAATCTGTGATGGAATTGCTACACAGGAATTCAAAAGAATATTCGAACCATGTGTGCAACCTCTTGTGTTTCTGATTGGTGTATCTGGCAATAGCTTGGTTCTCCTTACATATATATTCACCAAAAAAGTAAAAACCATGACCGATATCTACCTTATTAACCTGGCCATAGCTGACCTTCTCCTGCTCTTAACACTTCCCTTTCTGTCCATCAATGCAGTTAAAGGCTGGGTGTTTGGCAGTGGGATGTGCAAGGTGATGCATGGTATGTACTCCATCAATTTCTTTAGTGGTTTACTGTTCCTGACCTGCATCAGTGTGGACAGGTACATAGTTATTGTCCAAGCCATAAAGGCCCATAAGATACGCCAGAGATCCATTTACTACAGCAAACTAATCTCCATAATTGTGTGGGTGGTATCGCTCTTACTCAGTCTCCCCCAATTAATTTACAGCAAATCAAAATGGCTAGAAGATGGATCACGCATCTGTAAGATGATATTCCCAGAAGAGGTCACCGGTGCAGTTAAGACCACCAGTAACATCTTTCAGATCCTTCTTGGCTTCTTTATACCTTTTTGCGTGATGGTTGTGTGTTACTCCATTATCATCAGGACCCTGCTGTCAAGCAGGAGCTTTAAGAAGCACAAAGCTCTCAAAGTCATCCTCTCCCTTGTGCTGGTGTTTGTGATCTTCCAACTCCCGTACACACTGGTCACTTTCATGGAGACCGCCGACTTTCTAGGGAGCCAAGAGATGACCTGTGAAGAGAGGATGCGAAAAGATATTGCAATCATCATTACCAACAACTTGGCATTCACACGATGCTGCCTTAATCCAATACTCTATGCATTTATAGGGGTGCAATTCAGGAACGATATTCTGCTTCTTCTGAAGAATTTTCGCTGCATCTCTAGAGACCGTTATGCGAGACATTGTAGATTGAGCAGAAATTTTAACACCCCTGTGGTGATGGACACCAGCAGTTTCACATTGTATATGTAATGGTGACTGGTATCCCTTATCCAAGGTAGTTAAAGGAAGAATTGTTACCAAAGAATTATGCAGAACTCCTTTTAGCCGAGGTCCAGATTGTCTCCGTTTTGCCTAATCTGATCTGGTGGGACTCCAAGAGGCTGTATTGGTACAGAGACATACTACTCTCTCCTATTACTATTGTCTTGTTATTGATGCCTCTCCTCCATGAATTCCCAATCATGTGATTTGGAAGTTCAAAGGTCAGTTCTGCCAAAACTCAGTTGTGTATTTGAAAGAATCCCACTTTAATAGGAGACGAGTACATCTCTAGACCATTGGACTCGGGGGAAGGCAGAGACCTGTATTGTAGCATATCCTATTCATCTCTACCCAAAACAACATTTTAAATTAGATGTAGTATTTTTAAAAGGAGTTTATACTCACATTTAATTGAAAATAAAACTGCATAGAATTTACATGTACCTATAGGAACTGTATACTCTATACATATGACTATTGTTTTATCTGTATTATTATCTGTATTATTATTGTTCATGTCTTTTTCAGTCATGTAATGATTATATAATTTTCATGAGTCATAATTAGATCCGTTAGCTTTTTACTCAGAATGTGTCCGCTTGTCTCATTTACGAAGGTGCAAATCATAGCCATCCTGCAGTGCTGATGCCAGCTTCATTTATTCTGAAACGGCATAAAACCTTTTAAGCAAATAAGAGATACGTAATAAAGACAATCCCCTCACTCTCATGTTAACTTAAGATTTGAGGCAATAACCAGTAATATTTTAGGAAATATATGGGAAAATTGAAATGAAAGAAGGATGTGGTCCTGCAGTGGTGGTAGGATGGTAGTAATGTTGTCACTCTGTCACTATGCGCATTTCACGTTGCACCCACAATCCTGCCAAAGAAAACACAGATGGAGTTTATTGGTGCATATTCCAAAATTGCACTGAAGGTGGGCACATATGTATATGCTAGACTGACGTGTGCAAGGTATCATGTGCAGCTTAATTATAAGTGAAAAATGAACTTTATATATTAGAGTAATATTCTAAGTAACTATATAGGTAAAATTGTTAAAATAAAGTACTATTATTCTAAACAATATTATACAGATGGGCAGGGCTTGGAGAGCTGTTCTTTTGTGTCGGACTGATGAAGATGAGGTATAAGTAGTGCTGCCATTATGCACTCCTAGGGGTATATTTACTGAACTGCGAGTTTGAAAAAATGGAGATGTTGCCTTTAGCAACCAATCAGATTCTAGCTATCATTTTATAGAATGCACTAAATAAATGTCAGCTAGAATCTGATTGGTTGCTGTAGGCAACATCTCCACTTTTTCAAACTCGCAGTTTATTAAATATACCCCTTGAACTCTTATAGAGTCAACTTGCACAGAAGTTGCACATTTAAAAAGAGAATACAACTTGAGCATAGTTCCAGCCGTATCAAAATCCAAGCACATCTCAAGATAGGTTTTGTTTTGGATCTAGGTGGAATTGCACTCGGCCTAAACAGTAGTTGCTGTACACAGACACACAGGACAGACTGCATGTAGTATACGCACACGTGTAAATACACATCAGAACACATACAACTTTTATTTGATCGGAATTTAAAATAACAACTATTATTGGTATAATCATTTATATAAACATTTATTTTCAAATTTAAATTCATACTTTTTAGATTTTTTATGTTAATTACAAAACTAAAGCCGATCTAAATGCGTACTGTACATATGATGAATTTTTATAGTATACCTTAGTTACTGACACGCATACGTGTAATTGTCAAATCAAAGACTATGCCGTGTCAGTCATCACTATCAGTCGGCATTTACACCTGTCCTGTAGTGGGTGCAACACATACCGCTAAAATCAAGCATACTTGTGACGAACACAGGACTTAAATCAACCGCATCTGCGTTGGAACGCCCTTACTGCACATGGCCTACATTAGTCCACCCCTTCTCTCCCCCATTCTTTCTCCCAAGTTGTAGATCGTTCTAAGTGTCAGTTGCGTGCGGACATGAATTGCATGTAATTGTATTCATTGACGAAATTTTCTTTTCTGGGCATATGCAGAGCTATTTCACGCAAGATATGCTACGCAAACAGACATATCAAACATCAGTCAGGCCCGTTGTGTTTTACTATTAATGCATAGAACCAATGCAGTATACTGTTGTGTATATATTCATGTCATTATTAATACTAAGAAGACTGAATAAAATGCAAAAAACATTTATTACATTTATTATATAACCTCCAATAGAGAAACAATAAAAAAAAACACTGGGTTAACAATTTTACGGTAATGAATCATCATCATCAGCATTTATTTATATAGCGCCACTGATTCCGCAGCGCTGTACAGAGAACTCATTCACATCAGTCCCTGCCCCTCATGGAGATCAATCTCAAAAATTAAAAACTTAGAAAACCACATCTGTAATGTTATAAGGCAGAGTAGGCAGTGCTGATAAATAGAACATGTATTTTTATCTTAATAGCAATTGTTAATTGCAATAAAAGCATATTGCATTGAGGGGTCTATTTATTAATATGTGAAAAGCTCTAGATATGGCGAAACGTTAGTTTTCACTAGATTTAGGAAGTCTCCCTATTTATCAAAGACCCCTGGCCGGTGAAGAGTACGGCCAGCAGTAGCCTGGCGAAGCTTTTCATGCATAACATGGGGAAGCCTATTTACCATGCACAGCGGAGGTCCAAGTACCACCGCTTTACTCGCCACCAAAAGATGGAGATAGTTGAGGTTATCCAAAGCAAAAAATGCTGTATTGTTTAAATAAAGCATTATTTCTATTTTTTTGGAATAAAGTTATATTGGTCATTCTGCGCATGCTAGAATGACTGCAGACTAACCTATCTAAGATGAAACATATTTTTTCAACTCAGGCTTTAGAAGCACGTATCACTGTAATACACAAAGAAGGGATAGACCCATCCCAGTGTCCCAGCTAAAGAACAATATCTTTATTTAATGTGGATGTGAAGCTATTTGCGAAACTCATTGAGAACAGGCTAAAACTTATCTTACCAAAAATCATTCACTGAGGCCAGATGGGTTTTTATCCGGGTCAAAAGGCCCGGGTCAACACAACCAAGGTTATCGATCTGATACATCTAGCTTCATGATCCTCATCTATTTTACTATCCACAGATGCTTAAAAGGCATTTGACAGAATAGACTGGATGTTTGTGTATCACATGCTGGGCCACCTGGGATTGGGCCTGATGGGTCTCCACAGAATCCTTGCACTATATTGATTTCTCTGCTCAGCACTGCAGAATTAGTGGCGATATATAGATAGCTGCTGCTGATCATGATGATGAATATACCATGAGGCCAGTATAACGAATCCTTGCTAAAACACTTAGTTATTTATTACAGCTTATGTATTACAGCTTAATAAAAGCTGTAATACATTGGAGATCCTCTTCTTCCCCAACTATAAAAGAATGGTTTGCTAGGGCGCAATTTAAATGAACATGGACAATCTTATACTATCATCCACTGACAAATTTGAAGACTTCTGTGCAATCTGGGGCAGCTGGGTGAAATTTAAAGAAACTGTGTCATGTACTTCAATTCGTACTTAATGACTTTGCAGAAAGTTCAACTGATTGTCTTTGCCCTGTTTCATATATATATAAATATACTATATATATATATATATATATATATATATATATATATATATATATATATTCTCTTCTATTGTTATCCCAACTAGAGTATGGCCCCTCTACCCCCAAAACTTTCCGGACATTTTCCTTTCCTTTGACTTTCCCCCTTCCTTATTACTGAGTTATTACTGTGTTATTGTTTTGTCTTATTATTATGTTGATTTTTATGTAATATAGTGTTTCAACGTTTTTTATTTGACTCATATTGCATTATCATTGTAATATTTTTGGATTTTATGTATGTTTGCTGATTTTGTATGGAACTGCCTTTTCTGAAATTTAATAAAGAAATATTATGTAAAAAAAATCCTAAACTCTTCATTATGACAGGAGAGAAAATACTTTGGAACACTGTGATAATTCTCTTATTGATAATATTTCTTCTAAGTTCTACGATTTTGCATTTAAGATTTCTTTCAATGTGGTCAAAATATTGAAGGCCACAAATATATTCTATCAAATAAAACCACATTGCATTATCTAAAAAAAATGAAACCTTTAATCACATAAACCAACCCAGTTTAAACTTTATCCACTTTATTGGAAATATGTTTAGAACTAATACATATTGGTTCACCACACTTAAAACACCAACAGGGTTTTGATGGTGATAACTATCTGCTATCTAGAAGGGTATTTTTTCTGTTGGTCTGAGGTTGATGGTAATAGATTTCTTAAATGTTGTTTCTGGTAATCATTATCCTAGTAATTAATCTTGTTTGGGGATAATGTTTTTTTCATATTTTTACCTGCAGAATCCCTAAATTTAGAAGAAAAAAATGGATAAAAATCTGTTTAAAATTCATGAGAATGTAGATGCTTGGTAGATTGTAATAGGTTTTGTGCTAGAGATCTTTTTTCTTTATATCAATATAATGCATTATTTTATAAATGTCAAGCATTTTATGTATGTGTTTTTATTGTTTCACTATTAAAGGTTCTATGATAAATGTTAAATGTCTTCTGTGCATTTTAGCAAACCTTACTAACAATAATTAAAAACAGCTTACTGACCTGGTGATGTTGAAGTGTGTCAGCTGATAGTGTTATTTACGTTTCCTTGTTTCTACACATATGTGTATATATATATATATATATATATATATATATAATATATAGTAGATTTGTATGATTAGATATGGTTTTCCATCTTTCCTAATTGGAGGTATTCAGCAACACCAAGATGCATGGCAGTATACAGGATTAGGATTAAAACAGATAAAGTCAACTTTTTCTTTCTCTGGTATGCTTAAGCACTATCGGTGGGAGTGGCATAGTAATTATTAACTTGTTAAAAAGATATCACATTTTTCTATTCTTTCATCATATATTACAGAGCCCTTCAAGCTACAAGTTTGCTTTATTGATTCATACATTTAGTACCCATAATTATTATCACCAATTGTATTGGACATTATCTCTTAAATACCACACTATTAGGCACCCTATTCCTTCTCCTGTTTTTGTATATATATATATATATATATATATATATATCAAACAAACATTACCACCATTTTAGCACGGTAAATATGTTCTCCCTGTCAGTGCTTTCCACATTAAGGCTTTGGCAGTTTCCCTTTATATAGCAGCTTTAGTAGTGGTAATTACAGCACCAACATTTTTCTGTGAGAGAAAATATTTTAAAAGATTCAGAAGAATATATAAGTATCTTCAAAGTCCCTCATTCACTGATGATAAAGTTCTAACGGCACAGTATAATAATAACTAATATTAAAACAAAGGCATCTTCTCAGAATTGGGAGGATTATTTAAATGGGGAGCAAATAATATTTAGCAAAAATAAGAGATCGTATAATTTTATTTAATCTATTGATACTTATAACAACTGAGAACAATCAATGATCCTTAAAAACAAGAAGTTTCATTACATAGATCAATTGCAAGAATTTATTCATTTTAGATGAGGGAGGAATTCATATCAGAAAGCTTATTTATGCAGTTCTTTGCACCAAAATAAAATGTTGTGGAAAAATAAAGATTATCTAAAAACACTACAAATAAAAAGTTGTCTAGATATAAAGATGATCTTCACTCTGATATTGGGAAAACATATTGATACAAACTAAATAACAAATGGAGCAAGACAGAAACATATTACCAAAGAATCTTTTCAGTAGATAAGATCCATTCACGCACAGCAACCCTGTATACATACTGGATACTGCAAAAAGATTGAGGGATCATTTAAAGTTGAGTACAATTTGTGGTCCAAATGTAAAATGCATTAAAGGTACATTTAAAACTGCAGCTTTCCCTTTTAGAGTGGTGTCATCCCAGCCTGCTGTAGCCTGGGTCTTGTTCCTGGGTTTGCCGCTAATGCGTAGTGTCGCCCTGCATTAAGGGTAACAAGCCTAGGCTATGAGTGATATTGCTCGGTTCACTTTTGGAGAGTGGGCATTCTGTTTCTTAAATGTGTTTATTTTCTGTTCCTTGTTAATACTGCAAAGTTCCGTGATGATGATCACCATCATCAGCGTGTATCTTTGCCTCAGTCATCGAGCACCCACAAGATTAGGCATATCTGCCTACTCATACTATTTCCAGGGGATGTGCACACCCTTGCTAAGCTTCAGTAGCACTTGCACGACCAGGCAGCATGTGCTGAGTCCTGATGGCACTGTATAGCCGCCAGCAGGGGTGGATTAGCTGCATGCGGCTACCCCTTCACGGGCAGAGCAGTAGCGCCCAGCTATAGGAATTCATTTAATATTTAAAAAAATATTTATAATGAAACAGCAACTAAATGTGCCAAATTTAAAGCTAAATCTCTTTTTAGTCCTTCTAATACAATGGTACTTATGTTGATAGTTTTTCTAAAATAATTTTGAAAGAATACAGAGTATAATGATAGAACTAAGAAATTCCAACATCAGAGTTTAACTTTAGTAGAATGTAACATTTATTTTAATGAAACCAGCATATAGAGGAGGGGGAGGTGTTAGTGATCCAAAATAGAGAGATCATTTGAAAGAAGCTTCTAGGTTATCCTTTAATACACACTAGAAATGTCACCCTATTATTCATTTTCAGATCATATTGAGATTAATGTTAAATAAAACTATACTGAATGGAGTGATTTTCAAATCAATAAATGCCTTTTTTTTGCACATCCTATAATGCCCACATATTATCACATATCTTATCACATCTTGTCAACCTGGTCATCCAATTATATCTGGTATTGAATCACTTACGTCTTTTTTCCTACAGCCACATGTTGTTTCTTTGATAACTAAGATCAAAGATAGGACTTCATTATGAAGAACTATGGCTAAATTTGATGGCAGAATAACTACCATTGACTGACATTGAGCAGTCACTATAGTCTAATATTCAACATGATTTAAAACCTATTAGCCATTTTTTAATTTGGATTTAGGTATCTCACAGGTGCTCTGAAAATGTATTTTGTATTTGACTCAATTAATCCTGATTTACAATTATTTCTTTTTTAACTCAAAACACTATTTGCAGGTGACTGCTATAGGCATTAGGTTTGCCCTGACTTACGCCAAAATGTACATATAGGTGTTTGAGGCCAACCCTTTGGGGCAAGCCTGTTATTCTCCGGTTATTATATTAATGATTTAATTTTTATATGGGACAGGCATGATCACTCTATGAAAGATTTTATTGCTCATATCAATAATACTCCTTACAATTTAAAGTTCTCAAAATTATTTGAACATCATTTTTTGCTTTATAACAGTGAACATCATAAACTATATAGTGCAGAAATTCCTAAAAGTAAATACACAAACTTTAGGCAAAACTGAAAGATAATCCCAAAGAACCTATGAATCTTTCACAACAAGGATGTCTAAAAGATGTTTTAGAAAAGGCTCTTACCATTAAATCTCAAAATACGGAAGATCGTCTGATAATAAAATCTCCCAAGCCTCTAGAGTCTCATGAATCCAAAACTAACCGATCTCTGTTTTTTGTTTCTAAATTTAGTGATTCTGCAGGTAAAACTAGAAATAGTATTAAACAACATTATAATATCCTCATATTGAGTTTAGAGTATACACCCCAGATACACATTCTTTACATCTAAAAAAATCTATTAGCACCCAGTGTCTTTAAGCAATCTCAGATTCAGGCAGCAGTTGTTTATTATCATCAAAAACATGTGGGTGTTTTAGGTGGGGTCAACCAGTATGTGATACTTTATATACTCAAGTCCTTATGTTTATGATCGAGAGTTCATGTTGGCACTTCTTGTCTTTACACGTTGATCGAAAAAAATCTCCAACAATTATAGACGAATATAGGAGAGAATAGTGGCATGGTGTAACGGTAAATTTGGTATCAATACATCCAAACTGAAATTAGACAAATAATCCCTTCAGGATATCTACCAAATGATTCAAAAGATTATTAGTTATTTTCACTAAAAAGCACCGTGTGCAGAAAAGTTTCTAATTATGGTCACCAGCCCCTTTGTGGATGCACTTACTGTCGTACAATGTGGTCTATTCGTTTTAAACACCACAAGTTCAGCTGTTTATCCTTTTCGGTTGGCAGCACTTTTGGCAGAATCTTTGCTTCTCAGTGATCCATACATCTAAAAAATATGTAACTATATAACTAACTTTACATAAAACAGATCAGTATTATGTAACGGCAGTGTACAGACTAAATCCCCATTTATATTTACACTAAATTTATAACATTTTCGAAGACAACTGGGAAGATTTATCAGATTAAAGATCGTATTAATTGCAATAGAATGTATTTGCGGCCTTCAATATCTTGGTCAAGTGGACATGTTCTTAAGACAGCTTTAAGAGATACAGCATTAATAAAGAAACAGTATTGTCAGTGCCAAAAGAACAATCAATATGGAAACCTTTAATGCACAACTTGGTGCAGGCCTGTAATGAATAAATAATAACCTTGTGACATTGCAATTTCATAGGTAACAATACCATGCAAGTAGCACACTTTGGAACAAGTGCAGTTTATTAGGTAGCCTTGACTCACTCTATTTGGGTTCAGACTCCTGCATGGCATTGCTGCTAATTTCTACAGTGATCAACATTATCTCTTCCAGACCACTGTGCTTACACATACTCACATAATGACAACAGAGCATATGTGATACCTAAATATGCTGTTTATGTAATACTATAAAGGTCTTTAAACCTGAAGAGCTGAAGAAACGAAGCCTCACACTACATGATGATTACAGTTTTCATCTTTCCCACCCTATGAGCTGAATAACACAAACAGACAAAATCTCTTTTGTGTATGAAAAAGATATCTGTTGTTTCCTCTTTAGCTTTAGTTATCCCCAGTTCAACCGCAATTCTGGTTACACATGTTACAGACAATGTTATACGCTGCCATTTCAGGAACCCATAGTTCACAAAGATGACAGATTCCTTCTAATCTTAATTCATCATAAAAGTGAATCATGGATAAATAAAAATGTTAAACTATTTTCAAATAAACAGGACTGCGCTATAGTAACTGCAACAAAAGTGGTATGAAAGGACTTTTTCTTCTAAGGAGAAGGCTAACTTTGGTACTACAACTGCTAATAAATCACATCTCCGATGAGTCATTACAGCACACTCCTTTTCACTAAATGACTTTATAGCGGCTGATGTCTTTTTTAAAAGATATATGCTATTTCTAAGAGGTCTGTCAACACAACAGCCCTTCCCTACAACTCAGTAGCTTTAATCTCTGCCTCAAATCCTCTATTTATAAATGGGGACAGCCCGTGATGCTGTCTGCAGCTATGCATCTGCATCCTTATTGTCTACTGTATGCTGATGCGCGGTGTGTGTAGCTGCTGCAGCACCTCTTTGCTGAAGAGTGTGGCTGGCTTCTTTTCAACGCTTACTGTGGTTCAGGATTGCTAGATAGTAGGTGGAGAGTTGACTCATTGTATAAATAAACCAAATTCTGGGGATATATTACACACTAATCTCTATTGATTTACATTACATTTGCTTATCACTGCAAAATTCGTAAACTGGCAACTCACAATACTATTTACAGTTACGGAGGATGGCTATGTGCTGGGTTCAACAAAGGACAGTCAGGTGATGGATAAGAGTGTTAGATCATATATGTAGTTCACAGGAAATAAGCGGGAATAGGCGTCTTGAAGGAATAGAGCAGTATCTTTAGTAATAGTGATGCTTATTGCTCAACAATAGTTATTAAAATAGCTGATATACACCACACTCACTTAAAGTAATGGATGTACACAGACATGCACAACACACGTGTTTCCTAGGAAGAGCTAAGATAAGTTTCCACCTGCCATTAATCCAAATTATTACTTGAAATGTTGGACCAATCCTAGGAGTTTATTTGAGCAGGGTGGCCCATGTGGGGAGGGCGAGACTGCACTGAGCCCACCAATCAGGACTAGATTCAACTGGGCCAATAGAAAATGTAGCTCATCTTATGTGCAGTTAATTTCTCCCCTGGTTAGTTATGAGCACATACTTCTCTTGTTGCAAACAGGAAATTTTTGAACACAATGGCACAACATACTAATGGGTGGCATCAGGGTGTTGCTCTGGTTACAATGAACAACAGGATGTATACAAATAAGATTTGAAGGCAATTTAAATGCAGCAGCAACAAGCCTTCTCATACAAGAACCCAAAATATTGGAACTTTGTTATTTAGTCGTTATGCAAAGCATTGTCCTATGCCAGTTTTAAGATGCATAACAATGAGCATGAGCCAATTGCTAGTCCTTGCCCTTATTTAAACTCAACCTAAACTACTGCCAGTCCCGGCATTTCTTTAATCCCTTCAGTGCCAAGGACAAGTAGGACTTGTCGCCACATATACCCCTAGAGTGCTAAGGATGAATCGCATTTGTCTTTGGCACACAATTTGACACTTGCCTAGGTCAGACTTAGGTCAGTTAACAAAATACACTTTGAAAGGTTACATAAAATATTCACAGTGTTATGCATAAATTCAACAGAAAATAACAGTCATTGGACATACTACATTTCGTCACATTGTCTATGGTGTCTACTGCACCCTAGTGAATGCAGGGGAGAGCTGTCAAATTTTAGCTGGGGGCAAGACTCGACTCAGCAGCCTATTAGGAACATTTTAAAGGTAATAAATGCAGGTGGCCCAGTGACCCAGCCCAAAGTAGCCCACTATGGGCCCAGCCTGGGGGGCAGATGCCACCTTGCTACCCAACCCAGCCAGTCCATGAGTGACTGCCACAGACTAAGAAGATCTTTTACAGGATAAGAGGATTTGACTTCTCACTAATTGAATCATTTAATATTTAATTTTTGGAATATTAATTTATAAAAGATGACTCCTCACAAACAGTGACAACATGAAGATTAATACTAATGGGAAACTTTATGACCTTAACAGTGATGGCTTATAAATCCTTTAAAAGAAAAAGTGATATACCAGAAACTGGCTACCCAAACTAAATACCATTCTAACGCAAGGCGGAGTCAGCTGCGTGTCAACATCTAGGCACTATCCGGCTGAGCACTAATTACCTAAGCTTCACCAAATAAATGCAGATTGGTTGAATAAAACTTGTTCTTAGGCTGAGCACACACTACAGGAAAATTCTAATGATACGACAGTTGAAGCAATTTTACCCAAGCACTGATCAGCATGCCAATTCATGTGTACACACTATACACAATTTACTTTCAGATCTGTGCTCTCCATCTGCTCCAGGAGCAATGTAGTTGTCTAGAGAATATTATCAAACTAGTACTTAGGATTATAATGGTCTGCACTGGGCTGTATTGGATTTAGTTCACTAATATACAGCTCCCTAGTGTTCTGCTTTATCTACTCGGATTGTGCACGCCTGTGTACACACTTTCATCTCTAGACTCTTCTGCCCTGACCAAGCGATGTAGCACGCATTACTTTCAAGGCTAACTGACAGCATCATAGAGTCACACACCAGCAGCTAGCCAAACCGCAGCAGAAGGGACTTGGCTGAAATTGAACCCAAAGTTCAGCAGCTACCCCTGTGACATCTGAAGGGACCCTCAGACTACCCAATGCCCCTGTGATCTCTGAAGGACTCTGCAGTACAGCCAGTGCACACCACTTACATGAGTGCCTTGTCCATAAGCCTTGTACCTCGCTGTGCGTCTCCTTATGCAGCCTGGTGCCTGGAGCCCACCAACTTCTATGAGAAAAGAGTCAATCAGTCTCCGGCCCCCTGTAAGCCCCGAGTCATATGCAAAGAGATGGAGCCTCCAATGAACAGCAGCAATCTGGCAGAGCTTAGCGCAGCCCTTGCCATTTACAATGATAAAAGTGCCATCAACTTCAGCACCTACATTGATTCCATGTCCTCGCTGCCCAACCTGGAACTGGGCAATGATGAGCTGTTCATGGACCTGTTTAAAAGCAACCACAAGAATAGAAAGCGGGTGGAGTTAGGGGCTGACTATTACATTAGCAGGCTCCTGGCTCCACAGTGCCAATCACAGGTATCGCATATAAAGCAAAAGCCTGAGTGGAATGACAGTGACAACTCCTCCTTCCTGCCCTGTCAGATAGCCATCTGTGCACAGACCAGCATGTCCCTGCAGCCTACCTCCCCGGAGCCCTGCCACCAGTTCTGCATGCCATCCACCACCGTGAGCACTTCTTGTGGCAAGGACAGAATGAGCAAAAAGAACATAGACCACTTTAGCCCAGAGTACAGGCAGAGAAAGGTCCTCGCACTTCCTTACAAAGAACCTTGGAGGACAAAATAACAGCTCAATCTGTGAGATACACAGGGGACAAGGGAAAGTTGTCACTAGATGCTACGTGGACACTGCCTGTCACTTTTATACCAGCCGCCTGCTGTGTGTATGCAAGACAGTCCTGAGTACATACACACTGCAGAATCCTTGAAAAAGATTTTTAGTTCAGTTTAATAATCTCGTTCAACTATAAAATGGGCTTTGGAATGATTATCTTCATCGTTGCAGGGTACATACTACTGTGATATCGGGTCAACTGGTCGTTTATTGTCTGATTGGCCCGATAATCAGCTGAAAACACTGTAGTGTGTACCCAGCCTAAAGTATGACAGACCTGTCCCCCCAACCATAACATAAGCAAACCAGGGTCCCATATCCTGGGTCCTGCCATAGATAGAAATTAAGCTCTGAAAATGGTTATTACATACAAAGCAAATGCACAAAACATTTCATTAGCATGTTGCAGAGACAGAAGAAATGTCCCACTACCGAATTTGGATTTGTAAGGGTCACGCAGCAATAATATCAAATTATATCTTTACTAAAAGAATTTTAGCCAGGTTTTCAAGCATAATTTATCCTGACCTGGGTTCAATATATACCTCCATATCTATTCATATCTATCATTCATGAAGTAATAAAGCAGGACTATTTGCTTTGCTACAAATTCCTTATTTCAAAACTAACACATGTATCTACTGACCTCTAGTGAACACTTTGGAAAAGATGAGGTGTTTCTGTCAACATCTCATTTTAATGTGCTTAATTTAACAGTGTCATATGCAACTAGTACCTGTCCTAAATTACTCTGTCAGTGGTTTGACCATAAATCTCCTGAAGAGTTTTTTAAAAAAATGACACACATAAGAAAATCAACTTTACCACTTTGCGAAAAGATTATAAGTTAAAGTTATAAGAGCTTCAGGAAAAATGAAGTTTCTATGAACAACTTAATGTGAAATTCCACATTACCCGCCCAGAGCTCCAATATAACTCAAAGTTATACGTGCTGAATATTACGTTAAATTAACTCATCAGCAATGGAAGGGACTCTTGAATGAATTAAAGACATAGGGTCTGATTCAATAAGGAAAGTAAAGCATAAAAAAGGAGTAAATGTGCACATTGGTAAAACCATTTTGCATTGGAGGGGGAGTAAATTTAATGTGGGGTCAGATTTATAGTTGGGGTAAGGCATGTCCTTTAAAGTGTACAAATTAAGCTATCAAGTACTTGCTTTATGAAAAAGTAGCCAGTGTTTTCCTTATGTACAAAATAATCAACTAATTTGCACCCCTTGGTTTGCAACATGGTTTGTCCAGGAGATAACTTACTCATCTTTTTGCTTTACTTTCCTTAATTTATCATGCCCATAATGTCTGGTATACTGTATGCCTGGACAATAAGTTCTGGCTTCCATAAACTCTTGCCTTGAAGAAAATTAGAAAATTATTCTATATTTGTTACAGGTAACTGATATAATTTACTTTCTGTACCTTTTTGAAACATTATATCCAATTTTTTACCAAACAAAAAATCACCTTCAAAGGAAGTACAGTTAAGCGGTTCTTAGGCTGCTGATATGCTTATCCAGTAGCCAGAGGGCTTTTATGGCCACCATTGTGGAACCTACACTTCTAGCTGAAAGTGTGATAGTATCCAGTAGGCTAACATAGGAAGTCAATTCCTTTTCTCAAAATCTCCATAATTTTTAGTAGTCTACTTATTTTTCTTAAATATCAGAATATAGTGTCGAAGTCGTATAATTGGATGAACGAAAGTATATTGGTTAATATTGTTTCATTGTGCGATTGCCTTCAGTATGCCACGCTACACGTGGCGTACTGCGATTGCACGGTTAAATACGCACGTACACATTCGCATTACAACATTTAGTTATTTATATAATTCATACTCATATTGGTTCCGTTACACAGAATTTATGAGCAGATAGTATTTAGTTTATTATTAGTTTATATATTATGATTATATGTACACCTCAGTGTTATTTAAGGTTCAGGTTATAGGAAATGTGTCATGTCTGATATCATTCTAATCCCCTATTCATCAGCAGCTGTCCGGTTCCATCGCTGAAGAGATCGCATATTGCATACTCTAGTTATCGATGTTAGGGAATAAATAGTAGATTGATATCAGACTGTAAAATGCTAATGGACTAGTTGTAACTGGTTTCTGGGTGGGAGAATCATCTGGAATGTTGACCTCAGCCTTTGAGGGGGTTGTTTGAACTAGCCTATGACCTGTTTACCCTGGACCCACCTGAAGTCTGGACCTATAGAAGCATGCCACGTCATCTGCATTGTTCTCTCTGTAACACTGAATGTATATATAATCATAGCTGTGCTCCCAGTAGATTCAGTCATTCTCTGACCACAGTATTCAAGGGTGGACTACTGTTCACTGGTGCCCATGGGAGCGCAGCAGTATGTATGTATATTTTGGTATCGACTGTACTGTATTATATTATAATCATGTATTGAACTATTAAGTTTTTACATCTGCTAAAATAAATCACTTTGTGCATTAGAAACACAATACAATCGCTTGGGCAAGGCTTATTTGAAAACGATAGAATTACTTTAATAATAGATTATCCATCCAGATACTTATTGCACCAGAAAAAAGAAGCCACTTCTCCTGTTTTCATTGTGGAAACATAGACTTTTTTAAAACTACATTTTTCAGTTTTCCTGTCCATAGAACCGTGGATCCCAAACTTTCTCTGTTTGAGGCACCATTAGGGTCTTCATAATTTTTTCTAGGCACCTTTATGCCAAAATAATTACCACATAGTCTCCATTCTTGCTTATCCATCTTATCACCGGCCATGGCTGCAGTACCCCTGTGAGATCCCTGGCACCCCAGGGAGCCTCAACACACAGTTTGGGAACCACTGCCATAGGATCTTTAAATGCCCCTCAATCCTCTAATTGTATAGCAGTTTTGTGCACAAGCCATTTAGTATTCTCATCCTCATGAAATGGATTACATACTGTCCAATGTTTTCATATTATATTGTGGTTTTACCAGTTGATACCATTCTTTATCCAGCAAAGCCTTAATCACTCTGTGTACTATGAACACTTTTATTATTATTATTATTAATTTTTATTTATAGGGTGCCACAAAGTATCCGTAGCGCCGTACAAGGACAGACAATGGCATAGTACAAGGTGAAACAGCACAGTACAAGAACAGTAAGCACTATAACTCTGGGGACTCAAAGCACATTTATGTAATTTATCAGTCTTCTGTCATTCCAAAAAAAATAGAATACAGACCTAAGCTAACTACAATCTAAAGAAATCAAAAACCCATAGAGTTTACCTAGATTGGGTGTTTTTTTTGCGCTTTGTGGGGAGGTTTCGGCTCCATACTGCAGGCTGTGGCCAGGACTCAGTGATGCAGAAGCGTGCAGACTCCTTACTCTTTGAGCACTAGCCTAGATAAAACGTCAGCCCCTCAGGACACACTGTGAAGATGATGATCTTCAGCACTCGCTTTACAAATTTATGTTGAATGCTACCGCATCTAATACCGTAAGTAGTAGAGAACTCCCCGGGGAGCGATAACTTGTCCCACTGGTAGTAACACAAGGACCATCCAGATCCTCTCCAGGAACAAGGTAAGCACTACCTAGCACAGATCAAAAACATAACTTCTCTACCACTGCCATCCTCAGCTTTGAAAAGACAAGAAAAAGACTAGGCCTGAAACTAGAAGAGCAAAATTAGCAAAACAATTACAGAAGGGGGATTAGGTCTCCAAAAAACTATTTGTAAGCAAATCAATAGAATCGAATAGTATCCCCGTACTCTAATTCTGGATTTTAATAGTGGATAGTTATTGAAGATATATTCTTCTTTTCAATACCTACAAATTCATAGTTTTTTTACAGTCCAAACTAATCAATTAGACTTCAAAAACCAACACGATATGAGTACCTTTATATCTATTTTGTGAGGGAACATTTGCACACAATTCTAGTCCCAATCTTGTAAATCCCACAAAAAAGGCATGGGGGAATGAGATTGGGATATCCCTGGACAATAAGGAATGGTCACTCATAAAACAAATAATTGAAAATGTATCTATCAATGTAGCCATTAGAGAAACGTAGATTATATATGTTTCCAGCTGAAATTCATATTATTTATCCGCACACCTCAAACATTTGTTGGAGAAACTGCGAAATAGGAACATTCCTCCATATATGGTGGTATTGTCCTATAATACATCAATATTGGATTAACATCATACATCTGATTGAACACTAATATTCGAAAACTATGTAACTCATTAGGATCCTACTAAATAAACCATTAAAACCCCTAAGAAAACCATAGGTTAAATATGTATACATGTAATGAAGCAAAATACATAATAGCAAGAAAATGCAAAATGGAAAGCGCAAACAGCTCAAATGGATATGGGTCCTATAATAGGATAGAATACACTCAGCAGCTATACATAGGAGAGTCCACTCCTTAAATGAAATACCGATACAAGGTAAGCGCTAGAGTCAAGGTATCCGCTATCATATAGGTGATGTCTAATTGAAGTTGAGGTTTATTTATGATATACTTATTGGTCAATTTTAGTCAACTTCAATTAGACATCACCTATACGATAGCGGATGCCTTGACTCTAGCGCTTATCTTTTATCTTTATTACATAATAGCAAGAGATTGGACAAAAAAATCCCCCCCCTAAATAGAATTGCTCTAATTAATCATATCTGGTATGTTTCACCCATGGAATACATTTCTGGTCTGGTAAACAATACTATCACAACATTCCACAAGACATGGGAGCTTCTGTATCAGTTCAAAAACTCTTCCTGGAGTTAGTTTAAAGTTCCACAGTAAACTGAATACTATATATTGTATACTGTCTGTAACTTGCAAATGCTATATTGGTGTGTTCGAACTCCACCCCCCCCTTCCCCCCCCCCCTTTTTTTCTTTCTGTACCCCCCATTTACTTAAAAATCTCAATAAAAACGATTGATGATAAAAAAAAAACTCTTCCTGATACAATCTAAAGCTCTAAATATGTTTGTAAGCTATATACTGATGGATAATAACTCTTCCATTTCATTCTGTATCCTTTTCCTTCCAAACAACTATCATTCCTCCTCTTTACTATTTAATGCTGCCAATTGTGAAATTCAAAGTATAACTTTTCGGTAGTTGAATCAAGTTTAATTATATTAAAATATATATTTATTCTTATTTAAAGTTTTTAAACATATTTTGTTTACAAACAGTATTGTTTATGTATGTTTACTATGACGCTATAATACATAGATTAAAAAGAGAAAATAAAAATAAAAAGGAGGCTAATCCCTTATGGACCCAGAAACGAGTTCACCAGACGCCCCAAGTCTGTATTCAGCTACGTCAACAGCACCCCTAAAGACTTATTTAAATTGGTCTCAGATCACCTTTGAGAGATGAAAACTGCTTTCCTTAACGAACTCAGGACTGCCATTAAGAAGTTCAAAGTGGAACTCTCCTTACTAAGTTCTTGCACTAATGGCCTTGAGACCATAATGACAAGGTATGTCACTATCAAGAATCAGTTGAGCAGGAGCTATCAACTCTGTGCTCCTTAGTGGAAGAGATAACATAGAAGTCAAGGACATTGAGAACCTCAACCATAGGAATAATGTTAGAATCAAAGGGATCTCTAAATCAGTTGACTTACAGGCTCTTTTGTCCTGCTTATTGGATATGGCACACTTAGCCCTTTTTACCTAGAGGCTACCCCTGATCAATCACCAAGGGACATCATAGTGAGCCTTCACTACTTCCCCTACAAAGAAAGGATCATGGCACTTATAAGAAATGCTCCACAATCTCCCTCAACAGCCTTTCCCCAGGAACCTTGAGGAAGAGGAGACCTAATTAATGTCACCAAATCCTTGAGGGACCACAGTCTGAGTTATAGGTGGTGTTTCTTCTTCACCTCCAAGTGTCCTCAGAAGGATCATTTTAAACTATCAGAAACCCCAAGCAGGGCATGTCTTTGTTGGGTAAGTTAGATATCGTTATAACCCAACCTTGGCAGAAGAGACCTACGGGATATTAGATAAAGTCACTTTCATGTGAGAATGGTGCATTATTTAATGTGCTACCGGTAAATCAATTTTTTGATGATGGCCTGTTTAGACTCACAATGAAGTGGGCAAACATTTGATTGATAATCTTCAAACTTAAACGGACAAACATGAATTTATACTTTAAACGACCCATGTCCAATGAACTTCTTACTAGGTTAATCTTTTATAGCTGAAGACGAGACACATGAACTCGGAAGTCTTGAAAATGTTTAGATATTCCTCCTTCAACTAAATGTTTAATACACTATAGAGTTGAAAAACAAAGTTATAGAAAAACATAGAAACATAGAATTTGACAGAAGATAAGAACCACTTGGCCCAACTAGTCTGCCTATTTATTAATCTATGGTAACCTCAAACCCTATTGTCACAAAAGCCAGATAGTGGGAATGGTCTTGATCTCTGCTTGAGTGACAGTTTAACCCCAGAGAGGTGCTGAGTCTAACGGAAGAGAGGTATTCACCAGGGATTCCCGCAAGGGAATATGGTCTTAGGTGCGCTCAACCACAAGTCGCGACCCTCTATGGGGGCGCAGAGCCGATCATTTGGAGAACCACGCAGTAGCTGTAAGGCAGAATGGAATGTAGTCTCAGGTATATGGAAATTCAGGAACTGGACGGATTCTGTGTGATGATCAGCAGTATAGCCACGAGTCTCGACAGTGGAATAAACTGACCAGGTAGTACTGTGAAGTGAAGAGCTGCTGGAATCAGAAGGCCCAAGGTATACACTAGTGTAGTAATTCAGGTACAGGACAGATGCTGAGCGATGCAGTAGAGTCACATGTCTTAACAGCAGAATAAGCTGAACGATGATGCGGTGAAGCGATGAGCTGCAGGATTCAGAAAGACTGAGGTATACTCTAGTGTAGTAATTCAGGAACAAAACGAATGCTGAATGAAGCACTTTAGTCACAGGTCTTAGCAGCGGGTTAGGCTAAACAGGCTGAACAGGTGTAGCTGTGAAGCGATGAACTGCAGAGGGCAGAAGCACTGAGATCCACACAGGTGCTATAACTCTGGAATAGGACCAATTATGAGCACTGCTCTGCAGTGAGGCCACAGATCTTGACTGTGGAATAAGCTGAACAGGTAACTCTGTGAAGCAACGAACTGCAGAGAGCAGAAGCACTGGGATCCTCACCGGTGTTATAACTCTGGAACAGGACCGATAACGAGTGAAGCTGCAACCGATGAATGAACGGCCTAGCCCACAAAGTCAGGAACAAAGGAAAGTATAAGCACTAACAGGAGTCAGAGGTGATGCTTCCTATCAGGTATGGAGACCTGATGATCTGACACCCATAAAAAGGAGGAGGACCCTTATAAAGGGAACTGTCTGGTGATCATCCAATTACCGTGGAGCCAGAGCTGGATTAAGGTTCTGGGGGGCCTGGGGCACTTAAGACAGGGGGGGGGCCCTGTTGTGTAATATAGTCTTCATTTTAGACAAATAAACAGGCAATGCTGTGTGCTCTACTGTTCATTGCATGCAGCTCTGCCATCACAAGCATCACAGTGTGAAGTTGGACATACCTCCCAACTGTCCTTGTAGTCAAACCAAATCCTGATTAAGTGAGACAGTCACCCACATTCTGGACTGTCCCACTATATTGAGGACAGTTGGCAGATGGTCCTGCTCTCTCCTACCTGCTCTTGTCACTTTTCACCACCTGTGGCTGCTGGTGTCTTAAGCTCAGTTGCTGCTTGTGTAGATTCTGGGATGTCGGGGCCCTATTTTGAAAAAAAAAAAAGGTAAAAGGCACATAAACTTTAGGAGTCCCCAAACAGTCCTGTTAATAAATGAATAGCACTCCCTTTAATAATTAGGCCTCCCTCCCTGCAACCAGCCCCAAATTTGAAATTAAATAAAATTAATACTATTCACATTTAATAATAGAACTATTTTCCCCCAAGCAGCTCTGACATTAAATTAATAGTGCATACATTTAATAAATAAACTTATTTCCCTCCCCACCAAACAGCCTGGCAATAAATTAAATACCATTTACGTTTAATATAACCATTTCCCACAACTATCGCCGGCATTAAATAATTCATATTTACAATTACAATTAATAAATAGCCCTCCTCCCCAAATCAGTCCCATATTCAATTAATAGCCCCAAACCACCTAATTTTAAATTAATAGGACCCAATATTAAATTAAATTGCTCCACCATCACCCCACAAATAAAATAGCACTCATTAAATAATTAGCCCCCACCTGCACTCCACCATTAAATAGCCTACCTCCCACACTACATCAAGACCCCCCGTTCCCTTACATATATTAACATACTCTCCCCACGCACACTATATTTATATACTGGCCCCCCCACACTCACATACTATAGTTTATATACTGCCCACACACACACAATATATACACTGTCCACACACATACACACACACACACACACATAATATATATATATATATATATATATATATATATATATATATATATACACTGCCCACACACACACACAATATAAACTGCCCACACACACACAATATAAACTGCCCACACACGCAAAATATATATACTGCCCCCACACACACACAATATATATACTGCCCCCACACACACACAATATATATACTGCCCCCACACACACAATATATATACTGCCCCCACACACACAATATATATACTGCACACACACACAATATATATATACTGCCCACACACACACAAAATATATATACTGCCCACACACACTCACACACATAATATATATACTGCCCACACACACATACTATATTTATATATTGTACTCGCTCCCCCCCCAGATCTTAACTTACCTTATGCATGACAGACAGGGCAGCTCTTCTCTGCTCCTCTGCACACTGATATCTCCGCACAGCTATGGAAGACCAGAAGACTCAAAAAAAAAAGCAAAAGCTTACTTTTGCTTATAGTGCCGACAGAGCACTTAAGCACGGAACCCTGTGCTGCCCCCTGTATTCCGACATCTGGGTGCAGCACGAAGAGCCACACCTGGCCCAGGGGGGGCCCTGAGAGAGGGGGGCCCAGAGCACTTGCCCCCTGTGCCCCCCCCCTTCTCCCCCTTAATCTGCGCGGAGCAGAGGTTTTAAAGGTTCCCGGGGATGCAGAATACTTAGCAAGATGGTGCCCAAGGATAGAGGAATGCCAGGCTGTACAGCAGATAGCAGTAACCAAAGGCAACTAATATACATAAGGATCAGAATGGAACTAATCAGGTGAGATGCGTGATACCTATTTGATCCTTAGTTCTTTGTAAGGATATACTTATATCTATCCCAAGCATGTTTAAATTGTCCTATTGTATTAGCCACTGCCACCTCTGATGGGAGGCTATTCCACTTATCCACTACCCATTTTTCCTCATATGTTCTCTGAATCTACTTCCCTCCAGTGTCAGTGCATGTCCTCGTGTTCTAGTACTTCTCTTCCTTTGAAGAATCTTTCCCTCCTGTACTTTGTTAAACCCTTGATATATTTGAAAGTTTCTATCATGTCCCTCCATTCCCTTCTCTGTTCCAAACTATACATATTAAGATCATTAACATATTATCTTTCCGGGTAAGTTTTGTGCTGTAGACCATGCAACAGGCATAGAAACAGCAATGGAGCAAAGTCCATAGGTGCCCTCCCCACTCCCTCCTGTGAGCTGCACCAGTACCCAATCATCCTGCTTACTTTAGAAGGCATGGGGAGGTGGCATCTTCAGGGAATATGGCACTGGGCAGTAACAAACCTCTCTCCCTGACTAGTGCACATATTCTATACAATACCTGGCACAACTCTCATACTAGAATAGATCTTTTGTTTGATGACCACCAGCTCTCTTAAGCACAATCTAGCATGGGATACTCTCACATGTCCTGGTTGGGCCATGCAGCTAATTTAATTAAATTAGAGTTGGGCGTGTACACACAGGAGAAGCAGCACAATACAATTACAATTGTTAAAAAAAGGCTCTAGACCATCTCTCTATATCACTGCTTTATTACATCTGAAATAAATGCTGTATTCCATCTTCTTTTTCTTTCTCTTGCACAATTTCTTTGTTAAACACGCTTACAATCAGTGGCTTGCACTGGTGGTCACAAGAACTAACACTCTAACAAACTCTCATCTCTGCGATGTCAGTCTCTGCAACTTGCCCCTTGCACTCACTCTCTACAGGCTGTAACACTTGGGCATATGAGCCCTCACTAGTCAATTTCCCGGCAGGTCATGCTTACTATCCCCTGCAGTTTTCCTTTTGAACTCTCACGCACTTTGCACCTCTCTGTTGTCTCGCAGCATTCACTGCATTCAGGAGCCTCCCTCTCATCTTTATTGTTACCTCCATTTGGTCTCACAAGTGAATAAATAAATAAACACAGGACATATTGCCTCTACACCTCGTCAGATCCTAAATAAATATGTTCCAAAAATTTTATTGCTGTCAATGTTTAACTTTTTTTTACTATAGAGCCCAGAAAAGATCAACTGGCCATATAATTAACAGTTTCGCTAGAGGTTTTTCGCTGCAGTGGGTGCAATGAACTCGTCATTCCATGAGTTGCTTCTACTGCTTAAGTTAAACCGAAATGTGGCTTTGCAAGTAGAGGTGTCAAATATTACCTGAGTAACAAAATGAATCATTCACTAGTGCTGCCTGAGGCCCTGGCTTCTCTGTAAATGGATGGATTCCTGCCTTTCTGGTCTTGTAGCATGTACTATTGTTTACTGCTTTGTGAGTCTTCCCTGACATTATGCATAATTTCCTACCTGGAGTTGAATGTAACGATGACACCTGTAGTTACCTAACTGCCCACCAGATGGAGCACTAAGATTATTCAAGTGTGAAATGTTACTTCATATCTCAAAGTGCCTTAGAGCAGTGGTTCTCAAATTTTGCAGTTCGCAGCACCCTTAGAGTCTCCATAATTGTTTCAAGGCACCCCTCCAAAATAATTACCGAGCAGTCCCGTTTTATAAGTAGTCAAAAAAACGTAATAAGTATTTAGGTCAGGACAGAAATACTTATTTAGTTGTATGCAAAAATAATACACATAAATCCAAGGGAAAAGAATATTTTCATATATATTTTTCAATTATATTTCTGTCAAAGAATAATTTACAGCTAAGACACACTGTGCCCCCTGCATTCACAAACACTGTGTCCCCTGCATCCACACACTCTGTGCCCCCTGCATCCACACACTCTGTGCCCCCTGCATCCACACACTCTGTGCCCCCTGCATCCACACACTCTGCACTCTATGCACCCTTTGCATCCGCGCTCTACCCCCTCTGCATCCGTGCTCTGCCCCCTCTGCATCCACACTGTGCCCCCTCTACATCTTCGCTCTGCCCCCTCTGCATCCTTTCTGCCCCCTCTGCATACTCATTATGCCCCCACTGCATCCTCGCTCTGCCCCCTCTGCATCCTTTCTGCCCCCTCTGCATCCTCGCAGTGCCCCCTCTGCTTCTTCGGTCTACCCCCTCTGTATCCTGCCGTTGGCAGGAAGATAAAAAAAACCCCAAAAAAACATACCAATCCGGCGGCTCCCGGGACCCAGCATCCTCTCACCTGCCACTTCTCACTGAATATGTCGGGTGTGATGACGTCACACCCGACAGTCAGTGAGCAGCGTGGAGAGAAGAGGATGCTGGGTCCCGGGAGCCGCCGGATTGGTACGTTTTTTTTGTTTGTTATGTTTTTCCTCTTCCTGCCCACGGCACCCCTGTGACAGCGCCGCGGCATCCCTGGGAGCCGAGATGCCCAGTTTGAGACCCGAGACCTTAGAGTTTGGCAAAGCTTGCCATGATAAAGTGGGTGCAATGATTTACACTGTAGTGAACATTCATGCTTAGTAATTTTGTTATTTTTATTTGCAAAATACTAATCTAAATGTGACCTTAATGTGTTACAAATAAACTATGTTACCAATAATGGCAATGACTGAAAGCTGCACATGATCAGATATCACTTTCTGATTATATGAATTAAGTTTTACTAGTGGTATTTAAAAGTATATAGCATGCATCAATATTTTTTTACAGAAGTGAGTTCAAGCAGATATTTTTTTTTATATATTAATGATAAATAATTTTAGGTAATCAGGCATTATTCATTTAACAGTATTCATTGGTTCATCCGTTTAATATTTTTGAGTTATATTGTTATTCGATGTATAACACCAATTAATCACAGTAAACATATTAGCACTGCTAATTTTTGTTTTGTTTAACAAATATGGCAATTTCCCCCCAACCAGCCCCAGCATTAAATTAATAGCATTCACATTTAATAAATAGGCCTATTTCACCCCATTCAGCACAAACATTAAATGAATAGCATTCACATTTAACAAATATTTTCCCCCAACCAGTCCTGACAATGGATTAATAGCATTCACATTTAATATACATGCATATTTCCCTGCAATCATCCCCTATATTCACATTTAATAAATAGGTCTATTTCCCTACAACCAACATTGAAATAATAGCATTCAAATTTCATAAATAGATCTGTTCCCCTAATGATCTTCCAAAATCACACGATTAACCACCACATTTAATACAGAAACCAGGTATTGTATTAATAGCCACTACAATGTATTAAAAAGCCCCACCAACCCCACATTACATCAATACATACCCACATTACATTAATACACCAACATTAGAGTTCCCTTCCCTTCTGAGCAGGGTCCATGTGGTGTTGGCAGTCACACAACAGGGAGATTATGCCCCCTGCTGATGACCGCAAACTATATGCCATGTACTCATTGCCAGGGTGGTTTCATTGTCTTTGCAGAGAGAAGGAAGAAGTAAGGGAAAGGAATAAGAAGTGGGGAAACTGATCACCCTGGGACTGATCTTTGGGGCATAAAAAATAAGGTTGCTGGTCCAGAGAAGCTCCATCTTCCTATTTTTTAAGTGGCCCCATTACATCCTGGGCTGCTAGACTACCAGAAAAGCCCTTGGAGAGGTCTATGGCCAATCCATCCAGCATAGTAATCCCAAAGCTTTTTTGAAAACAAAATATGGGGCTCAGGGCAGAAGTCTAGATGATATCCTTATTGTCAATGATAAGCCTCTGGCACCCATGAATACTGTTGAGAATTTCCTGAAATACCTCCAGCCATCCTACCTCCGTCAAATTATAAACTATCCTTCTTCCTTTGTGGTTGTTGACCACTGGCCCTTGGCAAGTGCCCCCTTTGCACAACTTAAGCCCTGGCACAATCTGACACCTGTTGCTAATGCTACATTATGGTTTTCTGTATTTACTATAACTATCTAATACCTATTAGTTATACTTTTATTGCAATAATATTATTAGCCTATAGCCAGCTGTAATCTAAGTAAAGCATAATAGGTTAATGGTTAAAACCCATAGTAATCAAAGCTGATCTGAGTCTGGTCTCACTTCTTCTTTGGTATTGCCAAGGATGACGTCACTGGGAATTCCCTATGTACTGCAACATGGAACAAGTGTCCGGAAAAGTAAAACAGTGTAAAATGTTTCCTTGGCATATTACTTGAACGACCATTCCCTACAAAACACAGGGGGCCTGATTCATTAAGGAAAGTTAAGTAAAAAATTGAGTATGTAGTTTCCTGGACATAACTATGTTACAATGCAAGGGGTGCAAATGAGTTTATTGTTTTGCACATAAGGAAAATACAGTCTGCTTTTACATGTAGCACACAAATTCTTGATAGCTTATTTGTACATTGAAATTTAAAGTTGATCTAGGAAAAAAAGCCAGTATTTAACTTAAATGCAAAATAAAAAATTAATTTGCACCCCTTGCATTGCAACATGGTTTTGTCCAGTAGAAAACTTAAGTTAAAAAAATAAGTACTTTCCTTAATGAATCAGACTCAGGGTTTCCGCATGCTATATTAATCCAGCAGGCAGCAATTATGGGTTAGCAAATCTTCATTTTTGATGTGCTGTGAAAAATGACCATCTAAATATAACTTGTTAATATGCCGTTTAAAATTAAATATAATTGAGCTTTACAGTTTCTTTACATTGAACACATTTACCTTTGTACATGATACTGTTCATCTGTAGCTCACAATCTACTTTTCATTTATGCTTAAAATGCTTCTCTCCCCATCAGATTGCAAGGGCAGCCATTTTGTGGCTGGAGGCAATCTTTAAGAGAGTGCAGCCTAACATCATCATGATCACCATTTATTTATATAGTGCCACTAAATCCGCAGCGCTGTACAGAGAACTCACTCACATCAGTCCCTGCCTCATTGGGACTTACAGTCTAAATTCCCTAACATACACACACACACACACACACACACACAGACTAGGGTCAATTTGTTAGCAGCCAATTAACCTACCAGTAAGTTTTTGGCGTGTGGGAGGAAACCAGAGCACCCGGATGAAACCCACGCAAACACGGGGAGAACATACAAACTCCACACAGATAAGGCCATGGTCAGGAATCAAACTCATGACCCCAGTGCTGTAAGACAGAAGTGCTAACCACTGAGCCACAGGACAGAATGCCTTCCTGCAGGTTTCAGCCTTGGTAGAGCCTTTAACATGCTTCAAGTAGACATGGAAGTCATTGCTATTGAGAGTCATAGGTACCAAATGGACTCCACAAAGGCGTTGGTTCTGTCCAAGCTTTCTAGAGATACATTGCCTATATGGCATGAAAAGTACATCAAATTGAGGGGTCTATTTTTTTTAAAGGGAGATTTATGTACCAAAGCAGGCATGTAATGATGGTCAGGGGGGCCTTCTCTGGCCTATTTACCAAGGACAGCAAAAGTACAAGTACTGCCACTTTCCTCTGATTGATAATGCCATCTTATATTGGGCCCACAGGAGAAAAATGTTTTATTATTAAAGTAAAGCATTTTTCTGTATTTTGTCCAATTAATTTGGTGTTTTCTGTCTATTTTCTCTTTTACAACTGCAATATTGCTCTTTTTCAGAATCTGGAACTGGAAGCCCAAGTCCCGGCTTCCCCAACTGAGACACACACCCTCCACTGGCCACTCGGCAACAGGGATGCACAGCAGTGACTGGATGGGTATTCTAAGCATAGTTGCCATCACATGACCAAAATTAGCTCTCTGATTGGTATGTAGGGCCTTGTTCCTGATACCTATAACAGGTTCAAGTTTTGCAGTATCCTAGATGTTCTGTTATTTTATTTTTTGTGCACCGACCTCTGCTTGGATCTTTAAATCACATTTGTACTTCGCCTGCCCTGACCAATTGCCTGTTTTTGACCACTGTCACCTGCAGTCTGCCTGACCTAGTGCTGGATGCTTATCACCTGCTCTTTACTTAAAACATCAATATTCCCTTTTTTAAAATCACTTTATATACTCAACAGTCCAATTTTTACAGGCAGGCCTGTTTTTCTACTGCAAAAAGAGGTGTGGCCAAGTGATTTGCAGCATGGCCGGGATTGGACAGATCATGGCTGGGCAAACTGGAGTGTGACTTAGAATGTTTCCATTTCAAATTGGGAATGTTGGGAGGTAAAATATATTGGAATTAATTAATTAACTAATGCATCGCAATACAATAAGGATTAGTTCTCTGCTGAAAAGTTTACAATTTAGTGGATATACATAACCAATAGAAGGGTAACTAAATCTGCTGAAAATGAACATGCAAATTTACAGTAAATGCAAATATAGGCTATCAGAGCAGTAACGAGTGCAGGATTTTATTTGAGATTTGAAGACGTATCGTGAGAGTTTGATGCACAATGTAATGGCAATAAAGAGGTGAGATAATTAAAAAACAAAAAGCTTTAAGCCATGGGAGAGCAGTATAAAAGGATGGTGCTTAACGGAGGCAATAGAGAGGAGTAAAGATGCTTCTGAGTGCTGAAGATAAAACCATAGGCATGAATGATAGAAGAATTATACTAAAAAAAACTAAAAATGTAATTCTGAGTCCACTTCAGTATTATGCTATAATACAGAATTTGCACTGAGTAAAGGATAGAGTGGGGTGGGGGCTGTGCAATTAAATAAGATAAATAATTTTCTTAAAAGTCTTGAATAATAGACATTATAAATTGCAATGTATAAGAAAAGCAATGTGTAATGGGTCTTACATGGGGAATGATCATAGCAGAAGGGATGTCAATGGGGGTTGTACACTGTACAACCAGAAACATGTTATACTATATTACACAGACCTTTGCCATTGATCATCATCATAAACATATATTTTTTTATAGTGCCACCAATTCCGCAGCATTGTATAGAGAATATTTGTTATTCACTTCAGTTGCCCCATTGGAGCTTACAGTCTAAATTCCCTAACATACACACACTAGTATTAATTTTGTCAGCAGCCAATTAACCTACAAGTATATTTTTGTTTGAAGTGTGGGAGGAAACCAGAGCACCTGAAAGATACCCACTCAAGGCCCTAGTAGAGAACTGAACTCATGATCCCAGTGCTGTGAGGAAGAAGTGCAGGAAGAAGTGCTAGCCACTAAGCCACCGTGCTGCCCATTGATATTGATTTCAATAATTCTAACTACAGTTCTATGCTATAAACCACTAGGCTTAATATGTAGCTAAATTTTGTTAATATCCGAATAAGGCACTTCTTCCCTTCTTGGTCCCTTCACATAACTTTTCTGTTTGATATTTGTTTATTGTTGGAGTTTATTTTATTTTTTTAATCATTGAACACTTTTGGCTGTTTGTTTATATTTATTATATTGGATATCATTTAAAAATAAAAACTATAAAGAAAACTCCCTGGGCCACATCTTTTCTACAACCGGCAGGTTTTATTCAGCACATTTTTTGAGAACTATAGCGTCAGCATGAGCAGATATGGGCACGGTAGAGTGCACTAGTGGACACGCTGTATGTTTGCTTCATTTGTGCGACAGTTTTACACAGCATCAGTAGAGTTAAACATGTTGCCTGTGCGCAGGCAGCTAAAAATGATTATGCATTGTATTAATGAGCAGGGTAATTACTCCTGTTTACAGAGCTCATTTTCTTTGCTGTAGTCATCGCAGACAGACACACCTCTCCACACACACAGAATCACCCCATGTTGGCAGCCTGTTATTATCTTCTCCTCTGGAGCCACAGTTTTCATAGCTGAATCACACACCGGATGTAGCCTTTAATTTACACTTTGCAATGACAACAGTCACTAAAATACTTGTCTCTGGGCTCTGGCACGGAGGTCACGGAGGTCACAGATAATTTATCCCAACCTCAAAGCCTAGACCTGTTTCTTTTCAAAGTCAAGGGCATGTCTACCGCTTTATGACTTTGAGCACTGTACCTGTAGGAGCCACATGTATATTCTATGTATTTAATGACTCGTTGGCATGTTCCCAGAGTAATTAAAGTACACCTGTCACCACTAATTAATACCTTTTGTTTTCACAGAATACACATATATACATGTGTGTGTGTATATATATATATATATATATATATATATATATATACACACACACACACACACACACCTTTGTACTTTATTATGCTCATCATACGTATTCAAACCCTGGCAGGGGCATCATTTAGGCAAAGGACAGGCAGCATTTAAGCCAGTGATGGCAAATCACAGCAACAAGGATAGAGGCAGCACTAAAAAAGTGCAAACTAATGTGTAAACTAAAGGAACTGCTTCTTAATACATTGTATTTAATATTCACCATAAAAATAATAATAAAAACAAATTACAAATATTACAAAAAGGAACATATAAGTACAGAGATGATGTAGCACTCTAATTAACAGCTTGATCTCAATACAGCACTGAAGCATGTAGAAAGCAGTGCAGCCATAATATCAATATGGGACCAAAAAGTCACAAAATATCTATACTTCCATATAAAGGGTAGACGTAGAAATGTTGCAAACAATTCTCGCTATCTATTTCAATATAATTTTGATCTGGAAATATAACATGAAGAACGTGTCTCAATGGTTTAATTATATCTCTGAAAGCAGCTAGACCAATAACAATCAGGTCTCTTTCAGTTAGGGGAGGGTGGCAAATTTTAGCTCGAGGGGGCAAGACTCGACTCAGCAGCCTATTTGAAACATTTTAAAGAAAAATAATTGCAGGTGGCCCAGTGACCCAGCCCAAGGTAGCTCACTATGGGACCGGCCCGTGGGGTAGATACCCCCATGCCCCCCAGGCCAGCCTGTCCCTGCTTTCAGGGCATTTGGTGCATGTTCATGAACTTGGTGCAGCCAAATCATAAAATATCTTCACAATCCTAATCGACCAACAGTCTTAAAAGGATAACTATATGACTGGGCAGGTTGCAATTTTTGATAAGAATAGAGGGTTTGCAACCAAGGAAAAGGGGGGTATAATTTCAGATTTTCATCAATTTTGAAGTTGGGATTAGAAACACCAATTTAATTAAAGACATAACCCATTGTGTTGATTTGGAAAATATATATTTACCAACACCACACGCCAACTTTTACCTTTAATTAGATTGCCATTTTAAATCCCGTCAGCAAAATCGCAGAAATTCAGCAATTTTACAGCATTGCAGGGACGGGTCCTTTAGGAAGTGGGGTCCACTGGAGGCCAGTCCAGAAAGTCTTTAATTTTTCAATTGACATCCTACCATTACTGGATGCCTGCAGTTCTCATAGGAATCAGGAAATGAGAGCAGCCAGCTCTGTGATTGATAGGAACACTGGCCACCTCGTCTCTATGGACCCCAATCACTATTCACAGTCTGATTTGCTGTATGTTTGTAAGAGTGGTGTTATGAAAGAGGAGTGGGGAAGAGGGGCTATAAGTCATGTATTTTTGTATTCTGTCATACTTATCTAATGTGCACACTGTAAGGTTCATTTATGAAACAGCAAAATTGCAGCACAAATGATCGTTTGTGATGTCACACTACTACATAACTTGCATAACTGGACAGTACTGCAAACTGTCTGATAGAGGACTATGGTAGATCAGAGATTCTTGCCGAGTACAGATTAGGCGCCTTATAGCATTTTCTTTTCAACAAACATGCAAAAACCATATCTTGTAGTCAGTGATTCTTTAATTTGACAGCCTCTTTCTCCCCGCTAAAGCACTCTGTACTTTGTACAGTATCAGAAAACTGATAAACACAAACAGGAATCTCATCATGAATAAATCCAACATTTTAGTGGCTTCAGATCACCCTTCTAATACATATAAATACCTAAAATGTTCTGTTGCTATACTACCTTTCTGCTAGAATAACAGGTTTAGTACTGATAGTGATCCCTTTGCAGATAGCCACTTTGTGAGATTTCTATACCCAGAAAGTCAGAGCACAAACGTCAATCACTTAATGCAATCTCTATGATTTCATTTTGGCTAAAATTGCATTTTCAATAGCAATCAATGAGGCTAAGAACAAATGTTGCTATGCCGCTCGGCCAGTTTACAAATAAAGGGATACTTACAACTTCTAGGTGCACCAATGAACTTATACACGCAGCAACTTAATTTTGAGTTCTGACCAACCAAATTCAATTGGATTTAAATTGCTCAGAAACTTCCATAAAGTGATCATTCGCTTTAGAGATAGTTAACATTTTGTATCATTTCCAACATTAGATTCCAGAGACAATTACCTGCTAATCAGTAAAATGATTAATTGTATTATGTAGTTGGTCAATATTGACATTTCCATGGACAAATCTTTAAAACATGGGACTGCCTCTGAAAATTAGGGATAGTTAGATCAAACCTCTGAAAGACACAGTATTCTCCCTCCTCTGCCCATATACTCAGTGTATTAATGGCAATTTGCTCAAAAAAGAGGCTGAGACAGGCCAACAAGGCCATCAGCATCATCATAGCCTCAGCCTCAAATAAGTGTTTGAGTCAAAGATGATGTCTTCATGTGACTCCCTGATCAGTATGTTTATCGAGATCTGAGTCTCTGACTCCCACAGACATCTCAATGCCCAAGTCCCTGCCCAGTGTTTACACTGCCTTGCTTCTAAATCCCTTTGTTGCCATTGTTATTACTCCATCTACCAATGTGGGTTGCATAGGCCTCGCCCACCACTGATGTGGCTAGGCATGATGACATGCTAACCCTGCCTACTTTTGTGTTGACCCAACCTACAGTTGATTTGGTCCTGATCATGTTAGCCATTTTCAGAATTTTGTTCCAGGGCCACTTTAATTCCCCAGTCTGTGGAGAGGTTAATGTTATTGCACATGTTGGTACTATTGATTTTCAATTCATTTTAATTCAAATGTTCTGCTGAAGAGCTTTTTTTTTGTTAGGAAACAAACTTGGACAAACAACTTCCCCCATCTGCTTCTCACAAATTTTGACTGTTCATAAGTTGGAGGAACATAGATGTTAGGTAGGTAATTCAAGATAGTTAGAGGCAGAAGAGAAGTTCAAACTGTGAGTTTAGAAAGATTTTCTTTGTAGCCATGAGACAAAGGGTTAAATATATATGTAGTTCTATGTTCAAGCTGCTGTACTCACAAAGAGAATTCACAGTAAGCTGGATGCCAGGATTCTGAGTTGGAGTAATAATGCTGTTTGCCAGTGTGCAGAGTCTGGTCTTCGTATGCTGTTTGCCAAGGTTGTAGAGCCAGAGTTGAAACAGAGATCGGTAAACTGAAGAATCTCAGAGAGGAGGTTGTGCAGGGGTCCATAGTAAACTTTATCACAGGCAAAAAAGCATAGAACAAGAGGGAATTTTAAACTTGATCTCGTAATTGTGTCTCTCTCCATCCGTCCCCATTGTCTTCCATTTTGTTCAACACAGATTTTCCTCCAGGTCTCTTCCAGAGGACATTCAGAAAGTGGGTTTCCGTGGGAGTTACCAGACTAGGTCAATTGGTGGTCAATGGGCAACTTTGTTCTTTTACTGACTTGCCGGTTAAATATTCTCTAGATGACAAGGAGTTTTGGGGTTAACTTCAATTGCAGCATTTTTTTATATCCGGATGGGGGCATTAACTTCCAAGCTATGCACAGGTACTTACTCAGTATATTGGTTATAGAAACTCCATTTATAAAATGTTATTTCCTTACATAAATTCCACTGCACAGTTTCTTCAACATGTTTGAGGTGTAATAGGACATCTGAATCGCTATTCCACTTCTGATGGGACTGTGTAGACATTCTTCCATTTGGGGTGCAGTATTCCAAATTGGAAAAAATAGTTGGATATGAGGTACCAGTCGATCCAGGTTTCTGGTTGCTGTCCCACACGAGCATACAAAAAACCCTGTTGAAGCATTGGAATAATGCAGCTAGGGCTGTTATGCCAGTGCATTGGCGCTCATCGTCTCCCTCATCGATTGCTGAATGGTTCCACCAGATAGACTTTTACATGTATTATTTTGTCAGCGACAGATAAATACTCGGATTTCATGTCTACTGGGCTAGTTGGTTGGAGTTTAAGGAGGCTAATGACTATAAGGATGCTTTTTTTTCCCACTCAAAACCTCTTAAAGTGTCTAGGCCACAACATACAACCCCATGGGCTCCTTGGGTTCGACTTTCTCTGGCATGCTGAAGCTGCTTCCATGACACCCCTAATTCTTCGACTGCCCAGTTCATTGCCCTTGGCTCTACTACCCCTCTTCCCCACTTCACCCTCCTCACCTCTCACCTCCCTCTTTTTCATTATGTTTTTACACAAAACGGAAATCTTCTAGTGTTTTTTACCTGTTATGACTTGATGTTTGTATGTCAACAATCATAGGTTTTGTTTATTTTACCAAGTGTCAATGACAATTTGGTGTACTACTTTTTTCTGTTGACAATCAAACTACTAAATAAAGAATATATATAAAAAAAGAATACTGCTAACACTACTGTGTTCACAATAAAAACACGAATTATTCAAATTGAACTCAAAATGTCGAACATGCTGGAAGCAGTTAGAAGATGTTGCAATTGCTTCAACTTTCTTAATTTTTTAACCAGTTCTAAAAACTAATTCCAATGAATTTTTGACTTTAGAACTAATTTGCTGAACTGCTTTAAAAATTGACCTGCGATCTGGTTGGTAGTTGTATATCTTGCCCAAATGTTTGTCTGTATAGGTATATCATGGCATGCTTAAAATACATTGCTGGGTTTTCACCAACACTATATATTTTCTTATAACAGGTATTGCTTAGAATGGATGAGTTAGTGATCAATTTTCCTGTTCAAAAGAACTGTTAATTTAATGAGGATTATCTGTGGCATGTAATGATTGTGAAACAGATATTCAATACAGTTAATATAAGCAATAGTTGAAGGCAGCAGAGATTTGGGTGTAATAGAAAAGATTAAAACAGAACCGCTCAAATGGAGTAGATTGGTCATGTCCTGCAATTCTGGCATCATGTCTGTAACTGGGAAGTTAGTCATACGAGGATTTGCAGGAGGTGTCTCGCATAGACATGTTAAAGCAAGAAATGCCCTATCACTATTAATTTCTTCGCTTTAGCCTGCTCCCCCCTAGATTGTTAGGTTACATGATCAATGCACTTTTCATCTGGTTTCCTCCGGGTGCTCCGATTTCCTCCCACACTCTAAAAACATAATAGTAGGTTAATTTGTTGCTATCAAATTGACCCTAGTCTGTCTCTTTCTCTCTCTCTCTGTATGTGTGTGTGTTTTAATATAGGGAATTTAGCCTCTAAGCTTCAATGGTGCACTGACTGATGTGAGTGAGTTCTCTGTACAGCACTGCGGAATTAGTGGCGCTATATAAATAGCTGACGATGATGATCTGCTCTGATATTTGCACAAGTGACAGTTTCTTTGGAGAGTGCAAAATGATCTTCTCTCTTTGGTAACATGACTTAAAATTATCAGAAATAAAGGCAGGTTTTATTGTCTCTTTGTATAAATTGTTTATTCTTTTTAATTTAAAAAAAAACCAACAATTATCTAACAACATCTCTTCACTTACATTTGTCATTATAAGTAATTTACGAAAGTGCGAAACACTCATATGATCATAAATCTTTTCATTTGTTGGTCCTGCACCTGTTTGTCTGCCTCACAATGCCCATTTCCGGTTCTGTATAATCAGTCTGTGCCAATCTACCTTTGTGAGTCCAACTGGAAATGCAAAGTCCAAACTAATTTCACTTAGGATCATCCCTTTCTTTTCAGATCTTCAATACTAGATACTAGTTTGTCTCATATATGACTTGTAAAAATCATGAAAATGAGGGGACAGTGGGACTGTCTATTACTATGTCAGCCAATGTGCTTTCCTTTATACAGTGTGCACATTGAAAGTATAGAAACATAGAATTTGATGGCAGAAAATAACCTACAGATCCTAATCTGCCCTCTTAACCTTTCGCCTGCCCATGTCACTTTCTGTACATTCTCCTTTAGATAATAAAGTCTCATGTGTATGGAAAGAAGCAAACTGCCTACTTCTGAATTTAAATAAAATAATTGTGCACATTGGGATATCAATGAATCTGGATGAAAATGTATACTGGTGGATTTGCATACTCACACAATGGGTATAGTTGTTTATACAAATGAGACAATGTGGGAAGTTGTTAGTATTTGAAAAATATTTGAATAAAAGACAATGTATATGTATGACATAGGTCACCAGGATGGGTGTGTTGAAATAGCAGCCAAAAGAAGAGTGAGCATGACCAGTGGCCATGACCAGCATGCAAGGATGGCTATCATGTTAGATTTTAGTGTGAAGCAGGACATACCTCCCAACTGTCCCTGTAGTCGGGACAAAGCCCTCACTGAGTAAGTAGGTCATCTGACCAACCAGAATCAGGACAGTTGTCCTGCTCTCTCCTACCTGTTCTAGCTGCTTTCACTACTTGTTGCTGCTACTGGTGCTTTAAGCTCAGTTGTTATTGTCTGGATCCTGGAATGTTGGGTCCCTGTTTGGAAAAAGGAAAGGTATTATATTAATAATATTCACATTTAATAAATAAACCTATTTCCTCCCAAACATTAAATAAGTAGCATTCACTTTCAAGAAATACCAATCCTTCTCTCAAATTCAGCACACATTCAATTAATAACACCAAAGCTACCCCAGCATTAAAATAATAGGCCCATCATCCCAACCTAAATTAATAGGTCCGCACCAACCACACTATTAAATTAAATAGTCCCCACTATCAATTAAATATCTCCCCACCAATAAATTAAACGCTCCCTCCCCAACACTTCCCCAAAATGACCTTCTTCATCTGGTGCTGTATCTTGCCTCCTGCTGCCTGCACCACACATGAGACATGCTGGCAGTGTGGGAGAGAGTGCTGTGAACACACAGCAAGGGAGAGTGTAGAAACGGATCATAAACGATCTGGGGGTAAATGTATTAAGCTCCGGGTTCTTCAACACCCGTGAGTTCGGCGTCTTCAGCACTTAAATTTAAAGCGGCGCTGCCTTGTAAAGGGAAGTTTCCCTTTACAAGGCAGCGCCGCTTTAAATTTAAGCGCTGAAGACGCCGAACTCGCGGGTGTTGAAGAACCCGGAGCTTAATACATTTACCCCCTGGAGTCACAAGCTGTAAAGTGACTGGTCCCGGAGGGAGGGGTCAACCACTGCAAGCATACTGCACCTCAGCGGGGAAGGGGTTTCCAGGCACCAGGAACCCATGCGCAGATGAGAAAAGTTCTTGTCGCTTCTATTTAGCATGAGCGAGAAGATGTTGCATTTGCTGTCATATTGCAACCGGGCCATCTTTCAGAACCACAGAGAATGGAGGATTCAGCCCAAGCATTCATGCCAAAATGCCCTCAAAACACACAGGAGACGCATTGAGAAGGTGTTAAATGCAAACCTTTTGGGCAAGCAAAGATACATTAAAATGAAAATGTGGCACAAAGAATTTTTTATCATCACTTATAAATTATGTTTTTTGCCATGATTAATCTGTCATTGTAAATATACCCCTAATGTCTGCCTTATATCTTTCTGTATAACTGCACTGTTAGACTCATGGAGGGTGGGGTGCAGGATATAGTGATTTTGAATGTTGAATTAAAAGAGGGACAATGGAAGATGAAGACAAAAAGGGCAGGTATAGTATAAGATTAGGGTCTAGTTCTGCAGCAGTCTCTTACATGGCTCAGCCAATCAAAGAGAGTCTCTCTGTGATTTGCTGATTCCCTCCACCAACCCCTTATTTAATAAATAGTCATCACATAACATTAATACCTCCCACCAGTACCCACATAACATTAATACTTTCCACACTAACCCACACATAATAATTTCACACCAGCCTCAAAATAATATTCAATGCACCTCCACATAGCAAAAATGATCTCCCCCATTACATTAATACCACCATCCAACAAATATAACATTAATCCGCTCACCCAAGTCATTTACCTTACCTTGAAAGCTGTGGGAGGCAGACTCATGTGCAGAGTGGGGCAGCAAGGTGCCTAAGTGGTTAGCACTTCTGCCTCACAGCGCTGGGGTCATGAGTTAAAATCCCAACCATGGTCTTATCTGTGTCTTATATGTTCTCCCCGTATTTGCGTGGGTTTCCCCCGGGTGCTCCGGTTTCCTCCCACACTCCAAAAGCATACTTGTAGGTTAATTGGCTGCTATCAAAATTGACCTCTCTCTCTTTTTGTCTGTCTGTGTGTGTATGTTAGGGAATTTAGATTGTAAGCTCCAATGGGGCAGGATCTAAAGTGAATGAGTTCTCTGTACAGCGCTGCAGAATCAGTGGTGCTATATAAATAAATGGTGATGATGATGATGATGAATAAATATATAAACATTATCAGGGCCATTTACAATCAGCTAATTTAACATAAACTCCCCGCATATAGTATATACATATCTAAAATATGCATATATAGTCTGTTAGAATTAGGGATGGCAGAAACAGTAATTGAACAAGGCTCAAACCTTGCCCATCCGACCCACACCCCCAAGTCTGGGTTCAGACGCAGACAGAGCGAGTGCCACAGCACAATATAAGAAAAGAAAGGTTAATCACAGTAGCAGTAGGGAATAGGCCTCACATAACTAGGACGACTAACAGGTGATCTGGTTCCGGTAAGTACTGCACCTCTTCTTCATTCATTGCTCACAACTTCACCACCTACTTCAATGGCAAATTCAACAACATCCATCAAGAAAACTCACCAGATTCTTCACCCATCATCTCTTTTGTCCTTCACCCCCGTGCCCAACCTGTTTTTATTTTATTTTACCGAGAACAAAGTATTTGCACTCATCTTTTCCTCTCTATCAACCTATACTCTTGACCTTATTCCTTCCCACTTTTGTTCCATCCACTTTCTCTTCAACTTCAGTCAGGCCTCCACTCTTTACACTCCACCAAAACTGCCCTCACTAAAGCAACTAATGATCTACAGCTCAGTTGAGTTGGTTACTTCTGCCTACTAAATCTCCTTGACCTCTCCGCTGCATTTGATAAAGTTGACCATCTTCTATTCCTGCACACCCTTCAGGTCCCTTGGCCACGGTGGCACTATTCAATCCCGGTTCACCTACCTTTCTAAAGATTCCTCTCTTTCACTCCCTTTAACTGTTGACGTCAAGGATCTATCTCTGTTTATACCTCTTCTCTCAGTGAGCTAATACACTTCTGTGTCCTCCATTATCACCTCTTTGCAGACAATGCCCAAATCCACCTCTCCTCTTGTATCCAATGTGTCCAACGGCCTGTTCCCATTCTCCACTTGGAACTCCCAACACTACCCAAAGCTCAACATGTCCAAAACAGAGCTCATTGGTTCCCTCCTTTGAGTGACACTACACCCCTCTGGTCTCTCTTACAACATCACGCTCTAACTAGATCGCCATGTCTGCTACCTTAGTGCTTTGAATCCGCCCTAAGTTTTACAACACACATCCAATGCCTCCTTCAACACTTTGTCAGATTATGCTCCTTTCTCATTCTGAACATTACTGAAACTCTTATGCATTCTATTATTACCATCTGCCTTGACCACTGCAACCTACAGCAATCTGGCCTTCCCCCCCCCCCAGTCTATCTCCACTACAATCCATCCTAAATGCTGTAGCAAGACTGATCTTCCTCTCTCGCCTCTCAACATCCACTGCACCAATCTGCAAATCCCTACACTAGCTCACCATAATGCAGAGTCCAATTCAAGATACTCTACTTCACCTTCAAAGCCTTCAAAAACAACTCCCCCACACACGTCATTGACCTTGTCACAAGACATTCTCATTTTGTCCTCTTAGTTCTGTCACCGAACTGTGCCTTGTACCTGAACACAGATGCAAAATCTCCTCACCTGGATACAAAGAAAAAACACAGTGCTGAAGATGGCCAAACTTAAAATAAATATACACTTTACTATCAATACAAATATAAATATATTAAAACCATTTTATGCTGTTTGCAATAAAATTGCAATTCTGAGGATGATCATGTGATACAGTGTTTGTGGTTGAATTCTTCCATCTGAGACTGCTAAGTTGTCAAGGTGGCTTCAGCTGTCGTGTCACAATCTTTGAAAAGTAAATAAATTTTGTAGCAAGACCACCCTACATGTTTCGAGCCAGGGGTGCATGCGCAGCAGCTCCGTTTCTTCAGCGCTGTCCTATACAGCAGCCGCGGCGCTGTCTAAGAAGCGTCCACGGCGGTGCTGTATACACTACAGCACCGCCGCGGACGCTTCTTTGACAGCGCCGCGGCTGCTGTATAGGACAGTGCAGCTATAGCGGCCACTTAGTTAGCGCAGGGGGGGTTTCTGGAGACTCAGAAACCCCCCCCTGCGTGCGCCACTGCGAGCCCTGCACTTCATCGGGGGAACAAAACATGTAGGGTGGGCTTGCTGCAAGTTTTAGAATCCTGTTTCGCTGGTTGGTTCGGACCTGTGACAGCACTTTTTGTAACAATAGTGATTTTTTTTATTTATTATAGAATTTACTGTTTATTCCTTGGATTCATATCCTGATATAGGATGACTTTAGGAGAATTACAGATATGCCTTTTGGAATTTTAGTAATTGAACGCAGTTTATTTAACAATTATGCACATTTTATTTGTGTTGAAAAATGACTGTACTATGAGCACTCTCCAGTTCTATTTGTGTTTCAATATGTTAATGTATGCTGTCTCGACTGCGCTCACAAACAGTGCTTCTAACACCCATACAAACCTAGGTTCTGCCACCACCTATTGAATTAGAGCAATATGACCCCAATATTCTGTCCCAGACGGGCACAAAATGATCTTTGCTACACACAGGTTAGCAGTGCACACACCAGCAATCAAGGGGTTAACACTTAACACCTCCGGTCTGTTACAAAATGTAAAAACTGGCACACACTAGGCTTGTTGTCAAATGCATTAACAATTCAAAGGGTTAAAATGGCAAAGCAATATTGTTTATAAAAGGATAATAAATTTGTTAGAGTATCAAGTACCAAATGTATTAAATGTTAGAATTGATATACAAAGGTACAGGGCATTTGGATATACAAACAAACAGGTAAAAATTGACATACAAATAATTAATGCATAACAGTTCTAAAAAATTACAGAGAATTAATTTACGCATGATAATCTGTATGCCTGCAGCAGGCAGAAGAGATGGACAATCCTTCAATTAGATTGAGACCCCAAGATCTGACATTCTGCCCCTACACACACAGGCTTTTTAAGCAAACTGAAATTAGATGGCATTCAGAGGGGCTGTGTATATGCTAATGTGGGAGAGGAAATGTCCCCTGGGTGTCAACTATGGATTGCTCAAAAACATTCCAAAGGGTTTGGCCTTTCTTAACTTATGTCAGACATATCCCAGAGACATATCTCCCCTTCAATAAACCAATCATAACCTCCCACACATTTACCAAATATGATGGAATTGCAACAATATAAAATATCATTCCAAAAGACTTCTGACTACTGCAGTTTCCCTGTATTGGTATCTATACTTCACAACCCTTATGCGATTTTTGCCCCTAGTATGGAGTGGCACACTGATTTCCCAAAATATGAAGGCATGTTCTTTGAAGTTAATCTAATATATATAAGCCTAGCGGCGTGTGTTAGTGTGTGTGTGTGTGTGTGTGTGTGTGTGTGTGTGTGTCTGTGTGTGTGGAAAAAACTATTTTCTCAGAAAGGGCTCATCCAATTGACCTGAAATTTGGTATAATGACATTATTTGACAAAAAAATTATAATAGTGAAGTCAGTTAGCTTCCATCATCCCCCCTTGCCCCTGTGGGAGGGGTAGTAAAGGCTAAATTTACGAGTTGAGGGCTCAAACTCTTTTTCGTGAGGTAATTTTAATGAAAAGGTGATGGAGAAAATGGAAGGTGAATTTATGATTTATTTGAGTGATAATGCAGTACAAGCAGACAATGACACTGAGAAAGAAAATTTCCCAGTTGAGTTTTTGAATACCTTGACTCCTTCCGGAATGCCAAGGCACAGATTAAGATTGAAAGTTGGAAGCATTATTATGCTATTGAGAAATCTGAATGTTAAGAGAGGACTGTGCAATGGCACTCGATTAGTAGTGACAGCACTGAAAACGAATGTGATACAAGCAGAAGTTTTGACTGGCTCTGCTGAAGGAGAGAAGATGATGATACCTCGGATTGACTTATGTCCATCCGAAACAGGACTGCCGTTTAAGCTAAGACGGCGGCAGTTCCCTTTGAAGGCGGCATTTGCTATGACCATTAACAAGTCACAGGGTCAAACACTTGACCGTGTGGGTATTTATTTACCAGAGCCTGTGGTTGGTCATGGACAATTGTATGTGGCATTTTCACGAGTACGGAGAAGCAGTGATGTGAAAGTGCAGGTTATGAATACTGCCCTTCAAGGAAGACTGATTGAGCACAGCGATAAGGTGTTTAGCAGAAATGTTGTGTATCGAGAGGTTTTAGAACAGTAAGACGATGGAGATTAAGGATGTGGCGATGAAGATGAAGGATGAGGTGATGGAGAAGAATGATGAGGTGATGACATGTGGACAAAACCACGTTAAAAAAGGGCGCTTACGTCGGGAAGTAACGCTCTTCCCCTGAGGAGGCCTGGCCTAGCCCCAAATGCATGACAAGAACCTTTTTAACACCTTAAGTAGCTTGATTTGACTAGAATGCATGAGTATCATGCACGGGTTAACTTGTATTTCAATATACCTGCATTGGTAGCCTTCATCTTTTGCATTTGTTTTTACAATGGCTATATAAAGGTAGTCTACTCTAAGTAGAAAATAGCATATTGATACATATACAGGATCAAAGGCAATGCATGGCTGTGATCTGCATTTGTTAAGTTCGCTTCCTGACAGAATGTCTGCTGAATCTAATTACCTCCCACTGGGCTAATTGACCAAATGTTTTTCATCTGAGGGGAAGTCCTGTACCTTTCTATTTATCAGTTTAATATTTATTTGGGGGCCTGACATTCAATATTTTATTTGGGACCCTCACTTAATATGTGCTGTGCATATTTATGTTCTTTAAGATAGAAAAGTTATTGGTTTGATGTCGCCAGGTGGAGTGTTTAATCAGGGAAAAGGCTGGGTACACACTACAGAAGTTTCTGACCAATATGTTATCATGTATTAAAAGATTTACCCTCAGATCTGTGCTCTTCAACCGTCATAACCATCTGCTGAAAAGATCAGGGGCCTGATTCATTAAGGAACTTAGGCAAGAAATTTCTTACTTAAGTCTCCTGGACAAAACCATGTTAAAATGCAAGGGGTGAAAATTAGTTTTATATTTTGCACATAAGTTAAATACTGTCTGTTTTTTTCATGTAGCACACAAATATCAACTTTAAATTTCAGTGTACAAATAAGCTATCAAGTATTTGTGTGCTACATGAAAATACAGACAGTATTTAACTTATGTGCACAATGGAAAACTAATTTGCACCCCTTGCATTGCAACATGGTTTAGTCCATGTGACTACTTACTCAATTTTTTTACTTAACTTCCCTTAATGAATCAGGCCCCATGACTCTAAACTCCATGGAGATCCTGATTCTGAGTGCATACACACTGCAGGATTGGAAGGACGTAATTCCATAGCTGAACAAGATTTACAGTTCTGTTGAACAATCACATCAAACTATGATCTGTGCTTTTGAACGATCCTTGTTCATCGCTGGAGCGTACACACTACTGTTGTATAGGGCCAATCAGTCGATTATCGTCTGATTGGCCCATAATCAGCTGAAAAGCCTGTAGTGTGTACCCAGCCTAAGAGAGAACAAGATGTCTTGGTTAAACAATTAGCGATTGCAGATATAAATCTATTTAACTGTTCATGTTTAGCCAACAAGGTCATCGTTATACTAGTACCCTGGATTAGACTCCAAAGGGAGCCAATGGTCACCAACCACCATGAGGGGGGACACTATTATCATTCTTATCATCATCATCATCATCATCATTTATTTATATAGCACCATCATTTCCCACCTATCACAATCTGGTTACCACCCCTAATCCACCGACCACTAGCTTCACCATCCTGGGAATATTAAAGTGCATATAAACCGTGTTTGGGAATACTGAAGTGTATTCATGGATTGGTGACTAGGAACTACACTTCTGCCACATGTGTATGCTGTACCTGCAAAACAATTGTGTCTGTCTGGTGATTGTATATCCGCGTGTCTGTATTGACACCTACGGAATAAACTATGTTTTGGTTGCAACAATCTACCTAGGTGATTTCAAGGAACCCGCTAGGACTGCCACTGCCAACGGGGACTACAGTAACAGCATGTCCGTCCCGAGTCCAGACATGCCGCTCCTTACCCGTTAGAGCAATCGTTTTCCTATGGCTTGCTCGCTGCTACAGGTCTTCAGCCTTCGCTTGTCTTGCCCAGGCTTTCCTCCATCGGAAGTCGTTTCCGGCTTTCTGCGTTACCTAGCAACAATGTGACAGCAGTTCTGCGCATGCACAGAACTTTCCAGGTCATAAAGGTATGCCATCAGGTACTATTAAATTGACCCTCTGATATGCAGGTATTGCTATGTAATTGTGTTAATATCCAGCCTCTGTATCTGATACTGACTTCTATGTTTTGGATCTTGCTGTTGGACTTCTTGGAGCTGCTATTGTTTAACTCCTTGGAACCTGACTTACTGACTTGCTATACCGTGTACTGACCTGGTTCTGAATAATTGAACTCGCTGCTGTTTAAACCCTTGGTACCTTGCTTACTTACTTTGCTGAACCATATACCGACCTGGCTCTGGACAAGTGGATTTGCTATTGTTAACCCCTTTGAACCTTTCTTACTGACATTTCTACACCGATTACTGACTCGATTCTGGACAACTGGACTTTAGCCCCGGAAAAGTCTCCCTACTAGACTGCTGCTATATATTGTACCTATTTGGCTCTGGACATTTGGACTTGTATGATTAACACCTTAGAGATAAACCTTTCTACCGTGTTTGCGTGGGTTTCCTCCGGGTGCTCCGGTTTCCTCCCACACTCCAAAAACATACTGGTAGGTTAATTGGCTGCTATCAAAATTGACCCTAGTCTCTCTCTCTCTGTCTGTGTCTGTGTGTGTTAGGGAATTTAGACGGTAAGCTCCAATGGGGCAGGGACTGATGTGAGTGACTTCTCTGAACAGCGCTGCGGAATCAGTGGCGCTATATAAATAAATGGTGATGATGATGATATTACCACTTTGAGTCCAATCTAGCCAGGACTCTAGACTTTGGCTCTATAATTGTAAAGGATTTGTTCTCACAGTTTTCTCCACACCTGTATCTGTACCAGAAACTACTTTCATGGAACCATCATCTCAGCACCTTCCCAGATCACTCCCCAGCCAGCTTCATCAAGAACTCCACTCTGACCATCCTGCTTCTAGCCATCGGGATCCGTCCAGCAGAGTAAGGTAACAGAAATACTTTTCTTATTGTTACTGCGAAAAGGACATGCGGTCCTTAAATGCAGTTTGAAGATTACATCTGACATGTCCATAGACAATGCCTGACAATGTAACGATGTCCCTGCACCATTCTGCTGTGAGCCAAGAAAAGTTACAGACACTAGGGGGTAAATTTATCAAGATGCGGGTTTGAAAAAGTGGAGATGTTGCCTATAGCAACCAATCAGATTCTAGCTGTCATTTTGTAGAATGTACTCTAAATAAATGATAACTTGAATCTGATTGGTTACTACAGGCAAAGTCTCCAGTTTTTCAAACACGCAGCTTGATAAATTTTCCCCCAGAAGTGTGCAATAGACCACAGACATGGAAGTGTAGACAAGAGGTAAGGCTGGTCATATATGTGACAAATGAGGACAGACAAGAGATAATGAGATGACAGATTTTGCAGAGCTCCTAAAAAGACATAAAACATACAGTATGCCATGTGACGTGTAGTTGGGTAGATTTACTGATAATAGCCCAAACTCAGAGTATGAAGCTCTCCAATTGAGTGATCCTAACATTTGTCCATAAGCCCTGAGAATTCTAAGATATACATTTTAAAAAATCTTAAAGCAACAGGAATTGTGTTAAAAATTATATATATGATTTCACATTTCAGCATTCATCTGAGCCTGCGTGATGTGTGTGTGATAAAAGGTTAATAAAAAACAACCATCTGGGGGTAAATGTATCATACTACCCCGTTTTTTTCAAGTCGCTGGGAATCGGCGTGTTGACAGCTAAAATTTAAAGCGGCGCTGGCTTGTACAGGCAGCGTTTGCCTTTACAAGCCAGCGCCTGTTTAAATTTTAGCTGTCAACTCGCCGATTCCCGGCGAGTTAAAAAAATGGGGTATGATACATTTACCCCCTGGTCTGTTTAAAATGATCAAAACTTCCCTGTCTGTGACACACACTAGCTCTGCCTTACCAATTATGCCACCACCAAGGTTTTTTGTGACGAGCTGATACTCTTACTCAGGAAGCATTCGGTTGTCCCTTTAAACTAGAGATGCTCACTCTCCCCCGTGTTTTGGTTTTGGTTTTGGATCTGGATTACCGTCGTGTTTTGGTTTTGGTTTTGCTAAACCGCCCTTGCGTGTTTTGGTTTTGGTTTTGTTTTGCTATTTTTGAAAAAAATAAAAAAAAATTTGGTCTTAAATAACCTAATTTAGGGCTCCACCAGTTTTTTGGATAAGTGAGGTAATTCTAAAGCTAATAAATTATGAAAAAAACAGTTTAATCCCTGGTAAGCCGTCCTTAATTCTAACACTTGCCTGCAAATTATACAGACAAACCTGGTTGTCTACCTCCTCCATCTTTGATTATTGACAATGTAGCCATCGTCTTTGGGAGCCTGCATAGACTGTAGAATATAAAACTAAGAGGACCAAGATACTTTGGTGGCTATCTATAGCACTTATCTTTTCCTCAGTTACTTTTCTTTTTCGCTTCAATGCGGTAAATTCTTTTTTGGTGTGTGTTTTTTTCCCTGATTTAAAAAGACTATGTACTTTTACATCGCCTTTCCCAGATGACGTACTGGGAACACTACCATCAGGACTGGGGACAGAACCTGGTTGCTCATTCTGCTCATATGTGGACTGCTTTGAATCCATTTTAATGAGCCCAAACCACTTGTAGTGCAAAAATTTGTAGAGATACTGCTGACAAATATGACTTTTGAGAGCCAGAAAAATTACAGTAAAACACTGGGGAATATGCAGGGCCGGATTAAGGGAATGGAGGCCCCTGGGCTAAGGGGGGCCTCCATTCCCCCGTGAGGGCCCCCCCCCCGTGATCTGAGCCGCCCCTCCCCCCCGGTGATCCGAGCCGCCCCCCCCACTACCCGGCACTTACCTCCTTCTCCTCCTTCCCCGGCGCGCTGTACACTCTTTACTGAGGAGATCTCGTGAGAGTGAGACTCACGAGATCTCCTCAATAAGGAGACTACAGCGCGCTGGGGAAGTACTGCAGTGAAAGTGCTCAGCAGCACTGATCGGGCTGGGGGCACCCCCGCCCCTGACCGATCAATACTGCTGCTGAGCACTTTCAAGGGTCCCCTGGATGCCATAGGCCCCTGGGCTGTAGCTCAGTTAGCCCTATGGTTAATTCGGCCCTGGGAATATGGGACACCCCAAAAGCACTTATAGTGCTAAAAATTGTTTTAGATACTGCTGAGAAATATTACTTTTGACAGCCAGAAAAATTACAGTAAAACACTGGGGAATATGGGACATCCCAAAAGCACTTGTAATGCTAAAAATTGTTTTTTATACTGCTGAGAAATATTACTTTTGACAGCCAGAAAAATTACAGTAAAACACTGGGGAATATGGGACATCCCAAAAGCACTTGGAGTGCTAAAATTGTTTTTTATACTGCTGACAAATATGACTTTTGACAGCCAGAAAAAGTAATGCAAAAGAATGGGGAACACCCCAAAAGCACTTGGAGTGCCAGAAATTGAACAAAAACCCTCCTCTATCCTCCTCTTACTGCTGTAACAACTGGTATTAAGATTAAAATGGTATTTAATAGAAACAATAATGTGTCCAATTACTGCTCTGTCCCTGCGCTGATATAGCCAGTGTGACCTCACCCTGCTTTCTCCCTCTGTCAAATGGCGATGGATTGCTGTGGGCTGGTATTTATGCTTTTCAAATCTCGCGAGAACCGAGCTCAGAAATACGAATATGTCACGATGACGTTTTGCCTCGATTTCGATTCCGAACGGGCGGGAGAGTACCGAGCGTGCTCGGCTCGGTACTCGGATAGGCTAAATTCGGATGAATTCGGATCTCGGGGAACCGAGCCCGCCCATCTCTACTTTAAACTAATATATCACAATTTACTTTCATCAGTTATCATAAATTAAATGATCTCCTCCATTTCAGCTAAAACCAAGTCTGACACATGAATTCTAAGAACACAGAGACGTGAACTTAGCAAAAGTAATTTAATATGGAAAATAAATCCATAATGCTTAAGATAAAAACAATTAACAAAATGACCTAAAAAGATATAATACAATAGTTACTTGTAAAAATAAAAATAAATAAAACAACAGAAATAATAACTTATGAATGAATAGTCTGCCTTGCTGGGAGAACATAAAATAAAGCAATACTTCTTAATATCACATTGACTCCCAAAAAAGTAAACAAATAGAGGTACTGAATATTTTAAACATGTACCCACAGCCCCCTTCCACTGTGATGTCTGAACTAGAAATTCTGTGTAAATGCAAATTAGTTGTTTATGATCTCTTTTCAAATATCTTTCAAGTCGGGTTTTCTTTACACTATCTTAACTTCTGACCAGAATCTCCTACAAAGATAATATTACTTCCACACAGCAGGTCTTAAGTTTTCCTTCATTTACATACCAGACATGACTCCAGTAAGTATGACATTTGAGAAAATATGACAATTTCATGTGTCTTTGTTTCCCTTCATTCCCACTTGTCCCATTTGCTCTGGCCCCCCTGTTGAGTTGTCCTGAGATCCCGGATGTTTTTGAGGTACTCTTAAAGAGAGATTTCGAAGAGCTCAGTTTTTATGACCTGTGCCATAATTTGGATAATTTGGTACTGGGCACACGTCTGTAACCAGTCTGTAACCTCAACCTCTCTTATCCATAAATACCTCATGGGGAGAACAGAAGAGTTTAGAGACAGTCAAAGGGATATACTAATTTAGGTTTCAGTAGAGATGCTCACTGACCCCTGTGAAGTGGTTTTGGTTTTGGATCTGGATTAGCTTTGTGTTTTGGTTTTGACAAAACCACCTTTGCTTGTTTTGGTTTTGGATGTGTATTTTTTTCGAAAAATTGCTAAAATATGCTAAAATCACATCATTTTGCTCTTTTTTTGATCCTACAATATTATTAAACTCACTAACACTAATTTCAATCATTTGCAGTCAATTTTGTCCACCTCACAGGTCACATTATTATATTCATACACTTTCGGACAAATACTGCAGCGACCTGGCTGGATGCTAAGTGACAGAGCAATGACTCAAACACACGGCAGTTCATAGCACATCTAGGACACATTGTCACACAGCAGTGGCAGAAAAGTAAAGTGGTGCAAGATGGCATTGTTCTTGGGCCCTCCCTTCCACCCTTATGTTGGATCTTAAAAAGGACATGCACACTTTAACAAACCAAGCACTTCAGCCACAAAAGTGCCACTCCTTGTGGCTGAAGTGCTTGGTTTGTTTGAGCCCCCACAAAACAAGGTAACAATGGCATTAAGGCACCTAAGGTAACAGTGCTGTTAATGAACTCTACTGTGGCAAGATGTTGTTGTCATCATCCTCAGCCTCAACATCCTCATTAGCGCCCTCATCTGCTACACAAATATCTGCCTCATCCTGTTGCAATTACAAAGTGGTATCCACAATTGGTGTATCACCGGCTATACTTAGGCTGTTCAGGCACACATCTGCAGAAAGGCTGAAAGGGGCTTTCTTTATAGGTACACTATCAGAATGGTCACGATTACACATGGACTCTCCTCAGGGATTGGTGTCATTTCTGAATCTGAACATACATTTTCCTCTAATGCCTTACTGTTTTCTTCCAGCTTGGCTTTTACACGTAAAAGTATTTGGGCACCACTTTTGGAGTCCGAATGACAAGGTCTTGCTTGGTCACGACTAACCTTACAAGAAGATGGCTCAGTAACAGTTTCATATCTTGCACTCATGGAAAAAGGTGAAGGCCTCATTTTTTCTTTTCCACTGCGTGTGTAGAATGACATGTTGGCAATTTTAGTTTTTTCTGCAGATAACTTTGCCTGGATTACAGTGCTTTTTTTCTTGACCAAGGTAAAAGGTGTTTTTTTACATTTTTGTTTGCCTGACTTTTACATAGACTTTACCAGATGACATACGGGGATTACTATCATCATGACTGGTGGCAGCAGCTGCTTAGTGCTCTTGCTCTTCTGTGTACTGCTGTGAATCCATTTTGATAACACCATACACTTTTTGGTGCAAATTTAGAAGAAAAGCCTGCAAGGACTAGTTTTTGTATTTCAGCAATGACAATTAGCAATGGAGCTCTTGTCTTTGGGTGCATATAACACCGTACACTTTTTGGTGTAAATTCAGAAGAAAAGCTTGCAAGAACTAGTTTTTGTATTTCAGCAATGACAATTATCAATGGATGAATGGAGCTCTTGTCTTTGGGTGTATATAACACCGTACACATTTTGGTGCAAATTCAGAAGAAAAGCCTTGAAGGACTACTATTTGTATTTCAGCAATGACAATTAGCAATGGAGCTCTTGTCTTTGGGTGTATATAACACTGTACACTTTTTGGTGCAAATTCAGAAGAAAAGCCTGCAAGGACTAGTATTTGTAGTTCAGAAATGACAATTAGCAATGGAGCAATGGAGCTTTTGTCTTTGGGTGAATATAACACCATACACTTTTTGGTGCAAATTCAGAAGAAAAGCCTGCAATGACTACTATTTGTATTTCAGCAATGACAATTAGCAATGGAGCAATGGAGCTCTTGTCTTTGGGTGTATATAACACCACACACTTTTTTGTGCAAATTCAGAATTTTTGTGCAATTGCATATTTGCCTACAAATCTCTGCTGTTCAGACAAATAGCACAATATTGAGCATTCTAAATTATCCAGCTTCGGGACTGATCCCCAGTTTTTTACTCTATTCATTAATTGATTATTCTGAAGTGTGCGCAATATTCAGATATGTTTGTAAACTACGTTTATTAATTGGCTGCCTGTACGAGCCCTTTAGCAATATACATTAGACCTAGTGCCAGCAAATTCCTTTTCATCACAGAAAACGATTAGAGATGTTTAACTCTTTGTCTAAGGAATTTTATGAGTAACTGAATGCTGGTGACAGGGTTAAGAAATAGCAAGATGCATTCTCTTTAGCAAGTCAGCGAAAATGCGGGACATTTTGCAGAGCTCCTCTTGGCAGTGAAATGAAGCTGAGTTCAGCTACTCTATCAATGACTCAGCTCTCTTATGTACCTATATTTACCCAAAGCCATGAATTAAAAGTGTTTCCTGCAGTAGACAGGGGAGGCAATAGTAATAGTGATTTACTCAAACACTTGCTTACAAAGCAAAACCATCTCTGTTGTATACACATATAGCTATATAATATCTTAGTGTCCGTGCTTAGAATCTACTTTAACTGGTTTGTATTAAACTGCATCTGCCAGCTACACACAGTGGAGAAAGCCATTATGTGGGCTGAAAATAAATGAATTGAGAAAAAAAAGACTATTAATTTACTAGGAATTTACATAGTAGGAACCAGTGATATCACTGAGACACTTCATGGCTAAATATTCATGAGGCACTGGTTTGTAGTGAATAGCTAAGCTGTATTCTAATGAATATTTGTTTAGGCGCCTCCAGTGTGTTTTAGTCTTTATTTATGATTGTAACAGAACTGAAATATGTAACAGTTAATTGGCAGCTCAAATATATACTGGATGTTATAAATATTTAGAAAGACTTATGCAGCACAGCACATCTAAACATGTGCAGTTGAGCATGTTCATGGTCAATCTGTGCATGTATTGCACTAATGAAGACATCTGCTATCAAATTGCACCATTCATCTTAATTAATTTTACATTTTTTAATCTTATCTGAATATACCGCTCATGCATTTGACAATTTATAGAAAAATAAGTAGAAGGCCCAGATGCACAACTACACAAAAGGATAAGTACATTATTATTATTATTATTATTATCATCATTTATTTATGAGGCGATACAAAGGGTCCACAGCGCCGTACATAGAGCAAGGGACAACAGTACAGGCTAACAAATCATGATACACAGGCCTAACAAAGTGCAATAAGTACAAAATGTACAAAAATTGCAAACTCAGCAGAGAGCAGGTGCAAAGGCAAAGAGGTAAGAGAGACTACCAGTGCACAGATGGAGTGGGAGAGCAGGAGAGGGAGGTGGGGACTGAAGAGGGAGGCTGAGCCTGAGCCCACAAGTGTGGGTACCACTAGCAGGTTCAGGCAATGGTGGAAATGTAGAAGCAAAGGAGAAGAGGAGAGAGAGCAGCAGGAGTCGAGTGACGAAAAGGAGAAAAGGGGGGGGGGGGGGGAGCTGGGGGCAGAGGTATACAGGGGGAGGAGGACATAAGGATGGAGGGTCCTGCTCAAGGGAGCTCACAATAGAAGGGGGAGGGGGAGACTGACCTGAGACACAGAGAAGAAAGATAGGGTGAGGGGACGAGAACTCTAAGGAAGAGATTAATGCAAATAGGACGGAGGGAGGAAGAGTGAGGGGGAGGTAGAGTATGGTAAGTGTAAAGGGTTTGTGAAGAGGGTTAAAGGAGGGGAGGGTTAGATGGAAGAGGGATGGCTAATCTGAACAGATGGGTTTTGAGGGAGCGTTTGAAGTGAGGCAGGTCGGGGAAGAGCCTGATAGAACGGAGTAGATCATACATCAGAGTCTGCAGGTCTTACAGGTCCTGAGTTGGGGGCTTCCTTAAATAGTACATGTCAAATACAAGATTCCTCTGTAACAGTGAAAAGACGGCTCAGGGATGCTAGCCTTGTAGTCAGAATTACAAAGTAAAAGCCATATTTAAAACAAAGGTTAAAATGGGCAAAATGACACAGACATTGGACAGTGGATGACTGGCAAAGAGTTTTATGGATGAATGAGTCTAAGTTTGAGGTGTTTGGCTTTAGAAAATATATGTGAGATGTAGAGCAAATGAAAGGATGCTGGAGGAGTGCTTGATGCCTTCTGTCAAGCATAGTGAGTGAAATGTAATGGTAAGGGGCTGTATTGGCGCTGGTAAGGAGAGAGATTTACCATCCCCTGTGGTCAGTGCTTGTTTGGTGCAAATTTTAGCATGCAGCATTCTTCTAAGTTATGCAAAAACTATTTGGTGAGGAAACATGAAGCCAGGAGTACTGTCTTGGATGGACTAAGCAGCAGAATCACCTGATCTCAACAATATTGAGCTCTTATGGGATCATCTTGACTTTAAGCTTATGGAAAATGTCCTACAAGCTCGACACACTGGGAAGAGCTACCGAAGTTGTGGGTAGAAATTTCCCCTGAATTTCATCTTAAATTGACAGCTAGAATGCCCAATGTCTGCAAAGCTGTAATTGCTACAAATGGAGGATTATTTAAAGAATGTAAAGTTTGATGAATAGAACAGTTATATGAAATAAAAATAATAAGTTTTGACATTGACAATGCATTGATTATAATTTCAGGTCAACTTAATGGTACCTTGATAAATAAAAAAGTAGCAATTCTTTCAAAAACCCAAACATTTGTTAGAGATTCCAAACTTTTGCAGGCTAGTGGATATAGCTTTAATATCATATGCTTTGTTGAAATAGACAATAAAAACACCATTGTAAATTAGTGAGAATAATAACTAAAAGTAACAAAATATTTATCTTCTTTCGATATATAAAAGAAGAAGTTTGTTTATTTGATTGTTGGTGAATGTCTTTCACAGCTTTCAAGGTAAAGCTGCCAAAGAATACATAGTTATTTAGTATCGAAAAGTAAGTTATTAGACCACATAGTGACATATTTTTTTGGGTTGTAAACAATTCGCTGCTGGAAGGAAACCTTGCGACAACATGACATAATGACAACATGACATAATGACAATGCGACAAAGCAACAAATCTTATTTTCTAAATATCATTTTTGATCTATTTATCAAATAATTGACTAATATATAAAAACTGCTACAAATTACAAATCGGACCCGGGCAACGCCGTGTGACCCTTCTTGTATCTTATATATAAAATTCATTGGTCTGTTTGTTTGTTTGTCTTCCGTTATGCATTCGGACACCCCTGCCCTGATTGGGATGAAACTAATGTTAGGTGGTCCAGTTGGATCCTGGCCAGGTTTTAAGGGGGTTAGGGTCCCGGTTGGACCTCCTGTTGATGTGCATTGGGAAGAACTTTGACACAGGGAGCCTGTTCTGAGCCTGCATTGAGACACTCTTCCACTGATTAGGATGAAACCAATGCGAGGTGGGCCAGTTGGATCCTGGACAGGTTTTAAGGGGGTTAGGGCCCCGATCAAACCTCCTGTTAGTGTACGCTGGGCAGAACTTTCACCCAGGGAGGCTGTTCTGAGCCTTCCACTGGATGGATTTAGATGAAAACTTCACAGACTGGTAACATTGGATCCCAGTAGACATACTAGTGGGTTTAGGTCCCAGTCAGACGTCCTGTTAGTGTATGTTGAGCAGAACTTTGACCCAGGGTGCCTGCACTGGGCCTTCCACTGGATGGCTTTGGATAACATTTAATATAAAAACAAAAACAACACTGGGCAGCCACCTCATGGGTGTGTTGGAAGAGCTGCTAAGTTGCTATTTATTTTTAAAAGGTTGACAGTCACATCCAACTCATTGATAACTTAATAACTTTAAGATTTAAACCGGGTAGTTCAGCTAGTAAATTTATATAAATATAACAATATACCAATATAATAATATATAACACTAAATCAAATATAGTAGTTGTACATCAATATACATTTAATATAGCACATTGTAAAGTATTACAGATGATATATAAACAAAGGTTTGTCAATTTGGAAAAGTTATTAACACTCAAGAAAATTGAAGATGTGTTTTAATAACAAAAAACTGTAGACCCAAAGTCACTGGTTTGAAAAGTATATATGAGAATAGTTGAATAGAAGAAGAATGGTAATATATATGACCACCTGCAGATTAGTATACAATGTTGTAGATAACCAAAGATGTGTAGCAGGGACGAACACTTTCTGAGTCAGCGGTGCCCTGTAAAATTCAGAAAGCCTATCGGTGGTCAGTGTGACATTACTGATTGCTGGAAATTTATTTGAACAACCTATGTACGGCTGACTCTGGCACTGATTCAGTGCCAGAGTATTGGATCACTTCTAGGTCCTGTTAGTGGCTCTTGTTTGTATTTGCACCCTTGAACTCTCATTTGGACTCCATTTTGTTGACTAGCTTGTTGCTGACTATTATAAAGCTTAGCGATTCATGTTCTGTTGGATTTTAGGTTTGACCTCGGCTACCCTGTCTATTCTTTTGCTTCTCAGTTCCTGTCCTATTTGGATTTCTGTCTTGATCTTGGCTAACTGGAAAATTCTTCTGCTTAACATTTCTGGCTTCACTTGGATCTCCTGGTACTGACCCGGTTAGTCCATTAAGCTCTGTTCGTGACTCCAGCTACCTCGCTGGAGACTGACTCTGTACTTCCCACGCAGCTAAGACTAAACTTCCTTACAGGGGTCCCTGGTGAACACCGGGGGGGTGTTAGGCTCCGGGCCTCTTTGCTCAGTAGCATCAACTGCTAGCAGATGTACGTCCACTTTCCCAGTGGGGAGGAGGAGGAGGTGGACAAAGACGAATTTAGGTGGGCTCCGTGCACTGACCTGTACCTAGCTAGACTCCGCACCACCACTGACCAACGATGCCAACTCATCAGTAGGGACTGAATCATGTGGGAGGATTGACTGCTGTACAGGATTACTGACATATGGGTTTCCCAAGATTCTTTGATGGCAACCAAACAACTAGTGGTCCCAAGATGCAACTGCTTGCCTATGTTGTGCCGGTAGATGGCCGAAAGACCAAAGTGTGACTGCAGCATAGTTTCTTCTAGCCAGAGCTCCTCCAATATGTAAAAAGGTCTTTTGCAGCTTGTGTCAATGTCTTGTGTGTACCCTTTCAGTCCATGCTGATCATCGATTAGGACCTTTGCCTAAACCTATTTGGATAAAAAAAGACACATCCTGACCCTGGTCAAGTATGTTACCAGATATCCTAAAGCCTTAGCCCTAGCTGAGTACTTGCAGATTGACATATTTAGTTTGGTAGTATTTCCCCATGACTTGATTAGTCAACAAGGGTCACAGTCATAGCAAGAACTGATGCAGACCCTGTTTATTCAGTTTTTGCTGTATATGGTGTGGGTCGGTCGACTGAGAGCCCGAGCTGGTTTCAAAGCGCATCTCTGTTGCCAGCCTACTTTTCCTCCTGCTCTTTCTACCCAGAGGAAAACTTCAGTTCTCCTTGATGGTTTTTCTTTTGGTCTATGATTCTGTTCATTACATGTCCTCCACTAAATGCCTTTACATGTATACCACTATGCCATAGCTAACATGTTTTTGGCATTCTTTCTTATATACCTGCAAATTTATTTCATGTTTCTATTTGCAGTTTACTTACCTGATTTTAGATGTCATGGATTGCCTTGTTTTTTGCAGATTGTCTTATTATATTTGAGTTGGTTCAATGGACATGGGTGGAGGTTATTATTCATGCTCCCTCCTAGTATCCGAATGTTTCCCATTTTGCCGTTTCCTCTCCATTTAGTAAATACTCTAACCCAATTTCTGGTTTATTACATTTCTTATTTTCTCCCTTCCTTTCCTTCCTTTCCCACCTGTGTTCTCCTCTGTTCCCTTCCCTCTTTCCAGCAGATGCTTTTTCTTTATGTCTCCCCACATGTTTCAGGCCACTGTACCTTGCCTTGAGACATCCTCTACCTCCCTGCCTTGTGATCCCCGCCATTGCCTTATGGTTAAATTTTTTTCTTTAAACGTTTGAATCCTTAATTCTCTGAACAGAAGAAGGCTAGCCCTGAGCTCCTTCCATAAGTATAAAGCTGATGTTGTAGCACTGCAAGAGACCCATTATTCCTCTATGGCCCTCCTTCTGTTTAGGGACTCCAGATATCCCCTAGCTTACACCAACAATGGCCTCCTGAAGTGGAATGGTGTTACCATCATGTTTAGCTCCAATATTACATTCATCCCAATAAATATGAAGATAAAAGGGGAGGTTCCTCATATTGACGGGTCAGTTGTAAGATGCACCAGTCACGTTGGTATCCCTATATGTTCCCAACTCCAGACAGATCCCCTGTTCACCTTTCATTCACATCTCCATAATATTTATTCCTGGATAGATTTGATACTAACTTACAAATGGTCCTTGTAAAAATACAAATCTGTTTCCAACCTTCCAATTATGTGGTCAGACCACGCCCCACTTATATGGATTTGGTGTCCCCACTCCCTTGACATTTTCCCCTCGATTGTGGTGTCTTTCCACTTACCTTCTCATTTCCCCTTTAGGTAAAACCGTCCTTCAAGAAGCCTTAGATCTCTACCTCACCATTAATAATCCTGAAGAGATTTCCATCTTGGTGCTCCCTTAAAGCAAACATAAGGGGCATAACAAAACAGATGGGCTTGAGGCTTATGAACGCTGATGCTATTCTCCAACAAGAGCTTGAAACCAAACTTGCCCTTTTAGTATATCTTGCCCCTCACCCGACTGGCAGACAGAGCTGTCCCAAGTTAGACAACAACTTCAGTCCCTACTCCTGGCCTGCACCCAGGCTGCTTTATCCCGCCTGCGCCACAAAATATAGATCACTAGCAATAAGGGGCCAGCAGGCTAGAAATCGGATTTGTCACCTGTCACTTGCAGATGGCTCCAAAATTTCGTACCCAGAGATATTGCTAATATATTTGCTAAGTACTACTCAGACCTCTAAAACCTTAAAAAGCACCCAACTGTCTCCCAACCCTCATCCCCTTATATCCACGACTTCCTACACCATTTACGTTTCCCTTCTCTTGACAGTAATGCCCTATTGACCCTTAATGCTCTCTGGACATCTTTCGAAATCTTTGATGTTATAAAATCTCTCCTTAAATGTAAGGCCCCTGGCCATGATGGGTACTTCAATGACTTTTACAAGACATTCTTGAAGGATCTTGTCTCTATGTTAGTTACATTATGTTACATTACATAATACTGCCACTTACTGTGGTGGGTTTCCAGAGGAGATGCTTGAGGCCCAAATTGTGACTATTCCTAAGCCTAGTAAAAATTCTGCGGATTCCCGTAATTACTGACTTTCCTCAATACTGACATTAAAATCTATGCCAAATAAGTTGCCAATAGGCTGGGTCACCTCATTCCTAATCTTATAAATCCGGACCAGGGGATAAATGTATCAAGATGAGAGTTTTCCAGCGGATTTGAAAAACCAATCAGATTCTAGCTATCATTTATTTAGTACATTCTGCAAAATGATAGCTAGAATCTGATTGGTTGCTATAGGCAACATCTCCAGTTTTCAATCCCGCCGGAAAACTCTCAGCTTGATACATTTACCCCCAGGTTGGGTTTGTACTGGGATGCCAGGCTTCCGCCAACACCAGGAGGGTTCTCAATATTATCGAATATGGTTCAAGGCACTGAGAGAAGCTGTTGGTGCTTTCTCTGGAAGCAGAAAAGGCATTCAAGCAATGGAAATTTATACTTCAAGTTCTGTAAAAGTTTGGCTTTGCTGGTAATATTCTCAAAGCTATTCTAACCTTCTACCGAGGCCCGACCACTAGAGTTTTCAGTAACGGCTTTCACTGACAAACTTAGCATCTCTAATGACACCAGGCAGGGTTGCCCCTTATCACCCCTTATGTATTTCTTGGCCTTTGAACCGCTGGCGAAACACCTTGGACGCTCCGCGGAGTGTAGGGTTTCGAACCTCCTGGGGACCGAACACAGCCTTTACCTTTTTACCAATTGCATCCTTTTTTGTGCCCAGCTCAGAGACTTTGCTGGCCCTACTACAATTTTTATTGGATCGATATGGCCGGGCTTCCTATTACAAATTGAATACTGCCAAATCTGAAGCCTTCCCCATTAATATCCCATTGAACTCCTTCGCCAGATTGTAACTGCCTGAAAAGATGCACTATTTCCTACCTGGGGATCCATATCCCCTCAAATATCTCCAAAGTTTTCGAAGTAAATTATCCATTGCTAATTTCCCAACTCAATAGATTTTCTACCCCTTGGGTGGCTTATGAGGCCTCCCCTACATTCTCCCAAAGAGGTTTATGACACACTACATTTGCTTATGCTTCATTATGTCTGGAGAGGCAAACCTTCAAGGTTATCTTCCACCTGTATGACTCTACTCAAAAGACAAAGGGGTATGGGTCTACTGAACCCAGATCAGAGACTGGGCTCTTCTGCCGCACTGCAAAAAATGGGTCGATTAGGAACAGGCCCTATATCCCTCCTTCCCTATTGTGGGGTTGATATGGCTTTCTGGCTCCATGAGACTCTATTCTCCAACCCCCTCATCCTCCACATTAGATGCCCTTAGGGTTTGGGATAGAATGATTGGGTATTCTGAAGATTTTATCCCCCTAATCAGGAACCTAACCCTCTCTAGTGTCTCTAGAGGTATCCCTGACCTCAATTTATCCAATTGGAATGCACAACTGCAGGACAGCCATTGCACTCCCAATAAAGATTTATAGAAGTACCTGCAGTTGTGCCATTGAATCATTAATCTTCTCCGCCAAAGTGCCCTCTTAGCTTACCTCCACCTTTGATATTTGCTAAATTGATTAGGGGCGATACTAGAGGTTGGATCATATTTTAGTACCAGCAGTTGCTTTACCATACCCAGGTATACGTCTCAGTGCAAATGTGAGTTAGATCTCCAGATAACTCTCTCCCCAGCCCAATGGGTCTCCATCTAGTGTAACCTTCATAAAATGTCCAACTGTACCAATCATGTAGAAATGCTTTTGAAACTTCTGTATAGGATTCACCTTACCCCAGCATGCCTCCAAAAGATATGGCCTTCCCACTCAAAGCTTTGTTGGTGCAACTGCGGTATTGAAGGTGACACCTTTCATGTGTTCTGGACCTGGCCAGTTATTCAGCAGCTCTGGATAGAGGTTTTTGTTCTAGTGAGAAAAGTCACTGTGGTTTCTTTAGCCCCGTCTCCACTTATTGCCCATCTTCATCTCTATCCGGAACAGCTCCCATGCCATCATAGATATACCTGGGGACATATACTTACAGCTGCCAGAGCAGCAATTGCCCAGCATTGGAAGTACCCCTGTCCACCCACTGTATACAAAATTCTCACCAAGATACAATTTACTTTTGAAATGGAGTCAACCAGTGTCCCTTATTCCATGACTGCCTCTTCCCCTCTGGTTCAATGGATGGCCTGGCATGAGTTTGTTAGAGGGTGAAGGCTCTTTACTTTTGCGCTCTTCGAGCACTATTGATCCATCTTCTCCTGGTCCCCTCACCTTGTATCAAGGCACTTAAGTGTACTTCTGGTATACAGTTTCGTGTATGGAATTTCTCGTGTATCACTTATTTGAACTTGATATTGTGAGCTGTTATATCTGCTTCCCACTATGTACCCCCCATCCTCCTCTCTTTTTCTTTTTTGTGTTCCCCTTCCCTTTTACTATAAAACATTCTAATAAATATTAATAAGGAAAAAGAAAAAAGAATTCTTATTACTACAGTGAAAACTGCTTACAGCTAAAATAACACTATTAATGGTTTTAATATATCTAAGGATTGCTTACAGTGAATTCACACTTCCCAAAAGGAGTACACAAATCGTTCCTAGTCAATAGGTGGTTTTGTTTTATTACCAGCTGGTTTAGTTTGTTTAATCATTTATGTGTTTCTGAAGCTCTATTATAAATGTTATATTTTTACATGATTCTGTGATAGTATTTTAAATGAATTTATTATAGGTGTCAGCACAGCCAGTTTTTTTCCTGCGCGTTTTACAAATCAAAGTTAGAGACCACACAGTCTCTCATCTGGCAGCTACTCTCACTTATTTAAATTTATTATTTTCCTCACTAGCACTGCCGGGGGGGGTTTAAAAAATGTCTTCTTTGGTTCTACTTTTGGGGCAGACTGACTAGAGGTTATGTCTCCTGTTGGACTGGTCCAGGATTGTGCTGGTGTGTGGATCACAGCACCTGTTAGACTGGCCCAGGATTTTGCTGGTGTGTGGATCACAGCACCTGTTGGACTGGTCCAGGATTGTGCTGGCGTGTAGATCCTCAACCCTACGTACCCTTTACTACCTTGTGTACCCACTAAAAGTGGGAAGACATCAGACTTGGTCAATGCCCAGCTGGCAAAGGCGGGAACCGTATGACTTAGTGGCTGAGGCAGGCTCCATAAGAACGGGAACAGCGCTCTAGAAGACTCAGGGTTAGATTTACTAAACTGTGGCTTTGAAAAAGTGGAGATGTTGCCTATAGCAACCAATCAGATTCTAGTTATCATATAGTTAGTACATTCTACAAACTGACAGCTAGAATCTAAATGGTTGCTATAGGCAACATCTCCACTTTTTCAAACCGGCAGTTTAGTAAATATATCCCTCAGTGACTATGCCACTTTAGGGTAGGATTGTCTAGTAAGCTTCCTTGTGCAGGGTTATTACCCCCTGCTGGTTATTAATTGCATTTACTCTTGGGTAAGTTGTATACACATTTCTTTTTTATACAATATACACTTGTAGTTTGCCAGTTGTCTACATAAGTGATTCTGATTCAGAATCCAGAAGGTTACCTGGTGTTGTCAATTAGCACATATAGGTGATTATGGGCAAACTTCCCTTCTTGAAATGCCCCACTGCCCGGAAATATAGTTCTGTCTGATAGAAGTCTATTTTTAGATCTTACACTGGATAATGGAACACTAACAAGTTTATGTACTAAGGGTAATATTAATTACACAAAGTATTATAACTTCAAATACTTCTACATTGTGACATGTGTGCTGAATAGTATTCAGTGTACTCGTATTTACACACACCAGGGGTACCCTACTAACCTAGGTGCAAACTAGCAGAGTGTAGTATACCATAGCAACCTAATAGAAACTTGTAGTCATCAGTTAACCTTTACCTAGACTGATTAAATGTAGTTGTTGATTGGTTGCTATGGGTTATTGCACTATCCAAATTTGCACCAAAATTATTAACTAACAACCACATTGTGATATCACTAAGGGCCTGTTCGTGGCAGGAGGTAATGGGGAATTATCAATTGCAAGAAGTTTCAGCCACAGTCCAATTTCTGTAACGTGTCTTGTGTGTCTATATTTTCTGTTTAATCCAATATATTGTCAGCATTATAAATGCTGTTTCTAAGTATTTAGTAACATTGAAACAGTAAATAGAGGGGTGTTAACTGACCCAATTGGCAGGGGTTTTAGGTATCCCTATCTACTACACTGAGACCACTGGGGTGTCAATTTTGTTAATTACCCCAGCTCTTATAGGCCAGCTTTTATAGCATGGGATTGGTAGCCCCTGGAGAGGAAGGGTGGGGCACAATGTTTTTTACACCCCTGCATAGGGGAATCAGTCCTGTGATGACCAGTTTGGGGCTAATTGTCACTCTAGAATCCAAAATTCATGGTTTCCCAGTAATAGTGGAAACCAGTCCAGACTATCAAACTCTGGGGTTATTAGAAAATCTGGGGGGGGCAGACCTGCATGTTTTTAATTATTTATTTCATTCTTATTACACAATGTACTGGGTGTACGTCAGTGGGAATCCCTTCACTCTGTCCATCTCCTCCCCAAACTTTTGCTTCTCCGCAAATGTGGCCATTTTGCTCTGCAAACCTATACAGCACAACAGAACTCTAGGCACATTTGCACAAATCGAGCAGCACAGTGGGCCTAAAAGCTACATTTGCACTGTTTTGTTCTTTGTAATTGACCACCACTGCTTACACATTAGGGATGCTAAGGCATCCCGGTGAACACAGTGATACCCCTGGGACTTTCTTCCAGAGGGGCTTGTGGGTAGGAGTCACATGATTCATGTCTTACTGCTACTCAGTAGCAATAGAACTGATAATCACTATTAAAAACATAAAAGCTTAAAACCTACATATAAAATGCCCCTGCCTTCCATCCATACTTTCCCAACATATCAACACCATGTCAAACCCTTCTGCGTGACACAGACACATTTTGCATGGGTGTGATGCCTCAATGTCAAGCAGGTTTTGTCTATCTCACCTTACCTCACATTTTTGTACACAAGTAAATTGCATCAAGGGAGTTTTAAGCACTTCTGTTTTTTTAAGCCCTATAATTATGTCTGACCTTGAATAAAGCACTCAGATTTAGTATTGCTGAATTAGCTGATTAAATTGTGGGGTAACTTTCTGTGACTGTGCAAACTGCATAAAAGTTACAATGGGAACAATCATATAAAAATGTATTTTTACCTATTTTTTCTAATTTTTCCTATGTTATTATTATAAAATAAAATTGTATTTATTCTGATTTGCCACCACAAAAAGCCCAGCTCAGCAAATACAATATAAAGCTATTTTGGTAAATTAAGAAATAAAAACTCTCCAGAAACATCAGGTATTTAATCTCAAACATTACAACCTACTCAGTGTTACTGGCATTTGACTACTGCCTCACAAGCCAGTTGTTTTAGTAGCAGAAAAGTCCACCAAAGGTCTATGTGTAATTATTTAATTTTTCTTAGAGGTCAACATAATACTCATTGCAAAAATCCTTTATAAATATACAAGCTTATGTTATATAGTTATATGTTTATACATCAATTGTTATAGAAGCAGAGTCATCAAGAGGATTCCTGGAGGTATATTTACTAAGCTGCAAGTATGAAAAAGTGGAGATGTTGCCTATAGCAACCAATCAGATTCTAGTAATCATTAATTTAGTACAGTCTACAAAACAACAGCTAGAATCTGATTGGTTGCTATAGGCAACATCTCCACTTTTTCAAACCCGCAGCTTAGTAAATATACCCCCTGGGTTCTGATGTGGTTGATCCATTTGTGGACCATCCACCCTCACCGAATCATTAAACCCCGCGGGAGGCCTGGGCACAGATACTTTGTAAAGACCCCTTCAGCATCCCCTGTATAGACATTGATTGAGATCATAATTATCCGGACACACTGGTATAATGAAAATACAATTTATTCTGATAACAATAACATGCAATTGCAGAAGAACTGTAGCAAACAAAAATCATTTTGTTTGAACGAGTCAGCAGTTATTTTGACTCTACAAAACCCACAAAATTGAAAATCTGCATTTAGTAATCACATTGGCCCTCGTAAGCATTGTATTGTTTAGAAAATCCTTATAGTTAGAAGTGGAAATTTTGGGGATGTAATCTGTAGAAATTTCCTGTTTGTAGCGGGTTTCTGTTCCTAAATGAATGCGTAAATGATGGAACTACTCTGTGGATTTCCCCATGTGCTGGTTTCAGTTCATGGTTTGTTTTCATCTTTGCTTCTGTGTCTGTCCATCTCTCTAAATATTACTGCTTCCTTATTTTGCTTCGGTTGTTCAATTGTCTGACTTGCAGTGAAATTAGTTTCATGATGAGTCTTCTTTTAGTTATTCTTAGTGCAATAGTGTAATATTTTTCTTTCACCTGGGAAATGATAATTATATTTTCTAATATTTTCTTTATGTATAACTGTCTATTGTATACTGGCTTACATTATTTTTATCCTTTACTTATATATTTTATGCAAATTCGACAGTACTGTGTAATCTGAGTATTATATTCAGTCTTTGCCACAGTGCAACGAACATTCTAAATCGCCTACCCAAGACACACAATTACACACACAAGGGTCAATTGCAGCAAAAGCCAATGAATCTACTGTGATAAGGACTGACCAAAGCCAACTTTTTATTTTTATTTTTTAATGCACCAGTCACCTACTTTTTGGGGCTGAACAAATACTGATTAGAATTCATAAGGGACCAGTGTGTGCAGGTGGTTGGTGCTTTATACACCTATGAATATATAACTCCACTTAAATCTATGTTTTTTTAATACTAAGAGGTCCAACCAACTCCCATGTTTTAATCCCACTCTTGAGCCCCAAATTTACTAGCCTATTAAAATGAGTAATTTTTTGCTCCCTGTTCCTGAAAGATAAAAGTTACATAACGTGTGTAGTTACAAGCTAATCTCCATTTTACAATAGCTTGTAATAACTGAAATGTTATTTCATTCGCCAATAAATGAAAAGCTGTGTGTCCATATTATAAAATTCCTGTCTTACATAAAAAACTAAATGCATTATGACAGAACATTCAGTCAAATACAGTAAAATATGTCACAAACTATAATGGGAACAAGGGACCTGATTCATTAAGGATCTCAACTTGAGAAACTTCTTATTTCAGTCTCCTGGACAAAACCATGGTACAATGCAAGGGGTGCAAATTAGTATTCTGTTTTGCACATAAGTTAAATACTAACTGTTTTTTCATGTAGTACACAAATATCAACTTTAAATTTCAGTGTACAAATAAGCTATCAAGTATTTGTGTGCTACATGAAAAAACAGTCAGTATTTAACTTATGTGCAAAACAGAATACTAATTTGCACCCCTTGCATTGTAACATGGTTTTGTCCAGGAGCCTAAAATAAGAAGTTTCTCAAGTTAAGATCCTTAATGAATCAGGTCCAAGGGGAAACAAATTAAAGAGAAATCCAACCCACGACACATTCACTACAATTACCTGTCACTGATGTGGTTGTCTGATTGCATTGTGTATCATTTTTTATTTTCACACTAATCGTATTGTGTAATCTGCAGATCCACAGTTATTCTTTATGTGAGCAAATGAGCCTACTTGTCCACGTTGTACATATTAAGGTGTTACCTATTCTATGGAAACTATCTGTGACCAGATGGGCTTACTTTGCCACCAGGTCAGTAGGGGGGAAGGAGGAACGGAGGGATGTTCTTCTTTCACAGTTTATATTGGTTTCTTTTCCCCCGTCAGTAACTGACACCTTGCCACCAGACACTCACCGATTGTGAATGAAAACTGCACCATAGTTGTAGGAGAATTCGGCTGCCCCCACTAGGCTCTTTTGTGGCGCCTAGAACCACATACTTCTGGGGTAGCTGGTACAGCTGCTGCAATGCCTCTCTGTTGTGGGCTGGCTGGTACCTCCTGACCGCTTACTATGGATCAGGACTGCTGGCAGTGGGCAGAGTGTTGACACAGAGACACTAGGTTCAACACTGGACAGCTGGGGAACAGATTAGAGTGTAAGCTCTTATCTGTTGATCATAAGATACAGCAGGTAAAAGTCACAGGCAGAATCTTCAAGCAGTGATGTTATGTTCTCCTTTATAAGGGAAGGTATGAGCTATATTTTAACTAATTTTAGTTTAAAATGTCTTTAGGGCAATGGCAGAAAGAAAATATGTGTGTCTAGATCAAACAGGAGGGGTTATTTATTTTGAGGATTACTTATAGATTTAATACTATAAGCCATAGGAGCATATTAAGTTACTAAGAGAGGAGTTATAGGCTGAGAACATCAGGAGAACCAGAACAAAACATCAAGGTTCTCCAAATTTGGGAAAGGGCGGATGACAAAGGGAAATATTTGTGAAAAGACTAATTAGAAAGATAAGATGAAGACTAAAAAAGGGCCGCATCATGCAGTCAAGAGAGTGGAAAGTAAGTAAAGGGGATCCATCGATTATACACAATGGAGCCATCAATTTTGTGTGCTCAATATTCATAATGCCGCAGCCTATCAATTAACTAGAAACTATTGACAACACGGAGGTGTCAGACACTTTGGGGGGAATTCAATTCTGATGGAATGTGATGAGACTTTGGGATGTTAGGGTAATAAAACATCACTGATTTTGAAGTGCAAACAAAAATCAGCGATGTTTTAGATATCGCAATACCCGTAAATGTGCACAGGCGCATATCACTAGAGGCTTCAATAGGATTTCACCCAGGGCTGAATTCCCCCTTTTGTGAGCGCTCAGTGATGTCACTAGTTCTTTGTCAATTGATAGACTGCAATCTCATGTCATGAATTTTGGCTCACACAATACCCTTGTGCATCCCACAAACGGGTAGACTTCTCTGTGTGGGTGTTGGGCACATTTACCAGCAGGTCATATTTTTTATAGCAGAAGAAAGATCTAGGAGAAGCAGTAAGGAAAACGTGCTTTGGATTTGGGGGTAGTGAGGTTGCAAACTTTTGAAAATTATGTTGATTACAGCTATCTGAAATGCTGGTGAAAATATGTTATCTTCAATTATTCCCCATGAACTTTCTCTTTTTTTCTAAAACATAATTTTTTCTACACAATTGATATTTCATCCTCTTAATCTATTTTTTTCACTTGACATTTCATCACTGCCTCAGGCCATTTGGAATTTATGTCACGAGTAGAATGTTCTGACTGGACTCCAAGAAAGAGTAAGAGCTGAAGCTGTAAAACAGAAATAAGTAACCTTTGTCTCACCAGAATTTTTGGAACCACAAAATCAGAGAGCCATATGCTTGCTAATCTGGGTTTAGAACTATGGGTCATGACCTGGTATTACATGCACATTTACGGGGGCTGTGAGGAAATTGCAGAAAGTGTCAGGAATAGGAAGGAGTTTGCATGGAGCAAATACAATAATACAAATTAGGGACAAAACATAGTATGGGGTTAGGAAAAATGCAGATTGGGAGGGGGGTATCTAATTTTTATGTTTTATCAATTTGTATGTTTATAATTCAGAAAATAAAGTTCAAGAAAAATCCTTTTAAACAGGCACTAAGTCGTATGGCCCAGCAGCTACAAAAGGTGATCTGCACACCAAAAAGCATAATCATCAACATAAACTAATAGTAACATTAATTTAAGACTGCTTCACACAAAAATAGAAAGATCCAAAAAGGACAAAATAAAATCAAAACATCAATAACATTGATATATATAAATTATCTATTAAATGCAGATTAGACCAAGGAGCGAACCTGAGACCCTCATGCCAAAAACAGAATGCAACCATTAGGTTAAAGAAATAGGTAAACGCAATCAGATACTAATTTAAAACCCAGGGATAAGATAACTAATATAAGACAAAAATCCTTCACCAATGGGGATATTCATTTTTACTCACTTCAGGACAGGGGCTGGCTGGCAGACTTTAGCCCGGGGGCAAGCACACAGCACTGGCCCATAAGTAGTGGCCCATCCTTAAAGGGTGGTTTTCGGTACAATTTATATTTATCAATATAAAAAAGAGGCTATTTTAGTGTTGCTTAACCGAGCGATACTTTATTATTATTATTGATAAATCTTAAATAATGAAAACAAATAATGCAACAAAAAAACAAACCTCACTTTATATTGCATTTTATTTTTCACATCTTCCTTCTACAGAACCATTTTATCCATATCTGGCTGATTATAATAGGATATATGTTATACACAATGTAGGATGATGTGGCGCTTCACTAAGATTGCAGCCTAATACGTGGAATGGAGAGTCCACCTCCCTCCAAAATACAATATTATAAAATCATGGACCACGTACGTTCAAGCGCAGACTTTCAAACACATAGAAGATGTTCAAAATGGATATAGGCTCCTCCCACTTGATGATAAATGATTTTCCTTGTCTATAGGTGGGTACACCAGACCTATAACAAACTCAGACAACACAAAACAGGGACAATAATAGTGCAATATGTTCACAACTTAATAATGATAGTCCCAAAAGAAGTCCCAAAGATAGATCTTCTATATTCATTCACTTTGTGCAGGGAACGTAAACAACAGCAATCAAAAATTCTGTGTTGTTCATGTCCAACTCCCCCAATGATGTTATGCTTACAAGAATGCAGATGGTATTGGGCATCTCGTATATATATATACTCAGAAAACTCTCCTTCACATCCCATCTCAGAGTAAACTCCACCGATTGAATAATGCAAAAAATAATAATAAAACACAATCTGGTGCATTAACTTTTAAAAAAACATGTTTATTGCATAACCAGCATGTCATGCTTAACAGATTAAAACATGTATAAAAAGGTAATGTGTATATTCGTACCAGATTTAGCTGTAATCATGCATGTATAATCAAACGTCCAGTTATATCAGATAAACATCCAGCAACAGGAACACGAATCAGCTTACATCCTACGCGTTTCGACTCAAGACAAGAGTCTTTCTCAAGGTAAGCTAATGTCTCCTAAAACGTCACCTTTTATACTCACTCAACACCCGGGACGAATAATCACTTCTGCCCTGTAGTTGTTCTGGTTAAAGTGAGAAAGAGGCTTGACGCTCATCAGTTCCAGTTCGATACACAGGAGAAGCAGAGATATACGTGGTCAGGAGAGCCGGGTTCGGTACACAGGAGTAGAAGAGATATACGTGGTCAGGAGAGCCGGGTTCAGTACACAGGAATAGCAGAGATATACGTGGTCAGGAGAGCCGGGTTTGGTACACAGGAGTAGAAGAGATATACGTGGTCAGGAGAGCCGGGTTCGGTACACAGGAATAGCAGAGATATACGTGGTCAGGAGAACCAGGTTCGGTACACAGGAGTAGCTGAGATATACGTGGTCTGGAGAGCTGGTTCGGTACACAGGAATAGCAGAGATATACGTGGTCAGGAGAGCCGGGTTCGGTACACAGGAATAGCAGAGATATACGTGGTCAGGAGAGCCGGGTTCGGTACACAGGAGTAGCTGAGATATACGTGGTCAGGAGAGCCGGGTTCGGTACACAGGAATAGCAGACATATACGTGGTCAGGAGAGCCGGGTTCGGTACACAGGAGTAGCTGAGATATACGTGGTCAGGAGAGCTGGTTCGGTACACAGGAATAGCAGAGATATACGTGGTTAGGAGAGCCGGGTTCGGTACACAGGAATAGCAGAGATATGCGTGGTTAGGAGAGCCGGGTTCGGTACACAGGAATAGCAGAGATATACGTGGTCAGGAGAGCCGGGTTCGGTACACAGGAGTAGCTGAGATATATACGTGGTCAGGAGAGCTGGTTCGGTACACAGGAATAGCAGAGATATACGTGGTTAGGAGAGCCGGGTTCGGTACACAGGAATAGCAGAGATATACGTGGTTAGGAGAGCCGAGTTCGGTACACAGGAATACCAGAGATATCCGTGGTCAGGAGAGCCGGTGTCACGGTTACAAACAGGAGTACAGCTAGGAGTCACGAATATGGTGAAAACACTCTGTTTATTTGCAGAAAAGTATAAATAGCAGGTAATCGAGAGCAGTAGTAAATACCAGGTGCAAGCTGATGCAGGAAATAATAGGAATGTTCAGAAACCAGCAGGTAAACAGCTAATGCAGGGAAGCAGGAGGTATGAAAAGAAGGAGGTTCTATCGCACTAGTTGTCATCTGGAAATGTAACCCCAATAAATGTGTAATCTTATTGGTATGTCAACCTGGGGGTGCCACCTAAACTTTAAATACTAATATTATAAAAGAGGAAAAAAAGAAAAGAAAGTTATATTATAGGTGCACTAATACTTTCTGATGATCATGTTTAATTTTAAGATATAACTTTTATTCAGTATTGATTAAAATTTAGCGAAATATAGGTTAAAAAGAATAAAAATACTCGCTATCTGTTTGTATATTCTCTATTAATATTAGGACTTATGCTGGTAGAGGTAGTAGTATCGTAGCAGTAATTATTACAGCGAATGTGCTTATTATTTATAGCCACTCCTTGCTAACATTCTCCTGATGTAAAATTAGGCTACAGTATTGCTAATCAGTGCCAGATTGAATACTAAGCAGTAGTAGCAATAGTGGTAGCGTAGCGGTAATTATTTTAGCCAATGTGTTTATTATTCATGGCCGCTCCTTGCTAACATTCTCCTGATATAAAATGAGGCTATAGTATTGCTTAGAAAATGCCAGATTTAATACTAAGTAAGTGAGATCTGATAATCTTTAAGGAGATATATGATACGGGGAGTGGATTGCTAGCTACCTATAGATACCACCGAACTAACTCTGGGTATATCGGGGTATAGTTTCAGCTGCCAGCTGTTTAACACTGGTCACTGCAGTCTCCAAATACTTCTGTGAGGACTGCGATGTGACCCAATTTTAAAAGGGTTTGATTTTCACCGCCAGCCTTAAAAAAATGCTGCCAACTCAAGATGATGTTAGCTTAACTCAACAATGGAGTCCATAGCAGTCCATCACCACCGGAGAACTCTCTGTGGATTCACCGTCAATGTCCCATCGCTATGAACATGCGCAACCATAGCCGTGAATGCGCAGTAGCCACACAGAGGTCAGATCCTCCAGTCTAAGGCAGCATTAGGCTGCCGGTGAAGGAGTTTATAATTATTTTAGGAGAGGCGGGGGGGGGGGGGGGGGGGGAGGTCGCCAGGGCTCACCAATGGTAAATCCCAGCGGCAGTACATTTTGCAACACTGAAAATGACACAAAATGATACTTACTGCTGCCCACTAGCCCCAATGATAAATAGACCCCATACTCTGAATATCTGCTTGTGATATGTGATATCTCGACATACCTCTTACTACTCCTCGCTTGTGTACCGACCCTGGCACACATCTGACCACCCACTTGTGCCTCTATCAGGGTTACTGTTGTATATCTGCTGTCGGCCATTGGACTAACACAACAGTATGGTAACAGTGGCCAATATAGCAAAGGCGGCTATGGCCAGTTATCATTGATTAATCCCTCATCCAACTTTAACCTTCTCTCATCATGATTCTCCATTATCCCCTCCTCCTCATAGTATGGTCCAGCACCACCACCACCCCTTCCCACACACTAACTTGGACTCTGCTGCACCTCTGTATTCAAATTTAGTGCTGCAGAATGAAGTGGATCCATAATGGGAGAAAATATATGAGCTTTAAATAAGTCTGGTGCGTATAAAAATATTTCTTTATTACATAACTTTTCTATTCTACATTTTTTAAAAACTGAGTGGATACATGTATTTTAAACTAAGTGGCTGAGAGGTCTATTTATCAAGGATTTTTCCTGTGTTACACACCCGAAAACAACAGTTTTCGGGTGTTTACCGTGAAATTGCTATGTATTATTGAAGCATCGCAGCAGATATCTCAGATATCTGCTGCTTTGCATTTGCTATCGTTTTTCTGAGCACTCCCCATAACAGTGTATGGGAAGTGCTCAGAACCGCTATGCATGAAAGTCTATTTAGAGAAACTTTTCTCTTTTTTTACATGTTAATGTACGTCATCTGAAGCTGGCGCCATCTGAAGCTGGCGCCATCTGAAGAGCAGAGCTGGACAGCGCATGTGTGGAGGGATCATGTGAGCCCTCCCTGTCACTCATCCTACAGTTTGCCGTCCAGTATGCTAGTGCGCATGCACCAACTTTTCAGTCAGTGCATGCGCACTAACAAAAAAGGAAAAAAAAAGAGAAAAAAAAAAAAGAGAAGATCACCGCAGCCTTTAATTTTGAGAAAAGACTGCAATGATCAGGTGAGTCACTTCTCAGGGACAGCAGTCTATTGGCACTGCTGTCCCTGAGAAGTTTTTTAATACATAGCCGTTACTTTTCAATCCTTATCAAGGAGATAAGGATTGAAAAGTATCAAGTGAAACAAACGAAGGGTCATAAATAGACCCCTAAGTGTGTTTCCTCATCACAGCTCAGAATCACAAAGTGATAGAATGTTGGAATAACTATCATGTTATAATTTCTTTTGTCTAAATACAAGATTATTTTATCAACCAAAACAATGGATGAAATGGAATTGCTATGGCTGGATAGATGCCAAGCTTGAAGAACTTGTTCAGAGGTAGGCAGCCTTGGACTCTAATTATTGTCCAAGTCCCAGCAAGTCCATAAGTGCCGAAGCACCGCAGCCTGAGCCAAGCCTGAGGGTTCACAGAGCTGATAATGAAGACATCCTGTAGTAGACAGTCTGTAGTGACAAATAAATTGCAGTATTAAAATATATACTATACTTGTTAACATGATATCAAGTCTAGTTTTGGTGACAGTTTATTCTATAACTCGCAGTGTCTGCTGGAAATGGATGAAACATTCCACTGGAATGTCTCCGCTTGGCAAATCAGAATTTGAACGTTGCTTCCAAATGAGTAAATGAATAAACACATAAAAAGGACCATCATTAAAGGTGAATGCATAGCACGAATATATGACCACTATAAGCTGCCTCTGCCACACCTGGTTATTATCTAAGAGGGTGGTGAATGGAGGCCAACAAGATAAGACAGATATTTTATAATCACTGTATGCATGTGTAAACCGTGACAAGAGCTCTTGCGTCACCAGTGTGAGTAAGTATTTTAGGAATCTTGCCATGTTAGTTTAAAGGTGCAGTCATAGCTCCAGTCATTCGGTCCAGCACATAGGAGTAGAGATATGGTTATGTTTTAATAACCTGCTGCAGGTGAAGTCTTAGTCAGCAGTCAGCCTTTTACGTCTTGTCAAGATGGCGTGCTACAGTCAGGTTTCCATGTCTTGCATATCAACCATAGTTGGCATCAGATGAATGCAATCTCTCAGGGCACTGTTTATTCTCAGCAGGTGATTCTATTCATAGCTTGTAGTGAACACAATATGGATAGCGGCACTGCAAAGTCTAACATTATATAACCCCTGGACATTATCAGAATACCGTTATAGTGACTGTATCTTGAATATGCCTTTCCATGGATATTAATTTACGCAGCATACAGAAGTCAGATTCTGAGAAGTAGAACTGCACACATAGTTTCCAAAATGTAATATCTGTCACTGCCCCCTTCCCAGTATTCTAATTATCCTATTACATGTAAAGCTTATTTGATATAAAACAACAGTGGCTGTTTTATTCACAGGCTCAGATTTACATTATGGAAGCTTGTAGGCACAGAAGATTTGGTTACATGCAGCACTGGTATCACAGGGGCCTGTCATTCTCATCATCATCATCATTTATTTCTACAGCGCCACTGATTCCGCAGCGCTGTACAGAGAACTCATGCACATCATGTATCAGGCAATTTCCTAACGTGCACACACAGACAGAGAGAGACTAGGGTCAATTTTGATAGCAGCCAATTAACCTACCAGTATGTTTTTGGAGTGTGGGAGGAAACCGGAGCACCCGGAGGAAACTCACGCAGACATAGGGAGAACATCCAAACTCCACACAGATAAGGCCATGAGCCCAGCGGTGTGAGGCAGAAGTGCTAACCACTGAGCCACCGTTAGCACCGATAGCTGACTTTGGACTCCAGCATATCCTAAGAAACTTAACTTTCAAGACAAAGAATGAAGCTCCTTGTCAGTACTATTCTGAACTGCTTTTATTAGTTAAAATATACCATTCTCATTCTCTATCTTCATATATAATGTGACACAGTCTATTACTCTTATTTTCTACAGCAATGGGTGGTGGAGGGATTACCCGTCTCTTTAGTAGCAGTTTGGCACCAAGCATGGAGTATGCTATGGGTACAATATATGGTCACCATGTTGTGCAGTTTCCACAATTGTTGCATCAAAATAGCGTTAAATGGAGAGTTCTGTCTATGGGACACGTCTTATAGCTCTTAACTGACCATCATGTAGAAGAAAGTGTATCTTTTACACACAAATTCCACAGCCCATCTTTATATGTGTCTGTTGTACGTTCTTTGACCTTAGTATACAGATTTTAAAAACATTATTAGGGTTATTTACAAACATTGCACTTACTTGTAAATCCAATCAACCAAATCATCAATTTGTTGTCTGTTTTCTAAATCAAATATTTTTATTGAACATTTACAAAACACATGGAAAAAACAGTACAAACAAAAAAAAATTCTAAATTAAAATTGTTCTCAATCTAAAACAGTATGACACAAATTATATTAAATCGTCTTCTATAATAATAACACTATTCAGTGCAACAATTAGTTTTTAAGTGATGGCCAATCTAATACATTTCAAAGACATATGCAGATTTTTTACCTTCAAAAGGGACGCACATTACTATTAATATCAGTAATAAGTTAATAGAGCGACATGTAGGGAGGTCTGAGGAGCATGTGGGGAGGTCTGAGTGGCATGTGGGGACGTTTGAGGAGCATGTGGGGAGGTCTGAGCGGCATGTGGGGAAGTTTGAGGAGCATGTGGGGAGGTCTGAGTGGCATGTGGGGACGTTTGAGGAGCATGTGGGGAGGTCTGAGTGGCATGTGGGGACGTTTGAGGAGCATGTGGGGAGGTCTGAGCGGCATGTGGGGACGTTTGAGGAGCATGTGGGGAGGTCTGAGCGGCATGTGGGGACGTTTGAGGAGCATGTGGGGAGGTCTGAGCGGCATGTTGAGACGTTTGAGGAGCATGTGGGGAGGTCTGAGTGGCATGTGGAGATGTTTGAGGAGCATGTGGGGAGGTCTGAGTGGCATGTGGGGATGTTTAAGGAGCATGTGGGGAGGTCTGAGTGGCATGTGCGGACGTTTGAGGAGCATGTGGGGAGGTCTGAGTGGCATGTGGGGATGTTTGAGGAGCATGTGGGGAGGTCTGAGTGGCATGGGGGATCATGTGGGGAGGTCTGAGTGGCATGGGAGATCATGTGGGGAGGTCTGAGTGGCATGGGGGATCATGTGGGGAGGTCTGAGTGGCATGGGGGATGATGTGGGGAGGTCTGAATGGCATGGGGGATCATGTGGGGAGGTCTGAGTGGCATGGGGGATCATGTGGGGAGGTCTGAGCGGCATGTGGGGACGTTTGAGGAGCATGTGGGGAGGTCGGAGTGGCATGTGGGGACGTTTGAGGAGCATGTGGGGAGGTCTGAGTGGCATGTGGGGATGTTTGAGGAGCATGTGCGGAGGTCTGAGTGGCATGTGGGGATGTTTGAGGAGCATGTGGGGAGGTCTGAGTGGCATGTGGGGACGTTTGAGGAGCATGTGGGGAGGTCTGAGTGGCATGTGGGGATGTTTGAGGAGCATGTGGGGAGGTCTGAGTGGCATGGGGGATCATGTGGGGAGGTCTGAGTGGCATGGGAGATCATGTGGGGAGGTCTGAGTGGCATGGGGGATCATGTGGGGAGGTCTGAGTGGCATGGGGGATCATGTGGGGGGGTCTGAGTGGCATGGGGGATCATGTGGGGAGGTCTGAGTGGCATGGGGGATCATGTGGGGAGGTCTGAGCGTCATGTGGGGACGTTTGAGGAGCATGTGGGGAGGTCTGAGCGGCATGTGGGGACGTTTGAGGAGCATGTGGGGAGGTCTGAGTGGCATGTGGGGACGTTTGAGGAGCATGTGGGGAGGTCTGAGTGGCATGTGGGGATGTTTGAGGAGCATGTGGGGAGGTCTGAGTGGCATGTGGGGATGTTTGAGGAGCATGTGGGGAGGTCTGAGTGGCATGTGGGGATGTTTGAGGAGCATGTGGGGAGGTCTGAGTGGCATGGGGGATCATGTGGGGAGGTCTGAGTGGCATGGGAGATCATGTGGGGAGGTCTGAGTGGCATGGGGGATCATGTGAGGAGGTCTGAGTGGCATGGGGGATCATGTGGGGAGGTCTGAGTGGCATGGGGGATCATGTGGGGAGGTCTGAGTGGCAAGGGGGATCATGTGGGGAGGTCTGAGTGGCATGGGGGATCATGTGGGGAGGTCTGAGTGGCATGGGGGATCATGTAGGGAGGTCTGAGTGGCATGGGGGATCATGTGGGGAGGTCTGAGTGGCATGTGTTGGAGTTTTAGAGTACATTTGTGATCTGAGGGATGTGAGGGGTTTGAGGGCATATGGGGCTATTTCAGAAAAAGTAGCACGTAGGAGAATTTTGAGCAGGTTGGCATGTGGGTGCATGTTGGAATAAGTGATGGGGAAGCTGAAGTTGCTTTAAGGTTGTATTTTTATTTTTGAAAATAAGGATAATGTGCAGCCCTTTTGGAGGTTGGAGGGCCGCACCTGCGGCTCCTGAAATATATTGTGTTGCCAAACACTAGTCTTCATCTTCAAATACAATGAAGACTTTAAATGATTGCCATTATTTACTGCAAATGTGCACCAAAATGCCATTTTAGTATTAAACACTTACAGTGCTAAGAAAACATTTCCAAATACTAAGTATAATAAAACAAGATAGGTTGTTATCATGACACCGTTTATTAATTGGAACGTTTTCTTTTGCAATTAAGGCAATTTAAATTGTCAGGCATTTCTTGTGACATAATCATATGCAGAGCAAAAAAACACAATAAAATTATAACATTAAAATAAATCTTTAATTGTGTGCTGAGATTTTCAAGTTTAAAAATACAAGGTGTATGTCTCAGGGCATTTATACGGTTATTAGAGTCTTATTTTTTTAACTGCTCTTTGTTGCATTTTTATGTTTTCTGTGCTACAGTTTCTATACTCTTTGTATGAAAGTGTCACACTACTTTATGTCATTTGCCTCTGCTGGTTCCTCTCTCGTACAGGTTCCAGTCTGTGATATTCTACTGCTACATATAACTAGGAAAGGGGGCACACTGATCTAGCTACAGTTGTATTGTCTTTGTGCCGAGATTTGTTCCTAACTCTTCACAGAACTAGGCAAGCTGCATGGACAGTGATCAGAGAACTCTGCTGGCTGTGCATTATAAGAAAAGCCTGCCAGGGGGTTTTATGTGTCCAGTACAGTTACATTCTGTAACAGCAAACTTATCCTGCAAGCAGGGGGCTTGCTCCTACTTCTACTAATATGTACCTTACAAGTACTGTTGTATTTACATAGGCGGCAAGTGCTATGTGCCATGATACTGTACATATGTATATACAATTTAAACATAGTTGCAGCTTGATTTTTGTGTATTCCACTCCATTTATTTATTTTTTAAATAAAATGACCCCTGTCCCCCTGACTAGCAGGGGGACATATCCATGGGTTCCCATATCCATGAACATTCCTGCTTGGGCCAGTTAATGGTCAATTCTCCAGGGACTGACAACCAGGAGAACTTTAAATGAATACAACGAGCAGTGAAAGTGTATCGAGAATACTGATTGATTGGCACAGCAGCCCTAGCAAGAGACGGCACAGTTCAGAAGAGGAATCAGAGCTTTGAAACTTTGTATATAACCACAAGTCTAGACTTTTCTGAAGACCTGTTATGATCACCGGATGGCAAGGAGAAGAGGGGATACTGCTAAAACCCTTCAAGTTTCTGTTTGACTCATGCTAGAGCCATTTTTTGTGAGGGCATCTATCATCATTACAAAATTTTGCAGCATGGGCAATCTTTATAATAAAAAATCAAAATACAAATCATATATAGGGGGAATTCAATTGGCCGTGCTACTGTAAAAAGTAACATGGCCTGAGCACTAATACCGTTTACTATTTCTGTCTGTATGTGTGTGTGTTAAGGAATTTATACTGTAATCTCCATTGGGGCAGGGACTGATGTGAGTGAGATCTCTGTGCAGTGCTGCGGAGTTAGTTGCGTTTTATATATAATGATGATGATGATGATGATTACGGTAATAGTGCACTTAAATACAGGGAGCTTGCAGTTCCCTGAGCTGCGAGCAGAAAGCTGGGTTAATATTACCTTAATAGCGGTAATAGGTTTTACGTGGCGGTACTTCGGGGGGATTGAATTCTCCCCTTAGAAACAGAACAAGGGCATACAAGGTTGACAGATAAGCTGCAGGCATGAGATAGAGGATAGAGAGGGTCCATTTAAAGCATTGTCCCACTGAACCACTTCATTTGGGTCCCTAGAAAATGATCACTCAGCAAAGTCTTATAATTAAAGATGAAGCTAATCATGTAAGAGACAAGGCCAGATGGAAAGCTGAACTTATCTACCTCCTATATTTTATTCCGGACTCCAGAATTGACACTGAAGTGAATGATTTCCTTTTCTGCCCTATCCGAAGCAAGTTGGCAACTTGCTGTTGTATACAACTTGTTTGACACAGAGAAATCTAATGCAAACTTTTAAACATTGTTGAGGAGACGATCAAGCATGACATTTTGAATTTTACTTCTGCCAAGTGGGATTACAGCGCTTTTTTTAAATCAACTTTCTAACTGTCAAACAGCAATTTTATTTCAAATCCATGCACTTTGTTGAGATTTCTAATGTATTTAACCAGCGTTGTTTTAAAAATCTCGAAACTTTTCCAATTCATCTCAATGGCACATTCATTTCAATGGTGTTTCCAGTGTTTGCCCTACATGTAGAAACACTATTGAGAACATCTGTTTATTTTTGGATTGGGTAAAAAAATAATAATAAACAAATTCATAACAAACTTGAGCTACTTTATGAAATATAGCATACAGCCATTGTAAACCAAAGGAGAGAAAAAATATTTCTTCTGTTTTCTGGCTTGACTCATTATAGTCCAAATGGGAAAATAAGACTGAAAAATATCATATATTCCCACCCACTCACTAATCAAAGCTGGGAATCACTAGCCAATCATAAGTGGCCAGTGTGGAAAACCCTTTGTTATTGGCTATTTGCAGCCTCATTACAGATCCACCAATTCTGCGCTGACCAGCCTGTTGTACCTATTGTAATGGGCTGCTTGAGGATTAGGGTCGGAGCATGTTGTCCGTTAATTTATTTATTACCCAAGCTATTCCTATTTATTTCAATGGCCCATTCATTTCAATACTTGTAAATCACTAACAATAGCAATTTAAACCACTATTTCTGCAAATTGATCGTTAATAGTTCTTCCAAAAGTTTTTCCCTGCATCTTTGCAGGAATACTTATAATAGGGATCTATTGCTAGTTGGTTGTTGTAGCTAATAAAATGTTGCAAAAAACCCACATAATAAAAAAAAATGATCCCCACCTCACCCCAGTTCCCTTCTCAGCTAAAATTCTGTTACCCCTTCTCTGTGATTTTGAAGCATTTTGCCTGATTTAGGATACAAAAGTTATTTCCAGTAAAACAGATGCATCTCTAAAGTAAAAATTGGTCTGTTAATAAATCTGGTTATGAAGCAGTTAATAGCTTTTTACTCATTAGTCACAGGCTGTGGGATGTGTGTGTGTGTGTGTGTGTGTGTGTGGTTTTTTTTGCTGCTTGTGGTGGTGGGGGAGGAAATATTCCATTACAATTGACTTTCTAACACAGCTGCAGTGTGAAGTCCAGGTAATATTAAACAGCGTAATTTAAATTTTCTTTTACATAGAAACTGAGGGTGTGAGGCACTGTCTTCTAAAAATAATCAGTACTATTTTATACTAATTAGTTGCAATGGTCAAAACACAATGACACAGTTTCCTTTTATTTTCATGCATTTCTGATGATATTTGGCCCATCTTTCTACAATAATTGAAGGTGAAAGGTCTATGGCTTAATGGCTGCATAGGAAAATGAGGACACTGGTTTTGTGTGGTTTTTTTTTGTTTTTTTTTATCCTGAGTTAAAAGAGGGAGGCACATGTCTGGATATCAAGGTGAATGGTGCGTGCTGATCACGATCTTCTTGGACAGTCTCCAGATTCCATGGTTTCCCAACTGCATGTACTTCACACCCACTGCCCCTGAATCCTTCACACACTAGAGCGTTGGATCAAATATTTGAAAATTATACCCCCAGAACTCCTCTCACTCTGCAGTTGCCAATAGTTAACCCTGCTGCTGTCAGTGTTACAGCTACAGTGCACATACCTTGGTGGCAATGAGTCTTCATACAAATAATACAATCGAATAGGTAAGTGCTAGCTATACAGTAAGGGCGCAGAGAGTAGATGAATGGGTTGTTATTTTCCAATATTTTGAAATGATTTTCAGGTACACTTTGCATTTAGAACAGTGACTCTATGCAAATAAAGAGTGAACAAAGGAAGCAATTTATGACAGTGACAAAATGCAAAGTTAGGTTCATGATATAAATTAATGATGGGTGACCTTATACATGTCATAGGCCAACACATTAGCCTTTATTTCAGAAATAATTTAAAACAATATATCTAATAAAAATATACAACAATCCGTAATTACATATCAGCAGGAATTTTAATGTAAGATAAATGTTACAAGCTATAACAAACAAATATGACAATTTAATGTCTTGTCAAATGTCAAACCTTCTAAAACCTACAGTACATACAGGCAAACAAAAATTAAGCCGATTAAAAATGTTAAAAAAATAAATAAAAAGACATACAAATATATCTATATATATATATATATATATATATATATATATATATATATATATATATATTGCACTATAAAAGAGTAATCATTGCAAATATTGACAGCTACTGTTTTATTTTGTGTGCTGGGTGAATATAATTTATTGTTCAAGCCGCTTTGTCACAGTTGGAAGGGAGGGGAAGCGGTAAGCAAGGCTCAGGAAGGGGGAAGCCAGCAGGGCCGGGCAGTATTATCCTGGGTAGACGGCCGCACGCCTGGTTTCAGCTTCAAGGGTTGGGCCAAAACGGGCGGCGTGCCAGGTTTTCAGCAATTAGAGGGTGAATTACGCCAAGGGGCTGGTCTCTGGAGGATTTTGTTGCGGTGCCTACATGGTAGGCAGAACACACCCTATTTTCTAGATGGAACTGGAAAAAAATTGGTACATTTTAGGAGCCTTGCACCCCGCTTGTCTGCCAAACACGAGTTGGATAAAGTTTAATAAAGCTGTGACCAAAATATTTTTGCCAAATTATTATCTCAGAGTCTTTGTTTATGAATGCACTGAGTGGGACGCCGGTGGGTCATCCTATACCCCTTATTAGATTACTGTTGCCATTCTTTGCTTTGGTCCTATCTTGCTGTCTACTCTGACCTTAGGGCCTGTTTAAATCTCCATATTCTGCTAATTTTGTACGAAGTTTATCCGTTTGTGCACAACTTGGCCACCTGGACATATCTTGCTTTCTTCTAGGTCGCTAGTTGTAGCCATATTGGTCAGTGACTATACAACATCTACCATTGAACACATTCATTTCTATGGGAATGGGAGCTGCTAAAGGGGAGGCAACAACACGCTTGGCTATAGCAGCTGACCTATTGGTATCACTGGAGACCATTACGTTATAATGGACTCATATATTTTTCGTCCAACAGTCCGGTTCAGCTCAGATTCTTCCAAACCAAAATTCTGTCCCATTTTGCCCAGTATATCTTTACCAGAGTTTCAGCCCAAGAGAATGTTGTTAGCAATGGGGCCCATCAGCACAAGGGACCTGTTACAGAGGAAAATGTACCTTATAGTAAAAACTCAATATGGATTCATAAATAATCTATCCAGGCAGTTATGATTTGGAAAATAATGAGGATAAAATGACTGTATATATATTTCAGACTAATGTGCCACATTACAGACGCAATTAGGACTCTGCCCTATTGGATAGTGACTGGTAATGGATCAGAACATTGTAGTAAGACCATATGATGATGTGTAATGGGCCCATCAAAATTTTTCTATGGGGCTAGACATTTCTAGTTGTGCCCCCTACCTTATTCTGTGGCAAAAAAGGGTACTCTGGTTTTATTTTGAGTTGATCAGATATCTTTTTTAAAAAATTAACAGACAATATAAACCTTTTGGAATTGTATTTTCTAATGTCTTGGCATTCTTAGACTGGTTCTGCAGGAAACTTATAGATCTTACGTCTGCTAAGACTTTAGGTAATCAGTAAGTGCCTATCTTTGATAGTTAGGATAAAACCTTTTGAAGGATGGTGTTATGTTCTTGCCCTTAGATTTACTCTCATTCAAGATGGACGTGATTGCCTCATGAAGTTTCCATCTTGGATCTCTGATATGAACTTGCCCTTACAATAGCCCTTATCCAAGATGGCCAGAACTGTCTCAGGAAGATTCCATCCTGGATCTCATTTCCTGTTTGGGCCTAGAAAAGGCACTTCCTGTTATGCAGCCTTTGCTCGAGTATTGTGTTTGTGTCTGAACCAGATGCTCCACAGAACCTTGCTCCCTTGTGATTTGGAATACAATTACTTGGTACCTCTACAGGATAGTTATCCTGTTGATACTTTGGACTTGCTTGCTGGACATTTAAGATTTATTTCTGTATCAAAATAAATCCTGTTTACTACAGTACTACCTGGCTATTGGGTTCCGTTTGTAATACCAGAAGTGTGACAGATGGTGTGATATCTTTAATAACTCCTGAGATTTATGTGACTATAGGTAGTTTATACATTGAAAAAATATTCTTTTACTGGATTCTTTCTCCCTCTTGTTAATTAGCCCTGGGTTTTTCTTGGTTGTGCAAACATAACCCTCTGATTGACAGATGGGCGAGATAACCAAATGGAATTCATGTTGTCTTCAAAACTGTGTCTTCACACAGTGGTATACCATGTTATTTGGAATATATTTATGTGTTTTGTAAGAAATTTATTGAAATATTCCACCCTGTCCTATTGATATATTACCTAATAACATGATCCCAAGAGGAAAGTTTTATTCCTTGTTTGAATCTTAGAACAAGGCTATGCAGAAATATATGGAGGTCAATCTTAAATGTAGTTTTATCTCCTTCCACTTCTCCTGCCAGTGAAGAGCATTTCTTTATTGGTATAATATTGAGATCTTTGCTCGTATTGATTACCAAGGTCTGAGTAAAATCACATCACCCCTTTAACGTATCTATTTAATGGCTGGCTAAAATATTCACTTTGTTACATTTAAGAGTAGCATATAATTTACTATGGCTCTGACAATGCCATGAATGGAAAATGCCCTTTAACACAATAAGTAGTATGAAGGTTTCGACATGACAATTAATTTCTGTAATGATCCTGCTGTTTTTGTAGTCAATTTATAGGGCAATTTCTAATTTTTTATCTTGATGATATATTAATATTCCTTTCCTCTTTGGAGAACAGTGTAGCACATCCAATTAGCATTAACCAACCTCAGAGAAAACTATTTGTATTCTACATTGGAGAACTGTATTTTGAAAACTACTGAAATTTCATTTCTTAGGTATGTAATCACCAGCTGAGAGTTACACATGGACTCAGAAAGGTTCAAAGTATATTAGACTGCATTCAACACAAGTTCAAATCCATCCAGAAGATTTTGGGCTACTATAAACTATTTGGGTTACCAGTTACTATAAACAACTCATTAAGAATATCTCTTTATTAGTTGAATCCATTAATGCTTTGACTTAAAAGGTCCTAAAGGCCTGGCCTTTAAAAAAACTTTAAACAAGTATTTATCTCAGTCCCAATGTGGTGTCATCCTAACACTCAATATATCAAGTCTGATGCTCTGTCTCCCAGCATTTTTCATGGACACAAAGTAGAAGATTTATCAAACCTTCTAAAAAGCAAAGGTGGAGGCGTTGCCCATAGCAATGGTCATATGCAAGCTAATTGCTAGTCATATAAAACTGCAAGACCATGGCAAATCTACATATAGGGCAGCACAGTGGCCTAGTGGTTAGCACTTCTGCCTCACAGCACTGGGGTCATGAGTTTGATTCTCAACCATGGGCTTATCTGTGTGGAGTTTGTATGTTCTCCCCGTGTTTGCGTGGGTTTCCTCCCACACTGCAAAAACATACTGGTAGGTTAATTGGCTGCTAACAAATTGACCCTAAAACCTGATTCAAGATTAATGTATACATTTGATTGTTTCTAAACTCTTTTATTCCCTCCATGAGGTATTTATATATAGAGAACGAAAGATGTGTGGCTACAGACAAGTGCCCAGTACCAATTTACTCATTTATTTTAAAGCTTAAAGCCTCTCTTTAAGGTTACAGCAATATTATCAGTAAATGCAACATCAGACTCCTCACATTCTTGGTTACTCTGTGATATTTCTAGCCATCTCAACAGGGGGAGGTTGTCATGTTTGGTATGCATATGACCTGTTGTGTGGAGGTAAAATCATCTTTGAAAGACTTGAAAGGTGTTTGCACAGAGGTTATAAACAACTACTTTGCATTTATACAGACATTCTAGTTTTGAAATCACAGTGGAAGGGGGGCTGTGAGCAGGCCCGGCGCTCCCATTAGGCAAGGTTAGGCACTTGCCTAGTGCGCCGGGCTCTGGAGGGCGCCACAAAATGGTAAATTACTTTAAAACTGTGCGGCGACCGCTGACCATAACTGTCACGGTGGCCGCACAGCATTCAGATGCACGGGAGGAGGGAAGAGGCTATTGCTCACCACTGCCGCCTCTCTGCTCCGTCTCCTCCCCTCCACTCACTAGTGTCAGTGAGTGGAGCGGAGGAGACAGAGCAGAGAGGCGGCGGTGGTGAGACAAGGTAAGGAGAGGAGGGAGGAGGGCGCCAATTTTTGCGGGGGGGGGGGGGGGGGGGCGCCGATTTTGTAAAAATGCCTAGGGCGCCATGGACCCTAGCACCGGCCCTGGCTGTGAGTAACTGCAGCCTGTTTAAAAATGTCCTGTAACACTAAGAAATTGTCACTTTTTGAGAGTTAATTTCATATTGAGAAGTGTCCTTTTATTTCTGCTTCTACCAGCAAGGCATCCTTTGTAAGTTATCATTTCTGTTGCTTTATTCCTTCTTATTTTACAGAAATCTATTGTATTAAATATTTGTATGTCATTTTGTTAATTGTTTTTTATCTTAAGCATTGTGGATTTATTTTCCAAATTAAATTACTCTTAATAAGTTCAGGTTTCTGTGTTCTTACGAATTCACATGTCAGACAGCTTAGCTTTAAAACTACATAGTTGAAACAGAGATCATTCAGTTTATGATAACTCTGGGTCAGTGGAGGTCATTTGATTTATGATAACTGTGATGAAAGTAAATTGTGATAGCCATTCACCCCGATGACTGAACCAATCCAGTAAGTCTTGATGAATCGAGGAGACTGCTTTCTGGACACCTTTCCCTGGAAACTAGCCTACGTTTACACAGTGACCCGGTGAGGCAGAAGGATCGCTAGGCTTCCGTCATATTCAGCAATCGTTCGACTTATTTGTGTTTCCAGATAAATGTTATTTTCATGTTTTTTTATGTTTTTAATGTATGTGCATTTTTATTCAACATTAAAGGTTTTATAAAATACTACACCATATTCCAAGTTATCTTTTCTGAGATCCAAAGGTATTGGAATTGAGCTAATCAGTGTCTACATCCCATGAAGGCTTCTTTAAAACCACAAGATATTTCCATATAAGCCTACTCTTTTATTAATGTGGTACAAATACAGCTATTTATTTTGTGTGCTTTAATTAAGTACTTCATTGTTTTCCTTTGCAGATTGTAAAACTGGGGTGTCTGCCACCTTTTATACACAATGAAGTGAATTATGTTTAATTGTATTTTTGTAGTTCTTCATGTTTATAATACTTGCACATTAAACACTTTTATTACTCTATTCTGGTTTCAAAGAAAGAGGTATGTTCACTACTTGGCTTACTAAATTTTTCTACTTTAGTGGCCCCTTTAACAGATTTGAAAAATGTGGCCTCTAATCATGTCTATTGGACTTCTGACTGCCAGGGTTCATTTGAAAAAAGGCTCTTTGTCAAAATGTTCTTAGGTCCCATGATTTTGGCTGATAGTTTCTCTCGCAAACTGAAGCTTCTGACATGGGTGACCTGGAGCGGTCCTCAGAACTTAGAGAGGGAGGAGATTGGTTTTGTATGTAAGCCAGAAGCTCTGTCCTCGAAAGGTGAAGCATTCCACAGTGGAAAAGGGGTGCCTTGTTGTAATATGGGCAGCTGAGTTTCTTGGATGCTATTTTGGGGTGGATGCATTTTTGTGGTTGTGTGTAATGATCTCTAAGGTAAAACAAGAGAAAGTGTTACAATATATAGGGAATGTAGTAGTTATCTAAGAATCAGTGATATTGTACTAGATGATGTGGCGTAAGGATGTGTGTTGAAAGAAGATGTGGGAAAGAAAAGTACATTGTGAAAGTAAAAAAAAAACATGGTTAGGATGAAGAAACAATTGTATAAATAGATAGATGAAAGCTGTGTAGTGGTTTCAATAGTAGAATATAATATATATATATATATATATATATATATATATATATTTATATATATATATATATAATGGGTGTGTGGAAAAGTAAATATAAATGTGAATAAATGTATAAAAAAAGAGATTTTCAAACTGTGTGGTAGTACAAATATGTTTCATTGTTGGTATGCAACTTTTTTGAGGAGAAATTTTGGGTGCTTGGGTATCTGCTAAACATAAATGTATGGAATACTTAATAAGAAAAGCGTAAAAATAGTCTTGAGGCCTCTTCTTGTTCCCTACTATAAGATAGGTTGTGAGCGCCTTTAAGTGGCAGTACCTATGTAAGTCCTGGACTGATCATTCTCAGAAGCCCATTATAAGCTTTAAATCCAAACCTGGGTGATATTGTCTTATTGGATTACTGTTGCTAATTCTTTGCTTCCTGCCCTGACCCTAGAGCCTGTTTTTGACATATATATTAATTCTTTTTTTTTTTTTTATGAATTCTATCCATTTGTGTAGTCTAGGCTTGCTCGCCTTCTCCCACTATTTTTTTGGTTGCTAGTTATAACCATATTGGCTACCTACAACTGTTTAAAAGACATGGGGGAAGCCAAATAGGGGGAACACATTTAGGGGTTTGCTAAAGGCAAAGACTATAACTAATCTAGCTGTAGTGGCTGACCTGCTGATGCCACAGTTGACCATTACATCTGCATAAAATTGACCATTTGGTTGTTTAGCAATCGATTGGCTTTCTGCTTCTCTAATTGGACCTCTTCATTAAATTGTCTTTTTCCTAATTTTTGTAGTGCTCTGCTCTTATGACCATAGAATACCAAATACCTTGCGACATTAAGGGTACAAGAGAATTGTCTTATTACAAGGGCCCTATATATTGCTGTACCCCCTAGTAAATGTTACAAAAGGCATTGTGCAAATGTTTGTCTTTGAAAACCTCTAAGTATAACCAATCTCTACCCAGTATGGCTCATTTAATTACACGGGTCTGCGAAATTAAGGTATTGAAAGCTTTTTTAATAATACTTTTATATTCTTAATTATATTCCTGTGTACATCAAGAATAGAATAGCAAAAAAATTACGGGGGGTTACATACATTTTAAAACAAGAAGTTTAAAACAAGAAGTTTAATTGTTCTTGACATAATTATTGTGAAATACGAAGAAGTATAGATGATATCACTGTGTTTTTGTCTTAATTACATATTAAAATAACAATAAAATCAAACAATAATAGAAACAAAACCATAATTATTTTAAAAAAAATCGTTAATATCTTATTTTTTTGTCTTCAAACTTTGTTTTGTCGCTTTTTGCTTATAAGTTTTTTCTTTGTATCATCCAGCAGTAGTCAGCCATCATGCTGAGGTCCCAGCGACCCTGGTATCTTCTTTCTACATCTTTAACGTCTTGGTGGAACTGTTCACCCTGTTCTTCACTGTAGTCTCCGAGATTATTCAGGAAATGCTCAATATGGGAATTAAAAAAATGTACCTTTAAACTCATATTGCAGCCAAGATTTCTGTAACTATTAAGCATTTCCCTGACAATTTCTTTCTAGTTTGGATCATTGACATTGCCTAAAAATTTTGAAATCACTTCTTTGAACGAAGTCCACCCTGAAAGTTCCTCAATATTCATTACACACCCGAAATGTTCATCTTTTATTAACTTTCTAATGTTAGGGCCTATAAAAATGCCTTCCTTTAATTTAGCATCGAATATGTTAGGAAATTTGGTGCAAAGATATTTGAAAGTTTCTCCATCCTTAAGCAGTGCTTTTACAAACTGTTTCATCAGTCCTACTTTATATGTAGAGGTGGAGGTAAAACTTTATTTGGATCTACTAAACTGGATTTGATGACATTATTTTTTCCAACTTGTAAACTTTTTCGAGCTGGCCAATTGTTTTTTTGCCAATATAAATTTTTAGCTCTGCTATACCATTCACAGAGAAAACATGGGAATTTGGTGTAACCTTGTTGCTGGACAAGTACCATGCACACAATTTTAAGATCTTCACATATTAACCAGTTGTGTCTTGCATATCCAATCAGTTCCAATAAACAGTTTTAAAATTTTCATGTTTCTTTAAGATATACTGAATGTGCTAATGGTATTGACACGTATGTGTTGCCATTGTGCAATAAAACTGCTTTTAAACTTCTTTTTGAAAAATCTTTGAATAACCTCTATCTTCTGCGTTGTATTCAATAGCAAACTTTTGTATTAAGCCTTTGATATCTTTGCAATAAACAATATTGTCCTCTTTCATAAAACAATTTGTAAATTCCTCTTCTCTTCGTTGATACCAATAATATATAGTATTGGGATAACTAATAAATAGTTTTCCTTCAAACGAGATCCCATCTTTGGGGAGTCCAAGATTCCTCACCAAATCATTTAGATTCTGTTTCAGCTGTCGCAGTGTATTACCCGAACATTCTGCATGAAATATTTCACCACTACTCGGAATATCATCTGATAAATATTGTCAATATCTGTAGGTGGATTAGGTACTGGTAATTCAGGTCCATGTGGTATGGCTTTCGTAACTGATTCGCAACAGGGAAGGTGATTTTGTGCTTGGTTTTAGAATTATATCCTTTAACATCAATTGAGCAAAAATAGCAATTAATGTGATCAGTTGGCTCTCTCCATATCATCGGAACACCAAAAGATAAAGCTTTCGTCTTACCAGCAATCAATTCCCGTAGTATTTCAACACAAGCCGAATAAACTTTGTGCGAAGCCCACAACTGTTTATCTTGATGTAATATCTTTATTCCAAAATAAGCAGAAGATGCCTTTTTGATGAAATCAACTATGTTTCTTCTTTGTTTTTCTATAGTGTATTGTCCACAAATATAACAAAAGACATCTGCACTCTTTTTACATTGTCTCAACGCTATCTTCAACTATTCAAAAGGAACAGATGAAAACTCGAGCATTAAACACGTGCGTTTGTTACAAAATTCTCCAGCCCTCTCACCTGAGGTCAGTGGCAGAATTGTGCAGGCAGTGTGGTGGCCGCCCCTCCCTTCAGCGCTCTCCTTGTCCGGGGTCCTGAGCCCGCCACTCACAGTCACAAGCTCCGCCCCCAGACTACACGCGGGGCTACTGCTGCTGCATGAAGCCTGCTACTGTAATTTGTTCTATGATGGCTACTTGATGAGTAGCATCAATTAGTGTGTATACTGTACTGTATGAGTGGTGCATACTGTATATGTACTCTGTGTGTGTAGTGTGTACAGTGTGTGTGTATGTGGTGGTAGGCAGGGGTTAAAATTAGCCGGCACAGGGCAAAACTGTGTTGCATCTGTTGTATTTGGTTCCACCTTCGCCAGCTCACTGTGTAGTTGAAGTTGTGTGTGCAATGTTCCTTTAGACAGTATGGGGTTTAGGCCCTTTGTAAATTTCAGCTCCAGGCCCATGTGGACATTAATCTGGCACTGGGCAGGGGGGGGGGATTTTATGACGAGAACTGAAGTTCTATACTACTGACGGAATTCATTTAAGACAATGTTTTATAATAAATGTAGGCAGAATACATTTATTATTTTAAAGAATATGAAAAAAAATGACTTATTCATAAATACACGCTTTGCAGAAAAGTGTGATGTGATATGCAAATTTTCGTGTTCAGAAGCCAAAAATCTATAAATATCACATAAATTCGTTCAGACCTGTGTTATTAAAGGCATGTAGATGAAACCCTGCTTTTATTCTGCCTAGTGCACTATCGTGACTTGGTTATTATGATTATGAACGTCCCCCATTCATCCATCATCTGGAGAAATCCCATGTTCCACTACGAAAGCAGCCTTTATGACTCACAAAGCTACAGGCACAGAATCAAACAGATGCATGATATTACAACAGGGGAAAACAAACTAAGAGGTTTCAAACCACCAGATTCAGATTTAATAAAGGTCAAATCACTCAAGCAACACTGGTTTTCTAATCCACATTACAATGCTGTCCCAATGATTTTTTACATGGTGTGTGTGTGTATGTTAGGGAATTTAGACTGTAAGCTCCAATGGGGCAGGGACTGATGTCAGTGAGTTCTCTGTACAGCGCTGCGGAATCAGTGGCGCTATATAAATAAATGGTGATGATGGTGGTGATGATGATGGTTAAGAAATACATACAATACAAAGCACAAAATTTATCAAGCTGTCGATTGACAAACCACCAAATACAACGTCAGAAAAAAAAAGAGTGGTTTTGTGAGGTTAGATAGCTCAAACCCAGGTGTGCACTTAGGAAGGGGGGTGTACAAGTTGCCCCTTTACCACCCCATTCCTCATCCAGGGCTTAATAGTCCTTGTGCTGGCTGATCCCTCCCCCCTGGATCGTTCAGATCCATTCCTCCCCTCCATTCCCTTCTTTCTCCTGCTGATATCATCATGGCACACGTGAAAGCACCCCACCTGATATGCGTGGCATCCCACGTATGTAGCCAGGAAGAGAGGCAGACAGAAGAGTCTGCCTCTGCAGCGATGAATCCATGAACGTAAATGTGGGGGGAGGGGGGTTCTAATGTATTACACTACATCTTACAGGATCAATAGGCTGTCACTGAGAGCATTAGAACATCTGAAGAGGAGTGTGACATTACATAGCCACTAACTCTACATGATGTACTGTACTGTATATAAAGGTAGATATGTGTTATGGAGTCTGTATATATATACCATTTTCTTAATAAAGATTACATTTTAAAATTTGCATTATTCACAGAAATTTTAAATGATATCTCTAGCACAGAAGGCCCCTTCTGTATGGTGGACTTTGGCTCTTCAAGCGTGCTAAATGCTGCTCAGCCTCAGAGGAGCTATCTTATACTCAAACATAAAGGATGGAAAATAAAAGATGGAAACAAGGGTAATGGGAGTTTTGCACAGGTTTACTGTAGAAACTTTATGTTTTAACTGGATAGAAAAATAAATATATCTGTGATTAAAAGAAATTTAAAAACGGTTATTTTCTACTTATTTGATGACACATACAGTGTCCTTGTGGATTAAGGCATATGCTAGAGTGGGGGCTATTAATTTAGTAGTGGGGTGAGGGTGGGGGCTATGTATCTGATGATGGGGATTTACTATAATAGTGGCGTCATGGTGGTGCCTATCAGGGGAGGGCTGGCAAATTTTAGCCTGGGGGGGCAAGACTCGACTCAGCAGCCTAATTGGAACATTGTAATGAAAAAAAAATGCAGGTGGCCCAGTGACCCAGCCCAAGGTAGCCCACTATGGGACCAGCCCGGGGGCAGCCCAGCTTGCCCCTGGTGCCTATTAATTTTAGGTGCCATGATGGGACTATTCATTTAATGCTGGGGTATTTGGGGGCTAGTAACTGAATGTGGAGCGAAGGAGAGCTCTTTATTAAAATTAATTATTTAATGTTGGGGCTGGTTGAGGGGGACATGTCTATTTATTCAATATGAATACTAAATGTAAATACTATTAATTTAATGGCGAGCCGGTAGGGTGTCAATAAGTCTATTTATTAAATATAAATACTATTAACATAATGTAAGGACTGGTTGGGGGGATAGGTCTATTTATTAAATGTTAGTACCATTGATTTACTGTCTGTGCTGGGTGCAAATAGGAAGGCCTAATTATTATTATATTAGGTGCTATTGATTTAATGTAGGGACTGATTGGGGGAGGGAGGCCTAGAGTGTTTACTCATTGCAATGTTTTTTTCCAAACAGACCCCCAACATTCCAGGAGCCAGACAAGCAGCAACTGCGCTTAAGCTACCAACAGCAGCAGGTAGTGAAAATTGCAAGAACAGGTAGGGCAGAGCAGGAGAGTCTGCCAAACTGTCCTGATTCTGCTGGGACAGTCCGCCTTTGTCTGGACTTTGCCCTAACTACAAGGTCAATGGTGAGACCTGTCCCACTTCACACTGCACTGTTCGTGAAGGGGAGCTGCATGCACCTGTAGTAGTGCATCCAGAATTGCATATGTATTTAAAGCAGATGGGAAGGGGTTGGAGAGTTGCCTAGAATTGTCTAATGATAGCCACTGCCCTGGCATGCTGATCATGCCCACTCTGGTGATGTGGAAACCACCCTCTAGAAATCCTGTGCTTGCCAGTGAACCCTATTGCTGTATGAGATATCTAGCCATTCAGAACATAAGAGCAGACACAATACACTTATTAATTATGAGAAAAATAATTATATATATATATATATATATATATATATATATATTTAATATATATATTTATATATTATTAATAATTATTACTGATCTTAGAACGGAAAAATTATTTTATGTATATATTAGGGGGCTAACTTAATGTATGATTATGTTAACAGGGCAATATCATTTCAATAATATAGTAAGAAGGCAATATTATTTCATAATTATATAATGGAGTAATACTATATGATTACTAATGGGGGCAATAATAATTTATTGATGGTGGGAGCTGCGCTTATTATTTTTGTGACATGGGCACCATTTATAGTGCACACATCTGGGACTACAAGTGGCAGCATGTACTTGGGCACAAAACATTGCGCAAATATTTATTGCAGGATATTGCAGCTCTATTAGACATCTTTACAAAGTTCATCCTTAAAGCAGCAATCGCATGAAATGATTCTGTATGTGTTTTTTAACGAAAGCCCCCAATCTACAGACATGTCTGGAAGCAAAAGTCTTTGTGGCATGAGTCACCTTGTATAAGTGAGATCAATGCCTTTCAAAATCAAATCAATATTGCTTGTTCCAATTAAAATGATTCTTAATGGGAGTCACCGGAGCCCATAGAGCTATACTTCAAACATGAAAGGGAACAGGAACAAACCAGAGGTGAAGGTAATGCTCCAAAGCCTTTTTCTTCAGACATGTACGTATTGTTGATGGTTTTGATCACTGCACTGATTTGACTTGCTCTGACCATATAGGAGATCACTTTTCATTGAAATGTATGGGCTTTAATGTGTTTTAGATGGTAATAATAAAAAAATATTTACTTCACACGAGTGGCCATTGACCCTGTTTCTCTGGTGTTTGGTTGGTGTGTGGGTATTTTCCTGAATCAATCACAGATGGGATGATGGTTATGAGACCCCATATGTGTGGCTATTGAAGGAAAGAAGATTCCTATTTCATATAAACATGTTTTTTTGTGATTTGAAGTATGCATATATTACTTACATCAATTTAACCAAATTGCAGAAAATACTCCACTAATATTCTATAAAAAAAACTATACTAATGCGTGCCACTAGATAGTGTATGCAATTAATATAGACTATAAAAATGCATTTCATGCATTAAGAACATCTTTATTAATGTAATTTAATGTAAAATATATATATATATATATATATATATATATATTTTGATCAAAACTTGTATTAATGATTACACTGTTAAGTCTTGTTCTTATAATATTTATTTGGCATGTATTCTGATGTGACGTCCAATTGCACATATGGATGTCCGTATACTGCACTCTGATGTGCCTGTTTCAGTCTCCTGGACAAAACCATGTTACAATGCAAGGGGTGCAAATTATTTTTCTGTTTTGCACATAAGTTAAATACTGACTGTTTTTTCATGTAGCACACAAATATCAACTTTAAATTTCAGTGTACAAATAAGCTATCAAGTATTTGTGTGCTACATGAAAAAACAGTCAGTTTTTAACTTATGTGCAAAACACAAAACTAGTTTTCACCCCTTGCATTGTAACATGGTTTTGTCCAGGAGACTTAAATAAGAAACTTCTTAATTTAAGATTCTTAATGAATAAGGCCCCAGATGCATTCGGACTTGAATCAGGCCTTATATGCGCTCTCTTGCTGGTTTTATTTGGTTTATGTGTTTGTGTAAATCAATATGCTGGCTGTGGACCTTATGAGAGAAGCAATGGAATCATCTTTATATATTTTCAATTTGTGTTGTTATTGTATTCGAGTGATAGGAGCGCACATTAGGAGCGAATAGAATATACAAGATGTTAAGCTCAAAATCCTTTAAAATGCAAGAAAAAAAAGATTTTTGTAAATCTCTTTGGCCACTTGAAATGTTGGGATGTATGTGGAAGAGACAATGGTTGTTATGTTGAACCATGGATCAGTTTTTTTCTGTATTCCCATACAATTAAATATATGGACATCACCTATTGTCTTGCCGTGATGATACACCGCTTGATGTATGCAGAGTAACCAGCACAGCAAATAAGGATCATTGTGAAGAAAGTGCTGACGGTATATATGAGTGTTCAAGGTAAACGCAGGGCGGACGTAGATGTAGCATGTCCCACTGTCTTCCGTGATCCTTCCAATGCTCACACTTTCTTCATTGGTTTCAATGAGCCCTACATGCAATGAAGGGAAAGGACTGAGTGTATGAATCCTGACTGTGGCTAAACAAAGAAATCTGGCCTTGTCCAAAAGCAAGACAAAGAGGATGGGGAATAAGATTTTAAATGAATGTAGAAACCATTATGAGGACTGTAAGCAGAATGGATGAATTCTGGGATACATTAGATAATATAACAATAGCACTCCAGCTTAAACTGCTGTGCCAGCTGGCTAATTCCACAATAGGCTAGTTATATGGTCTGTTTAATGTTATTCTGCTTGTGTTAATATCTCAGGGGGAAATGTTTGTATTGTTCTGTTACAGTATGTGTGTATAATTCATTACCCTCTCACTTGCATTTGGCAGGTTAACCTTTGAAATGAATCTGGGTAGAACTTAATAGAACTGCTTTATAATAGCAAATCATTTATGTAAAAGGATCTGGACACTATGATGGAATCAGACTGGTATAGGTCATACTAACCAATGTATTTTCCTGCTTCTCTCTATAATACTGATTTAGTGCAAATTCTTTTTGGCTTAGAAAGAAAAAAAACAACAAACCGAAAATTCTCAGGGCGGTGTGGAAGTGATGTAAGCACTAAGTATTTAAATGCTTATTCCCTAGTGCAGTGGTTCCCAAAATGTGCGCTACGGCTCCCTGTGGTGCCTCAGCGATCTCACAGGGGTGCCTCAGCCAGGGCCAGTGGTAAGCAAGGCGGGGGACTACTTAATTGGTAATTATTTTGGCTTAGGGGTGCCTTGAAAAAATTATGGAGACCCTAAGGGTGCCTTGAACTGAAAAAGTTTGGAATCCACTGCCCTAGTGGATTAAAGCAGCTTGGCACAGAGTGATGAAGGGGGGAGGTGAGCAACATGGCACAGAGTGATGAACGCGTGAAAGCAGCATGGCACAGAGTGATGAAGGGGGGAGCAGCATGGCACAGAGTGATGAAGGGGGTGAGCAGCATGGCACAGAGTGATGAAGGGGGGAAAGCAGCATGGCACAGAGTGATGAAGGGGGTAAGCAGCATGGCACAGAGTGATGAAGGGGGGAGCAGCATGGCACAGAGTGATGAAGGGGGGAAAGCAGCATGGCACAGAGTGATGAAAGGGGTGAGCAGCATGGCACAGAGTGATGAAGGGGGTAAGCAGCATGGCACAGAGTGATGAAGGGGGGAGCAGCATGGCACAGAGTGATGAAGGGGGGAAAGCAGCATGGCACAGAGTGATGAAAGGGGTGAGCAGCATGGCACAGAGTGATGAAGGGGGTGAGCAGCATGGCACAGAGTGATGAAGGGGGGAAAGCAGCATGGCACAGAGTGATGAAGGGGGTAAGCAGCATGGCACAGAGTGATGAAGGGGGGAAAGCAGCATGGCACAGAGTGATGAAGGGGGTAAGCAGCATGGCACAGAGTGATGAAGGGGGGAGCAGCATGGCACAGAGTGATGAAGGGGCGGGTGAGCAGCATGGCACTGAGTGACGAAGGGGGGGAGGTGAGCAGAATGGCACAGAGTAATGAAGTGGGGGAAGCAGCATGGCACAGAGTGATAACGGGGGGGGGGGGCACAGCATGGCATAGAGTGATGAAGGGGGGAGCAGAATGGCACAGAGTAATGAAGTGGGGGAAGCAGCATGGCACACAGTGATAACGGGGGAAACAGAATGCCACAGAGTGATAAAGAGGGGTATCAGCATAGCACAGAGTGATGAAAGGGGCGGGTGAGGAGCATAGCACTGAGTGACGAAGGGGGGGGAGTGAGCAACATGGCACAGAGTAGTAAAGTGGGGGAAGCAGCATGGCACAGAGTGATGAAGGGGGGAGCAGAATGGCACAGAGTGATGAAGGGGGTGTGAGCAGCATGGCACAGAGTAATGAGGGGGGGAAAGCAGCATGGCACAGAGTGATTAAGGGGTTGTGAGCAGCATGGCATAGAGTAATGAAGTGGGGGAAGCAGCATGGCACAAAGTGATAACGGGGGGGGGCACAGCATGGCATAGAGTGATGAAGGGGGGAGCAGAATGGCACAGAGTGATGAAGGGGGGTAGCAGCATGGCACAGAGTGATGAAAGGAAGGGAGGAAAGCAGCATGGCACAGTGTGATGAAATGGGGTCGGGAAAATGGGGGAGCAAAAGCAACATGGCACAGTGTTATGAAGGGGGGCCTAGAGAAGGGGGGAGCAAAAGCAACATGGCACAGTGTGATGAAAGGGGGAGCAAAAGCAGCATGGCACAGTGTGATGAAGTGGGGCCAGGAAAAGGGGGAGCAAAAGTAACATGGCACAGTGTGATGAAGGAGGGGGAGCAAAAGCAGCATGGCACAGTGTGATGAATGGGGGCCAGGAGAAGGGGGGGGCAAAAGCAGCATGTGATGCACAGTGTGATATAGGGGAGCAAGGTGAAGGGGGGGCAGCACGGAGGGCCCAGTGTGATCATAAGGGGGCACATCATGATGATCATAAGGGGACACAAGGTGGTGATGATGAATGGGCACAATAATGTGTGTGTGATGGCACAGGGGGCTTGTGGCAATCTAATGTGTGTGATGGCACAGGGGGCTTGTGGCAATGTAGTCTGTGTGCATGTGTGATGGCACTGCGGTCTTTTGGCACTGCAATGTGTATGTGTGTGATGGCAGAGGGGGCTTGTGGAAACGTAGTGTGCTTATGGCAATGTCATGTGTGGTGTGTCTGTGTGAGGGCAGGGGGCTAGTGGCAATGTAGTGTGTGTGTGTGTGTGTGTGTGAGAGAGGTAGGTGGTGGCTAATTAATAGGTGCTCTTTTGTTTCTGGGGTGATGGTGGGGCAATTTAATTTATTAGTGGGGACTATTAATTTAAGATGGGCTGGTTTGGGGGCTATTAATTGAATGTGCTGGTGAGTTTGGGGAGAATGAGGTCTATTTATTAAATGTGAATATGAATTATTTCATGGCAACGATGGTTGCAGGAAATAAGCATATTTATTAAATGTAAATACTAAAAATTTATTGCTGGGGCTGTTTGGAGGAGGTTTATTTATTAATTTGGAATTCTATTATTTTAATGTTGGGGCTGGAGGAAGGCCTAATTATTAATTATGGGTGCTATTGATTTAATGCCAAGGCTGGTTGGCATTTTCTGTATGTACCCATTTTTTTTCCAAATAGAGCCCCCAACATTCCAGGATCCAGACAAGCCGCGACTAAAGAAATCAGCAGCCACCGGTGCTGAATGTGACCAGAACAGGTAGGAGAGAGCAGGAGAGTCTGTACAATATTCTAATTCTAGTGGGACAATACCAATTTTTGGTGACTGTTCTGCCTAATCTAAGGGGCAGACCAAGACTGTGTACTCTTTATATGTACACAATGCATTCTTTATATACTACACTATGGTGCTAGCTGTCCGTCATGTGCTTGCCACACACCCTGTAGTAGTTTGGTTACGCATCTCTAGTGGTTGGCTACACCCCATCTGGTGGGCCTCTACCACTGTATTCCCCCTGTGGGCCCTTCATGCCTCAGTCTGACACTGCTTGTAGGTTCCAATGACTTAAATTTGCATTGCAATCTATTTCGTACAACCTCTGATCAACCTCCATTTGGCCACACTCATGACAAATCGCTCATTAATCCAGTTGCTTGGTTGATGTGTGCAACTTTCGGCAGCACCATTATTAATTAGGACTATTTTTTTTAATGATGTTTTCCTAAAAATAACTGGTTTTGCCTGTTTTTCAGCCTGGACTAAACACTGCAGGGGCTTTTCTGAGCATTACTGTTGGGGTTAACCTCAGTTGATGGGAACTTTAGTTATTTCTCTCTTTGCAGACTTCTGATGAACAATCCACACATATTTACATGTGATGCAGAAATATACATGCTGGAGTCTGCCAGCTGTGACTGAGTGCATTCGCATGAAATGACTTCTGCCAAATATAGAGGTATCTGTGGTTTCTTTACAGTGGTTAGCCCTATTTCCACATCTCAAAACCAACAGGGCCTTAGCTGGGATTCTGGAATTCCCATAAAAATCCTATAGATGTCTCTGGGGTCCCATCAATGTGTAGAAGGGTAATCCAGACTTGAAAGTAAATGATTCCTTTGAAAGATGTGTAGTAATTAGTGTGTTATAGGGTGGAATGGAAAATCCTATTCTGCTTTATGGAGAAAAACTTCTGTCTCAGGAACAATTCTGTTTTTTTTTTAAGAACTTGATCCTATTAAGCCTGTAAAACAATTGATGACTGTCTTAATCGCATTATCGCTACAACAATGTGAGAAAAATACGATTTCATTTTTTTTAAGGTGACATAAACAAATCTACATATAGGGCAGCACAGTGGCTTAGTGGTTAGCACTTCTGCCTCACAGCACTGGGGTCATGAGTTCGATTCCCAACCATGGGCTTATCTGTGTGGAGTTTGTAAGTTCTCTTGTGTTTGCGTGGGTATCCTTCGGGTGCTCCGGTTTCCTCCCACACTCCAAAAACATACTAGTAGGTTAATTGGTTGCTATCAAATTGACCTTAGTGCCAGGGCCGGATTTACCAGTAGGCAACCTAGGCAATTGCCTAGGGCCCAGCGGTCCTTAGAGGGCCCTCCCAGGGCCGGCAGTGAGACCAACCTTTAAAAATGGGCCGCTACTTATGGGCCAGTGCTATGTGCTTGCCCCCCCTGGGCTAAAGTCTGCCAGCCAGCCCCTGAATAGGGCTATATGTTATGCTAAAAAACTATAGTGCTATGGATTTTTTCATGGAGGGGGCCCCAAACCAGTATCTTGCCTAGGGCCCCATGAGGTCTAAATCCGGCTCTGCTTAGTGCAGTGGTTCCCAAACTTTCTCAGCTCGAGGCACCCTTAGGGTCACCATAATTTTTCCAAGGCACCCCTAAGCAAAAATAATTACCGGTTAGTCACGTTTTTTAAGTAGTTGGGTCAAAATGACGTAAAATGTATTTAGACCCCTTCACCATCACATTGTGCCCCTTTATCATATCACTCTGTATCACCTTCGCCATCTCACACCCTGTGTCCCCCTCTTCGCCATCTCACACTCTGTGTCCCTCTTCATCAGCTCACACTCTGACCCCCCCTTCAGCGTCTCTCTCTGTCCCCCTCCTTCAGCGTCTCTCTCTGTCCCCCCCTTCAGCCTCTCTGAGTCCCCCTTCAGCCTCTCTTTGTCCCCCTTCAGCCTCTCTCTGTCCCCCTTCAGCGTCTCTCAGTGCCCCCCTTCAGCGTCTCTCAGTGCCCCCCTTCAGCGTCTCTCAGTGCCCCCCTTCAGCGTCTCTCAGTGCCCCCCTTCAGCGTCTCTCAGTGTCCCCCTTCAGCCTCTCTGTGCCCCCCTTCAGCCTCTCTGTGTCCCCCTTCAGCCTCTCTGTGTCCCCCTTCAGTCTCTCTCTGTGTCCCCCTTCAGTGTCTCTCTGTCCCCTTCAGCCTCTCTGTGTCCCCCTTCAGTGTCTCTCTGTCCCCTTCAGTGTCTCTCTGTCCCCTTCAGTGTCTCTGTGTCCCCCTTCAGTGTCTCTCTGTCCCCTTCAGCCTGTCTGTCTCCCTCTTCAGTGTCTCTCTGTCCCCTTCAGTGTCTCTCTGTCCCCTTCAGCCTCTCTGTGTCCCCCTTCAGCATCTCTCTGTCCCCTTCAGCGTCTCTCTATCCCCTTCAGTGTCTCTCTGTCCCCCTTCAGTGTCTCAGTGTCCCCTTCAGCCTGTCTGTGTCTCCCTTCAGTGCCTCTCTGTCCCCTTCAGCCTGTCTGTGTCTCCCTTCAGTGTCTCTCTATCCCCCTTCAGCCTGTCTGTGTCTCCCTTCAGTGTCTTTCTGTCCCCCTTCAGCCTGTCTCTCAGTGCCCTCCTTCACTTCCTTTACTTACCTTCTTCCCTGACATCTTCTCTGCTGCAGCTCCGGCGCTGGATGATGGGTAAGTTTTTTTTTCTTGTTTTTTTCTAGGGCGATCGCGGCACCCCTGTGACAGCGCCGCGGCACCCCAGGGAGCCGCGGCGCACAGTTTGGGAACCGCCACCTTAGTGTGTGTTTGTGTGTTAGGGAATTTAGACTGTAAGCTCCACTGGAGTTTTCTGTACAGCGCTGCGGAATTAGTGGCGCTATATAAATAGATGATGATGATATATAGTACGTCATTTCTGCTCCTACTCTAAAATATGCTCTTTATTACTACCTATATGTACAAAAAAGAAATATATGCATACGACTGGATGCAGATTTTCCACTTACGACTCCTTGCGCTTGGAGCGATAGAACAGGGGTGAGGCAGGCAAGTGTAGGCCAAGTACAACTGAATGTAGCCGAAGATATACCTCAGGTAGTCAGGTAGTTTATCTCTTGTGGATGCTGAAGGGCTGGTGCAACAATAAGCAAAGATGATGATGGCAATCAACAGCACTATCTAGCCACTTTCTTATTGGCTAATTGTGGACTCTAGCTATTGGTATTTAACTCATTACTGTGGCTGCTGCATGATTTGCATGATTTGCATTATCTAATTATGTTTCCATTCAAACTAAGGCAGGAAAGAAGATTGCCATTTGATTTTTAAAGGGAAAAACAACAGATGTTTGTATTTAATTACACACTTAGGGGGGTATTCAATTACAATTCGCGTCCGCGATCATGCACAGTTGCGCGTATAAAGCGTCATTACGTGGATTTCTGTGCGCACCCAATCCATGATGTTGTGGTACCGGGACCCTGCGTACTTGCGGCCGCAAATCGGAATTGAATATGCCCGTATATGGTAAATGTGGCTTTAGAATTTATTAATAACTGTCAAGACACCTTTAGCTATTGCTTATGACACTTCATTATTTTATATTATTGTGTACAAATAGGATAATATGGAAGTCGCCTTTACTACTAACACTGTCAAGCCACATTGCCATGCTTTTTTTATGCATACATCATACTTGCCAACTCTCCCTGAATGTCAGGGAGACTCCCTGAAATAAGGGTGATCTCCCTCACTCCCTGAAGAGACTGGCATTCTCCCTGATGCTGAACCAGTACAAGACATGGTTGGCTTCGCCATCTGTGGCATGATGACACTGTTCAGAAATGGTGTCCTATGTCCATGTATTGATGCCTATGGAGGTGGCCATTTTCATGGAGACCAAGATTTAATCAAAGACTGACAGGTAAGACAACATGACTTCAGTAATGGAGACAGAAATGTAAAAGACGATTCAGTCTCTAGAGATTCATTAGCTGCTTTTCTTTAACGCATAGTTGCCTACTCTCCCAGAATGTCCGGGAGACTCCCGCATTTCTGGGAGACCTCCCGGTTCTCGCCCCCGCAATAGATAAGTGGCAGGGGTGATGCTAAATGACGTAAATATTGTGTCATCTTAGCTCAGCCCTCTGCTGTAATTAGCCAAAATTGTGACAATCGTTTAGGGGGCAGTGCCATGTGATTCATCAAGCCCCGCCCCCACATTCCCCGGGATCTCCCTGAAGCCAGCGCGGAAAACATACTGGTAGGTTAATTGGCTGCTAACAGATTGACCCTAGTCTGTGTGTCTGTCTCTGTCTGTGTCTAGTCTGTGTGTGTGTCTCTGTCTGTCTGTGAGGGAATTTAGACTGTAAGCCCCCAATGGGGCAGGGACTGATGTGAATGAGTTCACTATATAGTGCTGTGGATTTAGTGGCGCTATATAAATAAATGGTAATAATAATAATAAAGTATGGCATACATACACCTGGCACCAGAGCCGTAACTTAGAATTCTAGCGCCTGGGGCGAGAAAGACAAATACCGCCCCCCTAGCCCTCAAGTTTAACCAAATGAACCTAAAATATTCCTAAATTGCGTTGCGCCCTCCTTCACGGTTGCGCCCTGGGCGGTCGCCCCTGTCGCACAGCCCTAGTTACGGCCCTGCCTGGCACAAATACTAGTGATGTATGGATGGACGCATTTTGAAATGCGTTTGATTGAACATATCAAGTAAATGGGCTTTTGTAAATGTGTCTTTTCCTGCCTATAGTCGGGTACAAATGCATCCAACGCTACAAGAGACCCCGATGTCTACCACAACGTGAGGTCTATGATGATTATTTAAGGTCTCCAGAGCACAGGTATTTAAATTAAGTTGCAGTTTACTCAGAGTTAGGCAGAACATATCTCTGTAGCTGTTGTGGAAATGAAAAAACCCAACCTATTGTTGGACTACAATTTCCAGCATATCCTGACAGCCAAAGCCTTGCCAGGCATGTTGGAATTGTTACTTCGACAAAAAGAATCTGTACAGCCTCAGCTGGTCTGATGCTGATAAATGTAGGCAACAATTTAAAAGTATTTAATTTTCATGTGTATATATGTTTGCCTTTCCCGCACGTAAGAGGTTAAATGGAGGGGCAGCAGCACTGCAGCAGCCAGCAGCACACTTCCCGCTCCCTCTGCTCTGCCAAGGGGCACATGATGCAACAAGCTGTACTCAGAACAGGGTTTTGCACAACCGACCGACACACCTCCGCATTCTTATTGGCTGCATGCTCCCGGGGACTGCCTCTCATTGGTCAGTTCCTGATCCCATCCCCCTCCACATGGCAGTCAGTGTCAGACAGCTTCCCTGTAATGTAGAGGAGGTGCAGCTCCCTCCTTATCCTGTGCCACCCCGCCCCTCTTCCTCCCTTTTATTCTCACTCTACTCTTTTCCTTCTCTCTCCTTGTGCATCAGGAAGTAGTTATAGACACAGCGGCATTTACCGATCCTGATTTATTAATTGCCATAAAATACTTTTTTTTTTGTGTGCACTTTATGTCATTCATTGGATTGTTTGTGGACTGTTGCTACTGGGTGTAGCGGAGGTTATATTGTCCAAATAGGAAACTTCAATTGCCCTGTGTCTGGTATAGTCTTTTTTTCATATATTTGGTAACAGTTTTGTGAACGGCGTAGATGGAGCACCGGTGACTGGCATGAGCACAATAAAGCGCCTGCTCATTCCAGATGTGCATGTCCGCAGCGCAGCAGATCTTGCCCTGGTGTAGCAGGATAGCATTAGGACTTCCAGCCTTTCTGATCCCCCAACATTGCACAGGACAGGAAATCTGCATTTTGGGCTGGTATCTCGCCTTGCTGCTAGCTGTCAGGCTGTGGCTGCAGATGTGGGCACAGCAGGATCCCAGGACCCCCCTCTAAGGCCAAAGCTGATCGCTGAGATAAATGACAGGAGATTGTCCCGTTCTTCCTGTTGCCGGCCTGATGTTTACATTGTCTGCCCACCTCAACCGTGTGCTTGTCAGAGCCTCCGTTGAACAGCTGCAAAACTACACTATACTGGATCTCTCATCAGACCAAGCATTTGGATTATAATGTACCTTATTTAGAACAGCCTACAAACCTATTTGCTATTCCATCTGCCCTGGGATATTTATTTGCATGATTGACTGCTAGTCCAATTATTTTTCCACAGGGGTCAGGATTTCTATCTCCCTTTTGTTTAGTTTATTTCGTGTCCTTTCCGCCCTTATTTTCTCTGCACCACATGATCTGATTGCTCCAGAACCCTTCATATTATTATTATTTTTTTTCAGTTAGGGCTGAAGATTTTCAGATGTGATCTACCTAAGCTAGAGGACAGGGTGGGGAGAAAGCTGGGGGGCCCTTCTGAATGCCTTTACAGGGTTTCTGGTGGTGGGTTTGCTGCAGGCATGGGTTCACCCTCCTGGGCAGAGAATATGGGGAGAAGGAGGAAGAGGAAGAATCATTTGAGATGAAGAGTTCTGATATCCAGATGAACAGCAGAAACGTAAGTCCCCAGTACATTTGTGTATGACATACTATTATAAAAACATAACACATTAAAAAAATATTATCTGTTCATTAAGATAAATAATCCCATGTGAAGTGTTCAACATTATTATTATGATTTAATGAAGAAAATAATTTACATTCATGATCAAATGTTGCAATTAACTTTCAGTGCAAAAGCTTGGTTTTACAAATTAAAGTAACTGAATTCTTTGTATAAATTATGCATTCAAGTAATAGCCACTGGTCTATAATTAATGATTTAACAGTACATATGTGTGCATATTTCCAGCTTTGTTTCCATATTTAAAGCTGCAGAACCACCTAGGAAATAGTTTTTCTAAAAAGGCCTCTCCCCCTAGCTGGAGCCCTGGGGGCTGCTGCATGGGGCCAATTTTCTGGGGTTCTTCCGGTTCTGTAATTATCTTCACTTTTTTTTTCCCATATTTAAATGGCAGAGGAGGGGGGTATTTGAGCAGCTGTCTCTTGATTGGTCCTCCCTCTTGCTTACCCCCCCCCCCCCCCCCCTGCCTTCCTGCCTCTGGTTTTTGGCTGCGGCTGTGAGATGAGCAGAGGAGCCCCAGGGACCCCCAGGGCTCTGACTTTGGCTGCTGGGAGGGGCCCTTTAGGAAAAATGTTTCCTAGGTGGTAACGCAGCTTTTGTGATATCTATGTGTAACCACAATGCATTAATTATGAACTATATATATTTACAGCAACTGAGTTCCACCTGTAGTGTGAATTACTTAATGCAAAGTATATGTTGGTTAAGCAAGAGTTGCTATGGTAACTGGGCTGGGAATTCTGCCAAGTTGAGTCTTGCTACATTTTACAATTTTGTTACTTTGCCCTGGGCAATCCTTCATTATAGCAATATAATAAAGGCAACGATGTCCCAGGCATCATGGCATGGTAAAAGTATTCCTACTTGGGCTGCTCAGATTGTCTACATTCTTTAATGTTTGCATTATTGCACAACAGTACAGTGATTTCTAATTTGGCTTGTAAAACAAATGTGTATAATGGAGATTTGACCTTTTCTGTGTATGAATCTTGTTGTGTGCGGGGGTTGCTTCATTGCTGCAGGTCTTTGTGACAAATGGCCATCAGAACAGAGTGTGGGTTAGTGCGGTTACCATAATCTTGTCCATGACTTTCTTGGGATCTAGAGGTGACTAAAGGAGAATCGGACATGACTTTTGTGTTTCTGGAGAATTTATCAGACATGCAAATCTAGATTACTCTATAGTTTGACAGAATCCGTACATGTATGTATAGATGTACGAGGAGGAGGTGTGATACCCGGCCGTCTTGTTGCCAAAAGAAACAAACGTTGCACTCTATGCTACCGCAACAGTTTGTAGTCATTTTATTGGATATTTAACTGATCTCCAGAAGACATTTGAGCTGTTTACCTTTATACTGTTTACCTTTATCTTTTTGTTCATTGTTCTGTATGGTTTCACCCTGTATTGTCTACTGTTAGTACTGTGTGCGGCGCTGCGGATACCTTGTGGCGCCTAACAAATAAATGATAATAATAATAATATACAGATCAGGAACCTAATTGTCAAACAAATCTGATCATTTGTTTTACTATGGCGGCCAAGCAAATCTTACAACAAATTTTTCGTTCCATTTTAAAGTTGATAGACTAGTCACTTCATGGCTGTATTACAAAGTGTTTGCATCATAGGATATCACTGATAAAGGCACACTGAATTATTAGCTATGCACCCAGACACACATCACACAATCCAGCAGTCCCCTTTACATTTGTGAGTCAATGTTCAGAGGCACCGGCCATGTTACAGTAACACATAGAAAATAAATACACTTAAAGTCATTTTCTACTCTGTGCAGTGGATTTTGCTAGGCTATGTAATACACCCAAAGGATGAGTGCATAGTTTGCATTGTCCCTAATGTTCAAGGACAGTCCCAGGACTCAAGGATTTGTCCCTGGATATTTTCTGTTTATACCCCCTGCCCTCTTGACAATATTTCTGAAAGGTTCTTAGAAAACTCATTTCGCCTGCAGGTAATCAACCGGCTTAATGTGCAGGTCTAACACCTGCTGTTACATTATATAGGTAGGAACTGACTTCAAACTGCCTAAAGCCAGTCTAAGTACTTATAGATAAAGAGTCAGTCCCCTGTGTGGTGTCTGCAGCTATCCTCACACTGTACTGTCAGAATGCCTTGCTTTATTTATTTATTTTTATTTTATGGCCAGTGTCGAAAGTCGGGGACATTATCAGTATTCTCTCACACACTCGGATAGCAGAGAAAATTTCTGAAAAAACGAGCACTGTACTGGAGTACTGCAGAGCTGGATTTGGGAATTTGCTATTCAGTGCAAGCCTTCAATGTCTAGTTTCACAGTGGATGATCAGCACCTGGTTTCACACACTAGCAACAAAGCCCCTCAGTATCTGACCAGCAAAGGAACTCTCAATAACTAGACCCATATGTTGCAGTTGTTTGTTGGCCTTTGCACGTCTAAGCAGGCCCTCGCCTCATAAGCAGCACATATACACGTAAACAGATACATGTTACAATAGGTGGAAGTAGAATGATGTACTTTGAGTATTTCTTGTTACTATCCAGAATCCTTTATGTAGGCTCACTGTACAGCTGCTCAGACCTGCATACTCATCCAGCTGTATCTCCTATCTAAATGGTAATGCTGCTTTTTACACCCAAAAATGATTCTGTAACTGTACTGTTAGTTTCATTTTTTATTCTTATAAGTTATATTGTTTTTTCACTCAAAGTGCTCTCTCATTATATGTGCTGTCACCAACAGATCATAATGAATCTCAAACAAATTCATCATACTTGTATTGGTTCTTTAAAGTGCACCTGACATTTTACACGCAGGGCTGCTTAGCGAACTAAACTAATATTCATGACAATGTAGCCTATCACTAGCTGAGACAGCCATTTTGTGGTCTGTACTAGTATTCAGAAGAAGAGTTGTCTACGTTTGTGCAAGTCACATCCTTGTGGTTAGTCTAGAATAAAAAGCTTTATCCCACAGACCTTAAGAGAGGACTATTAAACAGCACCCTAGGAATTCTGGGTATAGACATGCAAATATTTCCCTTATTGCTCCATTGACCAATCATACATCTAGAACCACTGGCTTTCTAGCGTGGATGCAACCAGAAATTTGAAGCCGTAAATCCAACTTGCAGACGCCGAGTTTTAATCTTTTTAGATTTTATCAGTGCAAGTTTGGATAAATGGTTTTTGCAATGTATGACTTGTAAGGTAATGAAACAATGCACCCATTGCAGACCAGAAGAGCTGCAAGCACAACCAACCCTGGGCCATTTATCTTTGGCAAACCATTTTTTAATTGAAACAGCAAAAGAAATCTGCCCTGTGTAAAAGACCCTATCCCAAAAACAGACACACCCCTTACATTGTATGCAGACCATGCAGTCACTAGAAGCAAGCCCACCTCTCATAATACAAAATAAAACACTCAGGAAGAGCATGAAAATCATGAGTAGATACACAGTATAGAAAAGACAGGCAGGATAGTGCTTTGAACGGTTCGGGTCAAGGTTCAGATGGATGAAATGCTGGGTAGTATTTTTTTGTTTTTTAAAGTTTTTGTAATGATGCGAGTGTACAGGTCACTCCACCCCACCTGACACCTGCCTCCTCTATATTGGGTAGATTGTTTCCAGGAGGCCACTAGGAGAGTCCTAGCTTCTCTCAGTATGGGCAGCCAGTATTCCAACTTGACGGTGAGGTCCAATCCGGAAATTTATAGCAAAATTCTGTAGCAACTAGGTGAACTAATGTACCCTTCACAGGGCAGCATCCAGAGATAGTCTGAGGGAAGATTTCCGATAGTCAGGGGTGAGTAAGAACCTGAATAAGATTGTATAGACTCTTCTTGAGTTGTAGCACAGAAAGACGTCCTACTCGCATGGCTCCAGAGCTTTCTCTAAGGGTTGTCAGTCAAAGATAATTGAAGATCACATTCCCAATTGAACATATATGGCTGTCTCATATTTTTCATGGACATAGATATGTCTGCTGGATCACAACCTATGATACAGAGGTAGGAGAGCAGTGGAAAATCTACAAATCGCTGCCTAAATAAATAAACCACTTTGACAGGATCATCTTATTCAAAAGATTGACTTTTTAAAAGAACAAACAAATTTTAAATGAACATTTTAATAGTCAAATAGCAACACACACAATTCTCAAAGACAGATATATAATAAGCACATATAATCAATGGGATGAAAAATGTTATAAGATCTATAGTGTCAATGCATCAGAACAGTCACTTTTATACTCCGAATCACTTAGGAACCCATTCGTCTCTATGGAGAACAAAGCAAAAAAAGGAGCAACTTTGCACTTTGGCAAAACCATGTTTGATTGGAGGGGGAGGCAAATTGAATGTGATGGCAGATTTATAGTCGGCATGCCCTAGATCAACTTGAAATTTCAGTGTAAAAATAAAGCTATCAAGTATTTGTGTGCTACAGGAAAAAGCATCCAGTATTTCCCTTAAATGCAAAATAATAAACTAATTTGCACCTCTTGCATTGTAACACGGTATTGTCCAGGATCAAACTTACTCCTTTTATTGCCTTGCTCTCCTTAATGACTCAGGCCCTATATGTCTTTCTGGCTTATGGCTCTAAGGGGCCTATTTATAAAGCAATGCAATGTCCCCAAAGGACACTTACCGTGATTAAGCCGCAATTTGAAGGATTCTTCAACTTTTTGATTGTTGCATCACAGTAGATAGTGTGGATATCTGCTGCTTTGCATTCTATTTCGTTTTCTGAGCAGTCCTTATATAATAGTATGGGGACTGCTCCCTAGCGCAATCTAACAAGTTCCGAAAATGAGTTATTTTTGGATACTTGGTGTACATCTTCGTAATTCAAATCTTCTCTTGACTTCTCAGTTATGTCCAGCTCTGCTCCGAAGAACTGAGCTGGACAGCGTATGTGGGGAGGGATCATGGGATCCCTCCCTGTCACAAACTAGTCTGCTGTGCTGTCCCATCTCACTGACTACTGGAGGGTTCCTGTTTGCAGGCCCAAGTATTTCGATCGACGCATGGGCACTGGCATTGTAAGGAGGAACAAAGAAGGGATGAAGAAATCCGGACACGAGCGCATTACAAAGACGCCGTGGTAAGTGCTTTTTTTTTTTCCACAGAAACATAAGTTTATCGAAACTGCTGTTCCTGTGTTGTTTTTTTTTCATAAATATGAGAAATAGTTCAATCCTTATCAATGCGATAAAGATTGAAAACTATTTATCATTTTATGCGGTTGTTGGTGAATCTGCCCCTTAGTAACAAATATAATCTTTAGGGGTAAATAACCCTCCAGTCTTGTTAATACTGGGTTCCAGCCTTTAAACAATTGTTACTTTCCTAAGAAAAGTGGTGGCCAGCATAAACCATATGTTATTTTCAAATTGTACAGTCTCCTTCAGGTTTATGTGGTGGTTCCAAATCAAAACCGCTATCTACAGCTTCAAGCCACCAATAAAGTACACTTGACACCCCTTATAGGTCAGATGAGATCCTAATTTCACTTGAATGGTTTGTTTAGAGGACAAATATAGTCATGAAGTAGGAGGAAGGAGACACAGAACCACTCGACAAAAAGTCCAATGGAATGTAGGAAAGTGCTTAAATGAAGTGGGAAGATTGACTAGAATCTGAGCTGTACAATTTTTGAATAGCTTTAATGTGAAACTAAGCCACAAAAACATGAAAACACCTACTATAATAATATGTGAAGGTGAAGAAGTTTAACATGAGCTCTTTTACTGACTTGGGGGCACATTTAACAAATGACGGTATTGCACTATCGTGCACTTACCGTGAAAATAGGTGAAGGAAGTCTGCAATTGATATTTATGACAGCTCCGTTCGACTGTTCAATCTTCAAAACCACTAATTTTCGCTGCAGTTCGTTTTTTCTAACAGTCACCATTCAACAGAATGGTGACTGCTCCTGGCCGCAATCTAACAAGTCCCGAAAAAACATTTTTTTCGGGAACTTGTCATGTTAATGTACGCCAGCTGAAGCTGGCGTACATGAGGAAATCTAATGCTGTCAGCTCTGCTCCGCAGAGCAGAGCTGGACAGCGCATGTGTGGAGGGATCACATGATCCCTCCCTGTCACTCACAGCTCTCTCTCTGCAACAATAGTTGCAGAGACAGAGAGGGGATCTGTGTGCGCATGTCCAGTTCTTGGAACTGGATATGCGCACTTGAAGAGTGAGGAGAAGACCTGAAGACAGCGCTTCCGAAGAGGGGGGTAAGTATGTTTTTTTTTATCAGTTTTTCGGAACTGCTGTTTCTCTGCACGGCTGTACATAAATGTGAGAAGTAGTTCAATCCTTATCATTGCGATAAGGATTGAAAACTACTTTTCACTTTATGTGAATAATGATAAATGTGCCCCTTGGAGCTCTTATGATAATACTCTCAAAATGAACAGTACTATGATGTATATACTGAATTAAAAAAGGTCTCAGTAGTAATCAAAGTAAAAATTACATGTATTGATTGTTCCAACTTGGTGACTAGGGATGTAAGGTGGTCTTTCACAGAACTATGGCATGTTTGCCAACAGAACTCCCATTCAGAGGTAGAAGACGATACAATTCCCCTGCCCTCTGCTATAGATATACTTGAGTTACTCAAACCAGTTTGAAATTTGATAACATTTGACTGGTTTAAGTGCTGCAAACTTGTTGGACCAATTCGATTCGGGTTTTAATATGTGGTTCAAGTTCTCAGCTTATAGTTATTGCTGTCACGCACTTATGTTATACTTCTAAGGCTCAACTACAAATTGTTGTTATATTTTTTTCAAATTACTGCCCATCATATTGGGTATTGGGAGTGTTCCTGGATTTGCATAAACAGCTCAATGATACATTTAATAACAATATAACTTTAATACTCTTCACAATATATCGGCTTTAAAAATATTCTTGTCCCTCTTTCCCTCCTGTCTACCCAAAATATCATCTTATTACATAGTTTAGGGTTATACAATTAGGACAACCCTTGTCCTCACTTAATTATAGTTTTATGTATAATAGTTAACAAAATTTTAGAAGTAATTTGCAGGGTCACTCTGAGCAGCTGTATCTGAGCACATCATGTTTGCTACTGTTTAGATGAACCTTGGGGTACGGCATCATCATCAACATTTATTTATAGAGCGCCAGCAAATTCCGTAGCGCTTTACAATTGGGAACAAACATTAATAAGACAATACTGGGTAATACCTACAGACAGAGAGGTAAGAGAACCCTGCTCGCATGCTTACGGCAATCCCCATTATGTCACCGTCACTGGGGTACTATTTATATTTTGCATTTTAATATGCCGCTTTAATAACTTAATTTATAAAGCTCAGATTAATACTGGATGAGAATTACATTTTATACACAGAATAAGAGACATTATACTTTTACAGTTGGCAAATAGTGATAGAGACATTTTTAGGGACATACCTTTTTAGGGAAAATGTTTAAAACTTGGATTTGTCCCTAGGAATTAGGGACCGTGGGCGACTATTTAGTTTATTCCTGCAATTTTGGTTTTATTTATAGCACACATTTAAAACGTTTCTGGGATGAAAACACATACTTACATTTTTAATGTTTAAAAAGAATAGGCTAATGTATGTATATTTTCAATTATTGTATGTATACGTGGTTTTGTGGGAGCTGCCGTAATTTGAAATATAGCTGTCACGGGCACTAGGAGTTTATACCCGAGTTTCACCTGATGTTATAACTGACAGAGGGGCAGTGTTGACCACGGACCTCAGGGCAGTTAGGTGAATGATTGGAATGATGATAACAGCAGGAAAGTAGAAAATGTCTTATGAAGTCAATGACTTGCAGCTGTTGATGGTGAAAGGTCAGCGACTTGGAACTGTAGAGAAGAAGCGATATAGCTTCAGATGAGATGAGAGGACGTGTGTAGGTGAAGGTAGCTCGTGGAGGAGTCAGTGGTCTGCGTACAGCAAGTTGTACCACTGTAGTGATGAGGAGGTTGTCCTGGTGCAGGTAGGTAGTAGGGTAGTCGGTGGTCTGCGTATAGCAAGTTGTACCACCGCTGTGATGGGAAGAGTTGTACTGGTGCAGGTAGGTAGCGGGGTAGTCGGTGGTCTGCGTATAGCAAGTTGTACCACCGCTGTGATGAGGAATGTCCAGGTGTAGGTAGGTAGCAGGAGAGTCAGTGGTCTGCGTATTGCAAGTTGTACCACTGCTGTGATAGGAGGACTTGTCCAGGTGCTGGTAGGTAGCAGGGAAGTCAGTGGTCTGCGTGTAGCAAGTTGTACCACTGCTGTGAGGAGAAATGAGGACTTGTCCAGGTGCAGGAGAGTGGTGTGGAAACAGCAAACTGTAGCTGTGTGGAAACAGCGCGAGTAGAAAGGAGTTTTGTACAACACAAGTAGGTAAGTACAATGAATAGTCTGTCAATATAGTAGCTGGCTCTGCAGCGTGGAGAAGCGGGTCAGCGCGGATATGCAAGTAACAACAAAGTCAATATGATGAGAGCATATCGCAGCTGAGTAAGAAGCTTGTCCGGGTAAACTGGCAATGTAGCATAGACAGTCTATCATAGGTAACTGTACCTTAGTGCGGTAGTCACATATAGTTCAATAGGTATGCAAGTAAACAATAATAGTCAATAGTGGTTATGCATACCAAGTCGAGCAGGAATCAGCTGGGAAGCTGAAGAAGCGATCAGCTGAGTAGACACGCTGTAGCGGGTATGGGAACCGCCGGTGAGTAGAGCAGGGAACAGCTTGGAAACTGTAGACGATCAGCTGAGTAGACACGCTGTAGCGGGTATGGGAACCGCCGTTGAGTAGAGCAGGGAACAGCTTGGAAACTGTAGACGATCAGCTGAGTAGACACGCTGTAGCGGGTATGGGAACCGCCGTTGAGTAGAGCAGGGAACAGCTTGGAAACTGTAGACAATCAGCTGAGTAGACACGCTGTAGCAGGTATGGGAACCGCCGGTGAGTAGAGCAGGGAACAGCTTGGAAACTGTAGACGATCAGCTGAGTAGACACGCTGTAGCGGGTATGGGAACCGCCGTTGAGTAGAGCAGGGAACAGCTTGGAAACTGTAGACGATCAGCTGAGTAGACACGCTGTAGCGGGTATGGGAACCGCCGGTGAGTAGAGCAGGAAGCAGCTTGGAAACTGTAGACGATCAGCTGAGTAGACACGCTGTAGCGGGTATGGGAACCGCCGGTGAGTAGAGCAGGAAGCAGCTTGGAAACTGCAGACACGAGTAGCTCACAGGAACACCTATAGAGAATCACTGGGAATGAGACTCCAAGATCAGGCAACTACCTAAGGCTGCAGGTGCCTTAAGTAGGGAGGGGTGATTGATCCATCAATCACATTAGTGGTCAGGTGTAGTTGTTAAAGGGACCTGCGCATGCGCAGTGCGACAGGATGGCGAACGGCCGCGGTTCAACACAGGTGTAAGCGGGAAAGAAGGAGAACCACGTACCAGAGTGGAGGCACTCACACTCCCTTGAGTGACAATAGCAAGCTCTAAAGCATAAAACAACATGCTAGGTATTTCTTTGAAAAAGCTTGTATTACCTGCATATACTAACAAAGACACACACACGTACGTGTGAAATGCAAAGCTCTATGATCCGGTTATTCAGCTTTTTCTACCTAACCTGTCAGGTCCATGCGATTTGACCATTTACGTGAAGGAGCAGCACCAAAAAATGTGATGTGTGTGATCTACAACTTTCCACTTTTCTGCAACAACTTCTCTCCCTAATTTCTACAATATCCTGTCATGAATTGGCAGTACAACGTATTAAACAAAACCTAGCGACAGGCCTAGTTCAAGTGGCTCAATCTACCCTCTCTGTCGGCATCAACCACAATCATAGCCGTAGTGCACTAAAGAAAGTGATGCCTTCAAATACTGTCCCGCAAAGTCGAACGTGCCAAAAGTCTCATACTTCTCATGACTTCCTTAAACTCCTATCGAAATGCTCTGGACACAGCCAAACAAATATACTTCCAATCTCTCATCTCTGGTCGGGCTTTTAACCCCAAGGGGTAAATTTATCAAGCTGCGGGTTTGAAAAAGTGGAGATGTTTACTATAGCAACCAATCAGTTTCTAGTTAACATTTGTTTAGGACATTCTACAAAATGACAGTTAGAATCTGATTGGTTGCTGTAGGTAACATCTTCACTTTTTCCAATCCGCAGCTTGATAAATTTACTCCCAAGTGTCTCTTTAATACATTTAAATGTGACTCATACCCCACCACACTACCCACACCAACCCCTCCAATTACTATCACTGCCTAAGATCTTGCTTCCTACTTCAAGGACAAGATCCAACATGAAATGATATCCTCTTCCCTAGGCAACAACCAACTCAAGTCCTTCCCTGCAGACTCTGTGGGATCAAATAAAAAAATGTGCCAATCTACTCTCCACCCAGTCTACTTCTTGTCCACTTGACCCTATCCCCTCACAAATCAGTCGATTGCTGTCTCATGTACCATGCTAGCCTTAACTAACTTCTATAATCTCTCTCCACTGGTATCTTTCCTTCCTTATTCAGCATACAGTTATTACTCCAATTATAAACATAAACTAATTCTGACCCAAACTCTCTCTCTCTTATTGTCCCAGATTATTGTCCCAGGCTTCTCCAAGCTTCTTGAGATGCTTGCCTACACTCAGTGACATGCCTCCTTTCTTCACACAACCTATTAGACCCCCTTCACTCAGGCTTTGGTTGAAAACACTCCATAGAAATTGCACCGACGAAGGTGGTTAATGATTTGATAAATGCTAAAATCTAAAGGTCACTACTTGCTTCTAATTTTTTCTGGACCTCTATGATGCACTTAACACTATTATTGACCACTCACTTCTCAAACACTACATTCCATAGTCCTTTCTGGTTCTCATCCTACATATCAAATGCTCTTTTAGTGTTAGTTTCTCTGGATCCACCTTCTCTCAGCTTCCTGTATAAATTGGACTACCACATGGATCGGCCCTACGCCCTCTCTTCTTCTTTATCTATACCACTTCCATGGCTGTGGACGGTGAGCTCAGCAGCCGTCGCACATCATTACACAATGTGCCTGACATCAGTGGCACTCCCCCAGAGCCTGGCGCCCTAGGCAACTGCTTAAAGCTGCGTAATAGTAGCGCTGGGCCTGCCTGCATTTCTGAATGTCTTTCTGCCATTTAATCTTGGATGTCCATTCACCTCAATCTGTCAAAAACAGAGCTAATAATTTTCCCATTAGTCAACAGAAACTACTTAACATCTCTATTTTTGTTGACAACACAACAAAAAACCTACCCCTCAAGCTGGCTGCCTAGACTCAGAACTGTTCTTTGTTCCCCACATTTGATCTGTATCCAAATCCTGTTACATACATATTATAATCATTTCCAGAATATGCACATATTTCACACAAGACACTACAAAAACTTTAAGTCATGTGCTCATATCCTACAATTACTATACAAATCATTACTGGTCTTCCCCTAATCAGAATTTCACGCTTACAATCTATTATAAATGCAGTGACTAGACTCATTTTCCTCCTAAAACGTTCTTATACTGCTGCTCTGCTCTCGGTCCCCTGTCTGTAGTTTACCAAATCCAATATAAAATACTTCTACTAACATACAAAGTCATTAGCAAAAATGCATCTCTTCCATTGGCTCAAAATATTTCCCAACTCAACCCCTTTGCTCTGCCCAAGCTCTGCGCCTCTTATCCGTACTCATTACTTGTTCCCATTACCAGTTACGGGATGCACCCAGTGTATGGAATTCCCTCCTTACAACAAGACTGTCCTTTAGCTTCCATACCTTAGACCTTTTTAGGCAAGACTATCATATTCCTGTATCATTTTCTTAACTTCCCTAGCTTATTCTACCTGATTACCACCCCACTACACAGTTTATAGAAAACTAACATTTAATTGCTTTCTATACTCAACAGCGTTATAATCCCAAACTAACATTGCTATGTGATTGGATTATGCAGCCCCACTGATGATTGGGTTAATCTTTTACAGGGTGCTAGGTGAGAGATTGGGTACATAATAAGGGGAAGATTTGAAAGAGGGGGAAATAAATTACAGGTCCGGGGGATGAAATCTAGGTTAAGGAGAAAATAAACTACAGGGGGTTAATTATTGGAGAGAGAGGGAAGGATAAATTACAGGGGAGTTGGAGGTAATGGAATTACTGGAGATCATCATCATCACCATTTATTTATATAGCGCCACTAATTCTGCAGCGCTGTACAGAGAACTCACTCACATCAGTCCCTGCCCCATTGGGGCTTACAGTCTAAATTCCCTAAGACACACACACGAGACACACAGATAGACAGAGACACAGAAACAGACGCACACACACAGACTAGGGTCAATTTGTTAGCACCCATACCAGTATGGTTTTTTTTTTGGATTGTGGGAGGAAACCGGAGTACCCGGAGGAAACCCACGCAAACACGGGGAGAACATACAAACTCCACACAGATAAGGCCCTGGTCGGGAATTGAACTCATGACCCCAGTGCTGTAAGGCAGAAGTGCTGACCACTACGCCACCGTGCTGCCCACGGTGACGTAGTGGTCAGCTGAGAGAGGGAAATATGAATTAGAGTGAAGGCTGTAGGGGGACAAATTAATTACAGGGGAAGAGGAAGGTGGTGGGGGAGAAATAAATAACTGGTGAGAGGGCTGTAGGGAAGAATTAAATTGAGGAGGAATTACTTATACCCATCGCATGCTGCAGCAGAGGGGTGCCAGCTTCACATAGGGTGCCTAGTATCCTAGCACTGCCCCTGCATAGGTTTCATTCACAACAGTGCTGATATTGTACAGATTATACAATTGCAAGTGCGGTTACTACTGTGCTTGGCCATTGTGGGAAATCACCACAAGTCTAATTGTTTGCTGGCGTGTAGGAAGTGACTTGTGCCTTTTGTGTGGTACTATTTGTAAACCCAGATACTCCAACAAAGGAATATAACTATTTCTGTACAGTTTTTGTTAGGAGTGGCTCTAACATTAGATTCCCGGAGGCTGTGAAAAACCGGTTGGACTGGATGTCATTATTAAGGCTGTCTTCTCAATGACAAAGATGTCAGCTTTTATGTCACACTGAGAAGCACCAATTTGGTTGTCACATAGAGTAGTTGCTATGTAATAACTACTTATCAGGGTGTGAAACTGCCTTCTCATATGCGCTGAGTGACATGCAGGCATTTATGAATAAGCCATTTTGCACTCAGCCAATTTCCTTTGTAAGGACCATGTTTACAATCTAAAAAGATTAAGTATACCCTAAAATAGTAAGTACATGGTGGGACAGAATACTGCACCTCAACAATTCCTGCTTACAACTAACTTTAGGGACATTTCTTATATAAATTCAGACGGGACATACATTTAAAATAATATTATATATTTATATATGTAGCTATCTAATAGTGGGCTTACTTGTTCTTTAAAGGTCACCTACTCACATTGGAGGCAGCCATTTTGTGAGTGGAAATAATATTTATAAGAATTCAAGTCTGTACTTTCATTAGGAACCGGTGACATTACCAGTTCACCTCATGACTTTAATCGTATCCGTATAACGCACTGATTCCATTGGAGTACTTCTCTGCAGTCCCAACTTTCGTGTCTCAGTCCAGATTCTCAACACCCAAAAGGCTGTGGCCCCTTCGTAAAATGGTGCATCCTGGTCAGAAACAGTCATGATTTGATGGATTGGTGTTATGGCCTAATTTGTTCTGCTTTTCCAATCAGGGGGTAAATGTATCAAGCTGAGAGTTTTCCGGCGGGTTAAATGTGGAGATGTTGCCTATAGCAACCAATCAGATTCTAGCTATCATTTTGTAGAATGTACTAAATAAATGATAGCTAGAATCTGATTGGTTTTTCCAACCCGCCGGAAAACTCTCAGCTTGATACATTTACCCGCAGGAGTGATGTCCGGGATGCATTTTGATAAATATTGGTTCAGACCACAAAACCGCTGCCTGCACTGTGTTTAGGGGCAGATGAAGTTTCAATCCAGGATAGACAAAGTTACTGACTCCTGCTGAAGAAAAAGTGAGAACATCTGTAACAGCTGGAAGATCACATGGGGATTTGTTGTAACAAATAACTAGGGATTTACAGGTTCCCCGAGCTTGACTTGAACAATATAGTGAACAGGATTCTTGAGCAGTGTCAGCAAACTTCATTCAGATGATAACAAGGTATGCTGCTTAATTAAACAGGACAATTATATCTCAAGCCAACATGATGTGGCTGGCAGAGGATGCTAACAGTTTTTAATTTAACAATAGCCGGAGAGGCCGAACCTGTCGTACTGGAGAGACTTCTACAGTGGTGCCAAAATATCTTTAATCAGCGCGTACCACTATATTAATCAGAGCATACCACTATATGTCATCGTTCCGAATAAAGAATTTCTGGCAGCACATTTTCACATGTTGCTGGATGTACTTGTTTTATGCTGATTGGCCAAATCCTGTTTAAAATTGGTATAATTGCTCCGTTGAAAACGGCAGCTGTGCCCAGTAATCTGCCCTGCAGAGGAGAGTAGAATGTTAGAACACTTTGGGGCAGTTTGTGAGATCATGTGGGCCACTGTTCCCTGTAAACTGCGCCAACTGGAAATGAAAGAGTTAAACATTTAATTATAATGAAAGCTCTAATCTGAAGAGATTTATTAATGATTTGCTGTTCATCGCAACCTTGCACAACTTAAGCTGGGTACACACTACAGGGTTTTTGTCCAATAATCGGCTCAACCAGCCGACATACGACCGCTCGTTCAAAAGTCGGGTCAGTGTGTGTAGTGACACGATGGTCGAAAGTCTGCCCAAATGGACGATTGTCGCCTCATTTGGTTGGTCGTACTGTTAAATATTTTCGTTCCAATCTCGTTTCCGCTGTGTAGTGTGCATAAGTTTCCGACCGATCCACAACCGTGAGTGCGAAAATACAGTCCTTGCTCACGACAACATGGCTGTAAAAAGTCGCTAAAGGGACGTCCGCTCTTCCCTTTATCGTCCTAAACAAGGCTAGTGTGTATGCAGTCCATGGACCGAGCGATCGGAACATCGATCGCATGTAAAATCGCTCGGCATAAAAAGTTGGTGAAAAATTCTGTAGTGTGTACCCAGCTTAACTCCCTAACAAGTTCAGCACAGCTTAGAGGGAACAATGCCTGGGATCAAGGGATGGGTCCCAAAATCACTTGGTATGGTGCTTTAAGGCCTCCCCTGTTCTCCAGTTTATGCCCAGTTAGTTGTATGTGGTATTATGTGAGCGCATATATACATATATACATTGTACCACATTATGCAGGTTACAATTGAGAAAAGAAATCACCCATGCTTGCATATATCATTAACTACCTCAGATTATCTCAGTCTAGCCCCTTGGGCCAGCAATTTAAATACGTAAATATTCACAGTTGGCATCATATAAATCTTGACACATGTACACAAGTATATGTTAGCAGTTATTATTCTAGGAACTATTAAAGTATGTTCCATAGGAAACTGACATTGTTTAGGTTCTTAGCAGTCAGACATGATTCTTTTGTGGTTTCTCTTCAACCTAATCTGTTTTAGAAAGTAGCTCATAAATTTTACCTTTGTGTTGAAAGTTCATAGAACTTCTCGATTTTGACTTCTCTTTTCTAATACAGAAATTGAAACTGTTAAAACATATATTTTGCATGTACACCTTTCCTACCAGTGTGTGTTGTCCGTGCCTTACACACTCGCACCTTGACTCTTGCAGTCTCTACTGTTAATGCTTACAGCAGTACAGCTACAGGGAATTTCTCGGCAATGTCAAGGCTATATCAATCGGCATGAGCTTGAACACAATTTGGACTCTGGTCCAATTTCCACAGTATGCCGATCCTCCTTTTGTCATTGCCTCGCCTCTTTTTTTCCCAGGGATTGGAGGGGTCGTCTTTAAATCCTCCAATCCCACCACTGACTCACTTATCCCGCCTTAGGGTGGTAAACTCATCTCAACCCACTACACAGAACTTAACCTATGTGCTGTCCTTAATGTTTTTTTTTACTTATTGTGTATTTACTAGACATACTGCATATGTCTTTGACAGCTGTAGTATTGGACATTACTTTGCCTTTGCCTTGTGGTGTTAGTGTCAGTAAATAGCAATAGATACGACTGCTGTCGGGGTTAGAAGTGAATTATATACATATACACAATATAAATACATACATACATACATACCATATACACATACATTGAAAATATTCTACTAAGCAAAAAATAAAATATCCAAACATTGCCAAAATGTTCACAATAATCAGCAAATCGGCACAGCTCTGCGCTGTCCAGCTCTTACCTCGCTGCTGTGTCCAGCGGAGGAGGGTTCAAAGGGCTACTTATAGACTCTTCACAGTAGCTCACACTGCTACTGCATCCATCTCCCCACATGCCCCTTACATGCACATCAGTTCTCCCCACATACCACCATATTTTACCACATGCCCCTTAAATGCCAAGAGATCGCCTCACATGCCCCTTGCATGCCCATTAGCCACCCACTTGCCACCAAATCACTCCACATGCCACCTAAATGCCATTAGACCTCGCTATATGACCCTTACCTGCCCACCAGCCTCCCCACATCTTGTCTATCCACATGCCCAACAGATCTCCCTAAATGCCATCAGATCTCACATGTCCTGTACTAGCGTCTCACACCTCCCACACTTAGCCGCTGGAGCCCATTCAGAGGAAGGATGCAAAGCATACTGCACTCTCTCCTCCTCCTTCCCTGATTGGATTGTCTGTGACGCTGTGACTTCCCTGGAAAATTAATATTTTGATGGCAGTGGAGTGGAATTGTAAGATACTTACCTGTCCTCGTTCCTGCTCCCATTCTGCAGCCGCGCCGCTACCTGACTTCCGTGTATCGACTCTCGGCAGTGCGATCATGTGGCTCAGAGGCGGGAAATTCAAATCTGCTCTACTGTTTAATGCAGTTCTGACACAGGATCTGTGTCAGAGCAACAGTTCCTGTCAGCGTCTGACCCTGCTCTCTGTTCCCAGTGTTCAGTCTGCTCCTGTGTTCCTGTACTTGCACTTCTGTTCTCCAGTATATGACCCGGTTACCTTGACTACGTTATTATATCTCCCCACGGTACCCTGTATTTGTGCATTTCGGCATCTGACCAAGGCTTCCCTTCTGAGTGCTGCTTCTCTACTCCCCTTGTACTGCGCAGGACGATTGTGAACCAGACCCAGCTATACTGACCACGTTTGGATTCCTCCTTGAGCCCCATCTTCTGTTGTGCTTGTTCTCCGGCTACTGGATCTATCCTACCGCAGTCTCTCCATCTCTTACTTCTCACGTCAGGGGGCTTCTCTAGGAACTGCGACCTTCCGGCCCTTGCGGTGGTTCTTGGTGAAGACCAAGGGGTTCGTTAGACTCCGCACCCTAGAGAAAGTCTGTGCAAATTCTGACTGACTGATTCTCCCGTGGCATAACAGGAATAAAGAGCGGCCTAGCACTCCGGAAGCACTTGGTATGCCCATGCGGGTGTGGACATGCCCCTCCTCCTCCCTCCATTGGTCACGCCCCCTTAGCTATATGTCCCGATAACAAGTGCTACAAAGTTAGGAGGTATGCCAGATCGGAATTGGTTGTGACGCTGCTGGAGCTAGAGTGAGCAGATTATTTGCAAAATCCCAGATTACTATAGAACACGACAATGCGGTGTGATTTTTGAGAAGGAGGACGTTAACGTTTGACAAGACAAAAAAATGACAATAAAGTCTTTATGGCTACACATGCAGGCTCAATAGATATACACACTTTAGAGTCAATAGGTAACTGTCGTTGGACGCACTGAGCAAGTTGCGCTGCTCAGGGGTGGGCTGGCCCAGGGGGCAGCGCCCCCCCCGGGCCGCTCAGTCTTACCACTGTTAGGGCCGGGGGGTAGGCCGGCCGCCCCCCGGATGCAATATACACATTTTCACCGGCGGCCGCATCTGATGACACGGGATGCGGCCGCGTCAGCGCACAGGCGGCCGCATCACATGACAGGCGATGCGGCCGCATAATCAATGACGCGGCCGCAACCATTGTCATGTGATGCGGCCGCCTGTGCGCCCCCCGGGCTGACATCTCCCAGCCCGCGTCTGGCGCTGCTAGATAATACTTCTTAAAATTTGGTATTCCCAACTCATCACCTTGAGATGATCTTTGTAAAGTAGTCCGTCTAATTCTTTGGATTTTTTAAGACCAAAAAATAGTGATGTATAATATCGGAGAGGTTTAAAGGTCGCGGGAGTGATACATATGGGTAGTGTCTGAAATAAATAAAGCAATCTTGGGAAAATGTTAATTTTAACCAAATGTATGTGGCCTAGTTACCAACTTTTCATACCTCCCCTCCGTAAGATAGGATAGCTCTGTGAAATAGGGAATACTTAATGGTATGTCTTACACGCCGCCAACCAGAACGCAATGATGCAAATCACGTCATCATGCTGTGGTGGGTGGAGCACGATAATTCGTTAGCATCAAATGGCTAGACTCCACCCACTGCCTCTCTGTCTAGCCCAGCTTCAGTGAGAGTGCCGGACTCCCTTTGAAGTGTTGCCGATCATAAACTATTTCCGAAGTCTCCCTGTCTTTCAAGTGCTGTCTGGCAAATTTTAGTCTGGGGGGCAAGAATCGGCTCAGCAGCTTTTTAGGAACACTTTAAATGGGAAAATGCAGGTGACCCAGCCGAAGGGAGCCCATTATGGGAATGACCTGGGGGGCAGATGTCCACCAGCCCAGCCTGCCCCTACTGATATTCCAGGTGATCGGCAAGTATGTCAAGACTTTGAGTAAATAACTGTTTGTCAGCATGAGCCACAAATGTCACGCAACACGGAGGAGCTTTTAGTGGCTTTATGTGTGATACTGATCTGGGCTGTCAATCCATTCAGCAGAATGTGTAGGGGATGTTACCAGCTTGTAAAATAGAAGCAACTTGATGAAGCAATATTTGTATAGTAGGTTTTCAAGCTTGCCCACAGCATTTTGGATACACCTACAATCTTAATATGATTACCTATACTCTTAATAATTTGTTTTGTTTTCACAAAAGCACAGAATAAAGTCCCCCAGCTGTCCTTGCCAAGCCCCTCAGTTGAAAAAATAAGGGCTTTAATTTTTGTTCACATAGTTCCAGAAATTCTCCCAACATTGCATAAGTCCCAACTCGGCCAGCTGTTCACATTGTGAATTTGAATTATGTGATGAGAGGAGAATGATGCAGAAACACTATGATGCTGTCAGCAGGGATAAACACCATAAACAGTTTAGCTGCAAATTCAGACAGGCAATCATTGCAAGTGGCATTGCCTGTATACATGTGAACAGCACGGTAGTTTAGTGGTTAGCACTTCTGCCTCACAGACCATGACCATGGCCTTATCTGTATGGAGTTTGTATGTTCTCCTTGTATTTGCGTGGTTGTCCTCCGGGCGCTCCGGTTTCCTCCCACACTCTAAAAACATACTAGTAGGTTAACTGGCTACTATTAAATTGAACCTAATCTCTCTGTGTGTATGTTAGAGAACAAATAATAATAATGATATAGGACCCATGAGTTGATGGTCCCAACACCAGTCATATTGATGTATTGTTAGCAATTTGTGTTAATTTATGAGACCATGCCAATACCTATAGCAGTGTTGGCTAACTTGTGACACTCCAGGTGTTGTGAAACTACAAATCCCAGCATGCTTTGCCAATATATAGCAGCTTATTGTTGGAAGGGTATGCTGGGACCTGTAGTTTCACAACACCTGGAGTGTCAAAGGTTAGCCAACACTGACTTATAGTATCTAAGCTTTAATTATTTGATTGCATTGTTTAATTGAAACTAAAAACAGTCAAATAAGAAGAAAGTCGTGAACTTGCTTGTGGAAATGACACATTATGATTGGTCAGGACAATCTAATCTTGTCCGCATGTAAACGGTATTGCATGGCTGATTAGCACTGAGTAGAGTTTATCTTTCTTATGTGTCAGCTTTTACAAGGATGACATTGTAACCTGAGTATAATATGTTGCCATGACAAATACAGCACATTTTTATTTTGTGTGTCAGGGAATAACAGTCTAGGAGCTCTTCTACTGCTGTAAAAGTTTCCATCTAGGACAACGCTGGTATTCTTACAGCTCAGAAGCACCTGTGATGACAGGATGAACCCTCCTCTAGCATTTGGTAGCCTGTATGACACCACCCTCATGGGGAAATGTGCACTGCAGGTTTGGTGTCACTGTTAAGCTGGTTACATACTATAGCATTTTACTTCAAATGTGATTTCTGTAACTTTTTTACCAACGGCTGAAAGTCCCGCTGATCATGCAGATTTATGTGTACACCCCTGCACGATTTACCATCAGATCTGTCATAACCATCTGCTGTAAAGATCGTTACTCTATACACGCTACAGATATCTGCCTACACTACAGGTTGTTAGTGCGTACACATTTCCCTGACATCGTTCCATCGTTGATTGTGATTTTTAGGAAGTCTATAAAACCAAATCAACAGATGTAAGGTGCCTTGGTAAGATAAAACATGATCATGGAAGCGTACACACTTTTACAATTCCTGACCGGTTGTTTATCATGTGATCTGCCCCCTAATTGCATCATTGTGTACCCAGCTTTAGTAATTTTGGGCCATGCTGTTTGTAACTTATACATAAGTTTTCAACATGTACATTATAAAATAAGGTTCAATGTCCCAATACTCTCTTTCTCTCTATGGCCCCTATTTATTAATTATCACATTTTTGACAAGGACCCTTTCAATCCTTATCGCAGACATAAGGTTTGAAAGATTGTGTTTATTAAAATATGCCACAGGAACAGCAGTCATGAAAAACTGCTGTTCCCTCGAAGACCCCTCTCCTATCTTTCCTCTCCTAGCTTTCCTCTCCTAGCTTTCCAAAGTAGCCAACTTTGCGATAGTGACCAAAGGGGAGAGAAGTAAGATGAGGAATACGAAGATCTACCTCAATGCTCTCCCCATAGAATGAAAAATTTCACATGCGGTACATTACCGTATGTGTAATTGCATTTTCATTCCTTATTTAATTGCAGTAAAGTGAAGTCCCCATAGACATCTATGAGGACTGCTCTGTAAATTTGAAACAAAATGCAAAGCAGCAGATATCTATGATGCACTATTCATAAATTTGAACAATTTTCCTGCGGCGGAAACGGACATTTTCAGGGAATTTAGATGCAAATATACATTAATAAATAGGCCTCTGCCTCTCCCGCTCGCTCGCTCGTTTAAATATAGCCTAGGTTTTACTTAAAAATATAAATACTAACATATTAGTAGTCAATCTCTAAACTTCTTTATGCTTAACACAAGATCAAAAAGGTAAAAAATGTAAGTAAAGTCTAAGGCCTATCACTAAACTGCGGGTTTGAAAAAGTGGAGATGTTCCCTATAGCAACCAATCAGATTCTAGCTGTCATTTACTTAGTGCCTGCTAAAAAAATGACAGCTAGAATCTGATTGGTTGCCATAGGCAACATCTCCACTTTTTCAAACCCGCAGTTTAGTAAATATACCCCTAAGTTGTTATAGCTCTTCAGAGGCTTTTTTACTAGCAAAATGTATTCAATAAGGTCACCTTACTGTTACCTTAGGTGAGCCTATTTTTCAAGTGCATATACACTCTATGGGCCTGAGTCATTAAGGAAACTAAGGCAAAAAAAGGAGTAAATGTTTTCCAGGACAAACCATGTTACAATGCAAGGGGTGCAAATTAGTTTATTATTTTGCACATAAGATAAATACTGGCTGCTTTTTCATGTAGCACACAAATACTTGATAGCTTTATTTGTACACTGATATTTAAAGTTGATGTAGGACATGTCCTACCCCAACTGTAAATCTGTCCCACATTTTAAATTTACCTCCCCCTCCAATAGGGATCCTATTTATCAATTATATACAGTAATTGTTTTTTTGGGAGTTTTTTTTAAGACAGATAAGACTTTTTTTTTGGTAACATATTAGAACTTTGTTCTTATATGGGCAATTACTGAGAAACATGGGGAAAATTACATGTTTCCATGATTAATCCCGTAGTTCCTTTCACCCAATTAGTGGCACCAAATATTTACAATTGCAATTACAGTGCAATGTACCCATGGGCATTTTTCTAAGCTTGGAAATAGACGGTGACACTGGGAACCATTTTGGAGGCTGGGGCCAGTTTGGAGATATTTTGGGTAACCATCATTCACTGTAAGAGTTATGCATTCTTATACTTACACAGGAGTCACAAAAGTGTCATGAAAATGCAACAAATGGGGGTTGAGGGTGGAAGGAAGCATATGTGTTGCCTTTCTTTTTGTATTTTATACACATGTACACTTGTATATGTTACTAAAGTTTTTATTATTATAATTTATTTTTTTTTTTTTTTTACCAAACCTATCCCACTGCAAAGACTACTGCCGGTGATAGTCTCAGCGGCACAGGGGCTTTGGCCATTTTCACCAGATCTAGAGCTTATCACCTATTGATAAATAGACCCCCAGGTGCAAATAATTATGGTGGTGTTTTTCTGCTTAAAACAGCTGTGTCTGGGACCTATGCTTATATTTGGTTTGCAAAGTCATTCAGAACCTAATAAATGAAGCTGTGTGCTGTCAGCTTTTGAAGACCCACTTCCAGCCCCCTATTAAATTTAGAGTCAGGTCCTCCGTTTGGCCACCTGCCGGAGCGTTGGATTGAGGTGACAACACCTGGCGTGGGACAGATGGGACATAGAGCTAAAAATAGACAGTGTCACCTTCACTGCTCCTGGGCAGTTTGAGGCAAGATGGAAACTTGATCTGTTTCATTCAGTGAAGCACTGACAGTAACTGCTGAACAGCGTACAATTAACTTACAGCACACTGTTGATAACTTTTAGACTTTTAAAAAAAAGTCTAAAAGTATATTATTCAAATATTTTTCTACTATTCTGGCTATGTAGAGTCACATAAACTGGCTCTGTTTCGATTCTCAAACTGGTTTGACAAATCGATTTTAAAATTCAAAAAAAGTGCCAGAATATCTCGAATTTTAGAACCATTAAAAAAAATTGAGAAACTTTGAATACAATATTGATCGCAATTTGAATAAAAAAAATATTAAAACACTTTCCATTTAAAAAGCGCAAACCTAAAACATAATTTGCAAACCCTTGCCTTAAATTGGGTTCTATTGTACTTCTAACATGTTCAGGGCCTTCAAACGGATTAATTGATTATATTTAAAACTAGCAGTGGTGAAATTTGTTTGCATCCTCTTTTTTGGTTGATGTAATATTTTGATGTGGCTTATTACCCAAGCACAAGTGCAAGCTGCGTTCAATCCCCTGTTCCCAGAGGAATATAACCAGACCACGGGGTCTTTTTAACAAGTGGTAAAGAGCCAAAATTCTGGCAGCAAAAGGCTCTTTCACCGCTGTTTCTTACTTAACAAAGGGTTATAGAAATACGCAATTTCTCCGGCCTTAACCTATTTACCAGCGCTTAGCACAGTCTCCACAGACCTCTATGGGGACAGATGTATTAGGCAATTTATGAAGCTATGAAAACCAGATCAGGATGGAGTTATCTGCTTTTAAAATGGGATCCAGTTAACA